>NC_091286.1:541616073-542279823 GCF_032444005.1 Ranitomeya imitator
ACACCTGGGGGGGGTGGGGCCAGGTTCCCTTTTAATTTCAGTTCCTGTGCCTGCATGGCGTTTGCAGGTCACGTTGCCGGCTACACAGCAGGGGAACAGCTGGCGTTGCTGAACCCCACTAACACATTGGCTGGTGTTTTTCTCTGTGCAGCTAGCACTTCCGGGCAAAAACTAGCGGTGTTTGAGCCCAGGGTCAGCAGGAGGAGGAGAGGAGCAGAGTGTAGGCCGAAGCCTGCACTGGTGGCAGCTTTTGTTCTGTTGTGCCAGCGTGGCTTGTGCTGGACACGTTGCCGACTACACAGCAGGGGAACAGCTGGCGGTGCTGAACCCCACTGACACATCACCTAGTGTTTTTTCTGTGTAGACAACACTTCCAGGTGGCAACTGACAGTGTTGAAACCCAGGGAATCAAAGAGGAGCAGAGTGTAGGCCGAAGCCTGCAGTGGAGCAAGTTGAAAGGGAACCTTTAACCCCCCCCCCCCAGGCATTTGTTGCTGAAAGAGCCATCTTGTACAGCAGTAATACTGCACATGGAAAATGGTGGCTCCGAAAATTATGCTCCTTGCAAACGCTGAAGTACACACTCATATAATGTGTCCCCTCACACCGTCAAACCATCCCGGAAGTGGGACTTTCCTTTGTAATGTGACACAGCACAGCCGTCATTCCAACCCCCTTGGTGCCGGGCACCACCTCCTCAACGTTGTTTGGTTCTGTCACGGAGCCCGCGCTGTAATGTTATCCCTTGGCCATGCACAGTTAGCGGTGCCCGTCTTCTGACATCATGTAGGTGTCAGGCTGGCAGTGCCTGTGCGTCCAAGCTGCCCGAGATCCAACCTTGCAGTGTCATCTAATGTAGTCCCACTGCGGGCCAGGGATCCATGGTCATGCGCAGTGCATATCATCGCCTCTCACTCACCTCCTTCCTGCTTCTTCAGACTGTGCGGCGTCACGGCCGTGGCATGCTATTAGGGATCAGCTGACGCCGCCTAGTCTGAAGAAGCGTGAAGAAGGGGAGTGAGAGGCTAGTATATGCACTGCGCATGGCCATGGATACCAGGCCCACTGTGGGATCACATTAGACGACACTGCGAGGTGTGATTTCGGGCAGCGTGGACGCACAGGCGCAGCCAGGACGACAACAAATGATGTCAGAGGACGGGCAGCGCAAACTGTGCATGGCCAAGGGATAACATAACAGCGCAGGGTCCATGACGGAATCAAACAACGCTAAGGAGGCAGCGCACGGTGCCAAGGGGGTAGCAATGACGGCTGTGCTGCGTCACATTACAAAGGAAAGTCCCACCTCCGGGACGGTTGGACGGTGTGAGGGGACACATTACATGAGTGTGTAGTTCAGCGTTTGCAAGGAGCATAATTTCAAGAGCGACCTTTCCCTTGTGCAGTATTAGTGCTGCACATGGTGGCTCTTTCAGTAACAAACGCCTAGGGGGGGGGGGGGACAGGTCCCCTTACATTTTAGTTGTGCCAGCGTGGCGGTCGCATGACACGTTGCCGGATACACAGCTGGGGATCAGCTGACGTTACTGAACCCCAATAACAGAGGAGCGACTGTTGACTGTGCACACAGCACTTCCAGGCACCAACTGGCGGTGTTAGAGCCCAGGGACAGCAGGAGGAGCAGATTGGAGGTATTGCCGCACACACAGCTGGGGATCAGCTGACGTTACTGAACCCCAATAACAGAGGAGCGACTGTTGACTGTGCACACAGCACTTCCAGGCACCAACTGGCGGTGTTAGAGCCCAGGGACAGCAGGAGGAGCAGAGGAACAGAGTGTAGGCCGAAGCCTGATTGGAGCAAGTTGAAAGGAAACCTTTAACCCCCCCCCCCCCCAAGACGTTTGTAGCTGAAAGAGCCATGTTGTGCAGCACTAAGGATGCAAAAGGAAAAGGTTGCTCTTTTAATTATGCTCCTTGCAAACACCGAAGTAAACACTAAAAATGTGTCCCTTTATACCGTTAAACCGTTCCGGAGGTGCGAATTTCCTTCGTAATGGGACACAGCACAGCTGTCATTCCTATCCCCTTGATGCCGTGCGCTGCCTCCTCAGCGTTGTTTTAAGCTGTCACGGAGCCTGCGCTGTTCTGTTAGCCCTTGGCCATGCCCAATTAGCGCTGCCTGTCTTCTGACATAATTTGGTGTCAGGCTGTCAGTGCCTGTGCGTCCACGCTGCTCCAGATCCCACCTCGCAGTCTCATCTAACGTAATCCCACTGCGGGCCTTGGAACCATGGGCATGCACAGTGCATAACCTCGACTCTCACTCCCCTCCTTCCCTCTTCTTCAGACTGTGCGGTGTCACGGCCGTGGCATGCTAGGGATCAGCTGACGGCGCACAGTCTAAAGAAGGCGGAGGGAAATGAGCGAGAGCCCGAGGGGAAGATATGCACTGCGCATGCCCATGGATCCCAGGCCCGCAGTGTGACTCAATCAGAAGACACTGCGAGGCGGGATTTCGGGCACCGCGGCCGCACAGGCGCAGCCAGCCTGACACCAAATTATGTCAGAAGACAGGCAGCGCAAATAGGGCATGCCCAAGGGATAACAGAACAGCGCAGGCTCCGTGACAGCTTAAAACAACGCTGAGGAGGCAGCGCATGGCACCAAGGGGGTAGGAATGACGGCTGTGCTGCGTCACATTACGAAGGAAAGTCCCAGCTCCGGGACGGTATAACGGTATCAGTGAACACATTTTATAAGTGTTAAGTTCTGCGTGTGCAAAGAGCTAAAAAAAAAGAGCTACCTTTTCCTTGTGCAGCATTACTGCTGCACAAGATGGCTCTTTCAGTAACAAACGACGGGGGGGGGGGGACAGGTTCCCTTACATTTAGGTTGTTGTGCCAGCGTGGCGGTCGCAGGACACATTGCCGGCTACACAGCTGGGGATCAGCTGACGTTACTGAAACCCAATAACACTGGGTCGTATGTTTTTACTGTGCAGCCTGCACTTCTGAGCCGCAACTGGCGGTGTTGGAGCCCAGGAATAGCAGTTCAGGTGGTAGAAAGATGAACACAGCAGGAGACCTGGATGACACCCAATTACTTAATCAGGCAGAGGAGTGGCAAATTCCTGCGAGATCCAGGCCTGGTTCATTTTCAGGAAAGTAAGCCGGTCAACGTTGTCGGAGGATAGTCGCATGCGACGGTCTGTTAGTACACCACCTGCGGCACTAAAGACACGTTCCGATAAGACACTAGCCGCAGGGCAAGCCAGCACCTCCAATGCATACTGGCTTAGCTCTGGCCATGTATCCAGCTTAGAGACCCAAAACTTGAACGGGGAAGAGCCGTCTGGGAGTACAGTAAGAGGGCAAGCCATGTAGTCTGTCACCATCTGACGGAACCGTTGCCTCCTGCTGACTGGAGCCGCCGGTGATGGTGTAGACATTTGGGGCGGGCACACAAAAGTGTGCCAGAGTTGTGCCATACTGGGCTTGCCTTGGGCAGAGGCACTGCTTCTGCTCCCTCTTTGGGCAGAGCCTCCCCCACTGCCTCGACGCACTGAGCTGCTTTGTAAAGCACTAGCAGCACTCCTCTCAGTTGGACAGGAGAAGATGATGGAATTCACCAGTGTGTCGTGGTACTCCCGCAATTTACGCTCCCGGGTCAACGCAGGGATGAGGTTTTGGACGTTGTCCCGGTAGCGAGGATCGAGGAGGGTGAACATCCAATAATCAGGCATGTTGAGAATGTGGTCGATGCGGCGGTCGTTTCTCAGGCACTGCAGCATGAAATCCACCATGTGCTGCAGAGTGCCAACCGGCCCAGAAACGCTGTCCCCTGCTTGAGACATGATCTCTGCCCGCTCGTCATCACCCCACCCTCGCTGTACACACTGACCACTGGACAATTGTGTCGCTCCCTCCTCTGGACGGAGCTCTTCCTCCTCCATTGACTCCTCCTCATCCTCCTCACAAATTGGCCCCTGCGTACCCCTTTGTGAGGAACCACGTGGCGCTGACTCTCCAGAAGCTGATGGAAAAGGTGACTCCTCATCCTCCACCTCTTCCACCACATCATCCCTTAACCCTTGCAAAGTTTGCTGAAGCAGGCAGATAAGGGGGACAGTCATGCTGACTAGTGCATCATCTGCACTTGCCATCCGCGTGGAATAATCAAAAGGACGCAAAACCTGGCAGACGTCCTTCATAGTGGCCCACTCTGTGGTTGTGAAGTCTGATCGGCGCTGACTGCGACTTCTTTGCGCCTGATGCAGCTGGTACTCCATAACTGCTTGCTGCTGCTCACACAACCGCTCCAACATATGTAACGTGGAATTCCACCGGGTAGGTAGGTCACATATGATGCGGTGTTCCGGAAGGCGGAATCGGCGCTGCAGAGCAGCAATGCGGGATCTGGCCAAGCTGGAACGCCGCAAGTGAGCACACTCTAGGCGGACCTTGTGCAGCAGGGCATCAAGATCCGGATAGTCCCTCAGAAAACTCTGCACAACCAAATTGAGCACATGTGCCAGACATGGGATGTGAGTGAGGTTGCCAAGGGCCAAAGCTGCCACCAGATTTCGGCCATTGTCACACACTACCATGCCTGGCTGGAGATTCGCTGGCAGTAACCACACATCGCTCTCCTGCTTTATGGCATTCCAGAGCTCCTGCGCTGTGTGGCTTCGATGCCCCAATGAAATTAGTTTCAAGACGGCCTGCTGACGTTTGGCCACGGCTGTGCTCATGTCGGTCATAGGTAAACGTTCACGGGTCCATGTGGGGGTGGACTGTGACGGATCCTGCAGAGAGGAGTCAGAGGAACTGGTGTAAGAGGAGGAGTCGATGCGTACAGACTGGATTCCTGCAATCCTTGGAGTGGGCAGGACACGTCCTGCGCCACTCGCACGATCTGTACCTGGCTCAACAACATTAACCCAATGGGCAGTGAGGGAAACATATCGCCCCTGTCCATGCTGACTGGTCCACGCATCGGTGGTGAGGTGGACCTTGCTACTGACGGCGTTCAGTAGCGCATGTTTTATGTTTGCCTCAACATGCCTGTGCAGGGCAGGGACAGCCTGCCTGCTGAAGTAAAAGCGGCTGGGCACCTTGTACTGTGGGACTGCCAATGCCATCAAGTCACGGAAGCTGTCAGTCTCCACCAGCCTGAACGAGAGCATTTCCAGGGACAACAGTTTGGCAATGCCTGCATTCAGAGCCTGTGCTCGGGGGTGGTTGGCCGAGAATGCCCGCCTTTTCTCCCATGCCTGTACTACCGATGGCTGTAGAGTAGACTGGGAGTGTGAGGATGACTGGGAAGGTGGTGCTGTGGGTGGAATTACACAAGGTCTCTGGGAGGAAGCCAAACCAGCTGTGCGTGAGCTGGAGGAAGAGGCAACACGAGCTGAAGAGGTGGTAGCTGCCGCTGTTGGTTGGCCTACATCTTCAGTGTGTGTCTGTAACTCCACCGCGTGCCTGGTCCGCACATGTTTCCACATATTTGTGGTATTGAGGTTGCTGACATTTTTCCCTCTTTTTACTTTATGATGACACAGCTTGCATTTGACAAAACAAATGTCATCTGCAACTGTGTCAAAAAAGGACCAGGCACTGCAAGTCTTGGGAGCGCCCTTTTTGGCTTTGGAAAGAGACAGGCTCCTAACGGGTGCCAAAGTGGAGGCTACAGGCTCCGCAGTCTTCCCCCTCCCTCTCCCTCTTTGGCCCGTAAGAGGAAGCTCTTCCTCTGAGCTGCTCCCACCACCTTCCTGTTCCTCACGCCACGATGGGTCAAGGACCTCATCATCTCCACTACCCTCTGCCACCAACTGCTCCTCCTGGGTAGTCTCAGCAGCACAGTACGCACGAGAAAGCGGCACCTGAGTTTCATCATCAGATGCGTACTGCGCTGTGGTCACCGGAGGCACTGGCCCACCTGCCTCTTCAGAGTCAGAGAGAAAAAGGTGTTGGGCATCACTGCACACTGCCTCTTCTTCCATTTCTCCAATGCTGCTTGGCTGGCCCCCTGTTTCCAAGCCAAGAGATTCAGAGAACAGAAGTAGAGACGGCTCCTGTCCTGGGCTCTCTGACTGCCTGGCCAATTTGGCAGGTGGTGAAGAGACAGATGGCTGCTCTCCAGTGCTCTGTGCCTGAGAGGATGTGGCACTAACTGAAGTCGATGCCGAGGCGTTAGCTGCCATCCACCCGACAACGGCTTCAATTTGGTCTTCACGCAGCAGCGGTGCACGGCGCTCTCCGACAAAGCTGCGCATGAAGGACTGTTCCCTGCTGAAACTGAGTGACGACGAGTCACCGGCGCCCGCAGCAGGCACAGAATCACCACGTCCTCTCCCTGCTCCTCTCCCTGCTCCGCGCCCACGCCCACGTGCCTTACTCCCTGCCCTCTTCATCTTGGTTGACAGATAAAGATAAGCAGAAAAGTACTAAGGCCTTAGTGTGCTTATTCCTGTAATGCTCCTCCTAACAGGTGTAAGAAACACTAATGTTGTAAATTGTGGACTAAACTTTATTATTTTTCAAATGTGGCCTACACAAGTGTTAAGTTGTGTTTGGTGAACTTAATCTTTTTTTTGGTGCAGATCGGGCTACAGAGCTAGTTTAAATCACACGGAGACCGTGCAGACAGCCGTAAACGGCGCTGCAAGGCCAAAAAACCCTCCTCTAGGTTATCCTATATAGTGTTTTTCCACTATTTAGCTGGATACAAGTGGAAAGACACTAATAGGAATTTTTTTTTTCAAATTTTAAACTGGCTGCACTATTTGAAAAAAAGGAAATTGTTTTTCAAGGTATGAGGCAGTAACGCACCCTGAGCTGAATCCAACCGCTATGGCTGCACACAGACTACAGGGCGAGCTGCGCTCACACAGAGACCGTGCAGACAGCCGTAAACGGCGCTGCAAGGCCCCCAAAAAACCCTCAAGGTTATCCTATGTAGTGTTTTTCCACAATTGAGCTGGAGACTGGTGGAAAGACACTAATAGGAATTTTTTTTTTCTCAAATTTTAAACAGGCTGCACTATTTCAAAAAAAGGAAAATTTTTCTCAAGGTATGAGCCAGTAACGAACCCTGAGCTGAATCCAACCGGCTATGGCTGCACACAGACTACAGGGCGAGCTGGGCTCACACGGAGACCGTGCAGACAGCCGTAAACGGCGCTGCAAGGCCAAAAAACCCTCCTCTAGGTTATCCTATATAGTGTTTTTCCACTATTTAGCTGGATACGAGTGGAAAGACACTAATAGGAATTTTTTTTTTCAAATTTTAAACAGGCTGCACTATTTGAAAAAAAGGAAAATTTTTCTCAAGGTATGAGCCAGTAACGAACCCTGAGCTGAATCCAACCGGCTATGGCTGCACACAGACTACAGGGCGAGCTGGGCTCACACGGAGACCGTGCAGACAGCCGTAAACGGCGCTGCAAGGCCCAAAAACCCCCCTCTAGGTTATCCTATGTAGTGTTTTTCCACAATAGAGCTGGAGACTGGTGGAAAAACACTAATAGGAAATTTGAGAAAAAATGTGCAGCAGGCTGCACTAAGAGCAAAAAAGAACAACTGTGTGAGGCAGTGTGAACCCCCCCTGAGCTGAATACAACCGGGTATATGGCTGCACACAGACTACAGAGTGAGCTGCACACACACACACACACAGAGACCTTGCAGAACGCTGTTAAAACAGCGCTGCAAGGCAAGAGCAAGGTGAACAGTGAAGAACACACAGCGTTTTGCTAAATTAGCCTTTGGAAAGGAAAATAAAGCAATTAGCAAGCTCAACTGGCCCTCAGTTAGAACACAGCGTCCTGTCCCTAACTGAAATCACAGCAGAGTGAGCGCAAAATGGCGGCAGCGCTTTTTTATAGTGCAGAGTGACATCATTTCAGCAGCCAATCCAAGCCTTGCCAGTACTTACATGCCCACCATGCTAAACAGGATGTGCCCACACTTTCATTCATTCCTCATTGGCTGCTGCGTTCAATTTGAATTCTGGGAACTTCCGATTCCAGTATCCGATACGCGGGAAGTATCGGAATTCAGTATCGGAATTCCGATACCGCAAATATCGGCCGATACCCGATACTTGCGGTATCGGAATGCTCAACACTAGTGATGAGCGAGAATGCTTGGATAAGATGTTATCAGAGCATGCTCATGTTCTAATTGAGTATTTTCGACATGTTTGAAAAATATGCTCGACTCGCCGACGCTGCATGTTTCGCGGCTCTTCGATAGCCACAAAACATGCAGGGATTGCCCCACGAGACATGCAGCAGCGCGGGACTCAAGCATATGTTTTGAGCTTGCCGAAAATACTTCACTAGGACATGACTATGCTCTGATAACACCTTATCAGAGCATGCTTGCTATTCCCTAGAATCTATCTTTACAAAAGTATGTATCAATAAATAAATACATATATATATATATATACACTTTTGTATACTAATTTATGCTGAGCACTTTATATATACCTATATTTATATATATATATGCTGCGATTAAAAAAAAAATGACATACTCACCTCTTGTTTCTCAACGCAAGCAATAAATAGGCAGGTCTTTCACCGGGAAGGAACAAACACGGGAAGGGCAGCATCCCAAAAGGGAAAACCATCTATGCCAAAACATGGTATCCATCCACAGACAGCTGTTTTGGGATATTTGTCCCTCATCAGTGTGGAGTAGGAAACTGGCTATTAGGAGCAGTGCCTAGTAAAAGGACTATAAACATAAGGATGAATGACCTCGGGGAGATCAAAACATCTAACACCGCGGAGACACCATCACGTGTTTCTCAACGCAGTGATCCAGAACACTGCCCCCATCCCTTATGGGAAATATGCAAATGCATGTGGAAAAGCCGCGGAGACACCATCACGTGTTTCTCAACGCAAGCAATAAATAGGCAGGTCTTTCACCGGGAAGGAACAACCACGGGAAGGGCAGCATCCCAAAAGGGAAAACCACCTATGCCAAAACATGGTATCCATCCACAGACAGCAGTTTTGGGGTATTTGCCCCTCATCATTTTAAAAGAGCTGCGGACACACTCCAGCCACATGGGGTCTGGCATTGTCCTGCATTAGGAGGAACTCAGGACCAACCGCACCAGCATATGGTCTCACAAGGGGTCTGAGGATCTCATCTCAGTACCTAATGGCAGACAGGTGACCTCTGGTGAGCATATGGAGGGCTATCTCCAAAGAAATGCAACCCCACACCATTACTGACCTACTGCCAAACTAGTCAGGCTGAAGGATGTTGCAGGCAGCAGAGCGCTTTCCATGGCATCTCCAGACTCTGTCACATGTGCTCAGTGTGCACCTGCTTTCATCTGTGAAAAGCACAGGGTGCCAGTGGCGAATTTGCCAATCCTGGTATTCTGTGGCAAATGCCAAGCGTCCTGCATGGTGCTGGGCTAAGAGCAGAACTCCCATCTGTGGACGTCAGGCACTCAGACCATCCTCATGGAGTCGGTTTATAACCGTTTGTGTAGACACATGCACATTTGTGGCCTGCTGGAGGCCATTTTGCAGAGCTCTGGCAGTGTTGATCCTGTTCCTCCTTGCACAAAGGCGGAGGTAGCGGCTGCTGGGTTGTTGTCCTCCTACGGCCCCCTCCACATCTCCTGGTGTACTGGCCATTTTCCTGGTAGAACCTCCAGCCTCTGGACCCTACGCTGACCGACACATCAAACCTTCTTGCCACAGCCGGCTTTGATGTGCCATCCTGGATGAGCTGCACTACCTGCGCTTCCTGTGTGGGTTGTAGAGTCCATCTCATGCTACCACGAGTGTGAAAGCACAACCAACATTCAAAAGTGACCAAAACATCAGCCAGAAAGCATTGGTACTCAGATGTGGTCTGTGGTCCCCACCTGCACGGCCACTCCATTATTGAGGGTGTCTTGATAATTGCCGATAATTTCCATCTGTTGTCTATTCTTTGAGCTGTGTATATATATATATATATATATATATATTGCTCAAAAAAATAAAGGGACCACTTGAACAACACAATATAACTCCAAGCCAATTGCACTTCTGTGAAATCAGTTGTGAAGCAACTCTGATTGTGAACCAATTTCTCCTGCTGTTGTGGAAATGGAACAGATGACAGGTATAAATTATTGACCAACACTATAAAGGAGTGGTAGTGCAGTAGGTGACCACATACCATTTCTTTGTTCTCATCCTTTTTGGCTGATGTTTTGGCCACTTTTGCATTTTGTCATTGCTCTCACCCCTAGAGGTACTGTACATGAGGCGGTGTCTACAAACCAGAGAAGTTGCTCAGGTAGTGCAGGTCATCCAGGATGGCACGTTAATGCAAACTGTGGCAAGATGGATAGCTGTGTCTAATCAGCACAGTGTCCACAACGTGAAGCAGATACCAGGAGACAGGCCAGTACACCAGAAGACATGGAAGGGGCCATAGGAGAGCAACAACCCAGCAACAGGACTGCTACCTCCTCCTTTGTGCAAGGAGGAACAGAAGGGGCAGTACCAGAGCAAGACAAAATGACCTTCAGCAGGCAACTAACATCCATGTGTCTGCTCAAACTGTCAGAAACAGACTCCATGAGGCTGATCTGAGGACCCGACGTCCACAAGTGGCTGTTGTGCTTACAGCACAACAATGTGCAGAATGATTAGCGTTTGCAAGAGAACATTAAGATTTGCAGATTCAGCATTGGTGCCCTGTGCTCTTCACAGATGACAGCCGGTTCACTCAGCACATGTGACAGACATGAAGGAGTCTGAAGATGCCGTGGAGAATGTTCTGCTGCCTGCAACATCATCCTGCATTACTGGTTTGGTAGTGGTGTGTGAAGGCATTTCTTTGGAGGGCCGCACAGCCCTCCATGTGCTAGCCAGAGGTACCCTGACAGCCATTAGGTATCAGGATGAGATCCTCAGATCCATTGTGAGACTTTATGCAGGTGCACTGGGCTCTGAGTTCCTTCTCAAGCGTGACAATGCTACACCTCATGTGACAGCTAGTTCCTGCATGACGAAAGCATTGATCCTATGGACTGGCCTGCCAGTTCTCCAAACCTGAATCTAATACAGCACATCAGGAACATCATGTTTTGTTCCACCCACGAATGCTACGTTGCACCACAGACTGTCCAGTAGTTAACTAATGCTTTAATCCAGGTCTGGGAGGAAATCCATCAAAAGAACATCTGCTGCCTAGTGTTGAGCATTCCGATACTGCAAATATCGGGTATAGGCCCATATTCGCTGTATCGGAATTCCGATACCGAGTTCTGATACTTTTGCGATATCAGATACCGGAATCGGAAGTTCCCATAGTGCAATGATGCACTATAATGGAGTGTGGGCGGTGAGTGGGCAGAGACTGCATGTGTGTGTGTGGGTGGGGTCTGTGCGTGACCGTGGGGGGGTCTGTGCGGGCCTGCTAGGGGGTCTGTATGTGCCTCTTGGGGGTCTATGCTTACCTGCCGGGGGTCTGTGTGGGCTGCCGGGAGTCTGTGCGGGCTGCCAGGGTCTGTGCGTGCCTGCTGGGGGTCTGTGCGTGCCTGCCAGGGCTCTGTTCCGGGCTGCTGGGGATCTGTGCGAGCTGCCGGGGGTCTGGGTGGGCCCACCGGGTATCTGTGTGGGTTGCCGGGGGTCTGTGCGTGCCTGCCGGGGGTCTGTGCGTGCCTGCCAGGGCTCTGTTCTGGGCTGCAGGGGGTCTGTGCGTGCTGCTGGGGGTCTGTGCGAGCTGCCGGGGGTCTGCGTGGGCCTGCCGGGTATCTGTGCGGGCTGCCGGGGGTCTGTGCGGGCTGCTGGGGGTCTGTGTGGGCTGCCAGGGGTCTGTGCGAGCCTGCTGGGGCTCTGTGCAGGCTGCCGGGGCTCTGTGCGGGCTGCCGGGGCTATGTGCGGGCTGCTGGGGGTCTGTGCGGGCTGCCAGGGGCTGTGCGTATGTGCAGGCATCGTCCGATGGGACTACAAGTCCCATTGGATGATGCCTGCTACAGTGACAGTGATTGACACATTAGCCAATGATGGGACAGTAGTAGTCCCATCATCTGGCTAATATGTTGAATGTAAAAAAAAAAATACTACATACATATACATACATACTACATACATACTACATACATACATACTACATGCAACATACAAACATACTACATACTACATACATACATACTACATATATACATACTACATGCAACATACAAACATACTACATACTACATACATACATACATACTACATACACACATACTACATACATACTGCATAGATACATACTACATACATACTACATGCATACTACATACATACATAAATACTACATGCATACTACATACATACTACATACATACTACAGACATACTATGTACTACATACATATATACTACATACATACTACATACATACTACATACTATATGCATACTACATACATACTACATACATACTACATACTACATACGTATATACTACATACATACTACATATATACTGCATACATACATACTACGTACATACTACATACATACATACTACATACATACTACATAGTACATACATACTACATACATACATATATACTACATACATACTACATACATACTACATACAATACATTCATACATTACATACGATACATACATATAGACATACAGTACATTAAACATAAACTGCATACTCACCATCACTTGACACTTTGTTCCCCGAAGCCAGTATCATCTGTAAAAATTATTAAAATAACAAACAAACAAGATACTCCCTGATCCGCAGAAATCCACGAGTGTCCCAAAAGATCTGCTGTATCTTTTAGTGATGAGCGAGAATGCTTGGATAAGATGTTATCAGAGCATGCTCATGTTCTAATTGAGTATTTTCGACATGTTTGAAAAATATGCTCGACTCGCCGACGCTGCATGTTTCGCGGCTCTTCGATAGCCACAAAACATGCAGGGATTGCCCCACGAGACATGCAGCAGCGCGGGACTCAAGCATATGTTTTGAGCTTGCCGAAAATACTTCACTAGGACATGACTATGCTCTGATAACACCTTATCAGAGCATGCTTGCTATTCCCTAGAATCTATCTTTACAAAAGTATGTATCAATAAATAAATACATATATATATATATATATATATATACACTTTTGTATACTAATTTATGCTGAGCACTTTATATATACCTATATTTATATATATATATGCTGCGATTAAAAAAAAAATGACATACTCACCTCTTGTTTCTCAACGCAAGCAATAAATAGGCAGGTCTTTCACCGGGAAGGAACAAACACGGGAAGGGCAGCATCCCAAAAGGGAAAACCATCTATGCCAAAACATGGTATCCATCCACAGACAGCTGTTTTGGGATATTTGTCCCTCATCAGTGTGGAGTAGGAAACTGGCTATTAGGAGCAATGCCTAGTAAAAGGACTATAAACATAAGGATGAATGACCTCGGGGAGATCAAAACATCTAACACCGCGGAGACACCATCACGTGTTTCTCAACGCAGTGATCCAGAACACTGCCCCCATCCCTTATGGGAAATATGCAAATGCATGTGGAAAAGCCGCGGAGACACCATCACGTGTTTCTCAACGCAAGCAATAAATAGGCAGGTCTTTCACCGGGAAGGAACAACCACGGGAAGGGCAGCATCCCAAAAGGGAAAACCACCTATGCCAAAACATGGTATCCATCCACAGACAGCAGTTTTGGGGTATTTGCCCCTCATCATTTTAAAAGAGCTGCGGACACACTCCAGCCACATGGGGTCTGGCATTGTCCTGCATTAGGAGGAACTCAGGACCAACCGCACCAGCATATGGTCTCACAAGGGGTCTGAGGATCTCATCTCAGTACCTAATGGCAGTCAGGTGACCTCTGGTGAGCATATGGAGGGCTATCTCCAAAGAAATGCAACCCCACACCATTACTGACCTACTGCCAAACTAGTCAGGCTGAAGGATGTTGCAGGCAGCAGAGCGCTTTCCATGGCATCTCCAGACTCTGTCACATGTGCTCAGTGTGAACCTGCTTTCATCTGTGAAAAGCACAGGGTGCCAGTGGCGAATTTGCCAATCCTGGTATTCTGTGGCAAATGCCAAGCGTCCTGCATGGTGCTGGGCTAAGAGCAGAACTCCCATCTGTGGACGTCAGGCACTCAGACCATCCTCATGGAGTCGGTTTATAACCGTTTGTGTAGACACATGCACATTTGTGGCCTGCTGGAGGCCATTTTGCAGAGCTCTGGCAGTGTTGATCCTGTTCCTCCTTGCACAAAGGCGGAGGTAGCGGCTGCTGGGTTGTTGTCCTCCTACGGCCCCCTCCACATCTCCTGGTGTACTGGCCATTTTCCTGGTAGAACCTCCAGCCTCTGGACCCTACGCTGACCGACACATCAAACCTTCTTGCCACAGCCGGCTTTGATGTGCCATCCTGGATGAGCTGCACTACCTGCGCTTCCTGTGTGGGTTGTAGAGTCCATCTCATGCTACCACGAGTGTGAAAGCACAACCAACATTCAAAAGTGACCAAAACATCAGCCAGAAAGCATTGGTACTCAGATGTGGTCTGTGGTCCCCACCTGCACGGCCACTCCATTATTGAGGGTGTCTTGATAATTGCCGATAATTTCCATCTGTTGTCTATTCTTTGAGCTGTGTATATATATATATATATATATATATATATATATATATATTGCTCAAAAAAATAAAGGGACCACTTGAACAACACAATATAACTCCAAGCCAATTGCACTTCTGTGAAATCAGTTGTGAAGCAACTCTGATTGTGAACCAATTTCTCCTGCTGTTGTGGAAATGGAACAGATGACAGGTATAAATTATTGACCAACACTATAAAGGAGTGGTTGTGCAGTAGGTGACCACATACCATTTCTTTGTTCTCATCCTTTTTGGCTGATGTTTTGGCCACTTTTGCATTTTGTCATTGCTCTCACCCCTAGAGGTACTGTACATGAGGCGGTGTCTACAAACCAGAGAAGTTGCTCAGGTAGTGCAGGTCATCCAGGATGGCACGTTAATGCAAACTGTGGCAAGATGGATAGCTGTGTCTAATCAGCACAGTGTCCACAACGTGAAGCAGATACCAGGAGACAGGCCAGTACACCAGAAGACATGGAAGGGGCCATAGGAGAGCAACAACCCAGCAACAGGACTGCTACCTCCTCCTTTGTGCAAGGAGGAACAGAAGGGGCAGTACCAGAGCCAGGCAAAATGACCTCCAGCAGGCAACTAACATCCATGTGTCTGCTCAAACTGTCAGAAACAGACTCCATGAGGCTGATCTGAGGACCCGACGTCCACAAGTGGCTGTTGTGCTTACAGCACAACAATGTGCAGAATGATTAGCGTTTGCAAGAGAACATTAAGATTTGCAGATTCAGCATTGGTGCCCTGTGCTCTTCACAGATGACAGCCGGTTCACTCAGCACATGTGACAGACATGAAGGAGTCTGAAGATGCCGTGGAGAATGTTCTGCTGCCTGCAACATCATCCTGCATTACTGGTTTGGTAGTGGTGTGTGAAGGCATTTCTTTGGAGGGCCGCACAGCCCTCCATGTGCTAGCCAGAGGTACCCTGACAGCCATTAGGTATCAGGATGAGATCCTCAGATCCATTGTGAGACTTTATGCAGGTGCACTGGGCTCTGAGTTCCTTCTCAAGCGTGACAATGCTACACCTCATGTGACAGCTAGTTCCTGCATGACGAAAGCATTGATCCTATGGACTGGCCTGCCAGTTCTCCAAACCTGAATCTAATACAGCACATCAGGAACATCATGTTTTGTTCCATCCACCAATGCTACGTTGCACCACAGACTGTCCAGTAGTTAACTAATGCTTTAATCCAGGTCTGGGAGGAAATCCATCAAAAGAACATCTGCTGCCTAGTGTTGAGCATTCCGATACTGCAAATATCGGGTATAGGCCCATATTCGCTGTATCGGAATTCCGATACCGAGTTCTGATACTTTTGCGATATCAGATACCGGAATCGGAAGTTCCCATAGTGCAATGATGCACTATAATGGAGTGTGGGCGGTGAGTGGGCAGAGACTGCATGTGTGTGTGTGGGCGGGGTCTGTGCGTGACCGTGGGGGGGTCTGTGCGGGCCTGCTAGGGGATCTGTATGTGCCTCTTGGGGGTCTATGCTTACCTGCCGGGGGTCTGTGTGGGCTGCCGGGAGTCTGTGCGGGCTGCCAGGGTCTGTGCGTGCCTGCTGGGGGTCTGTGCGTGCCTGCCAGGGCTCTGTTCCGGGCTGCTGGGGATCTGTGCGAGCTGCCGGGGGTCTGGGTGGGCCCGCCGGGTATCTGTGTGGGTTGCCGGGGGTCTGTGCGTGCCTGCCGGGGGTCTGTGCGTGCCTGCCAGGGCTCTGTTCTGGGCTGCAGGGGGTCTGTGCGGGCTGCTGGGGGTCTGTGCGAGCTGCCGGGGGTCTGCGTGGGCCTGCCGGGTATCTGTGCGGGCTGCCGGGGGTCTGTGCGGGCTGCTGGGGGTCTGTGTGGGCTGCCAGGGGTCTGTGCGAGCCTGCTGGGGCTCTGTGCAGGCTGCCGGAGCTCTGTGCGGGCTGCCGGGGCTATGTGCGGGCTGCTGGGGGTCTGTGCGAGCTGCCAGGGGCTGTGCGTATGTGCAGGCATCGTCCGATGGGACTACAAGTCCCATTGGATGATGCCTGCTACAGTGACAGTGATTGACACATTAGCCAATGATGGGACAGTAGTAGTCCCATCATCTGGCTAATATGTTGAATGTAAAAAAAAAATACTACATACATATACATACATACTACATACATACTACATACATACATACTACATGCAACATACAAACATACTACATACATACTACATACATACATACTACATGCAACATACAAACATACTGCATACTACATACATACATACATACTACATACACACATACTACATACATACTGCATAGATACATACTACATACATACTACATGCATACTACATACATACATAAATACTACATGCATACTACATACATACTACATACATACTACATACATACTATGTACTACATACATATATACTACATACATACTACATACATACTACATACTATATGCATACTACATACATACTACATACATACTACATACGTATATACTACATACATACTACATATATACTGCATACATACATACTACGTACATACTACATACATACATACTACATACATATTACATAGTACATACATACTACATACATACATATATACTACATACATACTACATACATACTACATACAATACATTCATACATTACATACGATACATACATATAGACATACAGTACATTAAACATAAACTGCATACTCACCATCACTTGACACTTTGTTCCCCGAAGCCAGTATCATCTGTAAACATTATTAAAATAACAAACAAACAAGATACTCCCTGATCCGCAGAAATCCACGAGTGTCCCAAAAGATCTGCTGTATCTTTTAGTGATGAGCGAGAATGCTTGGATAAGATGTTATCAGAGCATGCTCATGTTCTAATTGAGTATTTTCGACATGTTTGAAAAATATGCTCGACTCGCCGACGCTGCATGTTTCGCGGCTCTTCGATAGCCACAAAACATGCAGGGATTGCCCCACGAGACATGCAGCAGCGCGGGACTCAAGCATATGTTTTGAGCTTGCCGAAAATACTTCACTAGGACATGACTATGCTCTGATAACACCTTATCAGAGCATGCTTGCTATTCCCTAGAATCTATCTTTACAAAAGTATGTATCAATAAATAAATACATATATATATATATATATATACACTTTTGTATACTAATTTATGCTGAGCACTTTATATATACCTATATTTATATATATATATATGCTGCGATTAAAAAAAAAATGACATACTCACCTCTTGTTCTGAGCAGACGGGGATACGGAACTTGCGATATTCACCTGTCCCCATTCCACCACCGTGTGACACTGTGTCTTCCAGGCCTCTGCAGTGACTGGACAGGCGGAGGGTGGTACGCACACTAAACACATCATCGCACCCTCTTACCTCAACATCACAGCCAGAGGACGTGGAAGACAAAGCACGGTGGTGGAACCGGGACAGGTGAATATCGCATGGCTCATCCTCCCCTGTCATACTCGCCCTCCCGGCGCGGTCCCTGCTTCTCTGATGCGATGGTCTCTGACGCTGGAAGCTTGTTCCTGTGTTCAGCGGTCACATGGTACCGCTCATTAAAGTAATGAATATGTGCTCCACCCTTATGTGAGTGGAGTCACAGCCATATTCTTTACTTAAATGAGTGGTACCACGTGACTGCTGAACACAGGAATTGCTGCCGGCGCCCGGAGACCATCGGAAAAGCAGGGACATGCAGAGACGCACTGGGAGCAGGTGAGTATGATGTGACAGCTGCTGCTCCCCCTCCCTCGCCGACCCCTGGGGCAATGATTCGAGCATAAGCCGAGAGGGGCATTTTCAGCCTAAAAAAATGGGCTCAAGTATATGCTGAATATAGATCACCATTTTGCATCAAGGCTCTAAGTGTGAAAACTTTGCTGCAAATTTAGAACACTTTAAAAAATAGAAGGGCTAACAGCTTATTTTTATAAATTAACAAAGTGAACTGTGAAAAGATCAAAAGATAATTATAAATCAAAACAATATTTTGGTGTGACAACCCTATGCCTTCAAAAGAGTAACAATTCTTCTAGGTACACTTGCAGAAAATCAGAGATTTTGAAGGATTATGTTAAAAACATGGCAGGCAACACTTCACATAGATTTCAAAACTAATACCCACTAATAACAAATCTGCTAATGGTCTGTCCAACTGGGGCCATGTAGAGAGAAAGAAGAGAAGGGGGCAGGGACTGGGCCCTGGGAGACTTCAACAGTGAGAGGAAGAGGAAACAAAGTGGAGCCAGTGAATGATACACTGAAGGAGCAGTTAGAAAGATAGGAACAGAACCAGGAGAGAGCAGTGTCCTTTATGCCTATTGTTTGGAGCATAGAGAGTAGGAGATGGTGGTCAACAATGTCAAAAACTGCAGAGGGGTTGAGAAGAGTGAGCAGAGAGTGGTCATCGTTACATTTTGCTGTCAGAAGGTCATTGGTCACTTTATTGAGTGCAGTCTCTGTAGAATGTAGGGGATGGTAGCCAGATTGTGATGGATCTAGGAGAGAGTGTGTGGAAAGGTAACGGGTAAGGCAGGAGTAGACCAGGCACCCCAAGGGGTATAGAGATGAAGGGGAGATTGGAGACTAGTCTGTGGTTATTTGTGTGGGATGGATCGAAAGGTTTTTTTAAATAATAGAATAATGATAGAGTGTTTGAAACTGAAAGGGAAAATGCCAGAGGAGAGGGAGAAATTGAAGATTGTAGTTTGGTGAGAAGTGACAACTGGCGAGAGGCTGGAGGAAATGTCAGGGAATGGGGTCAGTAGTGCATGTAGTAGGAGGAGAAGAGAGGAGCCTGGAGACTTCTTCTTCTGTGATTGGATCAAATATGGAGAGTGAGCCAGAGGAGATACAGGGGGATAGAAGTCACAGCACTTGTAGGCTGGGAGTGGATTTCCTGTTAGATATTCTCTATTTTCTCTTTAAGGTGGGAGGCCAGGTTATCAGCACATATGTATGTGATAGGGGCCTTTGTTTTTGGACTGAGGAAGGAGTGAAAGGTGTTGAAAAGTTTTTTGGGGGGTTTCTAGTGAGGAGATCAGGGTGGTGAATTAGGTCTGTTTGGCAAGGTGAAGGGCAGAGAATCTCTTTTTTAGTGACTTGTCCACCCCTGTGGCTGTCTTTTCATTTATATCACCTATGTGTAACAAAGGTGTTTTCCTTTTATACAACCCCCTATGTGATTGTATACATATAAATTAAAAGTTAAGTTTTACTTTTCTCACATTGAAGTGTTTGTGTGGGTTTACATAAAAATGAGGTTTATAACAAAACAAGTAGCAAATCTAGAGGTTTTTTTACTGGTGTTATTTTGTGTTTGGACCTTTTCCCCATTGTTACTAAATTGGAAGAGAATGATAATTAAACTATCATTTTCCAGCTCATTTTAATTTTTTCTGAGTACTAAAGCCAAGGATATATTCTAAAGAGAGACTTTTGGAATTAGCATATTAGCCATTATCTGTCACTCTCCTGGATCAAAATAACAAATAATATGCCTAGAGGGGATCCATTTGTAGCTTCTGGGTTCCCAAGCTTGATACTCTCAGCTAAAAAGTGATTGCTCCAATTCAAGATTGTGAGATGACTTAGCAAATCTGGTGATGATGTCCTAATGGCCCCTTGCTGTGAGGAACAAGGGTAATTGTTTGTCAAGGGAAAGAACACATCTGTAAAGCATCCTCTGCAAAGTAAGCAGCCAAGCGAAAAGGAAAAAGTGAAACATATTGTAACAGTGCCATATTGTACACAATATATAGCTGAATGCCACATAAAGATATATAACAGATGCCTAACTAATCAAATTATCCTTTAGTACTAAGTATATCTAAAGATATATCATTATCAGACAATTTTTGTGCAATGTAAAAATGTAGTGAAATAATATCAAGTAGATGAAAAAAAATATATAAAATAGCAAAAATTCAAATGTAGTATATGCCCAGTATTAGCATTCGCCTTCTTTCACCACAGCATAGTAATGTGCATGTGTCCCTTTTTCCACTCACTAAAATCTTCTTGACTTTTCACTTTAGATAAAAGCTCCTAGGAAGTTTTGAAGCTGCAGTTTGGTTTGGTTCGGTGGTTTAATTTTTAACCATGATGCAGGTGTTTAAATTCAATATTTAATGGAAATCAAGGCAAAATTTATTTTTTATAGTATTATTTACCTGCATTCCAGTGTAAGGCAACATATTCGCCATTTTGCCTAAGCATGAATAAAAAGACAATAATGTGGAGAACTGTTAATCCATGTGTAGTTAAACAAATCTCAAAATGATGGTCATCTAAATCACCTCATTCATGTAGAGCATTGTCTTTTATGTATAATGGAAGAAAATCTGATAATAACTCCTATTAGGGGGCAGGGAATTAGGACTCATCAATCTTCCTTATCATAGAACACTACTTCATGTCTCAGTCCTGTGCAAAAACTTATGATCCAGATCCAAAATCTTTACTGAATTAACAGCGAATGCAAAATTACCAACACAATTGTAGAGATGTAGCAAAGCTTAAATTGGTTGTTTCACAAAGTATATTTTAATTAATAGATCTTGAAAAAATAATAAGTTTTACAATTGGATGTGTTACAAAAGATATTCCTGTGCTAAGATAATATTAGAAATGTGTCTCTGATACGTACTGTTATTTTCAGGGTCTGACTATACATAGCTGCTCCAGTTCCTGTTTGGTAGATACTAAAGCTCCTGACCTGAAAATTAAGCAAAAGTCACTTATGATAAATCAGATGAAACTGCAGGGGCTTACTGCTGGTTATTTAAAGGGAAGGTGCCGCGTTTTAATATTGTAAAAAAACAAACAAACCTCTTTAATTCCTTATTTTCATAAGTTATTTTCAAGTGCATAGTATTTATTGTTTTTTTTTTATTCATTTTTTTTTCTGCCACTGGGCGCCGCCATTTTCATTTGCAGGACTGTAAGTGTAGCTGCACGACACTTACAGTCTTCACATACGGCTGCCCTGGGCATAGGACTCAGCAGTCGGCGTCCGACCCCATAGCTCCCATTATAAGCTTCTCTGCTCTGATGTGGCCACGCCCCCTGGGCGGTCTCCACATCACAGCAGAGGCAGGAGATCGGCGCCATCTTGCTTCAGCCTACAGTGGAGTGTACCTGTGAGCTCCACTGTAGAGCCGTGCTGTTGGAGGAGCAGCTCCATCTGTCTCCTCTCACACTCAGCGGCCGTTCCCTGTCCTCTGCTGCCTGTAATCTCTAGAATCGCTAGAGAGGGTGAAGTGCTGCGGTCTGATGTCCTCTTATCTGGAGCTGCAGAGAGGTAACAGAGGGGGATGGGGGAGAATCTCTGTCCTGCTCCGACCCTGTCTCACTATAGCTCCTCAGAGGACATCAGACCCTGCATCTATCACTATACTGTGCTGAGCCAAGTATCTAATCCTCTCCTGTGCTGACCTGTGTATCTAATCCTCTCCTGTGTGATACTGTCTGCTGAGCCGTGTATCTAATCCTCTCCTGTGTGATACTGTCTGCTGAGCCGTGTATCTAATCCTCTCCTGTGTAATACTGTGTGCTGAGCCGTGTATCTAATCCTCTCCTGTGTGATACTGTCTGCTGAGCCGTGTATCTAATCCTATACTGTCTGCTGAGCCGTGTATCTAATCCTCTCCTGTGTGATACTGTCTGCTGAGCCGTGTATCTAATCCTATACTGTCTGCTGAGCCGTGTATCTAATCCTCTCCTGTGTGATACTGTCTGCTGAGCCGTGTATCTAATCCTATACTGTCTGCTGAGCCGTGTATCTAATCCTCTCCTGTGTGATACGGTCTGCTGAGCCGTATATCTAATCCTATACTGTGTGCTGAGCCGTGTATCTAATCCTCTCCTGTGTGATACTGTCTGCTGAGCCGTGTATCTAATCCTCTCCTGTGTGATACTGTCTGCTGAGCCGTGTATCTAATCCTCTCCTGTGTAATACTGTGTGCTGAGCCGTGTATCTAATCCTCTCCTGTGTGATACTGTCTGCTGAGCCGTGTATCTAATCCTATACTGTCTGCTGAGCCGTGTATCTAATCCTCTCCTGTGATACTGTCTGCTGAGCCGTGTATCTAATCCTATACTGTCTGCTGAGCCGTGTATCTAATCCTCTCCTGTGTGATACTGTCTGCTGAGCCGTGTATCTAATCCTATACTGTGTGCTGAGCCGTGTATCTAATCCTCTCCTGTGTGATAGTGTCTGCTGAGCCGTGTATCTAATCCTCTCCTGTGTGATACTGTCTGGTGAGCCGTGTATCTAATCCTATCCTGTGTGATACTGTCTGCTGAGCCGTGTATCTAATCCTATCCTGTGCTGAGCCGTGTATCTAATCCTCCTGTGGAATACTGACTGCTGAGCCGTGTATCTAATCCTCTCCTGTGTGATACTGTCTGCTGAGCCGTGTATCTAATCCTCTCCTGTGTGATACTGTCTGGTGAGCCATGTATCTAATCCTCTCCTGTGTGATACTGTCTGCTGAGCCGTGTATCTAATCCTCTCCTGTGTGATACTGTCTGGTGAACCGTGTATCTAATCCTATCCTGTGCTGACCTGTGTATCTAAGGCTATGTGCACACGTCCGGATTTTTAGCGTTTTTTTTTGCGGAATTTCGCCATAAAAACGCTATAAATCCACTAAAAAAACGCTAACATTATGCATCCTATCATTTAGAATGCATTCCGCATTTTTTGTGCAGATGTTAGCTTTTTTTCTGCAAAAAAAACGCATACCGCAAAAAATCCGGACATGCTCTATCTTTTTGCGGATTTCCTATCAAAAAGGACATTCCGGAAAATAAAAAAAAAAAGCAAAAAAAAAGCAAAAAATCCGCGCAAAAAACGCGCAAATTCCGCAAGAAATCCGCGCAAAAAAAGCACGAATTCTCAGGATTATGTCAGGAAAAAATCCTGACGTGTGCACATAGCCTAATCCTGTGAAATACTGACTGCTGAGCCGTGTATCTAATCCTCTCCTGTGTGATACTGTCTGGTGAACCGTGTATCTAATCCACTTCTATGCACTCCTCTCCCCCCTGCATATCTTTCCCCATTGCACACGCAACTCAATGTGTACGATAACAGGAGCTGCGAGCGTCATGCTGTATTATGGCATTATGTGAGATCTATATGACGGTATTATGTGATCTGTATGGTGGTATTATGCTTGATCAGTATTGTGAGAATTATATGGTGGTATTGTGTGTGATCTATATGGCGGTATTATGTGAGAACACTGGCAGCATTATGTGTGATCTATATGGCGGTATTATGTGAGAACACTATGGCAGTATTATGTGTGATCTATATGGTGGTATGTGAGAACACTGGCAGTATTATGTGTGATCTATATGGTGGTATGTGAGAACACTGGCGGTATGTGTGATCTATATGGCGGTATTATGTGAGAACACTATGGCAGTATTATGTGTGATCTATATGGCGGTATGTGAGAACACTGGCGGTATTATGTGTGATCTATATGGTGGTATTATGTGAGAACTGTATGACAGTATTGTGTGATCTATTTGATAGTATTGTGTGTGATCTATATGGCGGTATTATGTGAGAACACTATGGCAGTATTATCTTCAGAAAGCGGACCCATTCTATGGTGGTTCTGGCTGAGCACCTGCACGCGGGTCTGGGGTAATAGAGGGGGCAGCATGACCTCCAGTTAGGTGTAGTCAGGGGAAGGCTGGTGAGGCAGCTGAAGAGAGGGGTCTCATTTTTATCGTTACTATATGGCTACATTTCCTTCCCAGCGTCACCCCAGACTTCGCCTGTCGCCTCCCTTTCACACATCGCCAGGACAGGATGGAGAAGACAAGATCTGAGGAGGGGAATGGGGTCTGTATGCAAAGTCTGGATCAGACCAGGCCATCAATCCGCAGAAATGTTTCCTGGATTTCTGTGGAGCAGACGGTCCATCCATGTGTATAAAAGACAGCGCTCTATGTACAATCCCTGGCTGCTCCGCGCACCAAACAAGGGGCCCCCATAGACCAGCACACTCCTGAAATACTCTGTGCTGCTGTCACCCTGCTCCCTCCACCACATATCTCCCAGAATCCTTGCTGCCTGCCATCCTCGGTGACTGTCTACTTGTCAGTATAAGGCTGCTTTCACACTAGCGTCGGTACGAGCCTTTCGCAGTGCGTCGTACCGACGTATGCTGTGAAAGAAATGTCCGACGTGGGCAGCAGAAGCAGTCTTACGACCCATTGTTAGGTCTGGGCATGTGGGGGCGGAGTTTCGGCCGTGCATACGCGGTCAAAAATGGTGGACTCGACGCACAAACATTACATGTAACTTTTTTTGTGGCGGCGGTCCACCAAAACATGACGCAACCGTCGCACGACAGTTGTGACGTGTGGCAATACGTCGCAATGCGTCGGTAATGTTAGTCTATGGGGAAAAAACGCATCCTGCAGACAACTTTGCAGGATGCGTTTTTTCTCCTGAATGACGCATTGCAACGTACAGCCAACAACGCTAGTGTGAAAGTAGCCTAAGGCTGCCGTCCACTATCAGTATTTGGTCAGTATTTTACCTCAGTATTTGTAGCCAAAACCAGGAGTGGGTGATAAATGCAGAAGTGGTGACATGTTTCTATTATACTTTTCCTCTAATTGTTCCACTCCTGGTTTTGGCTTACAAATACTGAGGTAAAATAGTGACCAAATACTGATAGTGTGACGGCAGCCATACTCTGCAGTCACAAACAAAATGGCTGCTCACTGGGTTCCTGAATCTCATCCTCTCTAATCCCTTAGCAAACACCCAGAAGGAGAGGAGAGGAGACATCACATGTCAGCAGACTCCGCCCATAATTACTGCAGTGCTGTAATGTGAGCTATTTCTACACTAGGTTTTTCTGAAATTTCAGCAGCTGCTCCCCCTAGTGTTGAAAAGTGGAAATTCCAAAACTTTTCAAATTATTTTTCATATTTTACTAAATTATAAACAAATGATAATATTTTTTTTTTGATGGCACCTTCCCTTTAAGGGATATTATTTCCCTTCCTTTCTTTTTTTATCACAGGAGTATATTTTTCTGCCAAGTCACCAGTGCTGTGAGCTCATCATAAATCAAGTCAGAGACACATAAGCTTAGTGGCCACTTGAGCTCCTACTTCATTGACTTGACTTGTGATGCGGTCAGAGGACTGAAGTTGATGCAGAAATTATTGCTCCTATGATAAATCAGGCAGGAAAATGAGTTACCTGAGTAAATAGCAGTTGTAAGACCCTTCTGTATGCTCATGGTTGCATGATGCGACCATACAACCTGTCATCCAGCTGAAACACTGAACAGCGTGTGCTCAGTATCTCCCTGTGAACTATTATTCCCTGTCTGATGGTGAGAAAATTCGCGGTGTAAAGTTTTCCCATGGTGCTCGCATTGACATCAGAAAGGTAAAGTGAGTTCATTGGTTGTGAACTCGCAGGACCTGTCTGATGGCACCACGAGCAGGAGAACTTTCTCACGCTCGCAGTGCTGTTAGACAGGGAATAGGAGTTCACAGAGAGATACTGACCCCATGCTACTCAGTGTTTCAGCTGGATGACAGGCTGTATGGTCGCATCATGCAAACATGAGCCTGCCATCTAGATGTAGCAGAGCTAGACCCATCAAGGGACAAATGGATTAGGATCATCTCTGCAGAAAGGTGAGGAATATTGTTTTTTATTTTTAACTCTTTTGCAGATGACAAGGGTGTCGGTGGAATGGACAAGGTCATAAGTAGGGTTTAATTAAGATTTATTGAAGGAGTTTGTGTCATTCGTTCAATTAAAGTGCCTTTTTTCTGGATGTCTGTGTTTTTATACAATGTGACTATGGGGTTGGTAATGGAGGCATCTTATTGATGCCTCTACATTACTAACCTCGGGGCTTGATGTCACCAGACAATACAAAGGTGGCATCAACCCCCCAACTATCACCCCACTTGCCACCGCTACAGGACAAGTGGGAAGAGCGAGGCTAAGTGCCAGAATAAGCACATCTTAGAGATGTGCCTTTTCCGGGGCAGCTGAGAGCTGATGTTTTTAGCCTGGGGGCTTTTTCTAGGCTATTAATATCAGCCTGCAGCTGTCTGCATAGCCTTTGCTGGTTATTAATTATAGGGGGACCCTACATTTTTTTTTAGGGTCCCCCATTTTAATAGCCAGCAAAGGTTACGTATACAGTTGTGAGCTGATATTAATAGCCTGGGAAGCTTCATGGGTATTTCCCCCTTGCCAGGCTATAAACATTGGCCCCCAGCTGTCGGCTTTCCCTCTGCTGGTTACAAAAGTTATGTGGGAGCTTACGCCATTTTTTCAGACAAATTATTAATTAAATACATGTACAGTAAGCTGCACACACATCGTACTAATTGTATTTGTCACAGACATCTGTATATCAACCTATTCTATATGCATATTTACCGTGTGTAATCCATCTCTTCTATCCTGTCGGCTCCTGTTGTGATTTTACACTATGTGGCTGCTTTTCTTCTATCTATGTAATATATATATATATATATATATATATATATATATATATATATATATATATATATATATATATAATGTGTGTGTCACTGACATCTATATAGCTATGTATTCTATGTGCTTATATCTATTCTATCTTTACTATTCCAACCTGTCATGCTGTGATTTTGCTGTGCTTAGCGGATGAGTTGCCGTGACTTTTCAAAGGACATCAGTGCATAAAAATCAGACAGCACTCACATGGGCTGAGTGCTGTGTGAATTTTTTTTCTCGCACCCATATGCTTGCACTGGTGAGTGTTGGCCAAGTCTCTGTGACAATTGCTGCATGCTGCGATTTTACACGCACGTCGAATATGCTTGAGAAAATAAATGGTGATGTGAGCTGTCCCATAGTTTAACACTGGGCCGAATGCCATGCAATGTTTTCTCGCATTGCACTTGGTCATATTCTACGGTAGTCTTATTCCGGCCTTAGGCACCAAAACCCATCCAAAGTCGCAGGAAAAACCCTTCTGTGTAGTTGCATACTCTTAAAAGTATGTGAACGCAATGTCTTTTTCAGGCAGGTTTGCTTTACTACTTGCCTCAAAAAAACTTTAAATAAAAGGTAAAAATAATGAAAATATGCCATTGAATGTAAAAACTTGCTGTGCTTACATTCAGTATTTTAATCTTTTAACCACTTCTAGTTTCCAAAGACACAAAGAGGTTAAAAAAAGTGACCTGACTATTCTTCAGTTGGCTCCTACTTTGAAGCTGTTCACTTTTATATTCAAAACAAGTAATAAAAAAAAGATATTGCAAAAAAAATGACTGAAAAGACGCCAATAAAGATGTTTGAGAGCAAAAATGCCTGCATGCCCTGAAGAGTCATCGTTTTGTCCAAGTTCAAATGTGTGACTGCAGACATGTGAATTCTCACAGCTCACACAGTGCATGATCTTAGGATTCCCAGGTGCCTTCATCGGCTGCATTGTGACCATAAATATGTATACTAACGCTCACATTCCGACTAGACATGTCTAGCATAGTTCTATTCAATTGCTTTGAGTGAGGCTGCAAATGTCTAGTCAGCATGTAATCATATGCATGCAAGTCGCATACTTGAGGTCTTGCACTCACCTAAACTTGGTGTCAGCACCGGAGAACCCCGACAGTGCATAGTTTGCATGCTTTGAGGATCCACAAATCTGTAATCACTGCAAACTTTAATCCCATTCTTGGATAGTTTTTATAAACATTTTTCCTCACAGTATTTTGTAGCTTTTCACCTGACAATATCAAGTTTGGAGAAGATTTGACATGGAATCTTCATAAAAAGTCACATTCCCCTTCTTCTGCAGTGAGATTTTCAAAGCCTCATCAGTTAGGAACTCCGAAGATAACTTATTGCATAGAATAGAGTTGAGCGACTTTTACTTTTTTTGGATCGAGTCGGGTTTCACGAAACCCGACTTTGTCAAAAGTTGGGTCGCGTGAAATCAGCCGATTATTGCAAAAAGTCAGGGGCCGACTGAAACACGAAACCCAATGCAAGTCAATGGGGAATCAAAGTCGGCAGTGAGTGGAGGACAGGAAAACACCTACAGTGTCCATTTTAATGCCAAAAACATCAATTCTTATTACTTAAGCTTGTCAATCTTAATTTACTTTATAATAATAGTTAGGCATTGAAAACTGGGGGTCATTTGGCTAAAGTTGTGGGGGGTAGGGCTGGCTCAAGGTTTTCGTGGGCCCAGGAAACGCGGAATACGTCACGGCGGTGGAGCAGGGAGAGGTAAGTATTTAAACTTTGCAATTGCTGTGATCCTGAGCAAGCAGGAGGGCCCCACTCATTGGCACTGGCACAGGGCCTCTCATAGTACAGCGGTGTGTTTGACGGCGGGTGGCGCCTCCCACTGGCAGAGACACTTTTGAGTACTATGAGGGGCCCTGTGCCAGTGACGTCGCCAACAAGTATGCCCCCCACCTAATATAGGAACCTGCACTTTCATCTGCACCTTCCTCTTTGCCCCCGTGTAAGGTGGTATAGTATGTGGGAAGTGGAACCTGAATTTCAGCAGGGTCAGATTCTGGCTGTGTAGAGTGCAAGGGGAATGTAGTGGTCTGGGTCAATGTACCAGCAGACTCATCTAGCAGTGGCTGGGCAATGGGCAGGATGGGGAGGAAACACAGATATAAGCCCAAATAATAAAGTAGGCTAAATGCAGTTCAAAATTGGTAACAGGACTAAACAGGCGGCATTGCTTTGTTCAGTGGAGGACAACTGTAATGAGTGACAGACACAGTTAGTAGGCCCAAATAATAAAGTAGGCTAAATGTAGTTCAAAATTGGTAACATGACTAAACAGGCAGCATTGTTTTGTTCAGTGGAGGACAACTGTAATGAGTGGCAGACACAGTTAGTAGGCACAAATACTAAAGTAGGCTAAATGCAGTTGAAAATTGATAACAGGACTAAACGGGCGGCATTGCTTTGTTCAGTGGAAGACAACTGTAATAAGTGGCAGACACAGTTAGTAGGCCCAAATACTAAAGTAGGCTAAATGCAGTTCAAAATTGGTAACAGGACTAGACGGGCGGCATTGCTTTGTTCAGTGGGGGACAACTGTAATGAGTGGCAGACACAGTTAGTAGGCCCAAATAATAAAGTAGGCTAAATGCAGTTCAAAATTGGTAACAGGACTAAACAGGTGGCATAGCTAGGTAAAGGTCATGATTAAGGGTGCTTAGTCACCGGAAACGCGTTGATCTTGTTTTTATAATTTTTTCTGTATGCTGATGTTTTGTCCTTTCATTATATTTTAAGTGAAATAAATTATGGATTATGGATTTTTCACTATTTCGTTGAGCTGGATCTCCTTCTCTTTCCTGGCATAGCTAGGTACAGGGGTGGGCTCCTCTGTTGAGTAGCAGACAGTGGTAGTAGGCGCAAAGTATTAACTGGTCTAAATGGAGGCCAGGGCCCCTGTATATTTTAACTATCATCTATCATTTCAACAAATTTGTATTGGCAGTGTCATTGAAGGATTTAAGAGCGCAGACTACACAGTGGTGGAGCAGGGAGAGGTAAGTATTGCAAGTGGTAGAGCACTGTTCGAGCTGGGGGGGGAACACTCCCTCATGGGTGGCGGTAGTGGCACAGGGCCCCTCATATTACAACGGTGTGTCTGACGTTGGTTGTGCACCACCACCGTCAGAGACACTTCATTGTACTATGAAGGACCCAGTGCCAGTGCCGTCGCCCAAGAGTGGGCCCACCCACCTGTCCAGGCAAATGGCAGTCGCACGGGTGCTTGCGCCAGGTGGTGACCACAGCCCTGTGGGGGGAGTCAGCCCATTTAGGGAGGTATAAGAATGGAACTTTCTTAAGAGGAGGCAAAAGAGCTAGAGGCTGAGTCAGAAAGGAAAGCCAAAACTTTTTCCTGCTGCTCCGGCTTTAAAAGCTGTTTCCCTACTCCCAGATAAGGGAGCCTTCGAGGCCATTTGTAGCCAGATGATGACGCTGACTCAACACCTCAAGCCTTAGGTGCTATTGTGCTTTTGCCACTACCACCAGATGCACCACCACCACCATCAGGGCTCTTCCACCAGACTTCCTCATTTTGGGGAAAATCTAACCAAAATAATAACCGTTATATGGTACTTTAAAACAAGGTAGAAGGTGTATATAAACTTGTTGAGAATTTAAATCTCCCTTTTTTGGGGGGAGACTGAACCAATACTCAGGCCCAGTGTATATAACAATGCAATCTAAGTGGCAGAAAGTGGCTGGCTGGCTGACATACGACAAACTAACAGGACTGCAGTATATCCACTTTGTGAGAATTTGAATCTCACTTTTTTGGGGGGAGACTGAACCAAAACTCAGGCCCAGTGTATAAAACAACGCAATCTAAGTGGCAGAAAGTGGCTGGAAGATATATGAAAAAATACAAGGACTGTAGTACAATTTCAATCTCCCTATTAGGGTTGAGCGAAACGGGTCGGCCAGATTCAGAAGTCATCGACTTTTGGCAAAGTGGGGTTTCATGAAACCCGACCCGACCCCTGTGTGGGGTCGGCCATGAGGTCGGCGATCTTCTGATCTGGAATCGGAATTCCAATACCGAGTTCCGATATGTTTAAGATATCGGGAATCGGTATCGGAATTCATATTTAAGTGTAAAATAAAGAATAAAAATAAAAAAATATTGATATACTCACCCTCGGACGCGCCCTGGTTCTCACCGGCAGCCTTCCTTCCTAAGAATGAGCGCCTGAAGGGCCTTCGATGACATCGCGGCTTGTGATTGGTTGCGTGAGCGGTCACATGGGCATCACGCGACCAATCACATGCCGTGACGTCATCTAAGGTCCTTCAGGCGCTAATTCTTAGGAAGGAAGCGTCCGAGGGCGCGTCCGAGGGTGAGTATATTCCTAATAGGTATATACTCACCCTCGGACGCGCCCTGGTTCTAACCGGCAGCCTTCCTTCCTAAGAATCAGCGCCTGAAGGACCTTAGATGACGTCGCGGTTTGTGATTGGTTGTGTGACGCCCATGTGACCGCTCACGTGACCAATCACAAGCCGCGACGTCATCGAAGGGTAAGTATATCAATATATCAATATTCAATATATATATATCAATATTCTTTATTTTACACTTAAATATGGATCCCAGGGCCTGAAGGAGAGTTTCCTCTCCTTCAGACCCTGGGAACCATTAGAAACCCAATGCACTGCATTGGGTTTCGTGTTTCAGCCGACCCTGACCCCAACTTTTCTATAGGATCGGCCAATTTCACTCGACCCGACTTTTGAAAAAGTTGGGTTTCGTGAAACCCGACCTGATCCTGTAAAATGAAAAGTCGCTCAACCCTACTTCCTACAGTGATCTCAGGAAAAGTATTGCAGCAATAAAAAGGACTTCTGCACACAAAAGTGTGGACAAATAAACAAAATAACTGTGCAGAAAGGAGCAACAGGATTTTTGCTTTAGAAAAAGCAGTTGGTTTGCACAGCAGCGTGCACACAGCAATGCAGCTATCAGGGAGCCTTATAAGGCAGCCTAATAAGCTACAGAGATGATGCACAAAAATATAAACTCCACTGTCCCTGCAAACATATGGTGGTGTTGGACAGTGGAAATCGCTACAGCACAAGCAGTTTGGGGGTTAATCTTCCCTCCCTAACTATATCCCTTCTTCTGATGAAGCTGCAGCAACCTCTCCCTATGCTAAGATCGGCAGAAGTAAGATGGCGGCCGGCGTGCACGTCCCTTTATAGCCCCTGTGATGCCGCAGAAAGCAAGCCAATCACTGCCATGCCCTTCTCTAATATGGTGGGGACCGAGACCTACGTCATCACATTGCCCACACTCTGCGTCCTCCTTCATTGGCTGAAAAATGGTACTGAAAGCGTCATACAAAATGTGACTTTTGCGCGCAGATCGCCGACCTCATGGCCGATCCCACACTAGGATCGTGTCGGGTTTCATGAAACCCGACTTTGCCGAAAGTCGGCGATTTTTGAATTTGAATTTGTCCGATCCATTTCGCTCAACCCTAGCATAGACAATTAAGTGAATTTTCCATTCAAATGAATAGAACGAGTACTAAAAAGTACTTGACGTGTTTTTTTAATCTGGATTTGTGAATGAATCCACTTCAAAATCCTCCCTAAAAAATTCTGCTTGAATTTAACCTAGAGTATTTTCACACTATTTTTTTCTTCTGAAGAGTTAAAAGCTGATTCATAAGCTCTTTTAATAATAAGCTTTTTTTATTACAATGGTAAAACATGCCAATAATTCATATGGTTATGTTTGTTGCCCACATTTTTTTTTCAGAACGGAAAAAAAAAATCAATTCTTGTGACTTTTAAGCCTGATCAAATGCTTCTATATTTTGGAAAAATGCTTCTTTAACACTAATCTTTCCAGAGATCTGCTAATGTAGAGAGTGGCCATTCAATGTTGATGCTGATTGGATGCGCAGGCCACAATCATGTGACAGTAGCAGGAGGCAATGTCAATGATGTTGGATGCTCCAGTTAAGGACATACAATTATGTTCAAGTGTTTCCATTTTTGTTTTTTGAGGAAAGTGTCAAAAAAGAGGATAATTTTCTTTGCTTGGGACTTGCTGTCTGAGCTTCAGGCGATACAAACACTGCTATTACTAGGGAGTAAAAGCTCTGAATAATTAACAAACATCATCAGCATTACAGTTCCTGTGGAATGCAGCAAGTTCATTGCCTGAAGGCTGCTTTCATCCTAGTAAGTCTGTTTATCCTGTCCAAGATTAGATTGGTTTAATTATTATGAAAAACACTGCTAAAAATCTTACAGCCTAATTATGCAAATGTTCCTAAATGTTCACAAAAGTAATTTATTTATTTGGAGATAAATGAATCTGTTTTGTCATAAAACAGATTGGAGTCCTGGCAGTGTACTAGACAGGGATGTACACCCTACAGCAAAGAAGAAACTTCCTACACAAACATCAGTGGGATCCCTAGATTACCACATTTAGAAGAACATAAACACTCCTAACAGGTTTTATTACCATCTTACTATTAAAAGATAGTGATAAGTGGTAGAAACAGCTCCCAGGTTTTTAAGACTCACAAGTTTTGTTATGCAAATATGGATTCACAGAAAGAACTTTCAGTTGACGATGATAACTATGTTAGAAAATGGAATGATTCCTGAAAGACCTATTACAGTGCACCTGGTTTTTGGGAGGAGTTATTATGTAGCAACTAGATTAGTCTTATTTTTTTTCAGTAAAAATTGCAAATCAACCACGTGAATGTTTTTTTTTTTTTAGCTTACAGCCAAATTAGAATCAAAATTTGTCATGGTATTCAAGATTATTTTCCATTTACGCTTTTGAAAGTTGGTCTACAGAATTCACTCTAAGGCTGCCGTCACACTCGCAGTATTTGGTCAGTATTTTACATCAGTATCTGTAAGCCAAAACCCGGAGTGGGTGATAAATACAGAAGTGGTGCATATGTTTCTATTATTCTTTTCCTCTGATTGTTTCACTCCTGGTTTTGGCTACAAATACTGATGTAAAATACTGACCAAATACTGCTAGTGTGACGGCAGCCTAAAGGTTAGAGGGCCAATTGTTGAACAGATGAGAATATTGGCAACTTTTGATATTCCAGTGTTGCAGAGCAACTAAACAACCTAGTGGATGCTCAGTCATGACAAAACATATACCATGTTACTGTGTTTTGCCACAAAAACCTACAAGGTAAATAAATTGCTTCTAATTTCTTTGTAGTGTGCCTAAATATTGGAAAGAAACATGGTAAACCAGCTTCACCTGGATCATGATTTGAAGCAAATTAAGGAAAATACATCGTGGCAAACGAATTGAGAATATAATTATTGAACTGTAAATGTAGTTTGGTGACTTTTTAGAATAAGCTGTGTACATGAGGAGTTGCACAATTTCTTGTGACTTGTAGTAAGAACAGGTGAGTAAATCTTTGAAATTAAAATTGATCAACTTTGATGACTTTTTTTATTGATTTAATTCTAATCCTGCTAAGCTGCCAATTGCCCTGAAATGATGCAAGTTTTTTGGTCCCATCTTATTTTGTAAAGAAAAGCAACATTTATTATTTAAGATAAATCTTCATAATTCTGAAACTTAGACACAAGTAGTTATCAACTAAAGTGTGAACATTGTATAAAATAATACGTGAGCCCTCTTCATTGCTGTAATAGTCTAATATTAAAAGCGTACATACAACACCTGAATACAGCAGCCAGTTACAGGTGATTGCTTTGGAAAAGGATTCTAGCTACATTTTCTGGTCTTATCCTACTTTGCACAGAATCACAGCTTTTCCCCCTTCACTTTTAAAATAAAAGATCTCTTTTTATTTTTGAAATACCTGTTTTAATTGTCTACTCTTGATAACATACATCCCAATCCATTTTCCAGGAAACTGTTCATGTAGGAATGCTTGGACCTGACACCCATAATGTGGTGAGCACCATCTTGAGTGTCAGGTTCGAGCATTCCTACATGAAAAGTTTCCTGGAAAATGGATTGGTCATCATGGGTCAGTTGAACGGCCACCAAGGTCTCCAGATCTGACCCCCTTAGACTTTTATCTTTGGGGTCATCTGAAGGCAATCGTCTATGCTGTGATAATACAAGATGTGCAGCATCTGAAACAACGGATACTGGAAACCTGTGCTAGCATTTCTTCTGCAGTGTTGCTATCAGTGTGTCAAGAGTGGGAGAAGAGGGTTGCGTGGACAATCCAACACAATGGGCAGTACTTTGAACACATTTTATAAGTGGTAATAAACTTGTAAATAACTCATGAAAGAATAAAGTTACGTTGAAACCAAGCACACCATTGTTTTCTTGTGAAATTCTCAATAAGTTAGATGTGTCACATGACCCTCTTCCCAATAAAAAAAAGTTGGATCCAAAATGGCCAACTTCAAAATGACCGCTATGATCACCACCCATCTTGAAAAGTTTCCCCCCTCCCATATACTAATGGACCACAAACAGGAAGTTGATATCACCACCCATTCCCATTTTATTTAGGTGTATCCATATAAATGGCCCACACTGTACATAGCTGAATTTCCTATCTGTAAATGATGCCTGTTTCTAATTTGCACCCAAGCCCCTAACCCTCATCAACCTGGGAGAAAGGAACATCCCACACAAGAATAACTTCTACCATTTGATAATTTGGTAGACATGAACAGCCACCCTTTGTTATCAGAAAACATGGTGCTGGAGGAAAAGGTTAATACAACTCTAATGCCAATCTGTGTTGTAGCCTCAATGAACCAAGGTAGTAGGGACCACGTATGTTGTAGTAGCACTCTGAGCCAGAGCAAACCTTGGAGTGAGTTGTAGTCTTGTTGAGGGGCAAGAACCAGTAGCCATCTCACACATAAAAGGCACCATTGGCTGAGTCATTGATGATGATCATGATTTTGTGTTGGACAAAGCCAAACGTGAGACAGATAGGGGTGATGAAAGCTAGAGATCATCAAAAGAGGAGATTGCTGGCATCGAAGTTACACAGTGCAGGCAAAAAAAGTTATGTGTCTGTACTGCTACATACTTAGGCAGTTAACTGGTTCATGCAGCTTTATATGAATACCTGAGCCTTACACTATGGCTGGTCCGAATAACTAAAGCAATTGTTACCATCCACCTCTCGTGTCTCCCCTTTTCCTCATAGTCTGTAAGCTTGCGAGCAGGGCCCTCATTCCTCCTGGTATCTGTTTTGAACTGTATTTCTGTTATGCTGTAATGTCTATTGTCTGTACAAGTCCCCTCTATAATTTGTAAAGCGCTGCGGAATATGTTGGCGCTATATAAATAAAAATTATTATTATTATTATAATGCCACACATGCTGTTGATGGAGAATACTCTAGAGCAAAGGTCAAGGACTAGGAGATATTGCTCTTCATCAGCACATTAGGAGACATCATCTGCTCATTTGGCAAAGTACAGCCAGCAAACAATCATAGTAAGCCTCAAGTTGTCTTGCTTTTCTTCGTTGTTTGCCTATAATCAGCCAGGCCAGACCTGTTTCGGTTCATCATCACCACCACTATCTCTGTCATACTCCTCTATTGTATGTCATGCTACAATTACACTTTCCCCTTCAACTTTGAAATATCATTCATCCATCTTCAATTGTGTGTTGAGAAAGCAGCTATGCTATCTCAGCTATTCACTGTTTTGCAGCATCTTATCAGGTTGCTTCTGATAGTGAAATCATTGCCTTACCATTGTGGAATGCGCTCAGCTTCTCTGTAAAATACCAGTCACCATTATTTCCTGTAGGAAGATGTGCCCTCTCACTGTACAAAAAAATGTAGGCCACTCTATGGACTTATCTTTGAGCACCAAAATACACTCCATTATAAACACTTTTGACTCATCCGAGGTAAAGCTTGGGCAAGCAGTTTTACAGCTTGAAAGCCTGGGGAGAAAAGCCACCTGACAGAAGAGTTGCTGCCCTATTGAATCAAGAGGCACCTAGTGGGTTGACGGTTTCTCTGTAAACTGCAACTTGGATTTGTCATGAGCGACAATGCCCAGAACTTGTTTGTTGCCTTACATTCAAGCAAAATAACTCATGTTTTATGCATGGTCCACATTCTGAATTGAATAGTAAAATATATTTTCCACAAATATACACAAATGAGAAAAGGCCAGAAAAGTGTCAGCCCATTTCAGTAGGTCTGGCTTTGCAAAAAAAAACATGGGCTATGATGTTAGCAGTCCAGTAATTAGCAGGAGACAAGATTTGTAGAATAGCTGTTCAATGATCAACATGCTTTGAGTTGACATACTTCTACATGAGGACAAACCACGTCAGTTCACTGTGGTTTGTCATGATGAAAAAGTGAGCAATTTCAAAATGATTTGACCATTTCTTCATATCTTGTTTCCGGCTCATCACTGGACCGCTGGCAGGGCAGAATTTAACCCACTCTTCACACTGTAGATCTGCAGCAGTCTTTTTCTAAGTTTGTACAGGAGTTGTGACTTCACAAGCCAAAGTGGTGACTATACCTGCCCTTTGTCTCCCTGTTTGTCTCCCGGATAAGACTCTATTGCACTTACTGTCTTTCCAGCTTTTATTACTCAAAATTTATCAGTAGTGACACACAGAATCAGAGATGAATTATGCTAATATTTATCCTGGAAAAAAACAGCAGCATGCAGAGGATTGGAGGTAGAACAGCAATATGCATCTAAAATTAGAAAAAAGAACAGTGCTCCTTAGACAAAAAGGATGTGCATGGATAGGGTCCCAACCCTTACGAAACAAAATATGTGGAACCTGGCACTCTCAAAAAAGGGCTAATTTGTATTGCAATGAAGAAATACTGTGTCAATATACACTGCTCAAAAAAATAAAGGAAACACTAAAATCTCACATCCTAGATATCACTGAATGAAATATTCCAGTTGTAAATCTTTATTCATTACATAGTGGAATGTGTTGAGAACAATAAAACTTAAAAATGATCAACGTAAATCACAACTAATATCCTATGGAGGTCTGGATTTGGAATGATGCTCAAAAGTGGAAAATTTAGTTACCGGCTGATCCAACTTCAGTGGAAATGCCGCAAGTCAAGGAAATAATCTTCAGTAGTGTGTGTGGCGTCCACATGCCTGTATGACCTCCCTACAATGCCTGTGCATGCTCCAGAAGAGACAGCGGATGCTCTCCTGAGGGATCTCCTCCCAGACCTGGACTAAAGCATACACCAACTCCTGGACAGTCTGTGGTGCAACATGACATTGGTGGATAGTGCGAGACATGATGTCCCATATGTGTTCAATCGGATTCTGGTCTGGGGAATGGGTGGGCCAGTCCATAGCTTCAATGCCTTCATCTTGGAGGAACTGCTGACACACTCCTGCCACATGAGGTCTGGCATTGTCCTGCATTAGGAGGAACCCAGGGTCAACCACACCATCATATGGTCTCACAAGGGGTCTGAGGATCTCATCTTGGTACCTAATGGCAGTCAGGCTACCTCTGGTGAGCACATGGAGGGCTGTGCGGCCCTCCAAAGAAATGCTACCCCACATCATTACTGACCCACTACCAAACTTATCATTCTGAAGGATGTTGCAGGCAGCAGATCACGCTCCACGGTGCCTCCAGACTCTTTCACGTCTGTCACATGTGCTCAGTGTGAACCTGCTTTCATCTGTGAAAAGCATAGGGTGCCAGTGGCGAATTTACCAATCCTGGTGTTCTGTGGCAAATGCCAAGTGTCCTGCACTGTGTTGGGCTGTGAGCACAACCTCATCTGTGGACGTCGGGCACTCAGACTATCCTCATGGAGTCAGTTTCTAACCGTTTATGCAGACACATACACACTTGTGGCCTTCTGTAGGTCATTTTGCAGGGCTCTGGCAGTGTTCCCCCTGCTCCTTCTTGCACAAAGGCTCAGGCAGCAATCCTGCTACTTGGTTCTTGCCCTCCTACAGCCCCCTCCACATCTCCTTGGGTACTGGCCCGCCACCTGTCAGTGCCTCCAGCCTCTGGACACTACGCTGACAGACACAGCAAACCTTCTTGTCACGGCTTGCATTGATGTGCCATCTTGGATGAGCTGCACTACCTGAGCCACTTGTGTGGGTTGTAGAGTCCATCTCATGCTACCACGAGTGTGAAAGCACAACCAGCATTCAAAAGTGACCAAAACTTTAGCCAGAAAGCATTGGTACTGAGATGTGGTTTCTGGTCCCCACCTGCAGAACCACTCCTTTATTGAGGGTGTCTTGATAATTGCGATTAATTTCTATCTGTTGTCTATTCCATTTCCACAACAGCATGTGAAATTGATTGTCAAACAGTGTTGCTTCCTAATTGAACAGTTTGATTTCACAGAAGTTTCAATTACTTGGAGTTATATTCTGTTATTTAAGTGTTACCTTTATTTTTTTGAGCAGTGTATTACGTTCCGGTCTAGATGACCTTCATCAGATATACACTAGTAGCATATAATTTCATAAATGTCTGAAGATTAGACTTTGGCCGTTTACATTTCAAATAACAGCCACTGCAACTGGAAACTAGGAATGCTTGGTGCTGACAACCATTGCAACCGCGATAATGCACCAGGCATTCCTGGTTTCCAAACACGGAGGCTACTATTTGAAATTTAAACAATCAAAGTCTAATCTTCAGACATTTATGAAATTATATGCTACTAATTTATATTTGATGAATGTCATAGACTTTCGACTAACCTCTGAACTAATCCGTACCTCCCACTCCCGACTCCAAGACTTCTCCCGTGCTGCGCCAATCCTCTGGAATGCTCTACCCCAAGATATTAGGACCATCCACAACTTGCATAGTTTTAGGCGCTCGCTCAAAACTCATTTGTTCAGAGCGGCCTATCACGTTCCCTAATCAGTCATTTTATGTTTGTGTGTGTAGCCCATTCACTATCTCCATCTACCCCCCACCCCCTGAAGATGATTGGACCATCATTGTAAATACATCATTGTAAATACACACCTGTACTTTGTATCTCCCCCACCTCATTGTAGATTGTAAGCTCTCACGAGCAGGGTCGTCTTATTTTGCTTTATTACTGTATTGTTAACATTGTTGCCTATGACTGTTGTGTTTGAAACTGTTAAACTGTAAAGCGCTGCGGAATATGTTGGCGCTATATAAATAAAGATTATTATTATAATTATTATCTACACCGAAACGCCAGATATATTGAAACGCTATTTCTTGATTGCAACAAAAATTATTTTTTTAGAGTGCTGTGTTCCACATATTTTGTATCAATATGGATCTGTTCATCATCGCCCTGTGTCCGTTGATGACCTTGATGGTCCATGTCACATGCTGCAGGAGAAGGAAGAGAAGGAGGAGAAGATGGAAGTGGAGTAATATATTTACTTGGCACAGTCAGGGGATGATGCACACAATCAGAGCGAAAATGATGATGACTATGTCCTTAAAAACCAATCAATACAGTGGGGAAATGACAATGAAATAACAGTGCCCACAGTCATGCTGGTGGGCATGACAATCTGTATGCTGTAATGCTTATGGGAGGAAAGGTGTATTGCTAACATGAAGTAAAGAGATTACCAATGGTTGAATTTTTACAGCATCTGAAAGGGAGCCAAATTGGCTTTTTCAGGATTAGTTCTATTAACTACTCTGAGGTGCTTTTGCCAAGCAAAGATCTGACACCCACGTGACTGACCAGCAGACCTCTCTGCGATATTGGTAGATACAAAATTCCCTCTCCTGTCCCAATGTTACAGCTGCAACAAGTAGCTGATGCAGCAGCAATACCAACAGTGTATTTGACACAATGGACCGGATATTTTTTTCTGCCATTGTACTTCAGCAAGATGTACTGGATGAACAACCAGGTTCAGTTGTACTTATAGTGTGTCTTTTCTCAGGTAAATACCATGAGCCACAATTTCATGGATTTCTGAGTCAACAAATTGAACTAGTGGCAGGAACTTGCCTGGTTTGCTATGAGAGTAATATCAAATCCAGCCTCCAGTGTCATGTCAGAAAGGGTGTTCAGTGCAGCTGATGGTTTGCAAACCAAAATGGACCCAGTTATCTGCCATCAGCATTGAAAACTGAGGTGATAACAAAATGAATCAGGCATGGATCAGTGAAGACTTTCATACATGATTGGTTGATACCAATAATTAAATTTGCCATACCATCTGCCTGTCTGTTTACTGCCATCTATACCACTCTGCTGCCACCAGGGCCAATAGACCACACTCTGCGTTTTTCTAAATTCACATTTCTAAGTCCATGGTGTCTACAGGAAAATATGATGGTGGCAGTATCCTTATATGTGGCTGCAGAAGTGCTGCTTGTGTTAGGCCGGTTTCACACGTCAGTGGCTCCGGTACGTGAGGTGACAGTTTCCTCACGTACCGGAGACACTGACTCACATAGACACATTGAAAGCAATGTGTCACTGCACATGTCAGCGTGTTTTCATGGACCGTGTGTCTGTGTGCAAAACATGGAGACATGTCAGTGTTCGTGGGAGCGCACGGATTACACGGACCCATTAAAGTCAATGGGTCCGTGTAAAGCACGTACCGCACACGGACGCTGTCCGTGTGCAGTCCGTGTGCCGTGCAGGAGACAGCGCTACCCCATAGGGGTGGAGCCGCATATTCATTACTGTAATAAGAAGCCCCACGTGACCGCTCATACAGGAGAAGGTGCGGCCAGGAGAGGACGCTGCGAGGGAGCGGGTGAGTATTTTAGTAACAGCGGGGGAGGAGGGGCGCACAGGGGGTGGGAGGGGGTGGCGACAGGGATCTTTATTTTAAACACGAGGACAAAAAAAAAAGGATTTTTCATATCTTCTTTCCAGCGAACGCTGCTGGAAAGAAGATATGAATGGCCACTTCAGCACCAGATGCAGGGGACAGCGCTTATCTCTATCGCTGTCTCCTTCACGCTCCGTGTGGTACCCAGTCGGCACACGGGCGGTAAATGGCTGCCGCACGTGTGTCACACTGATGTGCCACAGAAACGCACAGGCACACGGACACGGATAATTCCGGTACCAATTTTTCCTATACCGGAATTATCTGGACGTGTGGGACTGCCCTTAAGGTACCTTCAAACTGAACAACTTTCCAACGAGAACGACAGCGATCCGTGACGTTGCAGCATCCTGGATAGCGATCTTGTTGTGTTTGACATGCAGCAGCGATCAGGATCCTGCTGTGACATTGCTGGTCATCGCTGAAAGTCCGGAACTTTACTTGGTCATCAAGTCGGCGTGATTCGTCATGTTTGACAGCAAAAGCAACGATGCCTGCAATGGTTTTCAATGTCAGCGTACAACCAGTGAGAACGATAAGTACGTCACTGGATCGCTCCTGCATCGCTCAGCTGTTGCCGGTGTTTGACGTCTCCTAGCGACCTAAACAGCGATGCTGCAGCGATCGGCTCATTGTCTATATCGCTGCAGCGTCGCTAAATGTGACGGTACCTTTAGGGAGCTACATTTCATTGATAGCATTATTAATTCACAGATGTGCTGATGTGCATTGAAAGATAAGATGCTACTATCACTCTGTGCCTTTGGTAGACATGCACTGTTCCAATATGACAATAATTCAAAACACACACCTTTTGCATTTCTGAAGAAGAACAGGGTGAAGGCAATTCAGTGGTCAAGGATGTTTCCTGTTGTGAATTCTGTGGCTGAATTCACTCCTGTGGTCACAAGTGGTACTGCAGCTTCTGAGCTTCCTCCCTCAGGTGTTCTGGTGAGCTCGTTAACTGCTTCATTACTTAACTCCGCCTGATGCTGCTATCCTTGCTCCTTGTCAATGTTTCAGTGTTGGATCTGAGCTTCTCCTGATTGTTCCTGTGACCTGCTGCTCTGTATAGCTAAGTGCCTTTTGCTTTTTTTTGTTGCTTTTTTTCTGTCCAGCTTGTCTTTTGTTTTGCTGGAAGCTCTGAGACGCAAAGGGTGTACCGCCGTGCCGTTAGTTCGGCACGGTGGGTTTTTTTTGCCCCCTTTGCGTGGTTTTGCTTTAGGGTTTTTTGTAGACTGCAAAGTTCGCTTTACTGTCCTCGCTCTGTCCTAGAATATCGGGCCCCACTTTGCTGAATCTATTTCATCCCTACGTTTTGTCTTTTCATCTTACTCACAGTCATTATATGTGGGGGGCTGCCTTTTCCTTTGGGGAATTTCTCTGGGGCAAGTCAGGCCTATTTTTCTATCTTCAGGCTAGCTAGTTTCTTAGGCTGTGCCGAGTTGCCTAGGTAGTTGTTAGGCGCAATCCACAGCCGCTTTTAGTTGTGTTTAGGATAGGATCAGGTGTGCAGTCTACAGAGTTTCCACGTCTCAGAGCTCGTTCTTGTATTTTTGGGTATTTGTCAGATTACTGTGTGCGCTCTGATCGCTAAGCACACTGTGTTTCTGGATTGCCTTCATAACACCTGTCATTAGCAAACATAACAGTACAAGGAGCCAAACTAATGATTCTCAATAGAGGGAAAGAAAAAGTTCTGACATCATTTTTTTTTTTTTCTGCTCTGTGTTCACTTTTTTTTTTTCCCCTAGACATTTGGGTGATTCTGGACACAGGTGTGGACATGGATATTCGGGGTCTGTGCTCTTCAATGGATAATCTCGTTATAACTGTACAAAAAATTCAAGATACTATTGATCAGAAATCTATGTTAGAACCAAGAATTCCTATTCCTGATTTGTTTTTTGGAGATAGAACTAAGTTTCTAAGTTTCAAAAATAATTGTAAGCTATTTCTGGCCTTGAAACCTCATTCTTCTGGTAATCCTATTCAACAGGTTTTGATTATTATTTCTTTTTTGCGCGGCGACCCTCAAGACTGGGCATTTTCTCTTGCGCCAGGAGACCCTGCATTGAGTAGTGTCGATGCGTTTTTCCTGGCGCTCGGATTGCTGTACGATGAGCCTAATTCAGTGGATCAGGCTGAGAAAAATTTGCTGGCTTTGTGCCAGGGTCAGGATCATATAGAAGTATATTGTCAGAAATTTAGGAAATGGTCAGTACTCACTCAGTGGAATGAATCTGCGCTGGCAGCTTTGTTCAGAAAGAGTCTCTCTGAGGCTCTTAAGGATGTCATGGTGGGATTTCCTATGCCTGCTGGTTTGAATGAGTCTTTGTCTTTGGCCATTCAGATCGGTCGACGCTTGCGCGAGCGTAAATCTGTGCACCATTTGGCGGTACTGCCTGAGGTTAAACCTGAGCCTATGCAGTGCGATAGGACTATGACTAGAGTTGAACGGCAGGAATACAGACGTCTGAATGGTCTGTGTTTCTACTGTGGTGATTCCACTCATGCTATTTCTGATTGTCCTAAGCGCACTAAGCGGTCCGCTAGGTCTGCCGTCATTGGTACTGTACAGTCCAAATTCCTTCTGTCCATTACCTTGATATGCTCTTTGTCGTCGTTTTCTGTCTTGGCGTTTGTGGATTCGGGCGCTGCCCTGAATCTGATGGATTTGGATTATGCTAAACGTTGTGGGTTTTTCTTGGAGCCTTTGCGGTGTCCTATTCCATTGAGAGGAATTGATGCTACACCTTTGGCCAAGAATAAACCTCAATACTGGGCCCAGCTGACCATGTGCATGGCTCCTGCACATCAGGAAGTTATTCGCTTTCTGGTGTTGCATAATCTGCATGATGTGGTCGTGTTGGGGTTGCCATGGCTACAAACCCATAATCCAGTATTGGATTGGAATTCCATGTCGGTATCCAGCTGGGGTTGTCAGGGGGTACATGGTGATGTTCCATTTTTGTCGATTTCGTCATTCAACTCTTCTGAGGTCCCAGAGTTCTTGTCTGATTATCAGGATGTATTTGAAGAGCCCAAGTCCGATGCTCTACCTCCGCATAGGGATTGTGATTGTGCTATCAATTTGATTCCTGGTAGTAAATTCCCTAAAGGTCGATTATTTAATTTATCCATGCCCGAACACGCCGCTATGCGCAGTTATGTGAAGGAATCCCTGGAGAAGGGACATATTCGCCCATCGTCATCACCACTGGGAGCAGGGTTCTTCTTTGTAGCCAAGAAGGATGGTTCGCTGAGACCGTGTATTGATTACCGCCTTCTTAATAAGATCACTGTTAAATTTCAGTATCCCTTGCCATTGTTATCTGACTTGTTTGCTCGGATTAAGGGGGCTAGTTGGTTCACTAAGATAGATCTTCGTGGTGCGTATAATCTGGTGAGAATCAGGCAAGGAGATGAATGGAAAACTGCATTCAATACGCCCGAGGGTCATTTTGAGTATCTAGTGATGCCGTTCGGACTTGCCAATGCTCCATCTGTGTTTCAGTCTTTAATGCATGACATCTTCCGTGAGTATCTGGATAAATTCCTGATTGTTTACTTGGATGACATTTTGATCTTCTCAGATGATTGGGAGTCTCATGTGAAGCAGGTCAGAATGGTTTTTCAGGTCCTGCGTGCTAACTCTTTGTGAAGGGATCAAAGTGTCTCTTCGGTGTGCAGAAAGTTTCATTTTTAGGGTTCATCTTTACCCCTTCTACTATCGAGATGGATCCAGTTAAGGTCCAAGCCATCCAGGATTGGATTCAGCCGACATCTCTGAAAAGTCTGCAAAAGTTCCTGGGCTTTGCTAATTTTTATCGTCGCTTCATCTGTAATTTTTCTAGCATTGCCAAACCATTGACCGATTTGACCAAGAAGGGTGCTGATTTGGTTAATTGGTCTTCTGCTGCTGTGGAAGCTTTTCAGGAGTTGAAGCGTCGTTTTTGTTCTGCCCCTGTGTTGTGTCAGCCAGATGTTTCTCTTCCGTTCCAGGTCGAGGTTGATGCTTCTGAGATTGGAGCAGGGGCGGTTTTGTCACAGAGAGGTTCTGATTGCTCAGTGATGAAACCATGTGCTTTCTTTTCCAGGAAGTTTTCGCCCGCTGAGCGTAATTATGATGTGGGCAATCGAGAGTTGCTGGCCATGAAGTGGGCATTCGAGGAGTGGCGTCATTGGCTTGAAGGAGCTAAGCATCGCGTGGTGGTATTGACTGATCATAAGAACTTGACTTATCTCGAGTCTGCCAAGCGCTTGAATCCTAGACAGGCCCGTTGGTCGTTATTTTTTGCCCGCTTCGACTTTGTGATTTCGTACCTTCCGGGCTCTAAAAATGTGAAGGCGGATGCTCTGTCTAGGAGTTTTGTGCCCGACTCTCCGGGTTTATCTGAGCCAGCGGGTATCCTCAAGGAAGGAGTCATTGTGTCTGCCATCTCCCCTGATTTGCGGCGGGTGCTGCAAAAATTTCAGGCGAATAAACCTGATCGTTGTCCAGCAGAGAAACTGTTCGTCCCTGATAGGTGGACTAATAAACTTATCTCTGAACTTCATTGTTCGGTGTTGGCTGGTCATCCTGGAATCTTTGGTACCAGAGAGTTAGTGGCTAGATCCTTCTGGTGGCCATCTCTGTCACGGGATGTACGTACTTTTGTGCAGTCCTGTGGGATTTGTGCTAGGGCTAAGCCCTGCTGTTCTCGTGCCAGTGGGTTGCTTTTGCCCTTGCCGCTCCCAAAGAGGCCTTGGACACATATTTCGATGGATTTCATTTCTGACCTTCCCGTTTCTCAAAAGATGTCAGTCATTTGGGTGGTCTGTGATCGCTTTTCTAAAATGGTCCATCTGGTGCCCTTGGCTAAATTGCCTTCCTCCTCTGATTTGGTACCTTTGTTCTTTCAGCATGTGGTTCGGTTGCATGGCATTCCTGAGAATATTGTTTCTGACAGAGGTTCCCAGTTTGTTTCAAGGTTTTGGCGAGCCTTTTGTGGTAGGATGGGCATTGACCTATCCTTTTCCTCGGCTTTCCATCCTCAGACTAATGGCCAGACCGAACGAACCAATCAGACCTTGGAAACATATCTGAGATGTTTTGTTTCTGCAGACCAGGATGATTGGGTGTCCTTTTTGCCGTTGGCTGAGTTCGCCCTTAATAATCGGGCCAGCTCGGCTACCTTGGTTTCTCCATTTTTTTTGCAATTCTGGGTTCCATCCTCGTTTCTCTTCAGGACAGGTTGAGTCTTCGGACTGTCCTGGTGTGGATTCTGTGGTGGATACGTTGCAGCAGATCTGGACTCAGGTAGTGGACAATTTGATCTTGTCCCAGGAAAAGCTCAACTTTTCGCTAATCGCAGACGCCGTGTGGGTCCCCGACTTCGTGTTGGGGATCTGGTTTGGTTATCTTCTTGTCATATTCCTATGAAGGTTTCCTCTCCTAAATTTAAACCTCGTTTTATTGGTCCGTATAGGATTTCTGAGGTTCTCAATCCTGTGTCTTTTCGTTTGACCCTCCCAGACTCCTTTTCCATACATAATGTATTCCATAGGTCGTTGTTGCGGAGATACGTGGCACCTATGGTTCCATCTGTTGAGCCTCCTGCCCCGGTTTTGGTGGAGGGGGAATTGGAGTATATTGTGGAGAAGATTTTGGATTCTCGTGTTTCTAGACGGAAACTCCAGTATCTGGTTAAATGGAAGGGTTATGCTCAGGAAGATAATTCCTGGGTTTTTGCCTCTGATGTTCATGCTTCCGATCTTGTTCGTGCCTTTCATGCGGCTCATCCTGGTCGGCCTGGGGGCTCTGGTGAGGGTTCGGTGACCCCTCCTCAAGGGGGGGGTACTGTTGTGAATTCTGTGGCTGAATTCACTCCTGTGGTCACAAGTGGTACTGCAGCTTCTGAGCTTCCTCCCTCAGGTGTTCTGGTGAGCTCGTTAACTGCTTCATTACTTAACTCCGCCTGATGCTGCTATCCTTGCTCCTTGTCAATGTTTCAGTGTTGGATCTGAGCTTCTCCTGATTGTTCCTGTGACCTGCTGCTCTGTATAGCTAAGTGCCTTTTGCTTTTTTTTGTTGCTTTTTTTCTGTCCAGCTTGTCTTTTGTTTTGCTGGAAGCTCTGAGACGCAAAGGGTGTACCGCCGTGCCGTTAGTTCGGCACGGTGGGTTTTTTTTGCCCCCTTTGCGTGGTTTTGCTTTAGGGTTTTTTGTAGACTGCAAAGTTCGCTTTACTGTCCTCGCTCTGTCCTAGAATATCGGGCCCCACTTTGCTGAATCTATTTCATCCCTACGTTTTGTCTTTTCATCTTACTCACAGTCATTATATGTGGGGGGCTGCCTTTTCCTTTGGGGAATTTCTCTGGGGCAAGTCAGGCCTATTTTTCTATCTTCAGGCTAGCTAGTTTCTTAGGCTGCGCCGAGTTGCCTAGGTAGTTGTTAGGCGCAATCCACAGCCGCTTTTAGTTGTGTTTAGGATAGGATCAGGTGTGCAGTCTACAGAGTTTCCACGTCTCAGAGCTCGTTCTTGTATTTTTGGGTATTTGTCAGATTACTGTGTGCGCTCTGATCGCTAAGCACACTGTGTTTCTGGATTGCCTTCATAACACCTGTCATTAGCAAACATAACAGTTTCCTACTCTGAACCCACCAGACGCACCAATGGGAAATTCTGGTGAGATAAGTTGAGCATCATTCTCCGTTCAGCATCCAAACTCTAAAATAAGTTGTTCTTCAAGAATGGAAAAAGATAGATATTGCAATATGTTGCTAACTTCTTCAATCCATGTGTGGAAGACTTTGTACTGTCCTTAAAAATCATGGAGGTCATGCAAAATACTAGATGTAGTAGTTTTTATGCAGGGTGCATTCATTTTTGTATCAAATAATTTGACTAAAACTGAAGATTTTGTAGTGAAAGTTATATTATTAACTTTACTTTCATGTTATGGGTTAAAAAATGTTTGGTGAAACTCAGTCTTATCTCAGTCTCGATCAAAATTATGGAAATTGTTCTGATATTCACTTAGATATTCATTAAAAACTTAGTTTTCAAATTGCGCTGAGCACTGTACGTAAAAACAAAAAATGTAGAAAATAATTGTACACTAAATTGGTATTGCTGTTTTACTGACATGAAAAAAAAACTTTCTATCATACAGCTACACAAAACAAGTCTAAAATTGATCAAAAAGTCCTATGCACACCAAACAAGTATGATTAAAGGGAACCTGTCACCCCCCTCAGGCATTTGTAACTAAAAGAGCCACCTTGTGCAGCACAAATGCTCAATTCTGACAAGGTGGCTCTTTTAGTTATGATGACGGCTGTGCCGCATCTGATTAGCAAGGAAAGACCCGCCTCCGGGAACATTTCAGGGTAAGAGGGGGCACATTTTATAAGTGATTATTTCAGCGTGTGCAGGCATCATAACTAAAAGAGCCACCTTGTCAGAATGCAGCAAGGTGGCTCTTTTAGTTACAAACGCCATTTGGGGGTGACATGTTCCCTTTAAATATATCAACTTGATCTGCAAAAAAACAAAATTTGCGCTCCAAATGTCAACCAGCGCTCTTTCCTATCCAAGCTGTTGTGTAATTTCCCATCACATATGGGGTATTGCTGCATTCAGGATAAGTTGAGCAATAAAATGATGCTTTCATGTTATCCTAATATCTCTCGCGGAAATGAAAAATCTTGATCTAAATCTATATTATAGTCAAATGCAATAAATTTTTTTTCATTCGCTATTTGCTTTGTAGTACCTGAATGGTTGACAAACTTCCTAGATGCAATTTAGAATATTTTAAAGATGTGCATTGTTTAAAATTGTGTAAGCTTGATGTATCTGAAAATATAGGCCCTCAAAGTCACTTGAAAAATGAATATGCATCTAAAAATACAGGTTTTAGAAATTCCGTTGAAAATATGGAAAATGTACTCCCAGAATTTCAGCTGGGATAGCTCTTTTGACTAAAATGGTTTCAACTAAATGCCCTGTTTTATTATGTAACACTACTATTTACTTACTAAAGGATATCTATTTATTGTTTTTATGCTAGGTTTTAAACGTTTTAATAAAATAAAATAAATCAAAGGACATTTGAAAAATCATACTGGCATTAAGCATTGTAAATGTTATTTATTAACTATTTTGTGTGGTATGACTTTGTTTTTAAAATTCATAGGTAAAAAATGGTTAATTTGTTCACATATTCTGCACATTTATGATATTTTCATTAAAAAAAATGAAAACTTAGGACTTTATTTTACCACTATCAAAGTAACATGTTGTAATATGTCACAAAAAGATCCAAGAATAATTGGGATATGTTGAAACATTACAAAGTTAATACAACATAAAGTGACACATGCCAGATAAAAAAATGAGGCTTAGTAATAAATACCCAAACCAGCTGCCAATGAAACAGGTTAAAGCATTTAATCCACAAACCTACTGAATCTCGACTCTAAAATGTGGCAGGAGTGCTAGATGAGACAATTATATATTCTCTTTGTCTGTGAAGATGCTAAAAAATGTGTCATAAAGCACCATTCTATTGTTTTATCTTATTTCTGCGCTGGAATGTTGCCACTAATCTACAGTAAGTTCCTAGTATTATACTCAACCGCAGTCTTAAGCTGCTCTCAGTGACACTCGATTCCACACCACCATCTTGTGACCTCAACTTCTGATTGACCAAAAGTCAGAATTACCGGTCAGAACCTCTCAATATAAGTGAATGAGAGCTTCGTTCTGGCCTCATTCTGGCTCTCATAGACCATTATTGAGCAGTCCAACAGGTCACAAAGTATTGGAAACCGACGGAAGCAGCACTGATTGCAGATTAAGACAGGGAGTGGTGAGTATAATACTAGTGAAATTTATCTGGATTAGTGACACCACTCCAGCAATGAAATATAAAAAAGCTGAAATGGCACTTTAATCCCAATGATGCATATTCATGACATTGACCGTGTCCCAGCCTTTGATGTGAGCTCACACACTGAGCCCTCATAGTTCGCCACACTTGATGGCTGGTTTAATCTGAGATCCACACGCTGCTGTTAACCAGTTAACTGCTGCTTTCAATCACTGACAGAGGCATTTTTAACAAGAAAAGAAATGCATCATTGATCCTGCCCACCGGCGCGTCCAATCACGGGCTGCCAATAGGTTGTCATTACAGCCGACGGTCTGCTGAAGGTCCTTTGTCTGTCATTACGATCCTCCAGTGAATGCTGGCCTGTTTCCAATGTTCATAATAGATTATGAATTTTGCTATTAATAGAAGGACTGAAGCCCTGCTATGTATGGCACAAGCAATCAGATGAACGCAGATTCAAGAAGCTTATGGGGACTATTAAATATAGTAAATAGTGATGAGCGAATATACTCATTACTCGAGATTTCCCGAGCACGCTCAGGTGTCCTCCGAGTATTTTTTAGTGTTCGGAGATTTTGTTTTTATTGCCGCAGCTGAATGATTTACATCTGTTAGCCAGCATAAGTACATATGGGGGTTGCCTGGTTGCTAGGGAATCCCCACATGTACTTATGCTAGCTTACAGATATAAATCATTCAGCCGCGGCAAGAAAAACTAAATTTCCGAGCACTAAAAAATACTCGGAGGACACCTGAGCGTGCAAGGGAAATCTCAAGTAACGAGTAAATTCGCTCATCACAAATAGTAAAAAGTATTTTTTAATGTTTTGAAAAAAATGTTAAAAAATAAAAAAGCAAAAAGTTAAAATCTCTCCCCTTAAAAATGAAATTATAAAAAAATCATGTATTTGGTTTCATCGTGTTCAGAAATGTCTGTAAAATATAAAATAAATGAATCTGATAGGTAAACAGTGTATCAAGAAAAAAACAAAAACTCAAAAGTTATGTTTATTTCGTCACCACACCATTGCAAAAGGTGACAAAAACATTGTATCTATCTCAAAATGTTACACTGTTACAAAGGTTTTGTCCGTCAAACAATTTTGAGTGTTCCTGGTAGATTTTTTCATGCTGATTTCAGAAATGACTTCAGATTTTTCCTATCGCGTAAGGTTTTTGAGAAATGATACAAAACATTATAATATTCGGTTATAATTCTAAAACACGGAATATGCGCAACGTATTTCAGGGAAATTCTTGTCCTCTGAGAAAATTATAATGTATCTTATAGTTTTTGATATGCTGAACACAAATATGTGCTCAAAAAGACTGAATCACACAAGGTTTTTAACCCCTTCATGACCGGAGCTTTTTTCAATTTTTCGTTTTCGTTTTTTGCTCCCCTTCTTTCCAGAGCTATAACTTTTTTATTTTTCTGTCAGTATGGCCGTGTGAGGCTTATTTTTTGCAAGATGAGCTGACGTTTTCAATGATACCACTTTTGTGCAGATACGTTTTTTGATTGCCCGCTATTGCATTTTAATGCAATGCTGCGGCGACCAAAGAAACCTAATTCTGGTGTTTTGATCTTTTTTATTGCTACGCCGTTTAGTGATCATGTTATTTCTTTTTTTTTTTATTGATAGATCGGGCGATCCTGAACAAGGCGATATAAAATATGTTTAGGTTTGTTTTGTTTTTTTTATTGTTTTATGTTGATTGGGGAGAAAGGGGGGTGATTGAACTTTTAGGATTTTTTTATTTTTTTATATTTTTAAACACTTTTTTTTACTTTTGGCATGCTTCAATAGCCTGTACAGGAGGCTAGAAGCTGCTGTAGTGCGATCGCCTCTGCTACATAGAGGTGATGCTCAGATCACCTCTATGCAGCAGAATTACAGGCTTGCTATGAGCTCCGACCACAGCTACTGACATCGATGCACATGTATGTAGTGTCTCAGACTTCATAATGTAGACTATAAACTGTTGTTTCTTAACCCCTTAAAGCCAGCTGATGGAATAGTTCTTCAGCTGGCAGTATCCCTAGCTTTGATGTGGGCTCCGGCGGTGAGCCCACCTAAAAGCCGCGAGATGTCAGCTGTTTTTAACACCTGACATGTGCCAGCAATAGGCGCGAGCAGAATTGTGATCTGCCCATGCCTATTAAGTAGATAAATGCTGCTCTCAAACCCTGACAGCGGGCATTTAAATGCACTTCCGGACGCCGGTCCGGAAATACGCGCAGCGTTGACCCCCGTCACGTGATCGGGGGGTCATCACTGCATTGCCTTCACAACCAGACATCTCCTCAAGACCTCTATGGTTGTTGATGGCTGAATGCTATGAGCGCCACCCTGTGGTCGACGCTCATAGCAAGCCTGTAATTCTGCTGCCTAAAGGTGATCTTTGTCCAGGACCCGTAGAAGCGCATTTGTGCGAAACGGCCGTCATCCTCTTTCCACTCCCAGCACCCCCTCTCCTGCTTGCCTACCTCTCCAATAAAGGACTTTGAAAGCAGCACATCTCGGGTGAGTGCCACATCTGCTTTCTTTAACTTTATAGTTATACTTATCGAGCCAGCGACACATCCTCCCGTCTTTCTTTCTTCCAGCCGCATCCACTTTCGGCGCTGCTCATTAACTTCCGGGTTATTCACTCCACTGCTCGGCACTTGGCAATTTTTGGCCGGCTTTGTCAGTGTTCCTGCGGTGACTTCAGGGTTCACCCCAGTTTATGGCCAGAGCCATGAACTGGGGTGAACACTGTCATCACTGCACGAACACTGCTGAAAAAATCCAAAGACTACCGACTGCATTGAATACCGCCGGAAGTTAATGAGCGGCCCCGGAAGCAGATGCAGCCAGGAGACAGCGGGACGGGAGGACGCATCACTGGACAGGTAACTATAATTATAATGTTTATTGTTAATTTTATGCTTTTACAGGCCCTGGACCCGAACTGTAACATGGATTTCCCATGGAAACCTGTGTTCTGGACCTTGTGACCGAACACTATGTGTTTGGTACAGGTCCAGAACTTTACAGCCCAGGTTCGCCCATCCCTATTTGTAATAATCATACTGTAACATGCGTATATACTGTATATGTTAGCCATTTCAGTAAAAAATAAAATTAACACATGCAGTATATATACCATCCGCATAAAAGGTGAATTTATTGGCAAGGTGTATTTTTGTACAATGTTGATATCTCTATTCAATGTATCCGCTTCCAGGATTACTAAATATATCTTTTAGTATTGCCAACAGCAGTGAAAAATTAAAATCAATTAATTCAGGTGATGCTAAATGATTAAGTCAAATCTGGTAGGTAATCATGAAACACAGCTCCTAGCTATTTTTCAGTGTACCGTAGCTGACTAAATATTGCTTGGAAAGACGTATTATTATGCTTGTGGGAATTCATGTCTCAGCCAATGTAGTTATTTAAGATCTCTAATTTGCATAAACACCAAAACACTGACAAATTCCACATATACGGCACCTTCCATTAAAAGAGTTATTGATCCAAACAAACAGCTGCTGCAATGAAGTGAAATTGAGGTCATTTAGACAAGATCTCGTCTCTAGTCTCTTGTCCGGAATTAGCCTCTCACTATAGAAAGAGAGCAGCTTTATCCTTTCATAAAATTCTCATTTTTATATCAGAGGTTCCAAAATGTGTTGTCAAAGATATTTTATAGCAATAATTATAAAGAATGTCCATTTGAACCCTTTGAGCTTTTGCGGGTTTTATTGCACCCAGTAGAGTTCCCTGTAGGAGATCAAGATATTTATGTTAGCAATATATGCAAGAATTGAGAACATAAAATTAAATGACCAGGCATAAATGTCATTTATGTGAAGGAAGGTACGTATTTGATCTGAGTTCTGCTTCTAAGTTAGGTTTAGTTCTCAATTGTCCACAATCAGTGAGCATTTTTAATCACACATTCCTTAGCTATCTTTTTAATAATGCACTAGAAGAGGTGGTAAGCTATTCTATGTGAAATGTTAAATGGGAACTGGCTGTACAATTCTGATAAAAGTGCTAACTAAAATAGAAATACATATTGTATGCAATTGTTTTATGAGAGACATTATGGTTACTGAAATCACATTTCACCATTACTGACTGCTGAGAGAAAAGTCATTAAGATATTTGGCAGGCCTAGATAATTTTTCAAGTGAGCTAAACTATTAGACCTGAAAAGAAATCTACAAAAAGCTGTTTCAAGAAAATAGCCATTGTAGTACATTTTTACAGAAATTATTTTACGTTTTTCAAAACTACCTCAATAACTGCTTGGACTATAAAATACACGTAGTACATTTATGGGCTTTTTGTACCCCAATTTATTCAAAACTATTCTAATGCATCACTTATTCTTACATATTAAACCAAAGAACTTAAAAGTTTGTGAACTCTCCTGAATTTTCCATATTCCTATATAAATTTGATCTAAACCTACATCAGATTTTCAATAAGTCCTAAAAGTTAGAGATGAGTGGATTGATCTGCAAAGGATCTAGTTCGGGTCAAATTTCCTAAAATTCATGTTTTTGTTTTTTCAAATTTGAACACTTTGAGATTCGATTTGGGGTTCACAAAAATATTTGTCTGGTGTCATTTCCCTAACTTCTGAGGTATCAGAAAGCAGACTAATTTATTTTTGCAAGGCTGCAAGGGTTTCCCCATAATGCCTTGTGGATATTATTCGAGTATCTGGGTGCTCACGTGGGTGCAAACGTGAAACTTGAATCCTCGCCCTGCATGTTTGTCACCTTTTACACAGCCAACAAGAATGCAAAGATTTCCCCCAGGTCACTGTAATTCCATAGCTATCTTAATTGTGGCATTACTGTGATTGGCTGGCTATATGACATTATCAGGGTTATAAAAGGTCAGGCGCCTCCACGCTTGGCACACTGATGCCATTGCACAGCTCAGGGACAGTTGTTATTAGAGGGAGAGAGTGCTTGTCCATGGCTGTGTGTGCATGGTTGAATGAATCAGAGTCCTTTAGCATTAATACTGGTGCTGAACCAACATGCTAACAGCCCTTGTAAGGACTAAATCTGTGGTTTGCTGTTTGTATGAGATACATTCTGCATCTAGCCTAGGGAGGGACAGTTCAGTAGCAGGGAGATTGGCAGAATACAGTCAGGACTTAGGGTTTACAGTCCATTGTAAATATATATCTGCTGCACATTAATACATTTTTTTTGGGGGGGGTGAAAAAAAAGACACAATTTTCATCCATAGAGTATTACGTTCTTTGCGGTACATTTTGGTGGTGTATAACACTACAAAAAAAGTTGTAAAATATTTCTAAATTCAATTACTCACTCATAGAGTATTATGGGCTCTGTAATATATTTTGATGGCATAAAACACTCAAAAAGTTGCTGATTTTTTTATTGTTCTATTTACTCATGTTACTCAGTTATGTGATTTGTGGTACAAAGCATTGCAATTTTTTCTGCATTTAATTACTTATTCTCATAGTATTATGTGTTTTGTCATACATTTCTGGTTATATAACATTCAAAAAAGTGTAGAAAAATTTTTCTGGATTCAATTACTCATCCATACAGAATTACATGCTCTGTGGTACATTTTAATGATACATAACACTAGAAAAAAGTGTTCTAAAATTTTTCTGGATTCAATTACTCATTCATAGTACTATGTGCTTTTTGGTACATTTTAGTGGTATATAACATTCAAAAAAAGCATTGAATTTTTTTTCTAGATTCTATTTCTCATCCATAAAGTAATAAGTGCTTGGTGGTACAGTGCTTGGTGGTACATTTCTGTATTATATAACACGCCAAAAATGCTTTGAACATTATTTTGGATTAATCACCTACGCAGTGTAGCATTCTTAGTGGGGGACAAAGACAGCAGAAACATGCAAGACTCTTGAAGGAGTGACCAAAGGAATATTGGAATATTGGAGCCAGACCAAGGGTGGCAGGAACCTGTGGTCCAGAACTGTCTGCTTTCCCAGAACCCCCATGTATGACCAGCAGCAGATATGGAGGTTCATATAAGAGTTTGAGACCCAACATCACGTCTCTTTCAACAAGCATGTGGTAGAGGCAGAACACTTCCCTCGAAGACTGCAAAAGGTGACAGCTGGAACCAGAGTCACAATCCTCAAAATGGAGTATCAACATCACTGGAATGCCATGGGTGGGATCCAAGAAGGAAGGGAGCAGGATGAACCCTTCTTAAAGAATGATAAGGCCAAGGATAGACTCCTCAAGGAGGCTCTAGACTTGGCTACTACCACCACAAAGAGATCAGACTGTGGGCTGTCACCCATTTATGCATGTCGGGGCACAGAAATGCCTGAAGCCAAGTCACATGCATCCTAGGCCCCTTGGGAATCGGAATCCAGGAAGCAGGTTAAGGCTGTCCCCCAGCATCCAGAGAAAGGATAAGAAGAAGCGGACACCTGAAGAGGATTACGATGTTATACCCCTTATAATTTTCTTCCAGCTTTGCACTTTCTGCTAAGCCTTTATGAGTGTATGAGTACTGCATCTACACTTTAAAAATATATGAATGAGGCCCTCTAGTTTTTTCTTTTCTGGGGTCTATGAATGACTGGATGGCCCTCTGTATCATTTTCTCCTGGCTTTGTACCTTCTGCAAAGAGTTTATGAGTAGAGATGAGCAAACTTGTTTGAAAAACATTCGCCAATATCAAATTCGACACGAACATTGCACATTCGGATTCGTGTTCGGATTCCCGAGCATATTTCCTTAAAATTGGCAAAATTCAAAATTTGGCCAAAGCTCGGCAAATTGAGTTTCCACTAATGCTTTTGTGAGGACTTTTGTTGGGATAGTGGTGCTTTATGATGAGCAGGGATGAAGTGTTTGTTAAAGGGACTCTGTCACCTGAGTTTGGAGGGAACAATCTTCAGCCATAGAGGCTGGGTTTTCGGGTGTTTGATTCACCCTTTCCTTACCCGCCGGCTGCATGCTGGCTGCAATATTAGATTGAAGTTCAATCTCTGTCCTCCGTAGTACATGCCTGCACAAGGCGGGTAAGGAAAGGGTGAATCAAACACCCAAAAACCCCGCCCCTATGGCTGAAGATTGTTCCCTCCAAATTCAGGTGACAGAGTACCTTTAAGGGGAGGGGGTGGGGACATGTCAGAGAAGTGGCGGACTGTATTATTTTATTAGCTTAATGTGTGGAGATTCAGGCAGCCAATCAGGGTGCAGGAACCATCCACAACATCCAGACAAAGTCACATGTCCCTCTCCATGTAAAAAGTGGACATGTTTTTATGCCATTTTGTCAGTGTTATAGTGCAGAGTGGTTGCTGCTGCTAGTAGTCAGATAGTTAGCTTGTTTCTGCAAATAGTGTAGTGCAGCCAGGAGTCCACATTTCAGAATATAAATAGTTTAAGAGAATAGTGTGGTCCAGCTAGGAGTCCACATTTGAGAATCTAAATCATTTGTGCTAATGGTGTGGAACAGCCAAGAGTCCACATTTCAGAATCTAAAAAGTTTGTGCTAATTGCGTGGTCCAGCTAGGAGTCCACATTTCAGAATTTAAATCCTTTCTGCTAATAGTGTGGTACAGCCAAGAGTCCACATTTCAGAATGCAAATAGTTTGTTCCAATAGTGTGGTCCAGCCAAGAGTACACATTTCAGAATCTAAATCCTTTCTGCAAATAGTGTGGTCCAGCCAAGATTACACATTTCAGAATCTAAATAGTTTCTCCTAATTGTGTTGTCCAGCCAGGAGTCCACATTTCAGAATCTTTTTCCTTTCTGCTAATAGTATGGTCCAAACACCAGACCACATTTCAAAATCTAAATCCTTTCTGCTAATAGTGTGGTCCAGACACCAGGACACATTTCAGAATCTAAATCCTTTTTGCCAATAGTGTGGTCCACACACTAGGCCACATTTCACAATTTCAATAATTTCTGCTAATGTGGTCCAGCTAGGTGTCCACATTTCAGAATCTAAATAGTTTATGCTAATAGTGTGGTCCAGAAACCAGACCTCATTTCTAAATCTAAATAATTTCTACTAATAGTTTGACCCAGCCAGTAGTCCACATTTTAGAATCTAAATAGTTTGTGCTAATAGTGTGGTCCAGCCTGGAGTCCACTTTACAGAATCTAAATAATTTGTGCTAATTGTGTGGTCAAGACATCAGTCCACATTTCTGCATCTAAATCTAATTTTGTGGTTCAGCCAATATATCTCATCAATTAAACACAGATTTATTGACAGGTGACTGGCAGATTTGGGCCTAGGGCTGTGAAAAGCTAGTTAAAAGTTGGGAATGGAACATCCAACATGAGTGGGAAAAAAGCGAGTTTGTGGTGGAAGGTGGAATAGGCTTGGTGTTCAAGGTGTGTGTGGGCTAGGTGGTAATGTTTCTGAAAGCTCTACTGACCAAACACTGGCTCTTCCTATTCAAAGACAACTGACAACATCTGTTACTTGATGAGCTACTTGACTCTTTCTTTGGCAGCCGCACAGTGGTACGCCTTGCAGATGAGGGTCAGAAAGAGCATGTGCTCCAGTGGATGGCAAGTGCTGCATCAAGTGGCCTCTACTCCTTTTCCTCTACATCACAGAGTACAAATAGAATAATTATGCAGTATGTATGCATGGGACAGGGCTTGGGACTTGGCTTGGACCAGCATTTCAATCTTAAATATTGATCATTAACAGGTGGATGAGTGACAGGGTAGGCCTGATGCTCTGAGAACCTTGCCAAATTCAGCCAACAAACATGAAGGACACCCAACTTGGAGTCCAAGCTGTTAGGGCTAGCGGAACACACCAAATAATTAAATAGATAGAATAAGGTGCGTTCGCATCCCGGGGTCCACCGTGCAGAGATAGAACCTGCTGCTAAGTAATGACGGACTATATGGCGGTACAATGAGGATACACATATGAGTTAACTTCACCCTGTATGAAGAAAGCGATCCCTGTTACGTCACAGGGTCGTGGAACTGCACAGAGAGTGCAAGCAAGGAATCATATAACTCTATCCCAGTACACAGGATTAGAGTTCGTGTAGACCCCTTGCGATCGATACCACAATTGGGGTATCAGAGTAACTAATATGCACAGAAGTGCTTGCTTTGCCACACTAGTGGATGCTACTAACCACCCAGACTTGGGTAAGGTGAGCGTTCTAATAGCGCACGGCACTGCACTGGCGGTCACAGCAGTTAGACGCTGTTTACATGTGGCTTTGTGCTGATAGCTTAGCCGGGCGCTAGATAGCAGACATCCACCTTTCGCGAGCAGTCATACACAAGGGAGGGGATGTTAGAATGACTTTCACTCATCAACACACATGTTTTTAAATGTATAAATGTATACTAGCGCATGGCCGTGTGGCCATGCAAACCTTTTATAGCTGCAGCAAGTACAAGACCTTCCGAGAAGGACCAATGGGAGTCTGCCACAGAAGAAGAACACCATTAGGACCTTCCTAGAGGACCAATGGGATTAGCTGCAGTATCTAAGCATGTGACCCCCGACCTCCAATGGGAGGTTGTCCCGTGGGCATGCTCAGAAAGGGAAAATCTGGACTTAGTCCCAGAAAGACCTGCTGTCTGCTGAACATTGCTGGCTACAAGACAGAGCCTGGAAGGGCAGTAGTAACCAGTCGTCCAGTATTAGCCTTAGCTAGACGCTGGGACCGACATCTCCGCTGAGCAGACTCCACTGCGGCTGGAGAAGAATGGGAGACCGCAACGGAGATGGTTCGAGATTCCCCCTGTGCAGAGGTGGGAACTTGACACCTAACACAAGAATTTCTAAAAAATAGGAGCAGACACCATTAAAAATGTCATCAATTGAACCATAGTAGAAATTGTATAATGGCAAAGCAGCATTCAGGTATGGTCCATTTATGAGCCAGGATTTAGGCAAGCATTTACAGTTTTGAATTTAAGTTCAGATTAAGAGGGACCAGTGTAGGCCTGCTGTGCTGTGAGCCCTGATACCTTATGCAATTGCTCAAATTGCTTTTCTGCTCAGCCACACTCAGGTGGCGCAAATAATAGCTTTGCAGACTACTATTGTTTAAAAAATTTAAGGATAGTAACGCGCGTAGTTGACTGAAAGTAAGTGCAGGCCTGCCAGTCTGGGAGCCCTACTGCTGCAGCCAACACACATGAAGGAGACCCAATCCTAGGTGTTTAATAGTGTAGTTTTCCAACCCCTATTGTCTAGTAGTTTTGTTCTCCATCTTCTGGTGTGCAGTGGTTTAGTTCTATATCCCTTGATGTCTAGTTGTGTAGTTCACCATTCTTTGGTGTGTAGTAGTTTAGTTCTTCAACCCCTGTTGTCTAGTACTTTAGTTCTACATCCTCTGGTTTGTAGTGGTTTAGTTTTCCATCCCCAAGCACCCTGTAAGCCTTGGGAATTTCAAGACTTGTGGAACAGGCCCTTCCCTACTTGAATCCACAACCACCAGAGTTACCCAGTGCCCACTCACTGAGATGCATTGCCCTTGTCCGTGCTTGCTCAACCGAGTGTCAGTGGTGAAATGCACCATGGCAGACATACGTTTTTTCAAGGAACGGGTGATGTTGTCTGTGACATGCTAATGTAGCGCAGGCAGATCTTTCTTAGAGAAGTAATGGCAACTGGGCAACTGATATTGGGGATTGCAACGGCCATCAGCTTTCTGAAACCATCTGTATTCACCAGGCTTAAATCAGCATTTCCATGGTCAACAGCTTTGAGATGTTGAAGTTCAAGCTCTTAGCTTAGGAATGTATAGGAGTAAACAATCTTTTATGTGACCAAAACTGCGGGACCGAGGGCTGGCTGCTGTGCTGAGGGTGGAGTAGGATGAAAACGACAAACAGCTGGACTGTGTATGAGGGTAAGGCAGAGATGTTATGGTGTTATGGTAGATTGAGAAAGATGTGATGTGCTTTGTGTCTGAGATCTGTGAAAAACAGTAGTCCACTTCCATAACAGCTGACTTGCTCTCACTCACCCTGACTGTAGCAGGTAAACAAGTGGAGGTTCTGCGGCTGGAGACCAGTGTGAGAACACATGCCACAGAGATGTTGGAGGAGAAAGCAGCAGATATGGTTGATGGGGCAGCCAGTGTTAAGCTGCATTTTAGTGCAGTGTGATTCCCAGACTAACATATGTAGATTGAGCATGTGCCGTTTCATGCATGTAGTAGTCAAATTATTGCAATTTTTGCAAAGTTGGCTAATAACATGAGTTGGGTCATTCTTTTCTGTCTCAAAAGGCCCAGGCTAGGCAAACCTTGCCGCTCATGCGCACTGCAGACACGCGACAACTGCTGGCAGGGGCATGAGATGTGGCTGAGGATGCAGTGCTTGTCAAGGTTGCATCACTCCGTGTCTGAGACTCGCCTACAATGGAAATCTTCAAAAGAACCTGAAGAACCACATCTTCAGACAAGTGTGCAACTTACAGCAACCATCATTCCAACACACCACTGCATGACCAGCTCTACCCTGACTTACTGTATCCTCACCCATCCCTTTTAGACTGTGAACCCTCACGGGCAGGGTCTTCTATCCTCCTGTACCAGTTGGTGACTAGTATTGTTTAAAATTATTGTACTTATTTAATTATATATACTCCTTTTCACAGGAAAACAGCCATGGAATAAATGGCGCTATAACAATAAATATTAATAATACCACTGTGTGGTACCAAAGAAAAGAAGTTGAGCCGCCTGTCTAGTAACAGACGTTGTAAAAATGCTGAACAATTATACTATTTCTACTGTCGGGAAATTGATGCCACTCTAGTGGTGTGTGGCAATAATTTTTGGAAATGTTTGGACTCCAAGTTGGGTCTCCTACGTGTGTTGCCCGAATTTGGCAAAGCTCCCAGAGCACCAGGCCTATCACTCATCCACCTTTCACTGATCAATGTTTAAGCTAGAAATTCTGGTCCAAGCCCTGTCCCAGGCTCTGTTTCATGCATCAATGCTGCACAATTGTACTATTTGTACTCTGGGTCAATTGATGCTCCTTTTCCTCATGTCTACCCCTAATTTGAGCTGTTGTGACAGCTTTTTGACCCCTTAAATGTATTGCTTATGCATATGGTTTTGCCTTTCATTGAATTTAATGGGGATTGGATATGTTTGACTAACTGTTCGATGAACTGTTTGGCAAACATCGGGACATTCAAACTGAACTGAACCTTGAAAGGAACGCTCATCTCTATTTATGAGTGTAGGAGTATGATATTTGAATGAGTTGTGCCTGCTATTACCTTTAAGAGGTCTATGAATGACTCTCCTTATAATTTTTTCCTGGCTTTGCACTTTCTGGAAAACCTTTATGATTGTAAGAATTAATTAACTAAGCTTTTAAAAAATTTACATAAAAAAAATTCTAGATTCAATTACTCATCCATACAGTTTAAAATGGTTCTTGTTACATTATAGTTACATAGTTATTAAGGTTGAAGGAAGACTATAAGTCCATCTAGTTCAACCCATAGCCTAACCTAACATGCCCTAACATGTTGATCCAGAGGAAGGCAAAAAAAACCCCATGTGGCAAAGAGTAAGCTCCACATTGGGGAAAAAAATTTCTTCCCGACTCCACATACGGCAATCAGACTAGTTCCCTGGATCAACGCCCTATCAAGGAATCTAGTGAAACATTATACTTTTCCAGAAAGGTATCCAGTCCCCTCTTAAATTTAAGTAATGAATCACTCATTACAACATCATACGGCAGAGAGTTCCATAGTCTCACTGCTCTTACAGTAAAGAATCCGCGTCTGTTCTTATGCTTAAACCTTTTTTCCTCCAAACGCAGAGGATGCCCCTTTGTCCCTGTTTCAGGTCTATGATTAAAAAGATCATCAGAAAGGTATTTGTACTGTCCCCTCATATATTTATACATTAAAATAAGATCACCCCTTAGTCTTCGTTTTTCCAAACTAAATAGCCTTAAGTGTAATAACCTATCTTGGTATTGCAGAACCCCCAGTCCTCAAAAAACCTTGGTCGCTCTTCTCTGCACCCGCTCTAGTTCAGCTATGTCTTTCTTATACACTGGAGACCAGAACTGTGCACAGTATTCTAAGTGTGGTCGAACTAAAATTATGTTCTCCTCATGAGCATCTATGCCTCTTTTAATGCATCCCATTATTTTATTTGCCTTTGTAGCAGCTACCTGACACTGGCCACTGAATAGGAGTTTGTCATCCACCCATACACCCAGGTATTTTTCATTGACAGTTGTGCCCAGAGTTTTAGAATTAAGCACATAATTATACGTATTACTTCTACCCAAGTGTATGACCTTACATTAATCCCCATTAAAGCTCATTTGCCATTTATCAGCCCAAGCTTCTAGCTTACATAAATCATCCTGTAATATAAAATTGTCCTCCTCTGTATTGATTACCCTGCAGAGTTTAGTGTCATCTGCAAATATTGAAATTCTACTCTGAATGCCCCCTACAAGGTCATTAATAAATATGTTAAAAAGAAGAGGGTCCAATACTGACCCATGTGGTACCCCACTGCTAACCGCTACCCAGTCCGAGCGTGCTCCATTAATAACCACCCTTTGTTTCCTATCCCTGAGCCAGCTCTCAACCCACTTACACATAATTTCCCCTATCCCCATTATTCTCATTTTATGTATCAACCTTTTGTGTGGCACCGTATCAAAAGCTTTTGAAAAGTCCATATACACTAGATCCACTGGGTTCCTTTGGTCCAATCCGGAACTTACCTCTTCATAGAAACTGATCAAATTAGTCTGACATGAACGGTCCCTAGTAAACCCGTGCTGATACTGGGTCATGAGGTTATTCCTCTTCAGATACTCCAGTATAGCATCCCTTAGAATGCCCTCCAGGATTTTACCCACAGTAGAGGTTAAGCTTACTGGCCTATAATTTCCGAGTTCAGTTTTTGTCCCTTTTTTGAATATTGGCACCACATTTGCTATACGCCAGTCCTGTGGTACAGACCCTGGTATTATGGAGTCTTTAAAGAATAAAAATAATGGTCTATCAATGACTGTACTTAGTTCCTGCAGTACTCGGGGGTGTATCCCATCCGGGCCCGGAGATTTGTCAATTTTAGTGATTTTTAGACGCTGCCGCACTTCCTGCTGGGTTAAGCAGGTGAGATTTAATTGGGAATTTTTATCACTAGTCATTTTGTCTGCCATGGGATTTTCTTGTGTAAATACTGATGAAAAAAAGTCATTTAGCATATTGGCTTTTTCCTCATCCTTATCCACCATTTCACCCAGACTATTTTTAAGGGGACAACACTATCATTTTTTAGTTTCTTACTATTTATGTAGTTAAATAATATTTTAGGATTATTTTTACTCTCTCTGGCAATGAGTCTCTCAGTCTCAATCTTTGCTGCCTTGATTTGCTTTTACAGAATTTATTTAATTTTTTGTATTTATTTAATGCCTCCTCACTACCTACTTCCTTTAATTCTCTAAATGCTTTCTTTTTGTCACTTATTGCGCCCCTTACAGCTCTATTTAGCCATATTGGTTTCCTCCTATTTCTAGTATGTTTATTCCCATACGGTATATACTGTGCACAGGTCCTATCCAGGATGCTAATAAATGTCTCCCATTTTCTTTGTGTATTTTTGTGTCTCAGGATATCGTCCCAGTTAATTGCACCAAGATCCTCTCTCATCCGTTGGAAATTTGCCCTCCTGAAGTTTAGTGTCCTTGTAACCCCTCTATTACACATCTTTTTAAAGGATACATGAAAACCCTTATATTTGCTATGCGGTCAGGCCTGTTGCTTAATATTAGGTCTAGCAGTGCCCCCCTTCTTCTTAGGTCCTGAACCAGTTGTGAAAGGTAATTGTCTCTCATAGTTGTCAAAAACCGATTACCTTTGCTGGAACTGCAGGTTTCTGTTCCCTAATCTATTTCAGGGTAGTTGAAGTCCCCCATAATAATTACTTCTCCTTGAGTCGCAGCTTCATCTATTTGCTTTACGAGGATATTCTCCATTTCTTCCATTACTTTTGGAGATTTATAACAAACCCTTATCAGTAATTTATTATTTTTTCCCCCTCCCCTTATCTCTACCCACAGGGATTCTACATTTTCATTAAATTCACCTATATTATCACACAGGATGGGTTTTAAGGACGATTTTACATATAGACACACCCCACCCCCTCGCTTATCTGTACGGTCATTTCTGAACAGGCTATAGCCCTGCAAGTTAACAGCCCAGTCATGGCTCTCAATCAGCCATGTTTCAGATATCCCCACCATGTCATAATTATGCTCCAACAACATTAGTTCTAATTTGTCCATTTTGTTGCCGAGGCTTCTGGCATTAGTATACATGCACTTGATGTTTCTCTCTGTACCTCTATTCTTTCTTAAATTATTAACTGTTCTAATCATTGAAAAATTTGTCTGGATTCAGAGTGTCATCCATAGAATTATAAGTGCTTTCTGTCAAATTAGGGTGGTATATAACACTGAAAAAAGCAATACAAATGTGTATGTATTCAATCAATCATCCATAGAATATTAGGTGCTTTTTGTTAAATTCTGGTGATATATAACACTCCAAAAAAGCATTTTAAAAATTTTTCAGGATTCAGTTAGTCATGCATAGAGTGTCAGGTGCTTTCTGTGACATTAGGGTAGTATATAAAACTCCGAAAAAGCACTAAAAAATTTATTTGTCTGCATGCAATTAGTCATAGGGAGAGTAAAAGGTGCTATTTGTCACATTAAGGTGTTATGTGTCACTCCAAAAAAGCATTAAAAATATATCTGGATTCAATTGGTCATCCATAGAGTATTTGATACTTTATTACATTTTGGTGGTATATAACACTCCAAAAAAGGCATTGAAAAATATATCTGGATTCAATTACCCATCGATAAGAGTATTACGTACTTTCTGTAACATTTTGGTGCTGTATAAAACTCCAAAAAAGGTTACATGTTTTGTGGATTCAATGGTTCATTTATACCCTGTAACGTGATTCTTGTTACATTACAATACTGTTAAGATCCAGACCAGGTTTTGAGTCCTGTCTTCCCTTTTTCCCGGTCTGATCATGTAAGGGGTTAACTTTTCTCAGCCTTGGTCTGGTTTCAGGTTTTGCTATTTATCTCTGTTGCATCCTGCAGGCTGTGTCAGTTATAGTTCTGCCTACGGCGTGTGTAGCTGACTCTTTTATATCCTGACTTGTCCTGCTGCGATAGCTGCCTGAACCTGTGTCTCTGTTTCCCCCATCGTTGTCTTGACTCAGTGTTTCCCTCTTATGTGTTTACTCCCTGGTTTTGACTTGGCTTGTATCCTGACCTTATTCTGCCTACACTCTTTGGCTTATCTGCTCCTGTCTGTTACTGACCTTTTGGTTTGTCTCTGACTTTGTCTATTCCTTTGGTACTGCGCTACTGACTATATCTACCTGGCTTGTTTGACTTTCCTGCTGCCACCTTGTGGTAGCCTTGCTGCTGCACAACAGGCCTGCTTTGTCTAGGTGCAGCCCTCCTTCCACTCTATAGCCATCTATTGGAGCTTTCATCTACCTGCATTGCAGCAGTGTGACAAATACTACATATAAGTTGAAAAAAATCCTTCCAAAATTTTTGATAGTGTTTTAGATCGGCGCACTCGGACATTAATGGAGCACTGTGCCTTTAAGGATGTACTTTGTTTATTGGTACAGCATAAATCAAGGTTTTAAGCACAAAAAATGGCCCTTTGAGCAAAACAGCAAAACAAAACAAAATGGTAGCACTTTGTGCAGTCCTTTCAGTAGTGGAAGTCAGCCCCTCAGGGTTAACAATGTCCTGGCACAATCACTATGTGCATAAACACTCTCCTGGAGTCTTCCTCTCCAGGCCCTCAACAGCCCAGATTAACCATGGAGTTCAGCTATTTAAAGCTAGACCATGTGACTCTCCATCATGTTACTGATCACATGATCCTGAAATCACACAGGTCCTGTCAGGACTCTGCATTTGGAGATATGGTGAACCCCCTTCATCCTTCTCTTTGGAGGCCCACTAAAACAAGCCCATACGATAACCTTCAATAAAGTGACCCAACACATAATATGCTGGAGTTAACGATTCTGGTTTTATATCACTGATGCCAACATGCACAGTGACATTTTTCTCTGCTCCATTACTTTACCAGTGGCTCTGATACAATGGATTCAATGATCCATCCATACCCTGCATTAGATACTTTCTGTTACATTTTGGTGGTATAAAACATTCCAAAAAAGGGTTGAAAAATTTGTCTAGATTTACTTACTCATCCATAGAGTATTAGGTGCTTTCTGTGATTTTAGGATGGTATGCAACGTGCCAAAAAAGTGTTGAAAAATTTGTCTGGATTCAATTAGTCATCCATAGAAAATTTGGCACTTTGTGTGACATTGGGGTGGTATACAACACTCCAAAAAAGCATTGAAAAATATATCTGGATTCAATTACTCATCGATAGAGTATTACCTACTTTTTGTAACATTTTGGTGCTGTATAAAACTCCAAAAAAAGTTAATACATCTTTTGTAGATTCAATGGTTCATCCATACACTAACTTGATTCATGTTACATTACAATGCTATATTTAAGCTGAAAAAAACCCTTCCAAAATTTTTTATAGATTAAATTATTCATCCATACACTGTATTAGATACTTTATGCTACATTTTGGTGGCATATAACGCTCCAAAAAAAGGTTTGAAAATTTGTCTGGAATTAATTACTCATCCATAGAGTATTAGGCGCGTTCTTTGGCATTAGGGTGTTATGTTATAATAGATAAATGTGGATAAAATCCACGCTGCTGTGACAAATGATGGATCCAGATATAGTTATAAAATACACTGGTGGTTTATTCAACGTGTTTCAAAGCTCTTGGCTTCTTCTTCAGGGTATACCACAGGAAATTAATCTTTCTAAATTATAGCTCTCAAAATGTGGTGATCCAGAAACTATTTTTTGCAATAAAAAGTGTCTTTTAGTGTGTGACAGCATGCCAAACATAAAAACCTGCTATAAAAATCCACTTTAAATAGTAAATCAAACCCCCTTTATCACCCCCTTAGTTAGGGAAAAATAATAAAATAAAATAAAACTATTTATTTCAATTTTCTGATTAGGGTTAGGGTTAAGGTTAGGTTTAGGGTTAGGGCTAAATTCAGGATTAGGGTTGGGTCTAAAGTTAGGGTTAGGGTTGGGGCCAAAGTTAGAGTTAAGATTGGGGCCAAAATTAGGGTTAGTGTTGTGGCTAAAGTTATGGTTAGGGTTGGGGCTAGAGTTGAGGTTAGGGTTTGGATTAGGGTTATAGTTTGGATTTGGGTTAGGGTTGGAATTAGGTTTAGGGTTGGAATTAGGGTTAGGGGTGTGTTAGGGTTAGGTTTGTGGTTAGGGTTAAGGTTGGGATCAGTTTTAGGGGTGTGTTGGGGGTAGGGTTGGAGTTAAAATTTTCGGAGTTTTCACTGTTTAGGCACATCAGGGGCTCTCTAAACGTGACATCGAGTGTAATCTCAATTCCAGCCAATTCTGCGTTGAAAAAGTAAAATGATGCTCCTTCCCTTCCGAGCTCTGCCATGCACCCAAACAATGGTTTACCCCCACATATGGGGTATCAGCGTACTCAGGACAAATTGCACAACAACTTATGGTATCCAATTTCTCCTGCTACCCTTGGAAAAATAAAAAATTGGGGGTGAAAATATTATTTTTATGGAATAATATGATATTTTATTTCTACGTTATAAACTTCCGTGATGCACTTAGGGGTTCAAAGTGCTCATCGCACATCTAGATAAGTTCCTTAGGAGGTCTACTTTCCAAAATCGTGTCACTTGTAGGGGATTTCCATTGTTTAGGCACATCAGGGGCTCTCCAAACGCGACATGGCGTCCGATCTCAATTCCAGCCAATTTTGCATTGAAAAGTCAAATGGTGCTTATTCCCTTCTGAACTCTGTCATGCACCCAAACAGTGGTTTACCTGCAAATATGGGGTATCAGTGTACTCAGGACAAATTGTAGAACAACTTTTGGGGTCCAATTTCTCCTGTTACCCTTGGTAAAATAAAATAAATTGGATCTGAAGTAAATTTTTTGTGAAAAAAGTTAAATATTCATTTTTTTTAAACATTCCAAGAATTCCTGTGAAGCACCGGAAGGGTTAATAAACTTCATGAATGTGGTTTTGAGCACCTTGAAGGGTGCAGTTTTTAGAATGATGTCACTTTTGGGTATTTTCTATCATATAGATCCCTCAAAGTGACTTCAAACGTGATGTTGTCGCTAAAAAAATGAAGTAAAAATGAGTCACTCATCAACTTTTAACCCTTATAACTTCCTAACAAAAAAAATGTTGGTTCCAAAATTGTGGTGATGTGAAGTAGACATGTGATAAATGTTACGTATTAAGTATTTTGTGTGACATATCTATGTGATTTAAGGGCATGAAAATTCAAATTTGGAAAATTGTTACATTTTCAAAATTTTCGCCATATTTCTTTTTTTTGCACAAATAATTGCAAGTCATATCATAGAAATTTGCACCACTATCAAGAAATACAATGTACAGTCATGAAGTACAATATGTCACGAGACAAATTTGTCAGAATTACTGGGATCCATGGAAGCGTTCCAGAGTTATTACCTCATAAATGGCCAGTGGTCAGAATTGTAAAAATTGGCCTGGTCATTAACACGCAAACCACCCTTGGGGGTAAAGGGGTTGACGAGGGTCATGAAGAGGTGGAGTACAGTGATGCCTAAACACATGAGCACCCAAGTCCAGAAGAAAGCTACGTTCAGGAAGGTAAATTCATGTCTGAAGTGGTGGAAGATATGTTGCCATCAGGTCAGACTAAAATTCTGTATATATGTCAGTCACACACACATACTGTACATATATATGTATTCATATTGCACAGAAAGATAGATAGAAGAAAAGCCGGTAATTCATTGGTCGGCTTCTGTAAAATCACTGCAGGAGCTGGTAGGATAGAAGACATGGTTTACATACAGTAAATAGATTCAGAATAAGTAGATATATAGATGTCAGTGACCAATACAATTAGTAGTGTGTGTGTGCAAATTAGGGGACATGTATGTAATTAATAAAAGATTATTTTGGTGGAAAAAAGTGGCATGGGCTCTAGGGCAATTTTTGGAACCAGTAGAGGGAAAGCAAATACCCATGCAGCTTCTCAGGCTATTAATATCAGATCACAACTGTAGACATAGACTTTACTGGCTAATAAAATGGGGGATCCCCAAAAAATGATGTGGGGTCCCCCTATAATTAATTACCAGCAAAGGATATGCAGACAGCTGAGGGCTGATATTAATAGCCTAGGAAAGGGCCATGGATATTGGCCCCCCTGGCTAAAAACACCAGCACTCAGCTACCCCAGAAAAGGCACATCCGTAATATGTGCCAATTCTGGCATTTAGCCTCGCTCTTCCCACTGGCCCTGTAGTGGTGGCAAGTGGGGTAACAGTTGTGGGGTTGATGCCACCTTTGTATTGCAAGGTGACATCAAGCCCATGGCTTTGTTATGGAGAGGTGTCAATAAGACGCCTTTCCATTACTAATCCTATAGTTCTTACATGTAATATAAAGACACAGCCAGAATAAAGTCTTTTAATGAAATAAAGCACAACACAGTTTTCCCAATTTATAGTTGCTCCTAATCCATGTGATGTCTTTGATCTTCTGCAATAAAAATAAAATAATAAACCAACAATATACCTTACCTGTTTTGTTTTGTCCCACGCCGTAATCCATGTCTGGGGTATATACAGTTTTTAATTAGGATGGTGCCAAGATGCGACCATCCCGGCTGAAAACCCCTGGTGAATGAGGATATGCTGCCTGAGCAGCTTCAGTGACTAGCTGTGCCGTCAATGATGCTGCGCTGCCTCACAACCTGACCTGCGCAGTGGAGCCACTGGTCACAGAGGCTGGAGCCGGCGACTACGGATGTAACTGTGCACGCTATAAAATAAATTAATATTCATTATGGATGAGCAATATAATACCCCAAAAATGTTGACAATTTGTTTTGAAGGTGATATACCACTGTAATGTACCCCAGAACATGTGATACTCTATGGATTAGCAATATAATAACAATACATTTTTGAACAATTTTTTTGAGGGTAACCCCTTCATGACCCAGCCTATTTTGACCTTAAAGACCTTGCCGTTTTTTGCAATTCTGACCAGTGTCCCTTTATGAGGTAATAACTCAGGAACGCTTCAATGGATCCTAGCGGTTCTGAGATTGTTTTTTCGTGACATATTGGGCTTCATGTTAGTGGTAAATTTAGGTCAATAAATTCTGTGTTTATTTGTGATAAAAACGGAAATTTGGCGAAAATTTTGAAAATTTCGCAATTTTCACATTTTGAATTTTTATTCTGTTAAACCAGAGAGATATGTGACACAAAATAGTTAATAAATAACATTTCCCACATGTCTAATTTACATCAGCACAATTTTGGAAACAAAATTTTTTTTTGCTAGGAAGTTATAAGGGTTAAAATTTGACCAGCGATTTCTCATTTTTACAACGAAATTTACAAAACCATTTTTTTTAGGGACCACCTCACATTTGAAGTCAGTTTGAGGGGTCTATATGGCTGAAAATACCCAAAAGTGACACCATTCTAAAAACTGCACCCCTGAAGGTGCACAAAACCACATTCAAGAAGTTTATTAACCCTTCAGGTGCTTCACAGCAGCAGAAGCAACATGGAAGGAAAAAATGAACATTTAACTTTTTAGTCACAAAAATGATTTTTCAGCAACAATTTTTTTATTTTCCCAATGGTAAAAGGAGAAACTGAACCACGAAAGTTGTTGTCCAATTTGTCCTGAGTATGCTGATAACTCATATGTGGGGGTAAACCACTGTTTGGGCGCACGGCAGGGCTTGGAAGGGAAGGAGCGCCATTTGACTTTTTGAATGAAAAATTGGCTGCACTCTTTAGCGGACACCATGTCACGTTTGGAGAGCCCCCGTGTGCCTAAAAATTGGAGCTCCCCCACAAGTGACCCCATTTTGGAAACTAGACCCCCCAAGGAACTTATCTAGATGCATACTGAGCACTTTAAACCCCCAGGTGCTTCACAGAAGTTTATAATGCAGAGCCATGAAAATAAAAAATAATTTTTCTTTTCTCAAAAATGATTTTTTAGCCTGGAATTTCCTATTTTGCCAATGGTAATAGGAGAAATTGGACCACAAATGTTGTTGTCCAGTTTGTCCTGAGTACGCAGATACCCCATATGTGGGGGTAAACCACTGTTTGGGCGCACGGCAGGGCTCAGAAGGGAAGGCACGCCATTTGGCTTTTTAAATGGAAAATTAGCTCCAATCATTAGCGGACACCATGTCGCGTTTGGAGAGCCCCTGTGTGCCTAAACATTGGAGATCCCCCACAAATGACCCCATTTTGGAAACTAGACCCCCAAAGGAACTAATCTAGATGTGTGGTGAGCACTTTGAACCCTCAAGTGCTTCACAGAAGTTTATAACGCAGAGCCATGAAAATTTAAAAAAAAAATTCTTTTCTCAAAAATGATTTTTTAGCCCGCTATTTTTTATTTTCCCAAGGGTTACAGGAGAAATTGGACCACAAAAGTTGTTGTCCAGTTTCTCCTGAGTATGCTGATACCCCATGTGTGGGGGTAAACCACTGTTTGGGCACACGTCGGGGCTCAGAAGGGAAGTAGTGACTTTTGAAATGCAGACTTTGATGGAATGGTCTGCGGGCGTTACGTTGCGTTTGCAGAGCCCCTGGTGTGCCTAAACAGTAGAAACCCCCCACAAGTGACCCCATTTTGGAAACTAGACCCCCAAAGGAACTTATCTAGATATGTGGTGAGCACTTTCAACCCCCAAGTGCTTTACAGAAGTTTATAACACAGAGCCGTGAAAATAATAAATACGTTTTCTTTCCTCAAAAATAATTTTTTAGCCCAGAATTTTTTATTTTCCCAAGGGTTACAGGAGAAATTGGACCACAAAAGTTGTTGTCCAGTTTGTCCTGAGTACGCTGATACCCCATGTGTGGGGGTAAACCACTGTTTGGGCACACGTCGGGGCTCCAAAGGGAAGTAGTGACTTTTGAAATGCAGACTTTGATGGAATGGTCTGCGGGCGTTACGTTGCGTTTGCAGAGCCCCTGGTGTGCCTAAACAGTAGAAACCCCCCACAAGTGACCCCATTTTGGAAACTAGACCCCCAAAGGAACTTATCTAGATATGTGGTGAGCACTTTCAACCCCCAAGTGCTTTACAGAAGTTTATAACACAGAGCCGTGAAAATAATAAATACATTTTCTTTCCTCAAAAATAATTTTTTAGCCCAGAATTTTTTATTTTCCCAAGGGTTACAGGAGAAATTGGACCACAAAAGTTGTTGTCCAGTTTGTCCTGAGTACGCTGATACCCCATGTGTGGGGGTAAACCACTGTTTGGGCACACGTCGGGGCTCCGAAGGGAAGTAGTGACTTTTGAAATGCAGACTTTGATGGAATGGTCTGCGGGCGTCACGTTGCGTTTGCAGAGCCCCTGGTGTGCCTAAACAGTAGAAACCCCCCACAAGTGACCCCATTTTGGAAACTAGACCCCCAAAGGAACTTATCTAGATATGTGGTGAGCACTTTCAACCCCCAAGTGCTTTACAGAAGTTTATAACACAGAGCCGTGAAAATAATAAATACGTTTTCTTTCCTCAAAAATAATTATTTAGCCCAGAATTTTTTATTTTCCCAAGGGTTACAGGAGAAATTGGACCACAAAAGTTGTTGTCCAGTTTCTCCTGAGTACGCTGATTCCCCATGTGTGGGGGTAAACCACTGTTTGGGCACATGTCGGGCTCAGAAGGGAAGTAGTGACTTTTGAAATGCAGACTTTGATGGAATGGTCTGCGGACGTCACGTTGCATTTGCAGAGCCCCTGGTGTGCCTAAACAGTAGAAACCCCCCACAAGTGACCCCGTTTTAGAAACTAGACCCCGCAAGGAACTTATCTAGATATGTGGTGAGCACTTTGAACTCCCAAGTGTTTCACAGACGTTTACAACGCAGAGCCGTGAAAATAAAAAATAATTTTTCTTTCCTCAAAAATGATGTTTTAGCAAGCATTTTTTTATTTTCACAAGGGTAACAGGAGAAATTGGACCCCAGTAATTGTTGCTCAGTTTGTCCTGAGCATGCTGGTACCCCATATGTGGGGGTAAACCACTGTTTGGGCACACGTCGAGGCTCGGAATTGAGGGAGCACCATTTGACTTTATGAATACAAGATTGGCTGGAATCAATGGTGGCGCCATGTTGCGTTTGGAGACCCCTGATGTGCCTAAACAGTGGAAACCCCTCAATTCTAACTCCAACACTAACCCCAACACACCCCTAACCCTAATCCCAACTGTAGCCATAACCCTAATCACAACCCTAACCACAACCCTAATTCCAACCCTAACCCTAAGGCTATGTGCCCACATTGCGGATTCGTGTGAGATTTTTCCGCACCATTTTTGAAAAATCCGCGGGTAAAAGGCAATGCGTTTTACCTGCGGATTTACCGTGGATTTCCAGTGTTTTTTGTGCGGATTTCACCTGTGGATTCCTATTGTGGAACAGTTGTAAAACGCTGCGGAATCCGCACAAAGAATTGACATGCTGCGGAAAATACAACGCAGCGTTTCCGCGCGGTATTTTCCGCACCATGGGCACAGCGGATTTGGTTTTCCATATGTTTACATGGAACTGCAAACCTGATGGAACACTGCTGCGGATCCGCAGCCAAATCCGCACCGTGTGCACATAGCCTAATTCTAAAGGTATGTGCACACGCTGCGGAAAATGCTGCAGATCCGCAGCAGTTTCCCTTGAGTTTACAGTTCAATGTAAACCTATGGGAAACAAAAATCTCTGTGCACATGCTGCGGAAAAACTGCACGGAAACGCAGCGGTTTACATTCCACAGCATGTCACTTCTTTCTGCGGATTCCGCAGCGGTTTTACAACTGCTCCAATAGAAAATCGCAGTTGTAAAACTGCAGTGAAATGCGCAGAAAAACTGCGGTAAATCCGCGATAAATCCACAGCGGTTTAGCACTGCGGATTTATCAAATCCGCAGCGGAAAAATCCGCAGAGGAACAGAATACGTGTGCACATACCGAAACCCTAACCCTAACCCTACCCCTAACCCTACCCCTAACCCTAACCCTAACCCTAACCCTACCCCTACCCCTAACCCTAACCCTACCCCTAACCCTAAGCCTACCCCTACCCCTAACCCTACCCCTAACCCTACCCCTACCCCTAACCCTAACCCTATTCTAACCTTAGTGTAAAAAGAAAAAAAATTCTTTATTTTTTTATTGTCCCTAACTATTGGGGTGACAAAGGGGGGGGGGGGTTATTAACTATTTTTTTTTATTTTGATCACTGAGATAGGTTATATCTAAGTGATCAAAACTCACTTTGGAACGAATCTGCCGGCCGGCAGATTCGGCGGGCGCACTGCACATGCGCCCGCCATTTTGGAAGATGGCGGCGCCCAGGAAAGAAGACGGACGGATCCCGGGAGGTAAGTATAAGGGGGGGGAGATCAGGGCACGGGGGGAGCGTCAGAGCACGGGGGGGGTGGATCGGAGCATGGGGGTGTGGATCGGAACACGGGGGGTGGATTGGAGCACGGGGTGGGGGATCGCTGTGCAGGGGGGTGGATCGGAGCACGGGGGGGGGGAATCGGAGCACGGGGGGGGTGGGATCGCTGTGCGGGGGGGGTGATCGGAGTGCGGGGGGGTTTGATTGCAGCACGGGGGGTGTGATTGGAGCACGGGGGGAGCGGACAGGAGGACGGGGGAGCGGAGCACAGGACGGAGGGGAGCGGACCACAGATCGGGGGGCTGGGGGGCGATCGGTGGAGTGGGGTGGGTGCACATAAGTGTTTCCAGCCATGGCCGATGATATTGCAGCATCGGCCATGGCTGGATTGTAATATTTCACCAGTTTTTTAGGTGAAATATTACAAATCGCTCTGATTGTCAGTTTCACTTTCAACAGCCAATCAGAGCGATCGTAGCCACGGGGGGGGGGGGTGAAGCCACCCCCCCTGGGCTAAACTACCACTCCCCCTGTCCCTGCAGGCCGGGTGAAATTGGAGTTAACCCTTTCACCCGGCCTGCAGGGACGCGATCTTTCTGTGACACAGCATATGCGTCACAGGTCGGATTGGCACCGACTTTCATGACGCATACGCTGTGTCACAGGTCGGGAAGGGGTTAAATACCACCAAAATGTATCATAGAGGACATAATACTCTATGGATGAGTAATTGAATTTGTCAATGCTTTTTTGGAGTGTTGTATAACACTGCAAAGTAACAAGAACCGCTTTACAGTGTATGGCTGAATCATTGCATGCTTACAAATTTTTGGAAGTTTTTTCAGTTTTATATACCACCATAATGTAAAAAGAACTGCATTGTATGGATTGTAATGTGCTGGGTGGTGGAACCACTGTGCCAAAGCCCAAGGAAGACCTTATTGGGAGTGACATCACCCTATCTGACCACTAATATGCAACAGAATTTGTCACTGAGATCTGAAGAGAGACAAATGAGTTGGTCCAGGTGCCAATCCAGGACTGACGTTGGGTAGATGGCAGCTGACCCCCTAGTAAAGGGTAGTTGGTTCAGCCTGATTGAATGTCCAATAGATGCAGGAAGGGGGAGTAGTAACATAGATACCATGGATGCAGACATGACAATTAAGTCAGAAGATGTGCACTGACAGGTGCTGATGGATTGGTTGAAAGATAAGCAGGCGGGCTCAAGTGATGAACAGGCAGGCGGGCATGGCTCATAGACAGATTGGCAAGCACGGATGTTAGGCAGGCAGGTATGGCTGATAGATAGGCAGGTGTATATGTCTTATAGACAGGCTGGTGGGCACAGCTGCTAGACAAGCCAGCGGGCATGGCTGATAGACAGGCTGGCTGGCTCTGGCACCTGAGAACTGACAAGGATGCCAAGAACACAATTAAAACGTTGCACAAGCACCTCTCACCTAGTGCAGGTGCCTTTAAAAATAAGTGCCCCCCAGCCATTGGCTGAGGAAACTTTAGGAGGGCACAATGTCCCTTTAAGAAGCTGGAACCAAAAGCAAACCCTAAGCACTGTGCCTGGGGATCTGCCAGCAGTGTGCTGGGGAACAAGGACAGGGTGCGGGACAGTGGCAGTGTGTAGCAGGAACAACAGGAAAAGGAGAGGGAGATACAGAGCTGCAGCTGTGAGAGCGTCAGTGTATCTGCCGAAGGAGGGAATGCAGAGACACCGGCGTTACATGGATGAATCAATGAGTCAACAAAAAATTTATTAACAGTTTTTTGGAGTTTTATATACCACCTTAATGTAACAAGAACCACATTATAGTGTATGGACGAATCACTGAATCCACAAAAAGTTTTGAAGTGTTTTTTTCAAGTTTCATATACTACTGTAATTTAACAAGATCTGTGGTACTGTGTATGGGTGAATCATTGAATATATAAAACATTTTGGAAGGTTTTTTTCAACTTATATATAGCACAGTAATGTAACAAGAACCACATTGCAGTGTATGAATCTCTGAATCCACCAAAAACCGTATTAACTTTTTTTGGAGTTTTATATACCACCAAAATATACAGGAAGTGTGTAATACTCTACCAATGAGTAATCGAATCCAGACACATTTTCAACTCTTTTTTTGTAGTGTTATTTACCACTGAAATGTACTACAGTGCATGTAATACTGCATAGATCAGTAATTAAATCTAAACAAATTTTTCAAGGCTTTTTGGGAGTGGTATATCCTACCGTATTGTAAAAATAACGCGTTAAACTGTATGCATGAATAATTGAATACAGATAAAGTTTTTTAATATAAATTATTTTAAAGTCTAGTTGCTGGAGGGCCTCATTCAAATATTTTTCAAGCTTGGTTGCTGTACTCCTACAATCATAAAGGCTTTGCACAAAGTGCAAAGCTAGGAAAACATTATAAGGACGGTTATCCTGTCTTCCATAGACCCCTAAAACAACTGGCAGGCCTCATTCAAATATGTTTAAAGTGTAGTTGCTGTAGTTGTAGATTCAAAGTCTTTGCACAAAGCACAAGGAATAGAGGGAGATCTCATGCCATGTGTCCAGCTTTGAGACCCAATAGTTGAAGGTCAAAAAGGAAATAGAGGGTTCACTGGTTTGGTCAGGCAGGTATCGCTTGACTATCTTTAAAAACGTTTCCTTCCTTGCCAAAAATAACCGGTCATCAGGCCCTGAACACTGGGATGGTATAATTAAATTTGCCCAGGCCTTTGACAGTATACTTCTGCCTCTGCTTTGTGTCTCACTTGCCTCTCCTTCTTGGTTGGACAAGGAGGAAGCTTGCCCCCTGCCGCTAGCTTTGTCTGATGGGAATTTTTTCAACATATTTTCAACAATAGCCTTCTGGTATAATACCATTTTACTCTACCCATAGTCTGTGGGTGAAATTTGTAAGCTGGTTCTTAAGGGGTACTCTACCCCATGGTCTATGGATGAAATTTGTAGGCTGCTAATGTATAGGTACTCTGCCCTGTGGGTAAAATTTGTAAGTTGCTTCTTAAGGGGTATTCTGCCCCATGGCCTGTGGATAAAATTTGTAAGCTGCTTCTTAGGTGGTACTCTACCCCATGGTTTTTGGGTGAAATTTGTAGGCTGCTAATGTTTGGGTACTCTGCCATATGGTCTATGGGTTAAATTTGTAAGACGCTAATGTATGGAACTCTGCCCCATGGTCTGGGTGAAATTTGTAAGCTGCTTCTTAGGGGGTACTCTACCACATGGTCTGTGGGTGAAGTTTGTTGGCTACTTCTTAGGGGGCATTCTGCCCCATGGACTGTGGGTGAAATTTATGGGCTTCTAAATAGGGGGTACTGTACTCCATGGTCTGTGTGTGAAATATGCAAGCCGCTTTTTAGGGGGATATTCTGCCCTATGAACTGTGCCTAAAATTTTAAAGCTGCTTCTTTGGGGTACTCTACCCTATGGCCTGTTGGTGAAATTTGTAGGCTGCTTCTTAATGGGTACTCTACAGACCCTATGGTCTGTGGGTGAAATTTGTAGGCTGCTACTTAGTGGGTTCTCTAACCCATGGTCTGTGGGTGAAATTTGTAGACTGCTAATATACGGGTCCTATGCCCTATTGTCTGTGGGAGAAATTTGTAAGCTGCTTCTTAGGGAGTATTCTACCCCATGGTCTGTGGGTGAAATTTGTATGCTGCTTCTGAGGTGGTACTCTGCCCGATGGTCTATGAGTAAAATGTGTAAGCTTCTGATATACGAGTACTTTGCCCCATGGTCTGTGGGTGAAATTTGTATGCTGCTTCTTAGGGGGTACTCTGCCTCTTGGTCTGTAGGTGAAATTTGTAAGCTGCTAATATATGGGCACTTTTCCGCATGATCTGTGGGTGAAATTTGTAAGCATTAACCTAACTATCCCTGTGTGGCCCATTCAAAATACTTAAACGATAATCAGGTTCCTCACATTGTTAGGACTGGCGGAACGCACCAAGTATAAGATAAAATATTAATGGGTGCGTTCACAGTCTGGGGTGTTATGATCTGGTGGCCTAGGAACAGCATGTGACTTACTCTGGAGAAGGTGGTACCTGTACTGACCGCAGACCCTGAACTTAGCAGCGCAACTAGAAATAGCCATGGGATGTACCTAACACTCCCTAGACACCTCGACACAGCCTAAGGACTAACTTCCCCTAAAGATAGAAACGGGAAAACTATCTTGCCTCAGAGAAAATCCCCAAAGGATAGACAGCCCCCCACAAATATTGACTGTGAGAGGAGAGGGAAATGACAAACGCAGACTGAAATCAGGATTAGCAAAGGAGGCCTTTCTAGCTAAAAAGAAAGAATAGGACAGAGAACTATGCGGTCAGTATTAAAACACTAGAAAATATCCACCACAGAAAATACAAAACTCCACATCTGACTAAAGACATGGAGGGTATATCTGCATCTCCAGAGATACCGCTTGGCTGCAAAAAATCCTTACACAGACAAGCTGGACAAGACAAAGCACAGCAAACAGGAGAGACCAGTAGGGGATGTGAATCCTCCAAAAACAATCGACAACTGGTACTGACTAAAGGATCAAGCAGGACTAAATAGCTGAGTCCAAATTGCAAAAAATGAACACACCTGATAAATGCTGCGATCCAAAGACAGCAGCGCTACCACTCATAACCACCGGAGGGAGCCCAAGAGCAGAATTCACAACAGTACCCCCCCCCCTTGAGGAGGGGTCACCGAACCCTCACCAGAGCCCCCAGGCCGATCAGGACGAGCCAAATGAAAGGCACGAACCAAATCGTCAGCATGAACATCGGAGGCAACAACCCAAGAATTATCCTCCTGGCCATAACCCTTCCACTTGACCAGATACAGAAGCTTCCGCCTCGAAAAACGAGAATCCAAAATCTTCTCAACCACATACTCCAACTCCCCATCAATCAACACTGGGGCCGGAGGATCAACAAAGGGAACAACGGGCACAACATACTTCCGCAACAAAGATCTATGGAAAACATTATGTATGGAAAAAGAGGCTGGAAGGGCCAAACGAAAAGACACTGGATTGATAATCTCAGAAATCCTATAAGGACCAATAAACCGAGGCTTGAACTTAGGGGAAGAAACCTTCATAGGAACATGACGGGAAGACAACCAGACCAAATCCCCAACCCGAAGCCGGGAACCAACACACCGACGACGGTTAGCAAAATGCTGAGCCTCCTCCTGAGACAACACCAGATTGTCCACCACATGAGCCCAAATCTGCTGCAGCCTGTCAACCACAGAATCCACACCAGGACAATCAGAAGGCTCAACCTGCCCTGAAGAAAAACGAGGATGAAAACCAAAATTACAAAAAAAAGGCGAAACCAAGGTAGCAGAACTAGCCCGATTATTAAGGGCAAACTCGGCCAATGGCAAGAAAGCCACCCAATCATCCTGATTAGCAGACACAAAGCATCTCAAATAAGTTTCCAAAGTCTAATTAGTTCGCTCGGTTTGGCCATTTGTCTGAGGTTGAAATGCGGAAGAAAAAGACAAATCAATGCCCAGCCTAGCACAAAAGGCCCGCCAAAACCTAGAAACAAACTGGGAACCTCTATCGGACACAATATTCTCCGGAATGCCATGCAAACGAACCACATGCTGAAAAAACAACTGAACTAAATCAGAAGAGGAAGGCAATTTAGGCAAAGGTACCAAATGAACCATCTTAGAAAACCGGTCACAAACCACCCAGATAACAGACATCCTCTGGGAAACCGGAAGCTCTGAAATAAAATCCATAGAAATATGCGTCCAAGGTCTCTCAGGGACCGGCAAAGGCAGAAGCAACCCACTAGCATGGGAACAGCAAGGCTTAGCCCGCGCACAAATCCCACAGGACTGCACAAAAGAACGCACATCCCGCTACAAAGAAAGCCACCAAAAGGACCTACCAACCAAATCTCTGGTACCAAAAATCCCAGGATGGCCAGCCAACACAGAACAATGAACCTCAGAAATCACTTTACTAGTCCATCTAACAGGAACAAACAGTTTCCCCACTGGACAGCGGTCAGGTTTATTAGCCTGAAATTCCTGAAGAACCCGTCGTAAATCAGGGGAGATGGCAGAAAGAATCACCCCTTCCTTCAGAATGCCGACCGGCTCAAGAACCCCAGGGGAATCAGGAAAAAACTCCTAGAGAGGGCATCCTCCTTAACATTCTTAGTACCAGGAATGTACGAGACCACAAAATCAAAACGGGAGAAAAACAGGGACCATCGAGCCTGTCTAGGATTCAGCCGTTTGGCAGACTCGAGGTAAATCAGATTCAGGACCACAATACGGTGCTTGGCCCCCTCAAGCCAATGTCGCCACTCCTCAAATGCCCACTTCATAGCCAACAACTGCCGATTGCCGACATCATAATTGCGTTCCGCAGGCGAAAACTTCCGAGAAAAGAAGGCACACGGTTTCATCAAGGAACCATCAGAATTCCTCTGAGACAAAACGGCCCCTGCCCCAATCTCAGACGCGTCAACCTCAACCTGAAATGGAAGAGAAACATCCGGCTGATGCAACACAGGGGCAGAAGTAAATCGTCGTTTAAGCTCCTGAAAGGCAGAAACAGCCGCGGAAGACCAATTGGTCACATCAGCGCCTTTCTTCGTCAAATCGGTCAGAGGTTTAACCACACTGGAGAAGTTGGCAATAAAACGACGATAAAAATTAGCAAAGCCCAAGAATTTCTGAAGGCTCTTCACAGATGTGGGCTGAATCCAATCATGAATGGCCTGAACCTTAACCGGATCCATTTCTATAGATGAGGGAGAAAAAATGAAGCCCAAAAAAGAAACCTTCTGCACTCCAAAGAGGCACTTCGACCCCTTCACAAATAAAGCATTATTACGGAGGATCTGAAATACCATCCTGACCTGTTTCACATGAGACTCCCAATCATCGGAAAAAATCAAAATATCATCCAAATATACAACCATGAATTTATTAAGATAACTCCGAAAGATATCATGCATGAAGGATTGGAACACAGATGGGGCATTAGAGAGTCCGAATGGCATCACAAGGTATTCAAAATGGCCTTTGGGCGTATTAAATGCAGTTTTCCATTTGTCACCCTGTTTAATACGAATAAGATTATATGCCCCTCGAAGGTCAATCTTAGTAAACCAGCTAGCCCCCTTAATCCTAGCAAACAAATCAGTAAACAAAGGCAAAGGGTATTGAAATTTGACTGTGATCTTATTCAAGAGGCGATAATCAATACTGGGTCTCAAGGAGCCATCCTTCTTGGCAACAAAAAAAAACCCTGCTCCCAATGGTGAAGAAGATGACCGAATATGCCCCTTCTCCAAAGACTCCTTAATATAGCTCTGCATGGCGGCATGTTCTGGCACAGACAGGTTGAAAAGTCGGCCCTTAGGGAATTTACAACCTGGAATCAAGTCAATAGCACAATCACAGTCCCTATGCGGTGGAAGGGAACTGGATTTGGGCTCATCGAATGCATCCTGGAAATCTGACAAAAACTCAGGAATTTCAGAAGAGGGGGAAGAGGAAATTGACATCAAAGGAACATGACCATGAACCCCCTGACAACCCCAACTAGTCACAGACATAGATCTCCAATCTAACACCGGATTATGTACCTGTAACCATGGAAAACCCAGCACAATATCATCATGCAAATTATGCAACACCAGAAAACGACAATCTTCCTGATGGGCTGGCGCCATGCGCATGGTCAGCTGTGTCCAAAACTGAGGTTTATTTATAGCCAACGGTGTAGCATCAATGCCCCTTAAAGGAATAGGGTTCTGCAAAGGCTGCAAGGGGAAACCACAACGTCTGGCAAATTCTAAGTCCATTAAGTTCAGAGCGGTGCCTGAATCCACAAATGCCATGACAGAAAATGATGATAATGAGCAGATCAAGGTCACAGATAACAGAAATTTAGGTTGCACAGTACTGATGGTAACAGAACTAGCGATTCTCTTTGTACGCTTAGGGCAATCAGAAATAACATGAGCAGAATCGCCGCAGTAAAAACACAACCTATTCTGACGCCTGAATCTTTGACGTTCAGCTCTAGACAAAATCCTATCACACTGCATAGCCTCAGGGCTCCGCTCAGAGGACAATGCCACAGTGTGCAGAACTCTGCACTCGCGCAAGCGCCGATCAATCTGAATGGCCAGAGACATAGAATCACTCAGACCAGCAGGCGTGGGGAACCCCACCATAACATCTTTAACGGATTCAGAAAGACCCTTTCTGAAAATTTCCGCCAAGGCATCCTCATTCCATTTAGTCAGTACAGACCATTTTCTAAATTTCTGGCAATACGATTCTGCCGCTTCTTGACCCTGACACAGGGCCAACAAGATCTTCTCAGCTTGATCCACAGAATTAGGCTCATCATACAATAACCCCAATGCTTGAAAGAAAGAATCAACATTAAGCAATGCAGGATTGCCAGTTTCCAGGGAAAATGCCCAATCCTGTGGGTCACCACGCAGCAGGGATATGATGATTTTAACCTGCTGGATGGGATCACCAGAGGACCGGGGTGTTAGGAGTCGAGTTTCCTCTGCTGCACAGGGGGAATCTCGATCCGTGTCTGCTGCGGTCTCCCATTCTGCTTCGGCCGCAGTGGGCTCTGCTCAGCGGAGGCGTCGCTCCCAGCATCTTGCTGGGACTGATTCTGTGCAAAGGGTTACTGCTGCCTTTTCTGGCTCTCCTGTTGTACCCTGCACTGATCTGCGGCGAGCGGGCTTCTCTGGGACTAAGTCCTTATTTGCACACACTGAGCATGCCCAGGGCAAGATCTCCCGTTGGAGATCGAGGGTTACATGCTCAGGTACTGCAGCACATCCCATTGGTCCTTTTGGCAGGTCCTGAAAGGGCAAAACTTCTGTAGCTGTTTCCTGTGCTGCAGCTATATAAACTGCGCATGACCGCACGGCCATGCGCTAGTATTGTCTTGATATTATGTGTGTGTGTAGATGGATGTATGTCGATGGATGAAAGCTCCTAAGTATCCCTCCCTAGAGTTGTTGACTGCTCGCGGATGATGGTAGCTATCTAGCGCCCGACTAGCCATCTGCACGTAACACACATCACAGCGTCCTGTTGCTGTGCCCGCGAGTACGGCGCCGTGCGCTTCCTCTGCGCTTTCCTTACCCAAGCCTGGGTGGTTAGTGGCGTCCGTCAGTGCGGCACCGCACGCACTCTCGTGCCTATAGATTCTTTTTAATAAGTTTCCTTACACACCCAGTTGCGGTGTTGTGCCAGCAAGTGTCTAATTGGACTTCAATCCTGTGTAGGGGTTGAGTTCGCTGACTTCTTGCTCGCGCTCTATGTGCGGTACTGCGGTCCTGTGATGCAACAGGATCGCTTCCTTCACGCAGGGTGAAGTTAACCCATGTTTGTATACCTAGTACCGCCATATAGTCCGTCTTACTAGCAGCAGCGTCTTTTACCTGCACAGTGGACCTCGGACTGCGAACGCACCTAGTTTCATATTATCTATACTTGGTGCGTTCTGCCGGTCCTTAACACGGGGTCTCAATGCAAAAAACAGTTTACAGTTATTTTTGAAACTCAAAAATTTGGATCTGTCACCAAAGAATAAATCAGGAGTGGGAATCTTAGGTTTCAAGGCAGGAGTCTGAACAATGTAATCTGAAATACCCTGTACCCTATCAGCAAGCTGATCCACACGAGAAACTAACTCCTGTTCATTCATGTTATTACTAGGTTCCGCAGCCACCCAGAGATTTAGCGGGAGGAAAAGACAAAACAGGCTAAGGAAAAAAAAATGGCTCAAAACCTTTCCTCCCTTCTTCTGAGATGCATTAACTCATTGTTGGCCAGTTGTACTGTTATGATCTGGTGGTCTAGGAGCAGCATGTTACGTACTCTGGAGAAGGTGGTACCTGTACTGACCACAGACCCTGAATTTAGCAGCGCAACTAGAAATAGCCGTGAGATTGTTATGATAAGGTAATTCAGTACCACAATGGACATAGAGGTCAGAGTACATACAGTGACCTGACAATAACCCAAAAACATAGAACGAGCTCTGAGACGTGGGAACTCTGCTGACCGCAATCCCTAATCCTCTCCAACCACACTAGAGGCAGCCGTGGATTGCGCCTAACGCTCCCTATGCAACTCGGCACAGCCTGAGAAACTAGCTAGCCTGAAGATAGAAAATAAGCCTACCTTGCCTCAGAGAAATACCCCAAAGGAAAAGGCAGCCCCCACATATAATGACTGTGAGTTAAGATGAAAAGACAAACGTAGAGATGAAATAGATTTAGCAAAGTGAGGCCCGACTTTCTGAACAGAGCGAGAATAGGAAAGGTAACTTTGCGGTCAACACAAAACCCTACAAAAACCACGCAAAGGGGGCAAAAAGACCCTCCGTACCGAACTAACGGCACGGAGGTACACCCTCTGCGTCCCAGAGCTTCCAGCAAGCAGGAAAAAACAAATAGACAAGCTGGACAGAAAAAAACAGCAAACAAAATAGCAAAGCGGAACTTAGCTATGCAGAGCAGCAGGCCACAGGAACGATCCAGGAGGAAACAAGTCCAATACTAGAACATTGACTGGAGGCCAGGATCAAAGCACTAGGTGGAGTTAAATAGAGCAGCACCTAACGACTTCACCACATCACCTGAGGAAGGAAACTCAGAAGCCGCAGTACCACTTTCCTCCACCAACGGAAGCTCACAGAGAGAATCAGCCGAAGTACCACTTGTGACCACAGGAGGGAGCTCTGCCACAGAATTCACAACAGAGATGTACCTAACACTCCCTAGACACCTCGACACAGCCTAAGGACTAACTTCCCCTAAAGATAGAAACGGGAAAACTATCTTGCCTCAGAGAAAATCCCCAAAGGATAGACAGCCCCCCACAAATATTGACTGTGAGAGGAGAGGGAAATGACAAAGGCAGACTGAAATCAGGATTAGCAAAGGAGGCCTTACTAGCTAAAAAGAAAGAATAGGACAGAGAACTATGCGGTCAGTATTAAAACACTAGAAAATATCCACCACAGAAAATACAAAACTCCACATCTGACTAAAGACATGGAGGGTATATCTGCATCTCCAGAGATACCGCTTGGCTGCAAAAAATCCTTACACAGACAAGCTGGACAAGACAAAACATGAAAATGCACTGAACTATAAGGCCCACAGAATGTGGACAGCAAAAACAAAGCCAGGACTTATCTTTGTTGAAAAGCACAGCAAACAGGAGAGACCAGTAAGGGATGTGAATCCTCCAAAAACAATGGACAACTGGCACTGACTAAAGGATCAAGCAGGACTAAATAGCTGAGTCCAAATTGCAAAAAGTGAACACACCTGATAAATGCTGCGATCCAAAGACAGCAGCACTACCACTCATAACCACCGGAGGGAGCCCAAGAGCAGAATTCACAACACCGGGGTCCACCATGCAGGTGAAAACCTGCTGCTAGTAAATGGCAGTGCTATATGGTGGTGGAAGCGAACCCTGTTAAGTCACAGGACTGCAATACCGCACTAAAGAGTGCGAGCTAAGAGTCACCGAACTCAGTCCCAAGACTCGGGGTAGAAGTCCGTTTAGACTAATATTGCTCAACACCGCAACTGTGTGTATTAAGTAACAATAGGAATATTTTTAGAGCACCGAAGTGTGAACTGTGCTGTGCTGGCAGACACCACCAAGCACCCAGACGTGGGTTAGGAAGCGCACTACTGGTACGTGGCGCTGCACTGGCAGTCACTGCAATAGACGCTGATTCGTGTGTAACACGTTGAGTGTTTAGTCCGGCGCTAGGTAGCAACCATACTCCTTACGCGAACAGTCATGCAATAGGGTAAGGGTATTTAATGAACGACTTGTACTCACAACAAACACACGTATACAAATGTACACTAGCGCATTGCCGTGCAGTCATGTGAAGCTTATATAGCTGCAGCATGTTCAGGACCTTCCAATAAAGGACCAATGGGAAGCTGCCACAGAAGTTAGCACCTTCAGGACCTTCCAGGAGGGCCAATGGGAACCGCCACAGCATCTGAGCATGTGACCCTCGATCTCCAACAGGAGATCTCACCCTGGGCATGCTCAGAAGGGAAAAAGCAGAACTTAGTCCCAAAAGCGTCCGCTCGCTGCTGCCCAACACTGGCTTTAAAGGCAGAAGCTGGAATAGCAACAGCAAGCCTAAGCACAGAGTGAGACTGAGCCAGACGCAAGGACCGACGTCTGCTCTGAGCAGGTTCCACTGCGGCAGGAGAAGAATGGGAGACCGCAGCAGAAACGGCCCGAGATTCCCCCTGTGAGGAAGCGGGAACTCGAACCATAACACACATGATGTTCTCATACACTTTATGCAGTTAATTAGCCCTCTGTGTCTGTACTGTTACATATTTAGGCTGTGAACTGGTTCATGCAGCTTTACATGAGCACTTGATCCTTACACTATGGCTGGTCCAAACAATGAAAGCAATTGTTACCATCCACCTCTCTTGTCTCCCCTTTTCCTCATAGATTGTAAGCTTGTGAGCAGGGCTCTCATTCCTCTTGGTATCTATTTTGAACAGTGTTTATTGTTATGCTGTAATGTCTATTGTCTGTACAAATACCCTCTATAATGTAAAGTGCTGCGGAATATGTTGGCGCTATATAAATAAAATTATTATTATTATTATTATGCTGTTTCTTATGGGTATTCTGCCCCATGATCTGTGGGTGAAATTTGTAGGCTGTTAATGTACAGGTACTCTGCCCTATGGTCTGTGGGTGATATTTGTAAGCTGCTTCTAAGGGGGTATTCTGCCCCATGGACTTTGGGTTAAATTAGTAAGCTGCTTCTTAGGGGTACTTTACCCATGGTCTGTGGGTGAAATTTGTAAGCTGTTAACCCCTTCCCAACATGCACCATACTAGTACTGCTTTGCAGGAACTGAGTTCCCGCAAACCGCAGTACTATTATGGCGGCACGATCACGTGGTCTCACGGTGAGCACCGCGGAGATCGTGTGCGGGTGTTAGCTGTATGTGACAGCCGACACCATGCAGCAATGCCCATGACCAGCGCTAGTGCCGATCATGGGCATATAACCGCTCTGATGCCGCTGTCAGTAGTGACAGCGACATAGAGGACATTGCGCAGGGACGGGGGCTCTCTGCCCTCTCCCACCGGAACAACGTGATGTGATCGCGTTGTTCTGGTGTTCTCCATGGAGTCCCTGGATCCAAAATGGCTGCGGGGCTCCTTCCGGGTCCTGAAGTGAGGTGGCTTCCCTGCGCCTGCTGAGAACAGGCACCGGAAAGCCTCGTGCACTGCCTGTCAAATCGCTGATCTGACACAGTGCTATGCAAAGTGTCAGATCAGTGATCTGATGTAATGTAGTGATGTCCCACCCTGTTAGAAAATAAACAAAACAAAAAATAGAATGTATAAAAAAAAAACTCCCCAAATAAAGAAAAAAATAAATAAAGAAATATTTTCTAATAAATCCATTTATTCATGTAAATAAAACAACAATAAAAGTACACATATTTGGTATCGCCGCATCTGCAATGACCCGCTCTATAAAACTATCCTACTAGTTAACCCTTTCAGTGAACACCGCAAAAATAAAAAATAAAAAACGAGGCAAAAAACAATGCTTTATTATCATACTGCCGAAAAAAATGTGCAATAAAATGTGATAAAAAAGACGGATATAAATAAACATGGTACCGGTCAAAACTTCATCTTGTCCTGCATAAAAAAAGCCGCCATACAGCTACATCAGCAGAAAAAGAAAAAAGTTATAGTTCTCAGAATAAAGCGATGCAAAAACAATTATTTTTTTATATAAAATAGTTTTTATTGTGTAAAAGCGCCATAATAAAAAAATGATATAAATGAGGTATCGCTGTAATCGTACTAACCCAAAGAATAAAGCTGCTTTATCAATTTTAGCACAAGCGGAACGGTATAAATGCCTCCTAAAAGAAATTCAGGAATTACTGTTTTTTGTTCATTCTGCGTCCCAAAAATCTGAATAAAAAGTGATAAAAAAATGTCATGTGCCCAAAAATGGTACCAATAAAAACATCAACTTGTCCTGCAAAAAACAAGACCTCACATGACACTGTGGGCCAAAATATGGATAAATTATAGCTCTCAAAATGTGGTGATGCAAAAACTATTTTTTGCAATAAAAAGCATCTCTTAGCATGTGACAGCTGCCAAAGAAAAACCCATTATAAATAGTAAATCAAACCCCCCCTTTATCAACCCCTTAGATAGAGAAAAATAATAAAATAAAAAAAATGTATTTATTTCCATTTTCCCATTATGGTTAGGGTTGGGGCTAACGTTTGGGTTAGGGTTGGGGCTAAAGTTAGGGTTAGGGCTGGGGCTAAAGTTAGGGTTGGGGCTAAAGTTAGGGTTAGGGCTGGGGCTAAAGTTTGGGTTAGGGTTGGGGCTAAAGTTAGGGTTAGGGTTGGGGCTAAAGTTAGGATTTGGATTATGTTTATGGTTGGGGTTAGGGTTGGGATTAGGGTTAGGGGTGTGTCAATGTTAGGGGTGTGGTTAGGGTTATGGTTAGGGTTGAGATTAGGGCTAGTATTAGGGTTAGGAGTGTGTTGGTGTTAGGGGTGTGGTCAGGGTTATGGTTAGGTTTGGGATTACGGTTAGGGGTGTGGTTAGGGTTAAGGTTGGGAATAGGCTAAGGAGTTAAGGTTGGAGTTAGAATTGGGGGTTTCCACTGTTTAGGCACATCAGGGGCTCTCCAAACGTGACATGGCATCCGATCTCTATTCCAGCCAATTCTGCTTTGAAAAGTCAAACGGCGATCCTTCCCTTCTGAGCTCTGCCATGCGCCCAAACAGTGGTTTACCCTGACATATGGGGTGTCAGTGTACTCAGGACAAATTGGACAACAACTTTTGGGGTACAATTTCTGCTGTTACCCTTGGGAAAATAAAAAAATGTAGGGAGAAAAATCATTTTTGTGAAAAAAATATGATTTTTTTTACGGCTCTACATTAAAAACTTCTGCGAAGCACTTGGGGGTTTAAAGTGCTCATCACACATCTAGATTAGTTCCTTAGGGGGTCTCCTTTCCAAAATGGTGTCGCTTGTGGGGGGTTTCCATTGTTTAGGCATATCAGAGGCTCTCCAAACGCGACATGGTGTCCAATCTCAATTTCAGCAAATTTTGCATTGAAAAGTCAAATGTTGCTCCTTCCCTTCCGAGCTCTGCCATGTGCCCAAACAGTGGTTTACCCCCACATATGGGGTATCGGCGTACTCAGGACCAATTGTACAACAACTTTTGTGGTCCAATTTCTCCTGTTACCCTTGGTAAAATAAAACAAATTGGATCTGAAGTAAAAATTTTGTGATAAAAAGTTAAATGTTTAATTTTTTTTAAACATTCCAAAAATTCCTGTGAAGCAACTGAAGGGTTAATAAACTTCTTGAAAGTGATTTTGAGGACCTTGAGGGGTGAATTTTTTAGAATGGTGTCACTTTTGGCTTATTTCTGTCTTATAGGCCCCTCAAAGTCACTTAAAGTGTGTCCCTAAAAAAAAATGGCTTTGCAAATTTTGTTGTAAAAATGAGATATCACTGGTCAACTTTTAACCCTTATAACTTCCTAACAAAAAAATTATGTTTCCAAAATTGTGCTAATGTAAAGCAGACATGGGGAAAATATTATTTATTAACTATTTTCTATGATATGACTCTCTAATTTAAGGGCAGAAAAACTAAAATTTTAAAATTGCTAAATGTTCAAAATTTTTGACAAATTTCCATTTTTTTCACAAATAAACACAAGTAATATCGAATAAATTTTACCAATATTATAAAGTACAATATGTCGTGAGAAAACAGTCTCAGAATCACCAGAATCCATTGAAGCATTTCAGAGTTATGACATCATAACCTGACAGTGGACAGAATTGAAAAAAAAATGGCCTGGTGTGGAAGTTGAAAAAAGGCTTTGGGGTGAAGGGGTTAATGTATGGGTACTATGACCCATTGTCTGTATGTGAAATTTGTAAGCTGCTTCTTAAAGGGTACTCTACCCATGATCTGTGGGTGAAATTTGTAGGCTGCTTCTTAGGGGGTACTCTACCCCCTGGTCTGTGGGTAAATTTGTAGGCTACTAATGTATGGGTTTTATGCCGCATTGTCTGTGGGTGAAATTTGTAAGCTGCTTCTTTAGTGGTATTCTGCCCCATGGACTGTGGGTGAAAATTGTAAACTGCTAATGTATGAGTAATCTACCCCATTGTCTGTGGGTGAAATTTGTAAGCTGCTTCTTAGTGGGTATTCTGCCCCATGATCTGTGGGTGAAATTTTTAATCTTCTAATGTACTAGTGCTCTTTCCCATGGTCTGTGGGAAAAATTGCAAGCTGCTAATGCAGGGATACTGTGCCCATGCTCTGTGGGTGAAATGTTTAACTGTACTGGAATTAGGTAGCCTCAATCTCTGTGAGGACCCCCTTACATTTTTTATTTTATTAATTGACTTCCTTTTTTCAATAATTGCTATGGTGACAGAACAGCTTTAAGTCATTTCCGTATTCAAATTTTTTATGCAGGGCAATTCTCCTGTTTTTACCCTCATTTCACATCTTTATGCAGCCCACTAGCCCACACTACTACCATTTTACAGCCATTATAAAGCACCAAAGATTGGTAGCTCAGTTAGTTAGCCTTGCAGCGCTGGTGTCCTGGGTTCAAATCCCAACAAGGACAACATCTGCAAGGAATATGTATGTTCTCCCTGTGTTTGCATGGGTTTACTCCGGTTTCTTTCCCACACGCCAAAGACATACTGAAAGGGAATCTAGATTGTGAGCCCCATTGGGGATAGTGATGACAATGCATGTAAAACTCTGGGGAATATGATAGCGCTAAATAAAGAAAAGCACAATAAAAAAATAATTTCTATCCGGTTCCTGTCTGCGGTAAAGTTTGAACCAGAACCAAACTTTTTACTTTATGTTCATCAAGCCTGGCGAACCCAAACATTTAGGGGTTCTCTCATCTCTATTCAATAGGACTGTGAAAAAATTGGACAGCACTAGGGCGCCATATTTATATTTTGATTTATGGGAAAAGTTTGAGAAACCATTTCACACATAAAGGAAAAAGTGATAAAATTCTGATTCTAAAGACTGACGTGCTAACCATACACTGATGAAACTCTAATCCAAAAAGTTCAGTTTTTTTGTGCAAGCAAATAAATCACCAATGTGCAAAAGCAACCGTGAGAAGTGAGAAAATGTTTACTGGCAGGGATTTGGTGAAAGAAGCATGTGCAACATGTGTAAGGAGGTGGCAGTGACCCTCTTGTACTTCCTCTCTCCTGAACACTGAGCACGTGTCACATTCGGCACCCTGACAGTTATTCATGTTCACTAATGCTAATGTAATGTGCGGTTCCCTAATGTTCTTTAATGTGCCATGTATTGTAATGTGATGCATTTGTTATATACTGTGTAGGGTTGAGCGTAACGGATCGGTCATTTTCATAAGCTGCTGACTTTTGGCAAAGTCGGGTTTCATGAAACATGGGATCAGCAATGCGGTACGCGATCTTCGCGCCAAAGTCGCGTTTCATATGACGCGTTCAGAGCCATTTCTCAGCCAATGAAGGTGGACGCAGAGTGTGGGCAGCGTGGTGACATAGGTCCTGTTCCCCACTATCTTAGAGAAGGGCATAGCAGTGATTGGCTTGCTTTCTGCGGCGTCACAGGGGCTATAAAGGGGTGTGCACGCCGACCGCCATCTTACTGCTGCTGATCTGAGCATAGGGAGAAGTTGCTGCCGCTTCGTCAGAAGCAGGGATAGCGTTAGGCAGGGTACATTAACCCCCAAACCGCTTGTGCTGTAGCGATTTCCACTGTCCAACACCATCTTTTCTTTGCAGGGACAGTGGAGGCTAGATTTTTCTTCATCAGCTCTGTAGCTTATTGGGCTGCCCTAGAAGGCTCCCTGATAGCTGCATTGCTGTTTGTACACCGCTGTGCAAACCAACTGCTTTTTTCAAAGCACAAATCCTGTTGCTCCTTCCTTTCTGCACAGCTATCTTGTTTGTTTGCCCACACTTTTGTGTGCAGCAATCCTTTTATTGCTGCCGGCCATACATTTCTGAGATTATTGTAGGGAGATAGTAATTGTAGTGCAGTCCTTTTTTTTTTCTTTTTTTATATATCTTCAAGCCACTTTCTGCCCCTGAAACTGTGTAGCGTAAAACAGTGGGCCTGTATTTTTTTGCACTGTCCCACACCTAAAAAGGGAAATTTATATTGCCAATTAGTGCATCTGCGCCAGTCATGTCTGTGGTATCTCTGTCAGTCATTTTCTGCCACAGAAACTATACTGCAATATAGTGGGCCTGATTTATTCACTAGTCTCCCATATAAAAAAAGGGGAGATTAATATTGGCAAATCTGTGCATCTGTGCCAGTCCTGTCTGTGGTATCTATCAGTCATTTTCTGCCACAGAAAGTATACTGTAATACAGTGGGCCTGATTTATTCACTAGTCTCCCATATAAAAAAAAGGGGGAGATTAATATTGGCAAATCTGTGCGTCTGTGCCAGTCCTGTCTGTGGTATCTGTCAGTCATTTTCTGCCACAGAAAATATACTGTAATACAGTGGGCCTGATTTATTCACTAGTCTCCTGTTGTGAATTCTGTTGTCGGGCTCCCTCCTGTGGTCGTGAATGGTACTTCGGCTGGTTCTGTCCATGGACTTCCTCTGGTGGCTGTGGGTGTTTCTGAGTTTCCTTCCACAGGTGACGAGGCTAAGTCGTTAGTGGGCTGCTCTATTTAACTCCACTTAGATCTTTGCCCCATGCCAGCTGTCAATGTTGTACTATTGGTCTAGTTCGCTCCTGGATTGTTCTGTTACCTGTTTACTCCAGCAGAAGCTAAGTTCCTCTTTGCTATTTTCCTGTTTGCTATTTTTTCTGTCCAGCTTGCTATTGTGAATATTGCCTTGCTTGCTCTAAGCTCTGGGACGCAGAGGGGCGCCTCCGCACCGTGAGTCGGTGCGGAAGGTTTTTTTCTCTGCACTCTCTGCGTGGCTTTTTGTAGGTTTTTGTGCTGACCGCAAAGTGACCTTTTCTATCCTCTGTCTGTCCAGTAAGGCTCTGTCGGGCCTCTCTTTGCTAAATCTATTTCATCTCTATGTTGGTGATTTCATCTTAACTCACAGTCATTATATGTTAGGGGCTGCCTTTTCCTTTGGGGAATTTCTCTGAGGCAAGGTAGGCTTTATTCTCCTTTCTTAGGGCTAGCTAGTTCTGAGGCTGTGACGAGTTGCATAGGGAGCGTTAGGAGCAATCCACGGCTATTTCTAGTGTGTGTGATAGGATTAGGGATTGCGGTCAGCAGAGTTTCCACTTCCCAGAGCTTGTCCCGTGTTTTTGTAGCTATCAGATCTTTCCGGGTGCTCTTGATCATCAGGTCCATTATTGTCCTAACCACCAGGTCATAACAGTACAGCTGGCCAAAAGTATTAATGCATCTCAATAGAGGGATAAGAGAAGTTCTGAGACCATTTTTTTTTCTTTGCAGTGTGTTTTGTCTCTCTTTTCCCCTTTACCTCTGGGTGGTTCAGGACACAGGTGTAAACATGGACATTCAAGGTCTGTCCTCTTGGATGGATAATCTCACTACAAGGGTACAAAACATTCAAGATTTTGTGGTTCAGAATCCAATGTCAGAGCCTAGGATTCCTATTCCTGATTTGTTTTTTGGTGATAGATCTAAGTTCTTGAATTTCAAAAATAATTGTAAATTGTTTCTTGCCTTGAAACCTCGCTCCTCAGGTGACCCTGTTCAACAAGTAAGGATCATTATTTCTTTGTTGCGTGGTGACCCTCAAGACTGGGCATTTTCCCTTGCGCCAGGAGATCCAGCATTGAGTGATGTTGATGCATTTTTCCTGGCGCTTGGATTGCTTTATGACGAACCTAATTCAGTGGATCAGGCAGAGAAAATCTTGCTGGCTCTGTGTCAGGGTCAGGATGAAGCGGAGATATATTGTCAGAAGTTTAGAAAGTGGTCTGTGCTCACTCAGTGGAATGAATGTGCCCTGGCAGCAATCTTCAGAAAGGGTCTCTCTAAAGCCCTTAAGGATGTCATGGTGGGATTTCCCATGCCTGCTGGTCTGAATGAGTCTATGTCTTTGGCCATTCAGATCGATCGACGCTTGCGTGAGCGTAAAGCTGTGCACCATTTGGCGGTACTATCTGAGCATGGACCTGAGCCTATGCAATGTGATAGAACTTTGACCAGAGCTGAACGGCAAGAACACAGACGTCGGAATGGGCTATGTTTTTACTGTGGTGATTCCACTCATGCTATCTCCGATTGTCCTAAGCGCAATAAGCGGTTCGCTAGGTCTGCCACCATTGGTACGGTACAGTCTAAATTTCTATTGTCCGTTACTCTGATTTGCTCTTTGTCATCCTATTCTGTTATGGCATTTGTGGATTCAGGCGCTGCCCTGAATTTGATGGACTTGGAGTATGCTAGGCGCTGTGGTTTTTTCTTGGAGCCCTTGCAGTATCCTATTCCATTGAGAGGAATTGATGCTACGCCTTTGGCCAAGAATAAGCCTCAGTACTGGACCCAATTGACCATGTGCATGGCTCCTGCACATCAGGAGGATATCCGCTTTCTGGTGTTGCATAATCTGCATGATGTGGTCATTTTGGGGTTGCCATGGCTACAGGTTCATAATCCAGTATTGGACTGGAAATCTATGTCTGTGTCCAGCTGGGGTTGCCAGGGGGTACATGGTGATGTTCCATTTTTGTCAATTTCGTCTTCCACTCCTTCTGAAGTTCCAGAGTTTTTGTCGGATTATCGGGATGTATTTGATGAGCCCAAAGCCAGTGCCCTACCTCCTCATAGGGATTGCGATTGTGCAATTATTTTGATTCCTGGTAGTAAGTTTCCTAAGGGCCGATTGTTCAATTTATCTGTGCCAGAACATGCCGCTATGCGGAGTTATATAAAGGAATCCTTGGAGAAAGGCCATATTCGCCAATCGTCATCACCGTTAGGAGCAGGTTTCTTTTTTGTGGCCAAGAAGCATGGTTCTTTGAGACCTTGTATTGATTACCGCCTTCTTAATAAAATTACAGTCAAATTTCAGTATCCTTTGCCGTTGCTGTCTGATTTGTTTGCTCGTATTAAAGGGGCTAGTTGGTTCACCAAGATAGATCTTTGAGGGGCGTATAATCTTGTGCGTATTAAACGGGGCGATGAATGGAAAACAGCATTTAATACGCCCGAGGGCCATTTTGAGTACCTGGTTATGCCATTCGGGCTTTCCAATCCTCCATCAGTATTTCAGTCCTTTATGCATGACATCTTCCGAGAGTACCTGGATAAATTCCTGATTGTGTTTCTGGATGATATTTTGGTCTTTTCGGATGATTGGGAGTCTCATGTGAAGCAGGTCAGAATGGTGTTCCAGGTCCTTCGTGCGAATACCATGTTTGTGAAGGGGTCAAAGTGTCTCTTTGGAGTTCAGAAGGTTTCATTTTTGGGGTTCATTTTTTCCCCTTCTACTATCGAGATGGACCCTGTTAAAGTCCAGGCCATTTACGATTGGACTCAGCCGACATCTGTGAAGAGCCTGCAAAAGTTCCTGGGCTTTGCTAATTTTTATCGGCGCTTCATCGCTAATTTTTCTAGTGTTGCTAAACCGTTGACTGATTTGACCAAGAAGGGTGCTGATGTGGTCAATTGGTCTTCTGCAGCTGTAGAGGCTTTTCAGGAGTTGAAGCGTCGTTTTTCTTCTGCCCCTGTGTTGTGCCAGCCAGATGTTTCGCTCCCGTTTCAGGTTGAGGTTGATGCTTCTGAGATTGGAGCAGGGGCTGTTTTGTCGCAAAGAAGTTCTGATGGCTCGGTGATGAAGCCATGTGCTTTCTTTTCTAGAAAGTTTTCGCCTGCTGAGCGCAATAATGATGTTGGTAATCGAGAGTTGTTGGCCATGAAGTGGGCATTCGAGGAGTGGCGTCATTGGCTTGAAGGAGCCAAGCATCGCGTGATGGTCTTGACAGATCACAAGAATTTAACTTATCTTGAGTCTGCCAAACGGTTGAATCCGAGACAGGCTCGATGGTCGTTATTTTTCTCCCGTTTTGATTTTGTGGTTTCGTACCTTCCGGGCTCTAAGAATGTGAAGGCTGATGCCCTGTCAAGGAGTTTTGTGCCTGACTCTCCGGGTTTTCCTGAGCCGGCGGGTATTCTCAAAGAGGAGGTAATTTTGTCTGCCATCTCCCCTGATTTGCGGCGGGTGCTGCAAAAATTTCAGGCTGATAGACCTGACCGTTGCCCAGCGGAGAGACTGTTTGTCCCTGATAGATGGACTAGAAGAGTTATCTCTGAGATTCATTGTTCAGTGTTGGCTGGGCATCCTGGAATCTTTGGTACCAGAGATTTGGTGGCTATATCCTTTTGGTGGCCGTCTTTGTCACGGGATGTGCGTTCTTTTGTGCAGTCCTGTGGGACTTGTGCTCGGGCTAAGCCCTGCTGTTCTCGTGCCAGTGGGTTGCTTTTGCCCTTCGCGGTCCCAAAGAGGCCCTGGACGCATATTTCTATGGATTTTATTTCGGATCTCCCCGTCTCTCAAAAGATGTCGGTCATTTGGGTGGTTTGTGATCGCTTTTCTAAGATGGTCCATTTGGTACCCTTGTCTAAATTGCCTTCCTCCTCTAATTTGGTGCCATTGTTTTTCCAGCATGTGGTTCGTTCACATGGTATCCCGGAGAACATCGTTTCGGACAGAGGTTCCCAGTTTGTTTTGAGGTTTTGGCAATCCTTTTGTGCTAGGATGGGCATTGATTTGTCTTTTTCCTCGGCTTTCCATCCTCAGACAAATGGCCAAACCGAATGAACTAATCAGACTTTGGAAACATATCTGAGATGCTTTGTTTCTGCTGATCAGGATGATTGGGTGTCCTTTTTGCCGTTGGCTGAGTTCGCCCTTAATAATCGGGCTAGCTTGGCTACTTTGGTTTCGCCGTTTTTCTGCAATTCTGGTTTCCATCCTCGTTTCTCTTCAGGGCAGGTTGAGTCTTCGGACTGTCCTGGTGTAGATACTGTGGTAGATAGGTTGCAGCTGATTTGGACTCATGTGGTGGACAATTTGACATTGTCCCAAGAGAAGGCTCAACGTTTCGCTAACCGCTGGCGCTGTGTGCGTCCCCGACTTCGTGTTGGGGATTCGGTTTGGTTGTCGTCTCGTTATGTTCCTATGAAGGTTTCCTCTCCTAAGTTTAAGCCTTGTTTCATTGGTCCGTATAAGATTTCTGAGGTTATCAATCCTGTCTCATTTCGTTTGGCCCTTCCAGCTTCTTTTGCCATCCATAATGTGTTCCATAGGTCGTTATTGCGGAGATACGTGGCGCCTGTGGTTCCATCCGTTGATCCTCCTGCCCCGGTGTTGGTTGAGGGGGAGTTGGAGTATGTGGTGGAGAAGATTTTGGATTCTCGTATTTCGAGATGGAAACTCCAGTACCTGGTCAAGTGGAAGGGTTATGGTCAGGAAGATAATTCCTGGGTTTTTGCCTCTGATGTTCATGCTGCCGATCTGATTCGTGCCTTTCATTTGGCTCATCCTGGTCGGCCTGGGGGCTCTGGTGAGGGTTCGGTGACCCCTCCTCAAGGGGGGGGTACTGTTGTGAATTCTGTTGTCGGGCTCCCTCCTGTGGTCGTGAATGGTACTTCGGCTGGTTCTGTCCATGGACTTCCTCTGGTGGCTGTGGGTGTTTCTGAGTTTCCTTCCACAGGTGACGAGGCTATGTCGTTAGTGGGCTGCTCTATTTAACTCCACTTAGATCTTTGCCCCATGCCAGCTGTCAATGTTGTACTATTGGTCTAGTTCACTCCTGGATCGTTCTGTTACCTGTTTACTCCAGCAGAAGCTAAGTTCCTCTTTGCTATTTTCCTGTTTGCTATTTTTTCTGTCCAGCTTGCTATTGTGAATATTGCCTTGCTTGCTGGAAGCTCTGGGACGCAGAGGGGCGCCTCCGCACCGTGAGTCGGTGAGGAAGGTTTTTTTCCCTGCACTCTCTGCGTGGCTTTTTGTAGGTTTTTGTGCTGACCGCAAAGTGACCTTTTCTATCCTCTGTCTGTCCAGTAAGTCGGGCCTCTCTTTGCTAAATCTATTTCATCTCTATGTTGGTGATTTCATCTTAACTCACAGTCATTATATGTTAGGGGCTGCCTTTTCCTTTGGGGAATTTCTCTGAGGCAAGGTAGGCTTTATTTTCCTTTTTTAGGGCTAGCTAGTTCTGAGGCTGTGACGAGTTGCATAGGGAGCGTTAGGAGCAATCCACGGCTATTTCTAGTGTGTGTGATAGGATTAGGGATTGCGGTCAGCAGAGTTTTCACTTCCCAGAGCTTGTCCCGTGTTTTTGTAGCTATCAGATCTTTCCGGGTGCTCTTGATCATCAGGTCCATTATTGTCCTAACCACCAGGTCATAACAGTCTCCCATATAAAAAAAGGGGAGATTGATATTGGCAAATCTGTGCATCTGTGCCAGTCCTGTCTGTGGTATCTATCAGTCATTTTCTGCCAAAGAAACCATACTGTAACACAGTGTGCCTGATTTATTCACTAGTCTCCCATATAAAAAAGGGGAGATTAATATTGGCAAATCTGTGCACCTGCACCAGTCCTGTCTGTGGTATCTGTCAGTCATTTTCTGCCACAGAAACTATACTGTAATACAGTGAGCCTGATTTATTCACTAGTCTCCCATATATAAAAAAGGGGAGATTAATATTGGCAAATCTGTGCATCTGTACCAGTCCTGTCTGTGGTGTCTGTCAGTCATTTTCTGCCACGGAAACTATACTGTAATGCAGTGGGCCTGATTTATTCACTAGTCTCCCATATAAAAAGGGGGAGATTAATAATGGCAAATCTGTGCATCTGTGCCAGGCCTGTCTGTGGTATCTGTCAGTCATTTTCTGCCACAGAAACTATACTGTAATACAGTGGGCCTGATTTATTCACTAGTCTCCCATATATAAAAAAGGGGAGATTAATATTGGCAAATCTGTGCATCTGTGCCAGTCCTGTCTGTGGTATCTGTCAGTCATTTTCTGCCACAGAAACTATACTGTAATACAGCGGGCCTGATTTATTCACTAGTCTCCCATATAAAAAAAAGGGGAGATTAATTTTGGCAAATCTGTGCATCTGCGTCAGTCCTGTTACTGGCATATCTGCCAGCCTCTTTCTGCCAATCAAACTGTGTAGTGTAATACAGTGGGCCTGATTTTTCTGCTGTCTCCCACACATCAAGAGGGAGATTTATATTGCCAATGTGTGCATCTGCGTCAGTCCTGTTTGTGGCATATATGTCAGCCACTGTCTGCCACTGAAGCTGTGTACTGTAATACAGTGGGCCTGATTTTCCCTGCAGTCTCACACACCTATCAAGGGAGATTTAAATTCACAACAAGTTTGCGTACACCTTCTAACTGGTTTTACAGTACCATATAACGTTTGTTAGTTTGGTTACATTTTTCCAAGAATGAGGAAGTCTGGTGGAAGAGGTCGTGGCCGTGGGCGGTCATTGCCAGCTGGTAATGATGGTAGTGGTGGTGGAGCATCAGGTGGTCGTGGGAAAAGCAATATAGCAAATAAAAGTCTCGAGTTGTTGAGCCAGCGTCATCGTCTGGCTACACAAGGCCTCGAACGCTCCCTTTTCTGGGAGTAAGAAAACCGCTTTTAAAGCCGGAGCAGCAGGAACACGTTTTGGCTTTCCTTGCTGACTCTGCCTCTAGCTTTTTTGCCTCCTCTTCAGAAAGTGCAAAATTTAAAAGCAGTGCGTCGTCAGTGGATGCTCCCGGTCAGGAACAAGTCGCTTCCTTGTGTCCTTCACCCAGAACAACAGAGAAGGATGTGTCAGGCGACACAACAGGTTACTCCATGGAGCTCTTTACACATACCGTGCCTGGGTTAGAAAGGGAAATTGTTAACAGGCCATGCCCATTACAAGATGAATCGGACATGGAGTGCACAGATGCACAGCCACAGCTAGATTATTATGCTGTTCCATTGACTCAGATCACAACATTGCCCTCGCAGTGTACTGAGCCAGAATCTGACCCTGATGAGAATATTGGGCCCCGTCCCGAACGCTCTAGCACCAGCTTACACAGTGACTCAGAGGAAGGTGCACAGGACATAGAAGAGGAGGTGATAGATGACCCAGTTGTTGACCCCGATTGGCAGGAATGGGGGAACAGGGTGCAGCCGGCAGTAGCTCTCAAGCGGAGGAGGAGGAGCCGCAGCAGGCATCAACATCGCAACAGCTTCCATCTGGCAGGCCCGTATCTGGCCAAAAACGTGTGTCAAAACCTAAAACAGTTGTAAGACAGCATGGCCATCTGGTTAAAGTAGCTCAGTGTGCAATGCCTGAAAAAGTATCCGATAGTAGGAAGAGTGCAGTCTGGCACCTTTTTAAACAAGATCCAAATGATCAGTGCAAAGTCATTTGTAAGAAATGCTCAGGGACCTTCAGCAGAGGTCAGACTGTGAAAAATCTAAATACAAGTTGCATGCGTAGACATTTAACCACCATGCACTTGCAAGCCTGGACTAACTACCAAACGTTCCTTAATGTTGTTGCACCCTCTCACAATGAAGCTAGTCAGCATCTCATCCCTCACTGTAAGCCCACCGTTTACCACACCACCTGCAGCAAATGTGGAGGTTTCGTCGCAAGGCCAAAGTAGTCAGGGAATTACCAGGTTCGTGGTAGGAAACACTGTATGTAGGCCAACTGCAAGAATACCATCACCAATCATCTCTCAGTCTGCCATGTCCACCATCACCCCCGCTAGTTCCACCATATGCAGCACTCCAGTCCAGCTCACCCTACAAGAGACTCTCCTTAGGAAAAGGATGTACTCATCCTCTCTTCCACGTACACAGAGTTTGAACGCCCACATTGCTAGACTAATCTCATTAGAGATGATGCCCTACCGGTTAGTTGAAAGTGAAGCTTTCAAAGCCCTGATGGACTACACTGTACCACGCTACGAGCTACCCAGTCGACACTTCTTTTCGAGAAAAGCCATCCCAGCCCTCCACCAGCATGTAAAAGACTGCATTGTCCATGCACTCCGGCAAGCTGTCAGTAGAAAGGTGCACCTCACAACAGATGCCTGGACCAGTATGCATGGCCAGGGACGTTACGTGTCCATCACGGCACACTGGGTTAATGTGGTGGATGCAGGGTCCACAGGGAACAGCCAGATTGGGACAGTTCTGCCTAGCTCACGGTGTAGGAAACAGTTGGCTGTAGGCGTTCGCCACCCCTCCTCCTCCTCCTCGTCCTCCAGCAGAAGCGAGAGCTCGTCCACAGACCACAGTCGCACAACCTCTCCATCTGCAGCTGCCACTGTTGCACCTGAGGTGTCCCATTTTGGAACAGCTAGTGGCAAGCGTCAGCAGGCTGTGTTGGAAATGAAGTGTTTGTGCGACAGCAGACACACCGCGGAAGTTCTGTCCGAGTTCTTGCAGCAAGAAACTCAGTCATGGCTGGGCAGTGTACATCTTGAGGCAGGCAAGGTAGTCAGTGATAACAGAAGAAATTTTATGGCTGCCATAGCCCTTTCACAACTGAAACACATTCCTTGCCTGGCTCACACCTTGAACCTGGTGCTGCAGTTCTTCCTGAAAAGTTATCCAGGGTTACCCAAACTGCTCCTGAAGGTGCGCAGACTTTGCCCGCACATCTGCCGTTCACCTGTACACTACAGCCGTATGCAAATCCATAAGCGATCTTTGAAGCTTCCCCAGCACCGCCTAATCATCGACGTTGCAACAAGGTGGAACTCCACACTGCACATGCTTCAGAGGCTGTGCGAACAGAGGCGTGCTGTTATGTATTTGTGGGAGGATACACATACATGGGCAGGCAGTTGGATGGCAGACATGGAGTTGTCAGGTGTGCAGTGGTCGAAGCTACAAGACCTGTGTCAAGTCCTTCAGTGTTTTGAGGAATGCACACGCCTGGTTAATGCAGATGACTCCTTCATAAGCATGAGCATCCCCCTAATGAGTCTGCTGATGCAAAGTTTGACGCACATAAAGGAGCAGGCGTCTGCAGCCGAGGACGAGGGAAGCCTTGATGACAGTCAGCCATTGTCTGTTCAGGGAAGTCTACTGGATGAGGTGGTGGGCGAAGAGGAGTAGGACGAGGAGGATGATGGGGATTAATACTTTTTTGGATGAGGAAGCTTCTCAGGGGGCAATACAAACTGGTGGCGTTGCAAGGACAGGTTCAGTGTTTTTGAGGGAGACAAGTGACGTTGATTTGCCAGAAAGTGCTCCTCAACCCAGCACAAGCAGTGAATTGACAACTAGAACATTGGCCCACATGGTTGATTATGCCTTGCGTATCCTAAAAAGGGACCCCCGCATTATAAAAATGATGACCGATGACAATTACTAGTTGGCCTGCCTCCTGGATCCACGCTATAAAGGGAAATTACAAAATTGTATGCCACATGAGAACCTTGAACAAATATTGGCAACCAAACAAGCAACTCTTGTAGACCGTTTGGTTCAGGCATTCCCAGCACACAGTGGTGGTGATGGTTCTCACACGAGCTGCAGGGGGCCACAGGGCAGAGGTGTTAGAGGTGCACAAATCAGAAGTGGCATTGGACAGAGGGGTTTTCTGACCAGGTTGTGGAGGGATTTCGCAATGACCGCTGACGGGACAGGTACTGCAGCATCAATTCAAAGTGACAGGAGACAACATTTGTCCAGTATGGTTACAAACTATTTTTCCTCCCTTATCGATGTTCTCCCTCACCCGTCATTCCCATTTTATTACTGGACATCCAAAATAGACACCTGGCCTGAATTGGCAAAATATGCATTGCAGGAGCTTGCTTGCCCAGCAGCTAGTGTGCTATCAGAAAGAGTACCAATGCTCCCTGTGTACCCCTATACACTAATAAAACCTGCATCGAGCCTAATTTTTTTAATTTTAGGCCTACTAAGTCTGTCTGCGGTCCCTCCTTCCAATTGTCCTCCGCTGACCACACCAATGCTGCCTGTGCACCCCTGCAACATAATTAAACCTGCATTGAGCCTAATTTTTTGTTATTTTAGGCCTAGTAAGTCTGTCTGCGGTCCCTCCTTCCAATTGTCCTCCGCTGACCACAGCAATGCTGCCTGTGTACCCCTGTAACCAAATAAAACCTGCATCGAGCCAACTTTTTAAATTTAAGGCCTAGTAAGTCTGTCTGTGGTCCCTCCTGCCAATTGTCCTCGGCTGACCACACCAATGCTGCCCGTGTACCCCTGTAACCTTTTTTAAACCTGCATCGAGCCAACTTTGTGGTGTAAGGCCTACTACCAGTGTCTATCTGTGCCACTCAATACAGCTGTCCTCCTCGTAAAAAAGCTGAGTTGCAATTGTCAGGTTTTCAGCCTATCGAAATTTGAAAACTGCATTGGGGCTACAAGTTTGGTTGAGTTCTACAAACGGTGTCTCCAGGTTTACTTTCACGAGCTTCAATCTTCAGCCTCTCATTAAGTAGTTTTTAATATAACACTGCATTTGGCCTACTAGTTTGGTTGGGGCCTACTAACGGTGTCTGCTGCTCCAAGGTGTTCACCTGGTTTCCTGTCCTGAGCTTCGATCTTCAGGCTCTCATTAAGTAGTTGTTAATATAACACTACAGTTGACCTACTAGTTTGGTTGGGGCCTACTATCAGTGTCTGCCGCTCCAAGGTGTTCTCCTGGTTTCCTGTCCTGAGCTTCGATCTTCAGGCTCTCATTAAGTAGTTGTTATTATAACACTGCAGTTGGACTACTAGTTTGTTTGGGGCCTACTAACGGTGTCTGCCGCTCCAAGGTGTTCTCCTGGTTTCCTGTCCTGAGCTTCGATCTTCAGGCTCTCATTAAGTAGTTGTTAATATAACACTGCAGTTGGCCTACTAGTTTGCTTGGGGCCTACTAACGGTGTCTGCCGCTCCAAGGTGTTCTCCTGGTTTCCTTTCCTGAGCTTCGATCTTCAGGCTCTCATTAAGTAGTTGTTAATATAACACTGCAGTTGGACTACTAGTTTGGTTGGGGCCTACTAACGGTGTCTACCGCTCCAAGGTGTTCTCCTGGTTTCCTTTCCTGAGCTTCGATCTTCAGGCTCTCATTAAGTAGTTGTTAATATAACACTGCAGTTGGCCTACTAGTTTGGTTGGGGCCTACTATCGGTGTCTGCCGCTCCATGGTGTTCTCCTGGTTTCCTGTCCTGAGCTTCGATCTTCAGGCTCTCATTAAGTAGTTGTTAATATAACACTGCAGTTGGCCTACTAGTTTGGTTGGGGCCTACTAACGGTGTCTGCTGCTCCAAGGTGTTCTCCTGGTTTCCTGTCCTGAGCTTTGATCTTTAGGCTCTCATTAAGTAGTTTTTAATATAACACTGCATTTGGCCTACTAGTTTGGTTGGGGCCTACTAACGGTGTCTGCGGCTCCTTGCTGTTCTCCTGGTTTCCTGTCCTGAACTTCTATTTTCAGGCTCTCATTAAGTAGTTGTTAATATAACACTGCATCTGGCCTACTAGTTGGGTTGGGGCCTACTAACGGTGTCTGCCACTCCTTGCTGTTCTCCTCCACTGAACAAAGCAGTGCCGCCTGTTTACTACTGTTACCAATTTTGAACTGCATTTAGACTACTTACTGATTTGGGCCTACTCACTGTGTCAGCCTCTCATTACAGTTGTCCTCCACTGAACAAAGCAATGCTGCCTGGATAGTCCTGTTACCAATTTTGAAATGCATTTAGCCCACTTTATTATTTGGGCCTATATCTGTGTTTCCTCCTCATCCTGCCCATTGCCCAGCCAGTGCTAGATGACTCTGCTGGTACATTGACCCAGACCGCTAAATTCCCCTTGCACGCTACACAGCCAGAATCTGACCCTGCTGAAAGTGAGGTTCCCCTTCCCGCATACTATACCACCTTACACGGGGACAAAGAGGAAGGTGCAGATGAAAGTGCAGGTTCCTTCATCAGGTGAGGGGAATACTCGTTGGCGACATCACTGGCACAGGGCCCCTCATAGTACGCAAAAGTGTCGCTGCTGGTGGGAGGCGCCCCCACCGTGCAAACACACCGCCGTACTTTGAGGGGCCCTGTGCCAGTGCCAATGCGAACGAGTGAGCCCCCCTGCTTGCTCAGGATCACAGCACTTGCAAAGTTGAAATACTTACTTCTCCCTGCTCCACTGCCGTGACGTGGTCCACGTTTCCTGGGCCCACTAAATACTTGAACCAGCCCTTCCCCCCACAACTTTAGCCAAATGACCCCCAGTATCCAATGCCTAACTATTATTATAAGGTAAATTAAGATTGACAAGCTTCAGTAACAAGAATGGATGTTTTTGCCATTAAAATGGGCACTGTAGGTGTTTTCCTGGCCTCCACTCACTGCCGACTATGCTTCCCCATTGACTTGCATTGGGTTTTGTTTTTCAGTCGATCCCCGACTTTTCGCGATAATTGGCCGATTTCACTCGACTCAACTTTTGAGATAGTCGGGTTTCGCGAAACCCGACTCGACCCCCAAAAAATAAAAGTCGCTCAACTCTAATACTGTGTATAAGCTTAGGGACAGTGCAGGATCATAGGGGGATTAAAATAGAGGGGGCACATTAGAGATAGAGAATAGGATAGATAAGAGTATTAGTTTAGGTACAGGCAGCAAGGAGCTACTGTAAGTAGATGGAAGGGGCACAGAGCAGAGGAGCAGTACAGAGCTGGGAAATATAGGACAGACACTTCCTGGTTCTGTCAGACACCCTGGCAGTCTGCCCAAGGGGCAGAACACATACAGTGAGACAGTTACAGGCTGTGGGGGATAAGTCTGCAGATGGCAGTAAGGGCCCACGGCAGAAGAATAGTGCAGTCGGGCACCAGCTCAACAGGACCATCCCCAAGAAGGATCCTGGGTCTACGACCGGGGCGGGAGCAGCTGAGATGGCATTCTTGGCTCCTTTCCCTATTGGAACCAAACAAGGGGCTGATAGGGAGCTGGTGATGCTGAAGGTGCAGATGGAACACGAACTGTTAAAAGATGCTGCCCTGATGGCAGAGGAAATTAAATTCTGGACTGGCTGGCTAGAGGTACGGGCATGAACGCCGAGAGTAAAGAGAAAGAAATAACAGAGATACTAGAGGAAGGGAAAGTACAGGAAATGTTGCCCTGTGTGAACTGTGCTGCTGATGTGAGGAATGCAGATAAGAAGATGTATCTGTGTTTGAAATGTGCTGTCTGTGAGATGAATATGCTGCTGTTTAGTAAAGTTAAGCTGTTGGAAAAAGACCTCATCTCTGAAGTGATTTGCGGAGCTCAAGAAAGCGGAGCTCAAGAAAGTGGAGCTGGCATGGCAGCAGGTGAGGGGAATCTTATAGAGCTAGTGAGGTGTCCTGTGGTGCATACTGCACATGCAGCATAAGGGACTTTATTTATCTTTTCATGTACAAGGTGCCGGGGTGCTCACTGACTGTTGCTCAGTGAACTCGCCCATGACTACCATCCCATGCCACACTGTTACACATGTAACATAGTAACATAGTAACATAGTTAGTAAGGCCGAAAAAAGACATTTGTCCATCCAGTTCAGCCAATATTCCATCATAATAAATCCCCAGATCTACGTCCTTCTACAGAACCTAATAATTGTATGATACAATATTGTTCTGCTCCAGGAAGACATCCAGGCCTCTCTTGAACCCCTCGACTGAGTTCGCCATCACCACCTCCTCAGGCAAGCAATTCCAGATTCTCACTGCCCTAACAGTAAAGAATCCTCTTCTATGTTGGTGGAAAAACCTTCTCTCCTCCAGACGCAAAGAATGCCCCCTTGTGCCCGTCACCTTCCTTGGTATAAACAGATCCTCAGCGAGATATTTGTATTGTCCCCTTATATACTTATACATGGTTATTAGATTGCCCCTCAGTCGTCTTTTTTCTAGACTAAATAATCCTAATTTCGCTAATCTATCTGGGTATTGTAGTTCTCCCATCCCCTTTATTAATTTTGTTGCCCTCCTTTGTACTCTCTCTAGTTCCATTATATCCTTCCTGAGCACCGGTGCCCAAAACTGGACACAGTACTCCATGTGCGGTCTAACTAGTGTCTCCATTTAACCTGTCAACCAGTGATTATTGGATCTTTGAGGAAAATGGAAGCAATGGCACGACCGCTGCCATCATTGCTTGCACAGTGATCATATTATCTCTTCGACAATAAGGATCTAAGCATTGAGAAAATATTATTTCCGGTCTTCTTTGTTGAGTGTGTGGCACCCCTAGGGGTATTTGCCACAAAAACAGTTACTGACACTAAATACAACTACTAAAATAGCAAGACTGCACTACCACCTCCGGCCAGAAGGGGGAGCTCCAGAGACTCCCCTTGATCCATTCTGGTCTGAGAGAAGAACTGGCAGTTGGGCTAAGGAGCTGAAAGTGAGAGGTCATACAGCTGAATTTTCTAACAGCCCTATGACGGTTTCCAGGCCCAAATCACCGACCTGAGGAGAAGAGGGACAGAGAAAAAGGACATTGTGAGAACCGGGTAGCATTAATCACTACCCAGAACAGGCGCAAAGACGGATACCGGATCCGTGGCTGTATTCATTATATATAATACAGCAACCGGAAAAACGTGAGGTGATATCAGCTTCACTAGGGCCGGACACAGCAACAGACACAGAGTTCAGCGGTACTCCCGGAGGGGGTAAGCCGATAAAAGGACTCGGGTTGCCCGTCGAACCAGGACCCGGAGGGAACAGATTGGGCCGGCAGCCAGTTCACATACAGCAGCAGGGCCACACAGAAACTGCGTACAATAAGAGGCGAAGACCCCGGCAGGGTCAAAGTAACTCAGAGTTCCCATACAGACTCCGGTGACAGGACTGGTTGTAAATCCCTTTATGTTGAAGTAAACTGGTTAAACGTTTCAGTGCCTCAGACTTTCATTTGGACAATAGCTATCTATCCAGGATCAGGATCATCACCGCTGAGAGAACCTGCTGCTGATCAAGTAAGTGCCTGTTCCCTCATGATACCCCTTACACTGTGCATTGCCTGAGGCCACAGCACCGGGTCAAGCCACCCGTGACATCTCCCTCAAGAGACAGACCCCATTGGTCCAGTGCTGGGTACCCCGGTCTCCTGGGCATCACAAGTGCCGTACAGTTTCTTTTGACAATATTCATATAGGCATGATTTATTATTCTAATAGTAAAGGAAACCTGTCACTTGATCCAAGCTGCCAAAATCATGATCAGCATGAACCAGTCTGACTGATTCATAGGTCTCTGGCTGTACACATATAAGGGAGAGACCTGACAATCACCCGGAGGAGTGTTTTGGTGAAAAGCAGCACAAGGGCAGCACTGGATCAATCAATGATTCCCACTGGGATATGAAAACTATATACATGTGCTTCTCGCAAAATTAGAATATCATCAAAAAGTTAATTTATTTCAGTTCTTCAATACCAAAAGTGAAACTCATATTATATAAAGTCATTACTGAGTGATCTAATTCAAGTGTTTATTTATGTTAATGTTGATGATTATGGTTTACAGCCAATGAAAACCCAAAAGTCATTATCTCAGTAAATTAGAATACTTTATAACACCAGCTTAAATATGATTTTAAAATCCGAAATGTTGGCGTACTGAAATGTATGTTCTGTAAGTGCACTCAATACTTGGTCGAGGCTCCTTTTGCATCAATTATGGCATCAATGCAGCGTAGCTTGGAGGCGATAAGTCTGTGGCACTGCAGAGGTGTCATGGAAGCCCAGGTTGCTTTGATAGCAGCCTCCAGCTTGTCTGCATTGTTTGGTCTGGTGTCTCTCATCTTCCTCTTGACATCATCCTATAGATTCTCTATGGGGTTAAGGACAGGTGAGTTTGCTGACCAATCAAATGCACTGATACTGTTGTTTTTAAACCATGTATTTGTACTTTTGGCAGTGTGGACAGGTGCCAAGTCCTGCTGTAGAATGTAATTTCCATATACAAAAAGCTTGTCACAGAGGGAACTGCCCGTATGGGCAGTGGGGCACTCGGTAAAGGGTCCGGTCACACTTAAGGGGGATGTCACAGTGGCTGCGACCCGGTCCATGGCCCTGTGCGTTCAGTTTAAAAGGGAAAAGGTCTTTAAGGGGTGTTTTGGAATAAAGTCTATTCGTGACGTCACCTGTGGTTCTCGGTCAGAGGGGACCGACGCTGCTTAAAGGGGTCCTCTGGGGTAATGTTGATGCAACAAGATGGTGGTGCTTCCTAAAGTTGAAGTGGGGTCCCCAGGGCTCTCATGATGTATGGCAAGGATGATGGGTTGCCGGTAAATAACGGAGGACACAGGGTTGCAGTCTTTACCTGGTTTACTGAAGTAGTAGTCAGCCTTAGTCCAGGGTACCGGCAAAAGGTGCAGTAGGAGTCCAGGCAGCCCAAAAACAAGTAGAAATCAGCTTGGCAAGTCAGGTAGGAAGCCTTCCACTATGTACTGGTTTTCTGTTCCCTTGCTACCTGTAGCTTGCTAGCAAGGTACCCCTTTCTCTCTCATGTCCTGGGACAGGACCTGCACGGTAGGCAACTTGAGCTGTTCTCATGGGGTCTCTGACATGGTGACTCCAGGCTCTAACTGCTGCTGTACCTCAGGTTTAGTATGGCTAATTTATATATAATCCTATGCCCTCCAGTTCTACTATGGACCTTGCAGTTATCCACAATCTCCACCTCCTTGAGCTCCTAATCACACTTCTGAGCTCCTTTCCTGTCTCTTGTCTCACACTGACTAAACTGACCCCTCCTCCAGATGAGGATATCACTATCTGAGGGAAGATCTCCTGAATCCGGGTTCAGAGCTCCCCCTACTGGCTTTGATTTGAAAGGTGTTGAGTGTGGGTGTGTTACTTGGTAAAGATGATTCCTTTTGCCTCCAGGCATGATATCACCCTCCCTGAAGGGAAGGCAACCTCACGGTAACAACCGGTTACCTGGGGTGTTACAGAAGCATGAAGTGCTCTAAAATTTCCCAGTCGATGGCTGCGATTACTTTGGTCTTAATAAAACACAATGGACCTGCACCAGCAGATGACATGACTCCCCAAACCATCACTGATTATAGAAACTTCACAATAGACCTCAAGCAGTTTGGATTGTGTGCATCTCCACTCTTCCTCCAGACTCTGGGACCTTGATTTTCAAATGAAATGCAAAATTTACTTTCATCTGAAAACACCTAGAGCCACTGAGCAAAAGTCCAGTTCTTTTTCTCCTTGTCCCAGGAAAGATGCTTCTGGCGGTGTATATTGATCATGAGTGTCTTGACACAAGGAATGTAGCTCATGTCCTGGATATATGTGTTTGCGGTGTCTCTTGAAGCAAGGACTCTTGCAGCAGTTCACTCTTTATGAATCTCCCCCAAATTTTTTAATGGACTTTTCTTAATTATCCTTTCAAGGCTCTGTTTATCACGGTTGCTTGTGCACCTTTTTCTACCACACTTCTTCCATCCACTTAACTTTCCATTAATATTCTTGGATACAACACTCTGTGAACAGCCAACTTCTTTAGCAATTACCTTTTGTGGCTTACCCTGCTTGTGGAGTGTGTCAATGACTGCATTCTGGACATCTGTCAAGTTAGCAGTCTTCCCCATTATTGTGGAGCCTACTGAAAAAGACTAAGAGACCTTGTTAAACGCTTAGGAAGCCTTTGTAGGTGTTTTTTGTTAATTATTCTAATTTACTGAGATAATGTCTTTTGGGTTTTCATTGACTGTAAGCCATAATCATGAACATTAACAGAAAAATAAATGCTTGAAAGTAGATCACTCTGTTTGTAATCACTCTACATAATATACAGCTCTGGAAAAAACTAAGAGACAACTGCAAAATTTTCAGTTTGTCTAATTTTTCTCTTTATAGGTATATTTTCAAGTAAAATGTAAATTGTTCGTTCATTCCATAAACTTCTGACAACATGTCTCCTAATTTCCAAGCAATAAATTTTGTATTTTTTTTCTGAAAAGGAGAAATGGACAAAAATAAATAAAAAACCCGGTGCTTTCAGACCTCAAATAATGCAAAGAAAACAAGTTCATAATAACTTAGAAACAACAATACTAATGCTTTAATTAAGGAAGAGTTCAGAAATCAATATTTTGTTAAATAACCATGATTTTTAATCACAGCTTTCATGTGTCTTGGCATGCTTTCCACAAGTCTTTCACACTGCTTTTGGCGCAAAAATTTAAGGAGTTCTTCTTTCTTTGATGGCTTGTGACTGTCCATGATCCTCTTGATTACATTCCAGAGGTTTTCAATGGGGTTTATGTCTGGAGATTGGGCTGCACATGACAGGGTTTTGATGTGGTGGTCCCTTAATTTTTGCCAGAGCTGTATGAGTTTCTCTTTTTGTATTGAAGAACTGAAACACATTAACTTTTTGATGATATTCTATTTTTATGAGAAGAACCTGTATTCTCCGAAACAATGGAGAATTTTGGAGAAAAATATACATGGCTGCAATAGATCAGTCAGGCTCTGATTCATATTGTCCATAGTGACAGGTTTCCGTTAATAGTAAACAAGTTTGTGCCTTCCTTATCACAGTGGGGGAAATAAGTATTTGATCAAATGCTGATTTTGTAAGTTTGCCCACTGACAAAGACATGAACAGTCTATAATTTTTAAGGGTAGGTTAATTTTATCAGTGAGAGATAGCATATCAAAAATAAAATCTAGAAAATCACATTGTATAAATTATATAAATTTATTAGCATTTTGCAGTGAGAAATAAGTATTTGATCTCTCTGGCAAACAGGACTTAATACATTGAGGCAAAACCCTTGTTGGCAAGCACAGCAGTCCGACGCTTTTTGTAGTTGATGGTGAGGTTTGCGCACAGGTCAGGAGGAATTTTGGTCCACTCCTATTTGCAGATCATGTCAAAATCATTAAGACTTTGAGGCTGTCGCTCCTCGGAGCTTCAACTCCTTCCATAATTTTCTATGGGAATAAGGTCTGTAGACTGGCTTGGCCACTCCACAACCCCACTACACAACCTTAATGTTTTTCTTTTTGAGCCACTACTTTGTTGCCTTGGCTGTATGTTTTTTTGTCATTGTTCTGGAAGACCCAGCCATTACCCATTTTTAATGTCCCGGTGGAGGGAAGGAGGTTGTCACTCAGGATTTTACGGTACATGGCTCCATCCATTCTCCCAGTGATGCAGTAAAGTAGTCCCGTGCCCTTAGCAGAGAAACACCTCCATGTTTGACAGTGGGGATGTTATGGAAATTTGGTTTGGATAAATCTATCCCTATGTGTGCTACAGCTGTTCCCAATAAGACTGAGTATTTTGAGCGCTCATCAAGAATGAGACTGTACACCAGGGGTGTCAAACTGCATTCCTCGAGGGCCGCAAACCATGCGTGTTTTCAAGATTTACTTAGCATTGCACAAGGTGCTGCAATCATTATGTGTAGGTGATTAAATTATCACCTGTGCAGTACAAGGAAATCCTGAAAACATGACCTGTTTGCAGCCCTCGAGGAATGCAGTTTGACACCCCTGCTGTACACTATAGCGACAATAACATTCCATCAATACTGATGATTTTTCTGTACATACATGGTTTTATAATTTCATATAGAAAGGGGGTGGTTAGGGGTGGTTAGTTAATTACCATATTGTTAACCTCCTCTGTTATCGGTTATCTAAATATATATGGAATATTGTGATTAATGCACATATGAATGTTGATTAAGCAACTAAAATGTAACTGTCTGCATCTAGGACAAAGTTGAGACTTCTGATCATCGGTTAGTACATCTGGTGCTGTTCCGCTTTTGGCTGGAAATCCCGAAACAGTCTGTCTGGCTTATATCAGTTTATGTCAGCCATTTTAAGCAATTGATTATAATGTATATATTAGCTGTGTTTATATGAGCATACATGAGTATATATGATTATATAGGAGTATATATGCAAGTTAGATCTATATGATATATATTTCCATCACAATGATGGTGTTGTTTGGGTAATAGGCAGCATTTCTCTTTCTCCAAACATGGCGAGTTAATGCCAAAGACCTCAACTTTGTCTCATTTGACCTCAGCACGTTCTCCCAATAAATCACAGAATCATCCAGGTGTTCATTGGCAAACTTCAGATGGGCCTGCAGAAGTGCCGTGTTGAGCAGGGGGACGTTGCGGGCACTGCACGATTTTAAACCTTTACGGTGTAATGTGTTATCAATGGTTTTCTTGGTGACTGTGTTCCCAGCTGACTTAAGATCATTAACAAGTTCCCCTGTGTAGTTTTAGATTGATCTCTTACCTTCCTCATGATCAAGGATACCCTACGAAGTGAGATGTTGCATGGTGCTCCAGATCAATGTCGATTGACAGTCATTTTGTAATTCTTCCATTTTCTTACTTTTGCACCAGTTGTCTCCTCATCTAGCATCTTATTTATGGTTTTGTACCCCATTCCAGCTTTGTGCAGGTCTATGATCTTGTCCCTGACATTCTTAGAAAGCTCTTTGGTCTTTCCCATATTGTAGAGGTTAGAGTCTGACTGATTAATTGAGTCTGTGGACAGGAGTCTTTTCATAAGGGCTCATACTCACCTGCGAGAAACTCGGATGAGCCTCGCACGTCAATACCCGGCACTCAGGAGCGGAGCTTGCGGCTGCATATATTCCTATGTGACCGCACGCTCTGCTCCTGAGTGCCGGCAGCAGCGCCGGGTAGGGTTGAGCGACTTTTACTTTTATAGGATCGGGTCGGGTTTCACGAAACCCGACTTTTTCAAAAGTCGGGTCGAGTGAAATCGGCCGATCCTATAAAAAAGTCGGGGTCGGGGTCGGCCGAAACACGAAACCCAATGCAGTGCATTGGGTTTCCAATGGTTCCCAGGGTCTGAAGGAGAGGAAACTCTCCTTCAGGCCCTGGGATCCATATTTAAGTGTAAAATAAAGAATTAAAATAAAAAATATTGCTATACTCACCCTCGGACGCACCTTGGTACTAACCGGCAGCCTTCCTTCCTTAGAATCAGCGCGTGAAGAGCCTTAGATGACGTCGCGGCTTGTGATTGGTCGCGTGACCGCCCATGTGACCGCTCGCGCGACCAATCACAAGCCGCGACGTCACCGAAGGTCCTTCAAGTGCTGATTCTTAGGAAGGAAGGCTGCCAGAAAGAAGCAGGGCGCGTCCGAGGGTGAGTATATTCCTATTAGGTATATACTCACCCTCGGACGCGCCCTGCTTCTTTCCGGCAGCCTTTCTCTCAGGTGAGTATAAGCCCTTAAGGTAAGACAGCTGTCTTTAATGCAGGTAACGAGTTGATTAGGAGTGTCTAACTTGTCTGTAGGAGCCAGAACTCTTAATGCTTGGTAGGGAATCAAATACTTATTTCTCATTGCAAAATATAAATACATTTATATAATTAATACAATGTGATATTCTGGATTTTAGTTTTGATATTCTATCTCTCAATGTTAATATTAACCCACCCAAAAAATTATAGACTGTTCACGTCTTTGTTAGTGGGCAAATGTACAAAATCAGCAAAGGATCAAATACTTATTTCCCACCACTGTATATGTTATAGAATTTAGAAGAAGTGATCTGTAGACAGCACTGATAAAAAATCTAATGTAGATAAGTATCTCTCCAAAGATGATTTAATAATGTATAGGACAGTTCAAAGAAAAATTTCTGCTTTTCGTTTTGACGTTGGTAGTGTCGTCGTTAATTATATATGTACAGTATTTCCATGGCTCTGCGATTTTTCATGCCTTTGCCATCATCCTGCATTAACTTGACTTTATCCTCTCTATATTGCATTTCACATAAATACATTAAATAAATCAAGGAGATGCATCATAGGTGGTCAATATATTGATAGGTGTAACATCACAAAAAAATTATTTATTAGTGTTTTTAATATTGGAAAAATCGATTCTCAGATTGTTTTGCTGGAAAAAAAAACTTCTTGGAACAAGTCAATTTTCATTGTATCATCTCTTTGAGGTTTCCTATGTTCTTTGCATTTTTCTATGAAATTCTGGAATTACAGTGACATCTACTGGAAATATATAACAATACATTGTATTTTGTTAAGAAATTAATAAATGATTTCAACTAAATATATCATAAATAAAGCAGTCATTATATGGGTTATAGTATAAATAAAAAAATTTTTAATATGCTTCTGCCAAAAAAGCATTCACTCTCAGACTTTCAATTATTATTATTATTATTATTATTACTTATTGTTATAGCACCATTTATTCCATGGCGCTTTACATGTGAGGAGGGGTATACATAATAAAAACAAGTACAATAATCTTAAACAATACAAGTCATAACTGGTACAGGAGGAGTGAGGACCCTGCCCGCGAAGGCTCACAAATTATACAAGGGATGGGTGAGAATACAGTAGGTGAGGATAGAGCTGGTCATGCAGGGGTTTGGTTGATCGGTGGTTACTGCAGGTTGTAGGCTTGTGGGAAGAGGTGGGTCTTCAGGTTCTTTTTGAAGGTTTCGATGGTAGGCGAGAGTCTGATGTTTTGTGGTAGAGGCTTCCAGAGTAGGGGTGATACGCGAGAGAAATCTTGTATACGATTGTGGGAAGTGGAGATGAGAGGGGAGTAGAGAAGGAGATCTTGTGAGGATCGGAGGTTGCGTGTAGGTAAGTACCGGGAGACGAGGTCACATATGTACGGAGGAGACAGGTTGTGGATGGCTTTGTACGTCATGGTTAGGGTTTTATAGTGGAGTCACTGGGCAATGGGGAGCCAGTGAAGGGGAGAGGCAGGGGAATAGCGGGGGGACAGGTGGATTAGTCGGGCAGCAGAGTTTGGAATAGATTGGAGGGATGCGAGAGTGTTAGAGAGGAGGCCACAGAGCAGGAGGTTGAAGTACTCAAGGCAAGAGATGATGAGGGCATGGACTAGGGTTTTTGCAGATTCATGGTTGAGGAATGAACGGATTCGTGAAATATTTTTGAGTTGAAGTCGGCAGGAAGTGGAAAGGGCTTGGATATGTGGTTTGAAGGAGAGATCAGCGTCAAGGATTACCCCGAAGCAGCGAGCTTGTGGGACTGGGGAGATTGGGCAGCCATTTACTGTAATGGATAGGTTCGTTGGGGGGGTCGCGTGAGATGGGGGAAAGATGATGAATTCTGTTTTCTCCATGTTAAGTTTCAGAAATCTAGTGGAGAAGAAGGATGAAATAGTGGACAGACATTGAGGGATTCTGGTTAGTAGGGAGGAGATATCTGGTCCAGAGATGTAGATCTGTGTATCATCAGCATAGAGGTGATACTGAAAGCCATGAGATTCTATGAGCTGTCCCAGGCCAAAGGTGTAAATAGAGAAGAGCAGGGGCCCTAGGACTGAACCTTGTGGGACTCTGACAGATAGGGGGCGAGGTGAGGAGGTGGTGTGTGAGTGGGAGACGCTGAATGTCCGGTCTGTTAGGTATGATGAGATCCAGGATAGGGCCAAGTCTGTGATGCCAAGGGATGAGAGGGTCTGTAATAATAGGGAATGGTCCACTGTGTCAAAGGCAGCCGACAGGTCGAGGAGGAGGAGGACAGAGTAGTGTTGCTTGCTCTTCGCGGTTAGGAGGTCATTGGTGACCTTCGTTAGGACAGTTTCAGTGGAATGGTGTGACCGGAAGCCAGATTGTAAGCGGTCAAAGAAGGAGCAAGAAGAGAGATGGGAGGACAGTTCAAGGTAAACGTGTTGTTCCAGTAGTTTGGAGGCATAAGGGAGAAGTGATATAGGGCGATAGCTAGATACAGAGGATGGGTCAAGAGAGGGCTTTGGGTATAAGGTTAGAGAGGTTATGGAAGTTTGTGATAAAGCGTGGATGGGAGGTAGAAATGACTGTGGGAATGTGGTGAGGAGGACAAGGATTTGGAGAGATATCACCAGCAGTGAGAGGGAGCAGAGAAAGTGATAGCAGGTGGGAGCAGGAAAGGGCATGATGGGGCTGCCTGTGCTTTGAGACAGAGGATTGTATGTTAAGGAACAGTTCTGAGAAGGAGGTGACATGGATGGGGAGGATTGAAGCAGAGATAAACAGTTCCTTATTTGGTGTGAGGATTGGGGGAGGTACCAGAAAGTGAAGGATTATAGAGGTGAAAGTGAAACAGAAACATTGTTTACAGTGACTGGCCAGTTACCTTCTGTTCCCTTCAAGTTCAATTCATGTTTTAATTCTAATGTAATCCACACTTTTAGGACACACTTCTAGGGATCACACTGCAGACTGAAGTCTATGCAGACTTATACTATGCAATATATGGAAAACTAAGTGCGTTCAGGTATGAAGCAGAAAGGAGTGGTCTCTGCTCATCTTGGTCAGAGAATTAAGAGTGAACCAGATGCATACAATCAAGCCTGAGTAAACAAGGTCATAAATATCACAGGGTAAGCTGGGGTTAGCTGAAAGGCATACCATGTGGAAGCTAGGAGCAGAGGGAAGTCTATGTGCAAAACTGGGTGATGTACTAGCTGCACTTCATAGACAGACAGCAGCAGAGCTGGGTGGATGAACATACCATGTGGAAGCTAGGAGCAGAGGGAAATCTATGTCTTTCAATACATTTAATCATTTGCAAAGGAATATCTCTATGTGAAGGCTTCCTCATTTAACATTTTTTGAATATTACACAAATAAGTCTTTAAAAATATAAGAAAAGTAGATCCTCTTTAAGTTTGTATTATAACAGATAGATTGCATTACAGTATATAGCGCTATACTGTACCTCTGTGATGAGATCAGGCCCGAACTGATAATCTGTCTAATCGGGCAGATGCCTGATAGGCTGCTCTGGTAGGTTATAAGATGGGTTCCCTGGCTGCTGTTGTCAGTGTATCATTGTGAGTCCTGAATTCTGTGTAGAGTCTGAGGTTATCTATTCATCTACTTATCTTTATGGTAAGTAAATAAACAAATAAATCTACAGTTCCCAGTTCTAAAGGTACCGTCACACTCAGCAACTTTGCAACGAGAACGACAACGATCCGTGACGTTGCAGCGTCCTGGATAGCGATCTCGTTGTGTTTGACATGCAGCAGTGATCTGGATCCCGCTGTGACATCGCTGGTCGGAGATAGAAGTCCAGAACTTTATTTCGTCATCAGGTCGGCGTGTATCATCATGTTTGACATCAAAAGCAATGATGCCAGCAACGTTTTACATGGAGCTAACAACCAGTGAGAACGATAATTGAGTCGCCGTTACGTCACTGGATCGCTCCTGCATCGTTCTGGAGTTGCTGTATTTGACGTCTCTACAGTGACCTAAACAGCGACGCTCCAGCGATCGGCTCATTGTCTATATCGCTGCAGCATCGCTGAGTGTGACGGTACCTTAAGAGTATAAGAAGGTCACTCCACAAAGCATCTAGACACAGGTTTGACTTTGAAAAGACGGTTTCCTATATGATGAATTATTTAGTAGCTTCCAGTGCTCCTGAATTCAGTTTGCTCTGAAAAGTTTGTTATAGTCTGAACAGTCATTCACACAGGTACTTAGGTGCCAGACATTACAGGGCATGTGGTCACAAAACTACCATGTTCAAGAAGCAGAGCTGGGCTATATTCAGGTGGGCATGGGTACCAGAAGTGACAAGTTGCTGGGATAAGATGATCTTATTGATAATGAAGACTGCCATTAGAGCTGGCCTTTTAATTTTGTGGGTTATGGGCTCAAAAACTAGGTGATTTTCACTTCAAGCTAGTGGTCTTCACTTAGGAGTTTTTTTTTATATACAAGCTATCAACCATACTAAATTATCCATAGGGGGAGTGGTATACCTTGAAATTTAAGGGCTCCTATTCAAAATCTAATACAGGGTCACTAGCAATCATGGGACTGTAGTATTGGTCTTCACATCTGGGCTTAATGAACCATTTGGGCGCTTTAAGCTCCAGTGCCTGCATGAGACTGCAACACCTGAACCAATTGCTACACACCTGCCTAGGGCTCCACGCACCAAACAGAGGCCAAAAAGGATGTACAGGGTGGGTCATTTATATGGATCCATCTAAATAAAATGGGAATGGTTGGTGATATCAACTTCCTGCTTGTGGCACATTAGTATATGGGAGGGGGAAAAATTTTCACGATGGGTGTTGACCATGGTGGCCATTTTGAAGTCGGCCATTTAAGATCCAACTTTATTTTTTCAAATGGAAAGAAGGTTATGTGACACGTCAAACTTATTGAGAATTTCACTAGAAAAACAATGGTTTTAACGTAACTTTATTCATTCATGAGTTATTTACAAGTTTATGACCACTCATAAAATGTGTTCAAAGTGCTGCCCATTGTGTTGGATTGTCAATACAACCCTCTTCTCCCACTTTTGACACACTGAGAAAAACACCGCAGAAGAAATGCTAGCACAGGCTTCCAGTATCCGTAGTTTCAAATGCTGCACATCTCGTATCTTCACAGCATAGACAATTGCCTTCAGATGACCCCAAAGATAAAAGTCTAAGGTGGTCAGATCAGGAGACCTTGGTGGCCATTCAACTGGCACACAACGACCAAGTCACCTCTCCTTTTTTGGAAGCCAGCACTGGGTCCCCAATGTTTCCATTCAGCAGTGGGACCTGCATTTATCGGACATATGCTATATGGCATATCATTTCAATTTGCCATAAATGTCCCAATAGGGACAAATTCTGTATCCAACATGTACTCTTCTACTTGTGGTGATGGTGTGGTTTATGTATTTAAAGGGAGTCAATCACCCTCAAAATGCATATTACCCTAGTTATACAGGGGACTGATCCTCTATAAAAAAATCATTCTGGGCAATTATGGCATAGTGCCTGAGAAAATAACTTTGATTTCAAATGCAAATGAGGCGATTTTGGTACACTCTTAGTGTGGCTATGTGCTTTGTGCACCATTACTTCTACACCAGAGAGGAGGAGAGGGTAGAGAAGAAATTTTACATATGCAGCTTCAGACTTCATTCTATGACTCACTGTTAATTTGCTGGCCTCTCTCTTCCTGCCTTTGGACGAATCAGTGATCATGAGGAAGTGAGCAGCCAGCTACCGTTCTGACTTCCTCTCGATTATTGATTTGTCCAAAGGCGGGGAGAGAGAGGCCAGCGGGCTCATTTGAAAACATGCTAATTGAGAAGGGGTTGTCTGAGCTGTGGACAACCTTTTTAAAATAAATAATGATAACATTTTTGTGATGCAGGAGGGGTATGTGGGCTGGTGACGTTTGTGTGCCAGGACTGATTTTTATAGAAAAAGATTGAGTTGCATCCTGAATTGCTAAGAATGATAACTTTAGAACATTGGAACTGTATTAGTGCCATAGAAAGTAGGAAAACGCTACATTATGTACATATGGAATGTTGGACAAATGAAACTGCAATATTGATATGAAAATATTACAGTAAAAAGAAAGGTACTTAGCACATACTGTACATTGGCCATTATATGTGAGCCCACCATAGAGGCGTCCTTCATTGTTGGGTCCCTGTCCTGATATGACACCTCTCCAGGGCAAAAAACCTACAATTTATGGGGCAGGAATGAACCAGATAACTACTTAAAATCACCTGTGGGATGATGGGAGTAGGAGTGCACATGTCAAAAAAGGTTTGCTGAAAATATTTAGTGTTGATTTTTACTTTCCAGTCTGGTCCTGGATGTGCTACTAGACAACAAATCAATCTGTTATTTGTGAGTGGTCCCATTCATTCAGGGATCTTAAAGTTGTTATCCGGGAGAAGTTTACTTATTTTTTACTACTATTGGCTTAAGAACAGATAGGCAGGTAATTGCTAACTATCTGCCTTTTTTGCCCGATATCGATGTCTGCTGGCTCAAGTAAACAGAGCAGCTGCTTCTATAGTATTCCGCTCTGCTCTGTTGATGGGACTTGAATGCTGACGTTATACTGTTTGGAAGCCAGCTCCCTGCTGCCTAATTACAGGAAGTCAGTTGTTAATCAACATGATACCAGAAGTCTTGTCCCAGCCACAGAGCGGCCAACCTGGAAGAAGAAGAAGGGCTGTTTTGTTGACATGAGCAGCAGAATCTCCAGCTGAAGTGGTCCGTGATAACTCTGAGCCAGCGCCGAGTAGAACAGGCATGTAGTAAGCAAATACCTTTCTGTTAGTTCTTAGAATGTTAGGAAACAAATGAAATATTCCCAGAAAACCCCTTTAAGATGAGGAACTGTAGCATAGAATATAAAGTACTGTCACATTTTGTCTAATGAACTGGTATCCATCCAGGGTTGGTCTGGTCTGGCAGGGAATCGGGGAAATCCCCAGTGGGCCTTTGCAGTGGACCAGGGAGATGGTGGTGGGAAGGAGAGGGGGAAAAAAAAGTCTGTGGTTTTTAGGGGCATGGGCCCTTTAAAAGAGCAGGCATAGTCTGTGCCGGGGCATGCGCGCACAAGCATCATTCATTATCTGAACCACCGTGGCACGTGTCCCTATCAACACTGACTAGTGTGCACCTGTCATCATTGGCGTATGATGTCAGTGTCATGCGCCGCAAATGACGGGCGCACACAAGTCAGCCATCTGCCTCTGCTGGGTCGGCGGCCATATTAATAGAAGCACGCCAGACCTGCAGAGGAAGAGGACGCCGACCGGCGCTAGGAGCACAGGCAGGTTAGAGGAATCTTTTTTTTCTTTTCTTCTTCTGTCCATGCGGCCAGGATAAGGGACCAGGGTGGATATATGGGGGGGGGGGAGGGAAAGCAACAGGAGGGACTAGTATGGATATATGGGAGGGAGTGAGCAACACAAGGGACCAGGATAGATATATGGGGGGAGCAGCACAAGGGACCAGGATAGATATATGGGGGGAGCAGCACAAGGGACCAGGATGGATATATATGGGAGAGCAGCACATGGAGCCATGATTGATATATGGGGGAGCCGCACAAGGGACCAGGATGGATATATGGGGGAGCAGCACAAGAGACTATGATGGATATATGGGGGAGGGCAGCACAAGTGGCCAGGATGGATATATGGGGGTATCCGCACAAGGGACCAGGATGGATATATGGGGGGAACAGCACAAGGGACCACGATGGATATATGGGGGAGAGCAGCACAAGGGGCCAGGAATGGATATACGGGGGATCTGCACAAGGGACCAGGATGGATATATGGGGGAGAACAGCACAAGGGACCAGGATGGATATATGGGGGGGGGGGGTGCAGTACAAGGGGCCAGGATGGATATATGGGGGGAGCAGCACAAGGGGACAGGATGGATATATGGGGGAGCAGCACATGGGTCCATGATTGATATACACTGTGTTCCAAATTATTATGCAAATTGGATTTAAGTGTCATAAAGATATTAATTGTTTTGATTTTCAAATAAACTCGTGGTATTATGTCTCAGGGCTCAATGGATCACTGATATCAATCTTAAACACATGTAATAATTAGTTTTCCAGGTGATTTTAATTAAAAGAAAACTACTTAAAAATGATGTCCCACATTATTAAGCAGGCCACAGGTTTCAAGCAATATTGGAAATAAAAAAGATCTCTCTGCTGCTGAAAAGCGTTAAATAGTGCAATGTCTTGGACAAGGTATGAAAACATTAGATTTTTCACAAAAACTTAAGTGTGATCATCATACTGTGAAGAGATTTGTGACTGAAACAGAACACAGACAGAGTTCATGCAGATAAAGGCATAATGAGGAAAGTTTCTGCCTGACTAGTTCATTGGATTAAGAGAACAGCTGCCAAAATACCATTATAAAGCATCAAACAGTTAATTGAAGCTGCTGGTGCCTCTGGAGTCCCTCAAACCTCAAGGTGCAGGATTCTTCAAAGACTTGCTGTGGTGCATAAACCTACTATTCGGCCACCCCTAAACAGTGTTCACAAGCAGAAACGGTTGCAGTGGGCCCAGACATACATGAAGACTAATTTTCAAACAGTCTTGTTTACTGATGAGTGTCGAGAAACCCTGGATGGTCCAGATGGATGGAGTAGTGGATGGTTGGTGGATGGCCACCATGTCCCAAAAAGGCTGCGAGGTCAGCAAGGAGGTAGAGGAGTCATGTTTTGGGCCGGAATCATGAGGAAACAGCTGGTAAGTTCCTGAAGTGTGAAAATGACCTCTGCAAAGTATATAGAGTTTCTGACTGACAACTTTCTTCCATCGTATATAAAGCAGAAACGTGTCATCAGGAGTAAAATCATCTTCATACATGACAATGCACCATCTCATGCTGCAAAGAACACCTCTGAGTCATTGGCTGCTATGGGCATAAAAGGAGATAAACTTTGGAGTATCATCAAGCAAAAGATCTATGAGGGTGGGAGGCAGTTCACACCAAAACAGCAGCTCTTGGAGGCTATTCTGACTTCATGCAAAGAAACACAAGCCAAAACTCTCCAAAAACTCACAAGTTCAATGGATGCAAGAACTATGAAGGTCATATCAAAGAAGGGGTCCTATGTTAACATGTATCTTGGCCTTTTAGGATGTTTTGGAGTTAAATAGCTTTTTTGTTCAGTGAATGTCACCTCCTAATGCTGCAAATTCCACAAATGAGCATTTTCAGCTCTTTAAAACATATCAAAGGTTTAGAAATTCTACTGTGCCTAATAATTTGAAACAGTGCATTTTAAGTTTATATTCATTTTGGAGATTATACTGTTATCATTTGGAGGTTTCTTCAATAAAATTTGATGTATACTCTAACGGGTGATGACTTTTTTTAGACTGACTCTCATTTGCACCGACCATTTAGGAAAATCCAAGAAATATGTAATTTGCATAATAATTTGGAACATGGTGTATGTAAGCCAGGACCAGAGACAATGTTGGATATATGAGGGGCCAGGATAGATATATGGGGGAACAGGACAAGGGACATATGGGGTCCTGTATGGATAGCTGGAGGGCAGAATGGATAGCTGGGGCCCAGGCTGCAGATATTTGGGCCAGGCTAGACAAAGGACATGGGTGGCCAGGCTGGGGCATATTATAAAATAAAGGGTGCCAGGCTGGGCGAGATTATTAAATAAATAGGGCCAGGGGGAGAGACTTAATTACTGTTTGGGGGCCAGAATGAGGAACATGCTGTATTAGTTTATGTTGACAAGTGGGGAAGATAATTTCTTTAGGATTCAGTTAGGGGCATTATTACTACTTTAAAATTTACTTTTTAAGAAACTGTTTTCCATGGAGGGAATAAAAGGGAGGTCCTGTTACTGTGCAGTGTGGCACTATGTCACATTGTTCTTCATCTGACATAGTTTAGAAGTCGGGGAAAAAGTGGGGAAGGTGCTCTGGAAGCTATCAGCTATTGATGACTGTGTTATTTTTTGCAGAGACGAGTCCTGGCTGGAATAGTGATTGCAGTCTGTGCTTGTTGAACACGAAAAGTGAAGATAATGGACTTCAACTAGGGTTGAGCGAAACGGGTCGTTCATTTTTATAAGTCGCCGACTTTTGGCAAAGTCGAGTTTCATGAAACCCGACCCAATCCCTGTGTGGGGTCGGCCATGCGGTACGCGACTTTCACGCCAAAGTCGCGTTTCAATGACGCGAAAAGCGCCATTTCTCAGCCAATGAAGGTGGACGCAGAGTGTGGGCAGCGTGATGACATAGGTCTCAGTCCCCACCATCTTAGAGAAGGGCATTGCAGTGATTGGCTTGCTTTCTGCGGCGTCATAGGGGCTATAAAGGGGCATTCCCGCCGACCGCCATGTTACTGCTGCTGATCTGAGCATAGGGAGAGGTTGCTGCCGCTTCGTCAGAAGCAAGGATAGAGTTAGGCAGGGTACATTAACCCCCAAACTGCTTGTGCTGTATCGATTTCCACTGTCCAACACCACCTTTTCTTAGCAGGGACAGTGGAGGCTAGATTTTTTTTTCCTCAGTGCTGTAGCTCATTGGGCTGCCCTAGAAGGCTCCCTGATAGCTGCATTGCTGTTTGTACACCGCTGTGCAAACCAATTGCTTTTTTCAAAGCACAAATCCTGTTGCTCCTTCCTTTCTGCACAGCTATCTTGTGTGTGCCACCTGTCTCAAATTTTGTGCCACATTAAACCTAGTGTGTAATACTGGGCCAGATTTCTTTTAAATTCTCCCTGAAAAAAAAAACAGTGGGAGATTAAGATTGGCATTTCTGCTTCAGTGCCAGTCCTGTGTGTGCCACCTGTCTAAAATTTTGTGCCACATTAAACCTAGTGTGTAATACTGGGCCAGATTTCTTTTAAATTCTCCCTGAAAAAAAATAGTGGGAGATTAAGATTGGCATTTCTGCTTCAGTGCCACTCCTGTGTGTGCCACCTGTCTCAAATTTTGTGCCACATTAAACCTAGTGTGTAATACTGGGCCAGATTTCTTTTAAATTCTCCCTGAAAAAAAATAGTGGGAGATTAAGATTGGCAATTCTGCCTCATTGCCAGTGCTGTGTGTGGCATCTGTCTCTAATTTTGTGCCACAAAACATATACTGTATAAGAGTGGGCCACATTTCTTCAATATTCTCCCAGAAAAAATAAAAAGGGGGAGATTTTTATTGGTAGTGTCTGCATCAGCATCAGTCCTGTTCGTGGCATATCTGTCTACCACTGAGGCTGTGTACTGTTATACATTGGGCCTGATTTTCCCTGCAGTCTCACCCACCTATAAAGGGATATATAAATCCAACAGAAGTTTGAGTTCACCTTGTAACTGGTTTTACAGTAACAAATACCGTTAGTTTGGTTACGTTTTTCAAACAATGAGGAAGTCTGGTGGAAGAGGTCGTGGCCGTGGGCGGTCATTGCCAGCTGGTAATGATGGTAGTGGTGGTGGAGCATCAGGTGGTCGTGGGAAAAGCAATATAGCACCTAAGTCTCGAGTTGTTGAGCCAGGATCGTCGTCTGGCTACACAAGGCCTCAAACGCTCCCTTTTCTGGGAGTAGGAAAACCGCTTTTAAAGCCGCAGCAGCAAGAACAAGTTTTGGCTTTCCTTGCTGACTCAGCCTCTAGCTCTTTCGCCTCCTCTTCTGAAACTGCTAAATGTAAAAGCAGCGCGTCATTAGTGGATGTTCACGGTCAGGGACAAGTCGCTTCCTTGTCTTCTTCACCAAGAACAACATAGAAGGATGCGTCAGGCGACACAACGGGTTACTCCATGGAGCTCTTTACACATACCGTTCCTGGGTTAGAAAGTGAAACAGTTAACAGGCCATTCCCATTACAAGTTGAGTCGGACATGGAGTGCACAGATGCACAGCCACAGCCAGATTACTATGCTGTTCCTTTGACTCAGACCAGAACATTGCCCTCACAGTGTACTGATCCAGAATCAGACCCTGATGAGACTATGGTGCCCCATCACGAACGCTATACCACCGGCTTACACGGTGACATAGATGAAGTTGCACACGAGATAGAAGAGGAGGTCATAGATGACCCAGTTGTTGACCCCGATTGGCAGCCATTGGGGGAACAGGGTGCAGGCGGCAGTAGCTCTGAAGTGGAGGAGGAGGAGCCGCAGAAGGCATCAACATCGCAACAGATTCCATCTGCCAGGCCCATATCTGGCCAAAAACGCATGGCAAAACCAAAACCAGTTGTAGGACAGCGTGGGCATCCGGTTACAGAAGCTCAGTCTGCAATGCCTCAAAAGGTATCTGATAGTAGAAAGAGTGCAGTCAGGCATTTTTTTTAAACAAAATCCAAATGATCAGCGCAAAGTCATCTGTCAAAAATGTTCAACTACCTTAAGCAGAGGTCAGAATCTTAAAAGTCTAAATACAAGTTGCATGCGTAGACATTTAACCACAATGCATTTGCAAGCCTGGACTAACTACCAAATGTCCCTTAAGGTTGTAGCACCCTCGGCCAATGAAGCTAGTCAGCAACTAGTGTTGAGCATTCCGATACCGCAAGTATCGGGTATCGGCCGATATTTGCGGTATCGGAATTCCGATACTGAATTCCGATACTTCCCGCGTATCGGATACCGGAATCGGAAGTTCCCAGAATTCAAATTGAACGCAGCAGCCAATGAGGAATGAATGAAAGTGTGGGCACATCCTGTTTAGCATGGTGGGCATGTAAGTACTGGCAAGGCTTGGATTGGCTGCTGAAATGATGTCACTCTGCACTATAAAAAAGCGCTGCCGCCATTTTGCGCTCACTCTGCTGTGATTTCAGTTAGGGACAGGACGCTGTGTTCTAACTGAGGGCCAGTTGAGCTAGCTAATTGCTTTATTTTCCTTTCCAAAGGCTAATTTAGCAAAACGCTGTGTGTTCTTCACTGTTCACCTTGCTCTTGCCTTGCAGCGCTGTTTTAACAGCGTTCTGCAAGGTCTCTGTGTGTGTGTGTGTGTGCAGCTCACTCTGTAGTCTGTGTGCAGCCATATACCCGGTTGTATTCAGCTCAGGGGGGGTTCACACTGCCTCACACAGTTGTTCTTTTTTGCTCTTAGTGCAGCCTGCTGCACATTTTTTCTCAAATTTCCTATTAGTGTTTTTCCACCAGTCTCCAGCTCTATTGTGGAAAAACACTACATAGGATAACCTAGAGGGGGTTTTTTGGGCCTTGCAGCGCCGTTTACGGCTGTCTGCACGGTCTCCGTGTGAGCCCAGCTCGCCCTGTAGTCTGTGTGCAGCCATAGCCGGTTGGATTCAGCTCAGGGTTCGTTACTGGCTCATACCTTGAGAAAAATTTTCCTTTTTTTCAAATAGTGCAGCCTGTTTAAAATTTGAAAAAAAAAATTCCTATTAGTGTCTTTCCACTCGTATCCAGCTAAATAGCGGAAAAACACTATATAGGATAACCTAGAGGAGGGTTTTTTGGCCTTGCAGCGCCGTTTACGGCTGTCTGCACGGTCTCCGTGTGAGCCCAGCTCGCCCTGTAGTCTGTGTGCAGCCATAGCCGGTTGGATTCAGCTCAGGGTTCGTTACTGGCTCATACCTTGAGAAAAATTTTCCTTTTTTTCAAATAGTGCAGCCTGTTTAAAATTTGAAAAAAAAAAAAATTCCTATTAGTGTCTTTCCACCAGTCTCCAGCTCAATTGTGGAAAAACACTACATAGGATAACCTAGAGGTTTTTTTGGGGGCCTTGCAGCGCCGTTTACGGCTGTCTGCACGGTCTCTGTGTGAGCGCAGCTCGCCCTGTAGTCTGTGTGCAGCCATAGCCGGTTGGATTCAGCTCAGGGTGCGTTACTGCCTCATACCTTGAAAAACAATTTCCTTTTTTTCAAATAGTGCAGCCAGTTTAAAATTTGAAAAAAAAAATTCCTATTAGTGTCTTTCCACTTGTATCCAGCTAAATAGTGGAAAAACACTATATAGGATAACCTAGAGGAGGGTTTCTTGGCCTTGCAGCGCCGTTTACGGCTGTCTGCACGGTCTCCGTGTGATTTAAACTAGCTCTGTAGCCCGATCTGCACCAAAAAAAAGGTTAAGTTCACCAAACACAACTTACACTTGTGTAGGCCACATTTGAAAAATAATAAAGTTTAGTCCACAATTTACAACATTAGTGTTTCTTACACCTGTTAGGAGGAGCATTACAGGAATAAGCACACTAAGGCCTTAGTACTTTTCTGCTTATCTTTATCTGTCAACCAAGATGAAGAGGGCAGGGAGTAAGGCACGTGGGCGTGGGCGCGGAGCAGGGAGAGGAGCAGGGAGAGGACGTGGTGATTCTGTGCCTGCTGCGGGCGCCGGTGACTCGTCGTCACTCAGTTTCAGCAGGGAACAGTCCTTCATGCGCAGCTTTGTCGGAGAGCGCCGTGCACCGCTGCTGCGTGAAGACCAAATTGAAGCCGTTGTCGGGTGGATGGCAGCTAACGCCTCGGCATCGACTTCAGTTAGTGCCACATCCTCTCAGGCACAGAGCACTGGAGAGCAGCCATCTGTCTCTTCACCACCTGCCAAATTGGCCAGGCAGTCAGAGAGCCCAGGACAGGAGCCGTCTCTACTTCTGTTCTCTGAATCTCTTGGCTTGGAAACAGGGGGCCAGCCAAGCAGCATTGGAGAAATGGAAGAAGAGGCAGTGTGCAGTGATGCCCAACACCTTTTTCTCTCTGACTCTGAAGAGGCAGGTGGGCCAGTGCCTCCGGTGACCACAGCGCAGTACGCATCTGATGATGAAACTCAGGTGCCGCTTTCTCGTGCGTACTGTGCTGCTGAGACTACCCAGGAGGAGCAGTTGGTGGCAGAGGGTAGTGGAGATGATGAGGTCCTTGACCCATCGTGGCGTGAGGAACAGGAAGGTGGTGGGAGCAGCTCAGAGGAAGAGCTTCCTCTTACGGGCCAAAGAGGGAGAGGGAGGGGGAAGACTGCGGAGCCTGTAGCCTCCACTTTGGCACCCGTTAGGAGCCTGTCTCTTTCCAAAGCCAAAAAGGGCGCTCCCAAGACTTGCAGTGCCTGGTCCTTTTTTGACACAGTTGCAGATGACATTTGTTTTGTCAAATGCAAGCTGTGTCATCATAAAGTAAAAAGAGGGAAAAATGTCAGCAACCTCAATACCACAAATATGTGGAAACATGTGCGGACCAGGCACGCGGTGGAGTTACAGAAACACACTGAAGATGTAGGCCAACCAACAGCGGCAGCTACCACCTCTTCAGCTCGTGTTGCCTCTTCCTCCAGCTCACGCACAGCTGGTTTGGCTTCCTCCCAGAGACCTAGTGTAATTCCACCCACAGCACCACCTTCCCAGTCATCCTCACACTCCCAGTCTACTCTACAGCCATCGGTAGTCCAGGCATGGGAGAAAAGGCGGGCATTCTCGGCCAACCACCCCCGAGCACAGGCTCTGAATGCAGGCATTGCCAAACTGTTGTCCCTGGAAATGCTCTCGTTCAGGCTGGTGGAGACTGACAGCTTCCGTGACTTGATGGCATTGGCAGTCCCACAGTACAAGGTGCCCAGCCGCTTTTACTTCAGCAGGCAGGCTGTCCCTGCCCTGCACAGGCATGTTGAGGCAAACATAAAACATGCGCTACTGAACGCCGTCAGTAGCAAGGTCCACCTCACCACCGATGCGTGGACCAGTCAGCATGGACAGGGGCGATATGTTTCCCTCACTGCCCATTGGGTTAATGTTGTTGAGCCAGGTACAGATCGTGCGAGTGGCGCAGGACGTGTCCTGCCCACTCCAAGGATTGCAGGAATCCAGTCTGTACGCATCGACTCCTCCTCTTACACCAGTTCCTCTGATTCCTCTCTGCAGGATCCGTCACAGTCCACCCCCACATGGACCCGTGAACGTTTACCTATGACCGACATGAGCACAGTCGTGGCCAAACGTCAGCAGGCCGTCTTGAAACTAGTTTCATTGGGGCATCGAAGCCACACAGCGCAGGAGCTCTGGAATGCCATAAAGCAGGAGAGCGATGTGTGGTTACTGCCAGCGAATCTCCAGCCAGGCATGGTAGTGTGTGACAATGGCCGAAATCTGGTGGCAGCTTTGGCCCTTGGCAACCTCACTCACATCCCATGTCTGGCACATGTGCTCAATTTGGTTGTGCAGAGTTTTCTGAGGGACTATCCGGATCTTGATGCCCTGCTGCACAAGGTCCGCCTAGAGTGTGCTCACTTGCGGCGTTCCAGCTTGGCCAGATCCCGCATTGCTGCTCTGCAGCGCCGATTCCGCCTTCCGGAACACCGCATCATATGTGACATACCTACCCGGTGGAATTCCACGTTACATATGTTGGAGCGGTTGTGTGAGCAGCAGCAAGCAGTTATGGAGTACCAGCTGCATCAGGCGCAAAGAAGTCGCAGTCAGCGCCGATCAGACTTCACAACCACAGAGTGGGCCACTATGAAGGACGTCTGCCAGGTTTTGCGTCCTTTTGATTATTCCACGCGGATGGCAAGTGCAGATGATGCACTAGTCAGCATGACTGTCCCCCTTATCTGCCTGCTTCAGCAAACTTTGCAAGGGTTAAGGGATGATGTGGTGGAAGAGGTGGAGGATGAGGAGTCACCTTTTCCATCAGCTTCTGGAGAGTCAGCGCCACGTGGTTCCTCACAAAGGGGTACGCAGGGGCCAATTTGTGAGGAGGATGAGGAGGAGTCAATGGAGGAGGAAGAGCTCCGTCCAGAGGAGGGAGCGACACAATTGTCCAGTGGTCAGTGTGTACAGCGAGGGTGGGGTGATGACGAGCGGGCAGAGATCATGTCTCAAGCAGGGGACAGCGTTTCTGGGCCGGTTGGCACTCTGCAGCACATGGTGGATTTCATGCTGCAGTGCCTGAGAAACGACCGCCGCATCGACCACATTCTCAACATGCCTGATTATTGGGTGTTCACCCTCCTCGATCCTCGCTACCGGGACAACGTCCAAAACCTCATCCCTGCGTTGACCCGGGAGCGTAAATTGCGGGAGTACCACGACACACTGGTGAATTCCATCATCTTCTCCTGTCCAACTGAGAGGAGTGCTGCTAGTGCTTTACAAAGCAGCTCAGTGCGTCGAGGCAGTGGGGGAGGCTCTGCCCAAAGAGGGAGCAGAAGCAGTGCCTCTGCCCAAGGCAAGCCCAGTATGGCACAACTCTGGCACACTTTTGTGTGCCCGCCCCAAATGTCTACACCATCACCGGCGGCTCCAGTCAGCAGGAGGCAACGGTTCCGTCAGATGGTGACAGACTACATGGCTTGCCCTCTTACTGTACTCCCAGACGGCTCTTCCCCGTTCAAGTTTTGGGTCTCTAAGCTGGATACATGGCCAGAGCTAAGCCAGTATGCATTGGAGGTGCTGGCTTGCCCTGCGGCTAGTGTCTTATCGGAACGTGTCTTTAGTGCCGCAGGTGGTGTACTAACAGACCGTCGCATGCGACTATCCTCCGATAACGTTGACCGGCTTACTTTCCTGAAAATGAACCAGGCCTGGATCTCGCAGGAATTTGCCACTCCTCTGCCTGATTAAGTAATTGGGTGTCATCCAGGTCTCCTGCTGTGTTCATCTTTCTACCACCTGAACTGCTATTCCTGGGCTCCAACACCGCCAGTTGCGGCTCAGAAGTGCAGGCTGCACAGTAAAAACATACGACCCAGTGTTATTGGGTTTCAGTAACGTCAGCTGATCCCCAGCTGTGTAGCCGGCAATGTGTCCTGCGACCGCCACGCTGGCACAACAACCTAAATGTAAGGGAACCTCTCCCCCCCCCCCCCCCGTCGTTTGTTACTGAAAGAGCCATCTTGTGCAGCAGTAATGCTGCGCAAGGAAAAGGTAGCTCTTTTTTTTTAGCTCTTTGCACACGCAGAACTTAACACTTATAAAATGTGTTCACTGATACCGTTATACCGTCCCGGAGCTGGGACTTTCCTTCGTAATGTGACGCAGCACAGCCGTCATTCCTACCCCCTTGGTGCCATGCGCTGCCTCCTCAGCGTTGTTTTAAGCTGTCACGGAGCCTGCGATGTTCTGTTATCCCTTGGCCATGCCCTATTTGCGCTGCCTGTCTTCTGACATAATTTGGTGTCAGGCTGGCTGCGCCTGTGCGGCCGCGGTGCCCGAGATCCCGCCTCGCAGTGTCTTCTGATTGAGTCACACTGCGGGCCTGGGATCCATGGGCATGCGCAGTGCATATCTTCCCCTCGGGCTCTCGCTCATTTCCCTCCGCCTTCTTTAGACTGTGCGCCGTCAGCTGATCCCTAGCATGCCACGGCCGTGACACCGCACAGTCTGAAGAAGAGGGAAGGAGGGGAGTGAGAGTCGAGGTTATGCACTGTGCATGCCCATGGTTCCAAGGCCCGCAGTGGGATTACGTTAGATGAGACTGCGAGGTGGGATCTGGAGCAGCGTGGACGCACAGGCACTGACAGCCTGACACCAAATTATGTCAGAAGACAGGCAGCGCTAATTGGGCATGGCCAAGGGCTAACAGAACAGCGCAGGCTCCGTGGCAGCTTAAAACAACGCTGAGGAGGCAGCGCACGGCATCAAGGGGATAGGAATGACAGCTGTGCTGTGTCCCATTACGAAGGAAATTCGCACCTCCGGAACGGTTTAACGGTATAAAGGGACACATTTTTAGTGTTTACTTCGGTGTTTGCAAGGAGCATAATTAAAAGAGCAACCTTTTCCTTTTGCATCCTTAGTGCTGCACAACATGGCTCTTTCAGCTACAAACGTCTTGGGGGGGGGGTTAAAGGTTTCCTTTCAACTTGCTCCAATCAGGCTTCGGCCTACACTCTGTTCCTCTGCTCCTCCTGCTGTCCTTGGGCTCTAACACCGCCAGTTGGTGCCTGGAAGTGCTGTGTGCACAGTCAACAGTCGCTCCTCTGTTATTGGGGTTCAGTAACGTCAGCTGATCCCCAGCTGTGTGTGCGGCAATACCTCCAATCTGCTCCTCCTGCTGTCCCTGGGCTCTAACACCGCCAGTTGGTGCCTGGAAGTGCTGTGTGCACAGTCAACAGTCGCTCCTCTGTTATTGGGGTTCAGTAACGTCAGCTGATCCCCAGCTGTGTGTGCGGCAATACCTCCAATCTGCTCCTCCTGCTGTCCCTGGGCTCTAACACCGCCAGTTGGTGCCTGGAAGTGCTGTGTGCACAGTCAACAGTCGCTCCTCTGTTATTGGGGTTCAGTAACGTCAGCTGATCCCCAGCTGTGTATCCGGCAACGTGTCATGCGACCGCCACGCTGGCACAACTAAAATGTAAGGGGACCTGTCCCCGCCCCCCCTAGGCGTTTGTTACTGAAAGAGCCACCATGTGCAGCACTAATACTGCACAAGGGAAAGGTCGCTCTTGAAATTATGCTCCTTGCAAACGCTGAACTACACACTCATGTAATGTGTCCCCTCACACCGTCCAACCGTCCCGGAGGTGGGACTTTCCTTTGTAATGTGACGCAGCACAGCCGTCATTGCTACCCCCTTGGCACCGTGCGCTGCCTCCTTAGCGTTGTTTGATTCCGTCATGGACCCTGCGCTGTTATGTTATCCCTTGGCCATGCACAGTTTGCGCTGCCCGTCCTCTGACATCATTTGTTGTCGTCCTGGCTGCGCCTGTGCGTCCACGCTGCCCGAAATCACACCTCGCAGTGTCGTCTAATGTGATCCCACAGTGGGCCTGGTATCCATGGCCATGCGCAGTGCATATACTAGCCTCTCACTCCCCTTCTTCACGCTTCTTCAGACTAGGCGGCGTCAGCTGATCCCTAATAGCATGCCACGGCCGTGACGCCGCACAGTCTGAAGAAGCAGGAAGGAGGTGAGTGAGAGGCGATGATATGCACTGCGCATGCCCATGGATCCCTGGCCCGCAGTGGGACTACATTAGATGACACTGCAAGGTTGGATCTCGGGCAGCTTGGACGCACAGGCACTGCCAGCCTGACACCTACATGATGTCAGAAGACGGGCACCGCTAACTGTGCATGGCCAAGGGATAACATTACAGTGCGGGCTCCGTGACAGAACCAAACAACGTTGAGGAGGTGGTGCCCGGCACCAAGGGGGTTGGAATGACGGCTGTGCTGTGTCACATTACAAAGGAAAGTCCCACTTCCGGGATGGTTTGACGGTGTGAGGGGACACATTATATGAGTGTGTACTTCAGCGTTTGCAAGGAGCATAATTTTCGGAGCCACCATTTTCCATGTGCAGTATTACTGCTGTACAAGATGGCTCTTTCAGCAACAAATGCCTGGGGGGGGGGGGTTAAAGGTTCCCTTTCAACTTGCTCCACTGCAGGCTTCGGCCTACACTCTGCTCCTCTTTGATTCCCTGGGTTTCAACACTGTCAGTTGCTACCTGGAAGTGTTGTCTACACAGAAAAAAACACTAGGTGATGTGTCAGTGGGGTTCAGCACCGCCAGCTGTTCCCCTGCTGTGTAGTCGGCAACGTGTCCAGCACAAGCCACGCTGGCACAACAGAACAAAAGCTGCCACCAGTGCAGGCTTCGGCCTACACTCTGCTCCTCTCCTCCTCCTGCTGACCCTGGGCTCAAACACCGCTAGTTTTTGCCCGGAAGTGCTAGCTGCACAGAGAAAAACACCAGCCAATGTGTTAGTGGGGTTCAGCAACGCCAGCTGTTCCCCTGCTGTGTAGCCGGCAACGTGACCTGCAAACGCCATGCAGGCACAGGAACTGAAATTAAAAGGGAACCTGGCCCCACCCCCCCAGGTGTTTCTATGTATAACAGCCACCTAGTACAGCAGTACTGCTGCATTTGTACAAGGTGGCTGACTTTTTCTCCTTGCCCACGTGGAACTCAACACGTACAAAATGTGTCTCATTGAGACCATTCCACTGTCCCTGAGGTGTGACTTTCCTTTGTAATGATACGCAGCACCCCCCTTGGTAGCGTTTCCCGTCTTTTGTCATCATGGTTAGCTGGCTGCGCCTGTGCATCCGCCCTGCTAGAAACAACGCCCCTCGTTGTCATATTTATTTTGTCAGCGAGGGTGTGGTTTATGGGCACGAGCAGTGCATATGTTCGCCTGTCTTAACTCATCTCCTTCCGCCTTCTTCAGACTGTGCGGCCTCCTGGCCGTGGTAGGCGATAAGGGATCAGCTGAGGCCGCCCAGTCTGGAGCAGGTGTAAGGACATGTGTAAGCGGCAAACCTATTTACTGCACAAGGCCACGAATCCCAGCCACGCAGTGTGATTTTTTGAAAACACACTGTGGGTCTGGGATTCATGTCCATCGCTAACCGCAACGGCCGACATGAAATGAGGTCAGAAGACAGGAAGCGCTCACAGCGCATGGCCAAGGGATCACAATAGCGCAGACTCCTGTACAGCAAATAACAACGCTCAGGAATCTGCGCCCAGTACCTAGGTGCAAATTTTGACACCTGTGCTGCGTCTCGTTAAAAAGACAAGTCACGCCTCCACAACTGTTTGACAGTATAATGGGCTAAATAGTGTACGTGTTTTAGTCAGCGTGTGCAAGGAGCAAAACAAATAGAGCAACCTTTTACTTGTGCAGCATTAATGCTGCACAAGGTGTGGCTCTTGTACCTTGCAACACCTGAGGGGGGGGTTAAAGGTAACCTTTGAAATTGGTTCAACTAGGCTTCGGCCTACACTCTGCTCCTCTACTCCTCCTGCTGACCCTGGGCTCAAACACCGCTAGTTTTTGCCCGGAAATGCTAGCTGCACAGAGAAAAACACCAGCCAATGTGTTAGTGGGGTTCAGCACCGCCAGCTGTTCCCCTGCTGTGTAGTCGGCAACGTGTCCAGCACAAGCCACGCTGGCACAACAGAACAAAAGCTGCCACCAGTGCAGGCTTCGGCCTACACTTTGCTCCTCTCCTCCTCCTGCTGACCCTGGGCTCAAACAACGCCAGTTTCTGCCCGGACATGCTAGCTGCACAGAGAAAAACACCAGCCAATGTGTTAGTGGGGTTCAGCACCGCCTGCTGTTCCCCCGCTGTGTAGCCGGCATCGTGTCCAGCACAAGCCACGCTGGCACAACCGACCAAAAGCTGCCACCAGTGCAGGCTTCGGCCTACACTTTGCTCCTCTCCTCCTCCTCCTGCTGACCCTGGGCTCTAACACCGCTAGTTTTTGCCCGGACATGCAATCTGCACAGAGAAAAACACCAGTCAATGTGTCAGTGGGGTTCAGCAACGCCAGCTGTTCCCCTGCTGTGTAGCTTGCAACGTGACCTGCAAACGCCACGCAGGCACATGAACTGAAATTGAAGGGAGCCTGCCCCCCACCCACAGGTGTTTCTATGTATATCAGCCACCTTGTACAGCAGTACTGCTGCATTTGTACAAGGTGGCTGACTTTTTCTCCTTGCCCACGTGGAACTCAACACGTACAAAATGTGTCTCATTAGAGACCATTACAATGTCCCTGAGGTGTGACTTTCCTTTGTAATGACACGCAGCACCACCCTTGTTAGCGCTGCCCGTCTTTTGACATCATTGGTTAGCTGGCTGCGCCTGTGCATCTCCCCTGCTCGAAACAACGGCCCTCGGTGTCTTATTTTTTTGGACAGCGAGGGTGTGATTGATGGGCATGTGCAGTGCATATGTTTGCCTGTGTTCACTCATCTCCTTCCGCCTTCTTCAGACTGGGTGTCCTCATGGCCGCGGCAGGCGATAAGGGATCAGATGAGGCCGCCCAGTCTGAAGCAGGTGTAAGGACATGTGTGAGCGGCAAACATATTTAGTGCACCAGGGCACGAATCCCAGCACCGCAGTGTGATTTTTTAAAAACACACTGTGGGTCTGGGATTCATGTCCATCGCTAACCGCAACGGCCGACATGAAATGAGGTCAGAAGACAGGAAGCGCTCACAGCGCATGGCCAAGGGATCACAATAGCGCAGACTCCTGTACAGCAAATAACAACGCTCAGGAATCTGCGCCCAGTACCTAGGTGCAAATTTTGACACCTGTGCTGCGTCTCGTTAAAAAGACAAGTCACGCCTCCACAACTGTTTGACAGTATAATGGGCTAAATAGTGTACGTGTTTTAGTCAGCGTGTGCAAGGAGCAAAACAAATAGAGCAACCTTTTACTTGTGCAGCATTAATGATGCACAAGGTGTGGCTCTTGTACCTTGCAACACCTGAGGGGGGGGTTAAAGGTAACCTTTGAAATTGGTTCAACTAGGCTTCGGCCTACACTCTGCTCCTCTACTCCTCCTGCTGACACTGGGCTCAAACACCGCTAGTTTTTGCCCGGAAATGCTAGCTGCACAGAGAAAAACACCAGCCAATGTGTTAGTGGGGTTCAGCACCGCCAGCTGTTCCCGTGCTGTGTAGTCGGCAACGTGTCCAGCACAAGCCACGCTGGCACAACAGAACAAAAGCTGCCACCAGTGCAGGCTTCGGCCTACACTTTGCTCCTCTCCTCCTCCTGCTGACCCTGGGCTCAAACAACGCCAGTTTCTGCCCGGACATGCTAGCTGCACAGAGAAAAACACCAGCCAATGTGTTAGTGGGGTTCAGCACCGCCAGCTGTTCCCCTGCTGTGCAGCTTGCAACGTGACCTGCAAACGCCACGCAGGCACATGAACTGAAATTGAAGGGAGCCTGGCCCCCACCCCCAGGTGTTTCTATGTATAACAGCCACCTTGTACAGCAGTACTGCTGCATTTGTACAAGGTGGCTGATGTTTTCTCCTTGCCCACGTGGAACTCAACACGTACAAAATGTGTCTCTTTGAGACCATTCCACTGTCCCTGAGGTGTGACTTTCCTTTCTAATGATACGCAGCACCCCCCTTGGTAGCGCTTCCCGTCTTCTGACATCATTGGTTGGCTACTTGCGCCTGTTCGTCCGCCCTGCCTGAATAAAATGCTCCTCGTTGTCTTAATTATTTTGACTGCGAGGGTGTGATTGATGGGCACGAGCAGTGCATATCTTCGCCTGTCTTAACTCATCTCCTTCCGCCTTCTTCAGACTGTGCAGCCTCATGGCCGCGGCATGCGAGAAGGGATCAGCAGAGGCCGCCCAGTCTGAAGCAGGTGTAAGGACGTGTGTGAGCGGCCAAAATATTTACTGCTCAAGGCCACGAATCCCAGCACCGCAGTGTGGCTTTATGAAAAGACACTGTGGGTCTGGGATTTATGGCCATCGTTAACCGCACCGGCCAACATGAAATGAGGTCATAAGATGGGCAGCGCTAACAGGGCATTGCCAAGGGATAACACAAGAGCGCAGACTCCTGTACAGCAAATAACAACGCTCAGGAAGCTGCGCCAAGCACCAAGGCGTTATTTTGGACACCTGTGCTGCGTCTCATCAAAAAACCAAGTCACGCATCCACTACAGTTTGACTGTAGAATGGGGTAAATTGTGTATGTCTTTCATTCAGCGTGTGCAAGTAGACAAATTAATAGAGCAACCTTTCACTTGTGCAGCATTAATACTGCACAAGGTGTGTCTCTTGTACTTTGTAACACCTGAGGGGGGGGTTAAAGGTTTCCTTTGAAATTGGTTCAACTAGGCTTCGGCCTACACTCTGCTCCTCTCCTCCTCCTCCTGCTTCAACACGGGCTCTAACATCGCTAGTTTTTGCCCGCAAGTGCTAGCTGCACAGATAAAAACACACGCCATTGTGTTAGTGGGGTTCAGCAACGCCAGCTGTTCCCCCAGTGTGTAGCCGGCAAAGTGTCCTGCAAACGCAACGCAGACACAAAGCTGCCTCCAGTGCAGGCTTCGGCCTACACTCATCTCCCCCTGCTTACCCTTTGCTCCAACACCGCTAGTTGGGGCTCTAGGAAGACAATCTTTAATAGGCAAGGCAACGCATCCGGGTTCCAGCACCGCCAGCTGGTTCTCGGCAGTGTTCTTGTCACAGGTACTCCCTCGTGCCAAGCCTGGTTTCAGCACCGTCAGCTGTTTCCGGGTTGTGTCAACTTCACTGAGACGCCTATGCTTGCCCCGTCGTGGGGCGGTCGAGTTAGCCAACTCCAGGGTGCCTCCAGTTTAGGAGCTTCCTATGTGGGCTGCGTGAACTGGTAGTCAAGGCTGGTTCTGTAGTGCCAGTAGGCCCAGCTCCCCCTGTAGGACTGTTGGGGTTCGGTAACTGCGGCTGCCTCGCGGCCTAGCTGTTCTCTCCTCTCCTGTGGGCCTTGGGGTCCACCACCTGGTTCCAGCACCGTCAGCTGGTTCCGGGCCGAGCCTTTGGCTTAGGTGCCTCCTCCTGGGTATCCGAGTTCCGCCAACGCCAGGCGGTCCTTGGTAGTGCTTTTAAGCGCGGGCACCTACAGCTTAGTAACCGGGTTCCAGCACCGTCAGCTGGTCCTCGGTCGTGCCATTGGCTCTTGCACACTGGGGCAACGCATCCGGGTTCCAGCACCGCCAGCTGGTTCTCGGCAGTGTTCTTGTCACAGGTACTCCCTCGTGCCAAGCCTGGTTTCAGCACCGTCAGCTGTTTCCGGGTTGTGTCAACTTCACTGAGACGCCTATGCTTGCCCCGTCGTGGGGCGGTCGAGTTAGCCAACTCCAGGGTGCCTCCAGTTTAGGAGCTTCCTATGTGGGCTGCGTGAACTGGTAGTCAAGGCTGGTTCTGTAGTGCCAGTAGGCCCAGCACCCCCTGTAGGACTGTTGGGGTTCGGTAACTGCGGCTGCCTCGCGGCCTAGCTGTTCTCTCCTCTCCTGTGGGCCTTCGGGTCCACCACCTGGTTCCAGCACCGTCAGCTGGTTCCGGGCCGAGCCTTTGGCTTAGGTGCCTCCTCCTGGGTATCCGAGTTCCGCCAACGCCAGGCGGTCCTTGGTAGTGCTTTTAAGCGCGGGCACCTACAGCTTAGTAACCGGGTTCCAGCACCGTCAGCTGGTCCTCGGTCGTGCCATTGGCTCTTGCACACTGGGGCAACGCATCCGGGTTCCAGCACCGCCAGCTGGTTCTCGGCAGTGTTCTTGTCACAGGTACTCCCTCGTGCCAAGCCTGGTTTCAGCACCGTCAGCTGTTTCCGGGTTGTGTCAACTTCACTGAGACGCCTATGCTTGCCCCGTCGTGGGGCGGTCGAGTTAGCCAACTCCAGGGTGCCTCCAGTTTAGGAGCTTCCTATGTGGGCTGCGTGAACTGGTAGTCAAGGCTGGTTCTGTAGTGCCAGTAGGCCCAGCTCCCCCTGTAGGACTGTTGGGGTTCGGTAACTGCGGCTGCCTCGCGGCCTAGCTGTTCTCTCCTCTCCTGTGGGCCTTGGGGTCCACCACCTGGTTCCAGCACCGTCAGCTGGTTCCGGGCCGAGCCTTTGGCTTAGGTGCCTCCTCCTGGGTATCCGAGTTCCGCCAACGCCAGGCGGTCCTTGGTAGTGCTTTTAAGCGCGGGCACCTACAGCTTAGTAACCGGGTTCCAGCACCGTCAGCTGGTCCTCGGTCGTGCCATTGGCTCTTGCACACTGGGGCAACGCATCCGGGTTCCAGCACCGCCAGCTGGTTCTCGGCAGTGTTCTTGTCACAGGTACTCCCTCGTGCCAAGCCTGGTTTCAGCACCGTCAGCTGTTTCCGGGTTGTGTCAACTTCACTGAGACGCCTATGCTTGCCCCGTCGTGGGGCGGTCGAGTTAGCCAACTCCAGGGTGCCTCCAGTTTAGGAGCTTCCTATGTGGGCTGCGTGAACTGGTAGTCAAGGCTGGTTCTGTAGTGCCAGTAGGCCCAGCTCCCCCTGTAGGACTGTTGGGGTTCGGTAACTGCGGCTGCCTCGCGGCCTAGCTGTTCTCTCCTCTCCTGTGGGCCTTGGGGTCCACCACCTGGTTCCAGCACCGTCAGCTGGTTCCGGGCCGAGCCTTTGGCTTAGGTGCCTCCTCCTGGGTATCCGAGTTCCGCCAACGCCAGGCGGTCCTTGGTAGTGCTTTTAAGCGCGGGCACCTACAGCTTAGTAACCGGGTTCCAGCACCGTCAGCTGGTCCTCGGTCGTGCCATTGGCTCTTGCACACTGGGGCAACGCATCCGGGTTCCAGCACCGCCAGCTGGTTCTCGGCAGTGTTCTTGTCACAGGTACTCCCTCGTGCCAAGCCTGGTTTCAGCACCGTCAGCTGTTTCCGGGTTGTGTCAACTTCACTGAGACGCCTATGCTTGCCCCGTCGTGGGGCGGTCGAGTTAGCCAACTCCAGGGTGCCTCCAGTTTAGGAGCTTCCTATGTGGGCTGCGTGAACTGGTAGTCAAGGCTGGTTCTGTAGTGCCAGTAGGCCCAGCTCCCCCTGTAGGACTGTTGGGGTTCGGTAACTGCGGCTGCCTCGCGGCCTAGCTGTTCTCTCCTCTCCTGTGGGCCTTGGGGTCCACCACCTGGTTCCAGCACCGTCAGCTGGTTCCGGGCCGAGCCTTTGGCTTAGGTGCCTCCTCCTGGGTATCCGAGTTCCGCCAACGCCAGGCGGTCCTTGGTAGTGCTTTTAAGCGCGGGCACCTACAGCTTAGCAACCGGGTTCCAGCACCGTCAGCTGGTCCTCGGTCGTGCCATTGGCTCTTGCACACTGGGGCAACGCATCCGGGTTCCAGCACCGCCAGCTGGTTCTCGGCAGTGTTCTTGTCACAGGTACTCCCTCGTGCCAAGCCTGGTTTCAGCACCGTCAGCTGTTTCCGGGTTGTGTCAACTTCACTGAGACGCCTATGCTTGCCCCGTCGTGGGGCGGTCGAGTTAGCCAACTCCAGGGTGCCTCCAGTTTAGGAGCTTCCTATGTGGGCTGCGTGAACTGGTAGTCAAGGCTGGTTCTGTAGTGCCAGTAGGCCCAGCTCCCCCTGTAGGACTGTTGGGGTTCGGTAACTGCGGCTGCCTCGCGGCCTAGCTGTTCTCTCCTCTCCTGTGGGCCTTGGGGTCCACCACCTGGTTCCAGCACCGTCAGCTGGTTCCGGGCCGAGCCTTTGGCTTAGGTGCCTCCTCCTGGGTATCCGAGTTCCGCCAACGCCAGGCGGTCCTTGGTAGTGCTTTTAAGCGCGGGCACCTACAGCTTAGTAACCGGGTTCCAGCACCGTCAGCTGGTCCTCGGTCGTGCCATTGGCTCTTGCACACTGGGGCAACGCATCCGGGTTCCAGCACCGCCAGCTGGTTCTCGGCAGTGTTCTTGTCACAGGTACTCCCTCGTGCCAAGCCTGGTTTCAGCACCGTCAGCTGTTTCCGGGTTGTGTCAACTTCACTGAGACGCCTATGCTTGCCCCGTCGTGGGGCGGTCGAGTTAGCCAACTCCAGGGTGCCTCCAGTTTAGGAGCTTCCTATGTGGGCTGCGTGAACTGGTAGTCAAGGCTGGTTCTGTAGTGCCAGTAGGCCCAGCTCCCCCTGTAGGACTGTTGGGGTTCGGTAACTGCGGCTGCCTCGCGGCCTAGCTGTTCTCTCCTCTCCTGTGGGCCTTGGGGTCCACCACCTGGTTCCAGCACCGTCAGCTGGTTCCGGGCCGAGCCTTTGGCTTAGGTGCCTCCTCCTGGGTATCCGAGTTCCGCCAACGCCAGGCGGTCCTTGGTAGTGCTTTTAAGCGCGGGCACCTACAGCTTAGCAACCGGGTTCCAGCACCGTCAGCTGGTCCTCGGTCGTGCCATTGGCTCTTGCACACTGGGGCAACGCATCCGGGTTCCAGCACCGCCAGCTGGTTCTCGGCAGTGTTCTTGTCACAGGTACTCCCTCGTGCCAAGCCTGGTTTCAGCACCGTCAGCTGTTTCCGGGTTGTGTCAACTTCACTGAGACGCCTATGCTTGCCCCGTCGTGGGGCGGTCGAGTTAGCCAACTCCAGGGTGCCTCCAGTTTAGGAGCTTCCTATGTGGGCTGCGTGAACTGGTAGTCAAGGCTGGTTCTGTAGTGCCAGTAGGCCCAGCTCCCCCTGTAGGACTGTTGGGGTTCGGTAACTGCGGCTGCCTCGCGGCCTAGCTGTTCTCTCCTCTCCTGTGGGCCTTGGGGTCCACCACCTGGTTCCAGTACCGTCAGCTGGTTCCGGGCCGAGCCTTTGGCTTAGGTGCCTCCTCCTGGGTATCCGAGTTCCGCCAACGCCAGGCGGTCCTTGGTAGTGCTTTTAAGCGCGGGCACCTACAGCTTAGTAACCGGGTTCCAGCACCGTCAGCTGGTCCTCGGTCGTGCCATTGGCTCTTGCACACTGGGGCAACGCATCCGGGTTCCAGCACCGCCAGCTGGTTCTCGGCAGTGTTCTTGTCACAGGTACTCCCTCGTGCCAAGCCTGGTTTCAGCACCGTCAGCTGTTTCCGGGTTGTGTCAACTTCACTGAGACGCCTATGCTTGCCCCGTCGTGGGGCGGTCGAGTTAGCCAACTCCAGGGTGCCTCCAGTTTAGGAGCTTCCTATGTGGGCTGCGTGAACTGGTAGTCAAGGCTGGTTCTGTAGTGCCAGTAGGCCCAGCTCCCCCTGTAGGACTGTTGGGGTTCGGTAACTGCGGCTGCCTCGCGGCCTAGCTGTTCTCTCCTCTCCTGTGGGCCTTGGGGTCCACCACCTGGTTCCAGCACCGTCAGCTGGTTCCGGGCCGAGCCTTTGGCTTAGGTGCCTCCTCCTGGGTATCCGAGTTCCGCCAACGCCAGGCGGTCCTTGGTAGTGCTTTTAAGCGCGGGCACCTACAGCTTAGTAACCGGGTTCCAGCACCGTCAGCTGGTCCTCGGTCGTGCCATTGGCTCTTGCACACTGGGGCAACGCATCCGGGTTCCAGCACCGCCAGCTGGTTCTCGGCAGTGTTCTTGTCACAGGTACTCCCTCGTGCCAAGCCTGGTTTCAGCACCGTCAGCTGTTTCCGGGTTGTGTCAACTTCACTGAGACGCCTATGCTTGCCCCGTCGTGGGGCGGTCGAGTTAGCCAACTCCAGGGTGCCTCCAGTTTAGGAGCTTCCTATGTGGGCTGCGTGAACTGGTAGTCAAGGCTGGTTCTGTAGTGCCAGTAGGCCCAGCTCCCCCTGTAGGACTGTTGGGGTTCGGTAACTGCGGCTGCCTCGCGGCCTAGCTGTTCTCTCCTCTCCTGTGGGCCTTGGGGTCCACCACCTGGTTCCAGCACCGTCAGCTGGTTCCGGGCCGAGCCTTTGGCTTAGGTGCCTCCTCCTGGGTATCCGAGTTCCGCCAACGCCAGGCGGTCCTTGGTAGTGCTTTTAAGCGCGGGCACCTACAGCTTAGCAACCGGGTTCCAGCACCGTCAGCTGGTCCTCGGTCGTGCCATTGGCTCTTGCACACTGGGGCAACGCATCCGGGTTCCAGCACCGCCAGCTGGTTCTCGGCAGTGTTCTTGTCACAGGTACTCCCTCGTGCCAAGCCTGGTTTCAGCACCGTCAGCTGTTTCCGGGTTGTGTCAACTTCACTGAGACGCCTATGCTTGCCCCGTCGTGGGGCGGTCGAGTTAGCCAACTCCAGGGTGCCTCCAGTTTAGGAGCTTCCTATGTGGGCTGCGTGAACTGGTAGTCAAGGCTGGTTCTGTAGTGCCAGTAGGCCCAGCTCCCCCTGTAGGACTGTTGGGGTTCGGTAACTGCGGCTGCCTCGCGGCCTAGCTGTTCTCTCCTCTCCTGTGGGCCTTCGGGTCCACCACCTGGTCCCAGCACCGTCAGCTGGTTCCGGGCCGAGCCTTTGGCTTAGGTGCCTCCTCCTGGGTATCCGAGTTCCGCCAACGCCAGGCGGTCCTTGGTAGTGCTTTTAAGCGCGGGCACCTACAGCTTAGTAACCGGGTTCCAGCACCGTCAGCTGGTCCTCGGTCGTGCCATTGGCTCTTGCACACTGGGGCAACGCATCCGGGTTCCAGCACCGCCAGCTGGTTCTCGGCAGTGTTCTTGTCACAGGTACTCCCTCGTGCCAAGCCTGGTTTCAGCACCGTCAGCTGTTTCCGGGTTGTGTCAACTTCACTGAGACGCCTATGCTTGCCCCGTCGTGGGGCGGTCGAGTTAGCCAACTCCAGGGTGCCTCCAGTTTAGGAGCTTCCTATGTGGGCTGCGTGAACTGGTAGTCAAGGCTGGTTCTGTAGTGCCAGTAGGCCCAGCTCCCCCTGTAGGACTGTTGGGGTTCGGTAACTGCGGCTGCCTCGCGGCCTAGCTGTTCTCTCCTCTCCTGTGGGCCTTCGGGTCCACCACCTGGTTCCAGCACCGTCAGCTGGTTCTCGGCAGTGTCTTTTGCTCTTGTACCTTCTGCTCCCCATCCTGGTTCCAGTACCGTCAGCTGGTTCCGGGCAGAGCCTTTGGCTTAGGTGCCTCCTTCTGGGTATCCAAGTTCCACCAATGTCAGGTGGTCCTTGGTAGTGCTTTCAGGCACGGGTACCTCCTGCTTAGTAACCGGGTTCCAGTAACGTCAGCTGGTCCTTGGTAGTTCCATTGGCTCTTGGACATTCGGCTACCCATCCGGGTTCCAGTACCGTCAGCTGGTTCTCGGCAGTGTCTTTTGCTCTTGTACCTTCTGCTCCCCATCCTGGTTCCAGTAACGTCATCTGGTTCCGGGCAGAGCCTTTGGCTTAGGTGCCTCCTTCTGGGTATCCGAGTTCCGCCAACGTCAGGCGGTCCTTGGTAGTGCTTTTTAGCACGGGTACCTCCTGCTTAGTAACCGGGTTCCAGTAACGTCAGCTGGTCCTCGGTAGTTCCATAGGCTCTTGAACCTTCGGGTAGCCATCCGAGTTCCAGTTCCATCAGCTGGTTCTTGGCATTTTCTCAGCCTTCTTGTACCTTCTGCTACATTTCCAAGTTGAAGACCCTAACGTCGACAACCCGGAAGACCACCCCGATGACGACGACCCGGAAGACCACCCCGATGACGACGACGACGACGACGACGGCGGAGACGACGACGGCTGAGACGACGACGGCGGAGATGACGACACTGGAGACGAAGACCCTGGAGACGACAACATGGAAGACCGAGAAGCAGAAGAACAAGAGGCTGCAGAACAAAGAGCAGAAGAACATTAAGCATAAGACTTAATATCAGAGCAAAAGATATTATCTAAATTATATGCAGAAGAAGACTAAGCAGTGTATGGGGGTGAGTCCGTTCCTCCTCGTGGTGCCCCTGGATAAAGCCTGATGCTGCAGGCCAAACTGAACGCGGACAAATGTAACTTTTGTGACTGGCAGAACGGAAGGTGTAATCTTCCAACTTTTATAGATAACAACTACGGGAATGCCTGTCACAAATGAGAATATGATGAAGAAGTAGAATAGGAAGAATAATAACAGTGGAATAAAAAGAATATGTAGAATAGGAAGAATAATAATAGTTGAAGAAAATGAATATGAAGAATGTAATAAAAAAAAAAAATAGGTAGAAGATGAAGAAGAAGATGAATAAGGTGAAGAAGTTGATGTCAAGGATGCTGATGATGATGAAGATGAAAGTGTGGGAAAAGAAAAAAAAAAAAAGAAAAAAAAGAAGGGGAAGGGCGTGGAATAGTGAAACATCAATATCTGACAAAATAAAAAAAATTTACATACTCAATATCTTTTTCAATCCGAACGTCTTTAAAAAAAAAAAAAAAACATGCTATTCTATTTGATTGGACTAATCCTCATTGCCTTTAATGTCTCCGCCACCTCCCCCATACATCCTACATTATTCTTAGTTGTTTTCCTTCAGGTAGAATGAACCTACAAGGAAAGAAAGGGTTTATTTTAATTCCGATATTTTGGTCCCATTGACTTGCATTGGGATCGGGTATCGGTATCGGCGATATCCGATATTTTTTGAATATCGGCCGATCCAAACCGATACCGATACTTTCCGATATCGGAAGGTATCGCTCAACACTATCAGCAACGCTACATCCCTTCCCTCACTGTAAGCCCACCATTTCCCGCACCACCTGCAGTAAATGTGCAGGTTTCGTCGCCAGGCCAAAGCAGTCAGGGAATCACCAGTTTCGTAGTAGGAAACACTGCATGTAGGGCACCAGCAAGAATACCATCTCCAACCCTCTCTCAGTCTGCCATGTACACCGGCACCCCCGCTAGTTCCACGATCTGCAGCTCTCCAGTCCAGCTCACCCTACGTGAGACTCTCATTAGGAAAAGGAAGTACTCGTCCTCGCATCCGCGTACACAGGGTTTGAACGCCCACATTGCTAGACTAATCTCATTAGAGATGATGCCCTACCGGTTAGTTGAAAGTGAAGCTTTCAAAGCCCTGATGGACTACGCTGAACCACGCTACGAGCTACCCAGTCGACACTTCTTTTCGAGAAAAGCCATCCCAGCCCTCCACCAGCATGTAAAAGACTGCATCGTCCATGCACTCAGGCAATCTGTGAGTACAAAGGAGCACCTGACAACAGATGCATGGACCAGTAGGCATGGCCAGGGACGTTACGTGTCCATCACGGCACACTGGATTAATGTGGTGGATGCAGGGTCCACAGGGGACAGCAATATTGGGACAGTTCTGCCTAGCCCACGGTCTAGGAAACAGTTGGCTGTAGGCGTTCGCCCTCCTCCTCCTCGTCCTCCTGCAGAAGCGAGAGCTTGTCCACAGACCGCAGTGGCACGAGCACTCCATCCGCAGCTGCCACTGTTGCACACGAGGTGTCCCATTATGGGACAGCTAGTGGCAAGCGTCAGCAGGCTGTATTGGCAATGAAGTGTTTGGGCGACAACAGACACACCGCGGAAGTTCTGTCCGAGTTCTTGCAGCAAGAAACTCAGTCATGGCCACTGTACATCTTGAGGCAGGCAAGGTAGTGAGTGATAACGGAAAGAATTTTATGGCTGCCATAGCCCTTTCCCAACTGAAACACATTCCTTGCCTGGCTCACACTTTAAACCTGGTGGTGCAGTGCTTCTTGAAAAGTTATCCGGGGTTACCCGACCTGCTGCTCAAAGTGTGCAGACTTTGCATGCATATCCGCTGTTCGCCCGTACACTCCAGCTGTATGCAGAACCATCAGCGGTTTTTGAACCTTCCCCAGCATCGCCTAATCATCAACGTTGCAACAAGTTGGAACTCAACACTGCACATGCTTCAGAGACTGTGCGAACAGAGGCGTGCTGTTATGTATTTGTGGGAGGATACACATACACGGGCAGGCAATTGGATGGCAGACATGGAGATGTCAGGTGTGCAGTGGTCGAAGGTACAAGACCTGTGTCAAGTCCTTCAGTGTTTTGAGGAATGCACACGGCTGGTTAGTGCAGACAACGCCATAATAAGCATGAGCATCCCCCTAATGCGTCTGCTGATGCAAAGTTTGACGCACATAAAGGAGCAGGCATCTGCAGCCGAGGAAGAGGATAGCCATGATGACAGTCAGCCATTGTCTGGTCAGGGCAGTCTGCAGGATGAGGTAGCGGGCAAAGAGGAGGAGGACGAGGAGGATGATGGGGATGAGTATTTTTTGAATGAGGAAGCTTCTCCGGGGCCAATAGAAACTGGTGGCGTTGCAAGGCCGGGTTCAGGTTTTTTGAGGGAGACAAGTGACGTAGATTTGCCTGAAACTGCCCCTCAACCCAGCACAACTGCAGATTTGACAACTGGAACTTTGGCCCACATGGCGGATTATGCCTTACGTATCCTCAAAAGGACCCACGCATTATTGAAATGATGACCGATGACTGGTTGGCCTGCCTCCTTGATCCTCGCTATAAAGGCAAATTGCAAAATATGATGCCACATGAGAACCTCAAACAAATATTAGCAACCAAACAAGCAACTCTTGTAGACCATTTGATTCAGGCATTCCCAGCACACAGCACCGGTGATGGTTCTCACACGAGCTGCAGGGGGCAACAGGGCAGAGGTGTTAGAGTTGCACAAATCAGAAGTGTCATTGGACAGAGGGGTTTTCTGACCAGGTTGTGGAGTTATTTCACAATGACCGCAGACAGGACAGGTACTGCAGCATCAATTCAAAGTGACAGGAGACAACATTTGTCCAGTATGGTTACTAACTATTTTTCATCCCTTATCGATGTTCTCCCTCAACCGTCATTCCCATTTGATTACTGGGCATCCAAAATAGACACCTGGCCTGAATTGGCAGAATATGCATTGCAGGAGCTTGCTTGCCCAGCAGCTAGTGTGCTATCAGATAGAGTATTCAGTGCTGCTGGTTCAATATTGACCGAAAAAAGGACTCGTCTGGCTACCCAAAATGTTAATGATCTAACCTTCATTAAAATGAACCACTCATGGATTTCGAATTATTTTGCCCCACCTTTCCCGGCTGACACCTAGCTTTCCTATAAAAAAGGTCTCGCTTGTGGACTGGTCTTACTAACTGTTCCAATCTCTTAATTTGCAGCAGCTGTTTGTCCAGCATACGACATGTTTACACCGCCCTAAATGGCCAAACTCCCCCCACGGGGCCGTGGTCTCGCCACTTGGCGCAAGCACCCGTGAGAGTGCCGTTTGTCTGAAGAGGTGGGTGTGCCCGTTTTTGGTCGATGGCACTGCCACTGGGTCCCTCATAGTACAATAAAGTGTCTCTGGCGGTGGTGGCGCGCAACCAACGTCAGACACACCGTTGTAACATGAGGGGCCCTGGGCCTGTACCGCCGGCCACAAGATAGTTTCCCCCCCAGCTCAAACACTGTTCTACCACTTGCAAAATTATCCCTCACAGCTCCACCAATGTTTAGTCTATGCGCTGACATCTTTCAATGCCTGGCACTGACAATACCAATTTGTTGACATGTATGATGTTAGTTAAAATAGTCAGGGTCAGTGTCCTATATTGACACCATTAAATACTTAGCGCCAAATTACTATGTCTGAAACTCAGCAGAGGAGCCCACCCCTGTACCTAAGTATGCCACCCTTTTGTTTTTTGGTTTTGTTGTTTTGCGAGACATTAACATCTATTTATTTTTTGGGAGTACTAACTGTGTCAGACACTCCTTCCAATCGTCCTCCGTTGACCACCCCAATGCTGCCTGTGTACCCCTGCAAGATAATTCAAACTGCTTTGAGCCTATTTTTTAAAATTTTAGGCCTACTAAGTCTGTCTGCGGTCCCTCCTTCCATTTGTCCTCCGCTGACCACACCAATGCTGCCTGTGTACCCCTGCAAGATAATTCAAACTGCTTTGAGCCTATTTTTTAAAATTTTAGGCCTACTAAGTTTGTCTGCGGTCCCAACTTCCATTTGTCCTCCGCTGAGCCCACCAATGCCGACCGTGTACCCATGTAACTTTTTTTCATCCTGCAGTGAGCCTACTTTGTGGTGTAAAGCCTACTAGCAGTGTCTGTCTGCGCCACTTAATACAGCTGTCCTCCAAAAAAACAAAAAAAGGCTGATTTTCAGCTTGTCAGAATTATAAAACTGCATTGGGGCCACAAGTTTTGTTTTGGTCTACAAACTGAGTCTTCCGCTCCAAGGTGTTCTCTCTGTTGCCTCTCCCTCGCTTCTATCTTGAAGCTCTTGTTAAGTAGTTGTTGAAACAACACTGCATTAGGCCTACAAGTTGGGTCTGGGTTGTAGAGACGGTGTCTGCCGCTCCAAGGTGTTCTCCTGGTTGCCTTTCCTGAGCTTCAATCTTCAGGCTCTTGTTAAATAGTTTTTTAATCGAACAACTGCAGTGGGGCTACTAGTTTGGTTGGGGCCTACTAACGGTGTATGCCGCTCCGTGCTGTTCTCCAGGGTTCCTGCCCTGAAATTCCATTTTCAGGCTCTCGTTAAGTAGTTTTTGAAACAACACTGCATTAGGCCTACAAGTTGGGTCTCTGTTGTAGAGACGGTGTCTGCCGCTCCAAGGTGTTCTCCAGGTTGCCTCTCCCTAGCTTCGATCTTGAAGCTCTCGTTAAGTAGTTGTTGAAACAACACTGCATTAGGCCTACAAGCTGGGTCTGGGTTCTAGAGACGGTGTCTGCCGCTCCAAGGTGTTCTCCAGGGTGTCTCTCCCTAGCTTCTATCTTCACGCTCTTGTTAAGTAGTTGTTGAAACAACACTGCATTTGGCCTACAAGTTGGGTCTGGGTTGTAGGGACAGTGTCTGCCGCTCCAAGGTGTTCTCCAGGTTGCCTCTCCCTAGCTTCTATCTTTGAAGCTCTTGTTAAGCAGTTGTTGAAACAACACTGCATTAGGCCTACAAGTTGGGTCTGGGTTCTACAAACGGTGTCTTGCGCTCCAAGGTTTTCTCCAGGTTGCCTTTCCCTAGCTTCTATCTTCAGGCTCTTGTTAAATTGTTTTTAATATAACACTGCATTTGGCCTACTTGTTTTGTTGGCCCTACTAACGGTGTCTGCCGCTCCTTGATGTTCTCCTACACTGAACAAACCAGTGCCGCTGTTTACTTCTGTTACCAATTTTGAACTGCATTTAGCCTACTTACTGATTTGGGCCTACTCACTGTGTCAGCCTCTCATTACAGTTGTACTCCACTGAACAAAGCAATGCCCCCTGGTTAGTCCTGTTACCAATTTTGAACTGCATTTAGCCCACTTTATTATTTGGGCCTATATCTGTGTTTTCTCCTCATCCTGCCCATTGCCCAGCCAGTGATAGATGAGTCTGCTGGCACATTGACCCAGAATGCTACATTCCCTGTGCACGCTACACAGCCAGAATGTGACCCTGCTGAAAGTCAGGTTACCCTTCCCGCATACCATACCACCTTACACGGGGACAAAGAGGAAGGTGCAGATGAAAGTGCAGGTTCCTTCGTCAGGTGGGGGGGAATACTCGTTGGCAACATCACTGGCACAGGGCCCCTCATAGTACGCAAAAGTGTCGCTGCCGGTGGGAGGCGCCCCCGCCGTGCAAACACACCGCCGTACTTTGAGGGGTCCTGTGCCAGTGCCAATGCCAACGAGTGGGCCCCCCCTGCTTGCTTAAGTTTAAATACTTTCCTCTCCCTGCTCCACTGCCGTGACGTGTTCCAGATTTCCTGGGCCCACTACTGAACCAGCCCTACCCCCCACAACTTTAGCCAAATGACCCCCAATTTCCAATGCCTTACTATTATTATAAGGTAAATTAAGATTGACAAGCTTCAGTAACAAGAATGGATGTTTTTGCCATTAAAATGGGCACTGTAGGTGTTTTCCTGGCCTCCACTCACTGCCGACTATGCTCCCCCATTGACTTGCATTGGGTTTCATGTTTCGGTCGATCCCCGACTTTTCGCGATAATCGGCCGATTCCACTCGACTCGACTTTTGAGATAGTCGGGTTTCGCGAAACCCGACTCGACCCTAAAAAAAACTAAAAGTCGCTCAACCCTTACTTCAACTACAGACGTCACTGGTGAGTCAGTGTATTATATGTACATGCACACTATACACTATATACTGTGTACAGAGCTCCCTGTGTATAATGTCACTGGTTATCACTGTATTACTTGTACACTATACACTATATACAGAACTTCTGTGCATAATGTCACTCGTGATCACTGTATTATTTGTACACTATATACAGAGCTCCTGTGTACAATGTCACTGGTGATCTCTGTATTACCTGTACACTGACACTATATACCAAGCTCCTGGGTATAATGTCACTGGTGATTACTGTATTATCTGATATACAAGCTCCTGTGTATAATGTCACTTGTGATCACTGTATTACCTGTACACTGTATGCTGTATACAGAGGCTCTGTGTATAATGTCACCAGTAATCACTGTAATACCTGCACACTGACACTATATACAGAGCTCCTGTGTATAATGTCACTGATGATCACTGTATTATTTGTACACTGACACTATATACAGAGCTCCTGTGTATAATGTAACTGGTGATCACTGTTTTACCTGTACACTGACACTATATACAGAACTCCTCTGTATAATGTCACTGGTGGTAATAACAGTATTCGGTCACTATGTGGTGGTAATTTGTGGTTTTGGTCAAGGGGTGGCAGTATTTCTCCTTGTATGTGGTATTAATTGGTCCCTATACTGTATGCTGGTAGTATATTATTCGGTCACTATGTGGTGGTAATATGTGGTCTGGCCATGGTGTTTTGGTATTTATTCTTTGTATGTGGTATTATAAGGTCACTGTGGTGGTAACATGTGATCTGGTCATGGTGTGACGATATTTATTCCTTGTATGTAGTATTATTTGGTCACTATGTGGTGGAAATATGTGGCCTGGTCATGGTGTGGTGGTATTTCTTCCCTGTATGTGGTATTATTGGTCTTGATATAGTGGATTGTATTGTGTATTGTTGTCATTTGCTCTCTGATATTAATTAGGAGAAGATTCTTTATTTCCATTGGAAATTGCAAACTTAGAACACAGTGGAAGAGATGCACCTATAAGGGTTCTCCTGTGAAAAAAGTAATCACCTCTCCACATCAGAAAAAGACAAAATGTACACAGGAACCAATCATAATAAAAATACAACATTTTATTGACAAAAAAAGAACCAAAAAGACAAACAAGGTTGTTAAAAAAGTGGGAAACCAAATAATTGTCACCATGAACCATCCACAGGTTATAAATAGGTTGTACATTGAGATTGCTAAGCTAGCACACTTCACAGGATAATGCATCCAAGAAAGAGACAAAAATTCCTAGAGAAAAAAACTTTGAAGAAGAAGTTCGCCCAGAAGAAGGCGATAACTGAAACGTTCGCATGGGGCAGCACCAGCACCCACCAGAGGTAACCTTTGTACCATCTTGATTTTTTTCCCTTGCTGTCCTTCACACTCCTTCAGGATAAAGTTTTTTTTCACTAGGATTTTTTGGCTCTTTCTTGGATGCATTATGCTGTGAAGTGTGCTAGCCTCTTCTTAACATGTGGTGGGTTCGTGGTGTCAATTTTTTGGTTTCCCACTATTTAATAACCTTGTCTATCTTTTTGGTTCTTTTTTGTCAATAACATTTTTTATTTTTATTATGATTGGTTCCTGTGTACATTTTTTTTCTTTTTTTGATTCTACCATATTGTCCATTTTTGTTTGTCACTTTTTCATTATTTCTTATATATTGTATTTGATGTATTTTGATTTTATGCCCTAAATATTGACCCAACTCCCCCAATATAGGAGAAGTGATAGCATATTGATTCAAGGGGATTTGACTGCTTGGACCCATTCAGCAAATGTGGAACTTTTTATCGTCATTAAACTGGAGTGGCATGTCTGACTTGACCATTGATCCATTCATTCCCTCATTGGCCGCACTTGGTTTTTTCTGGAAGCCCCAAAGAGAATGAATGGAGCCACGGTCAGACATCTCACAAGCCACTTCATTTTAAAATGGGGATAAGTGTCATGTCGGGCATAAAACTTCCTCATTCTTCCGATCGGTGCAGTTTCTAATGGTCGGACCTAAGCGATCACCTATCCTGTGGAGCCCATGGTTCAGTGATAACTTGTTTTAACCAAAGAATTATACATCCCAGTAATGGGGGAGCATATTAGATGTGCAGGAGCCACCTGTGTTTTAAAGTCGATCCTCAACTATAATGGAGATAACGACTGACAGATAGGGTTGAGCAAAACGGGTCGTTCATTTTCAAAAGTCGCCGACTTTTGGCAAAGTCGGGTTTCATGAAACCCGACCCGACCCCTGTGCGGGGTCGGCCATGCGGTACGCGACTTTCGCGCCAAAGTCGCGTTTCAATGACGCGAAAAGCGCCATTTCTCAGCCAATGAAGGTGAACGCAGAGTGTGGGCAGCGTGATGACATAGGTCCTGGTCCCCACCATCTTAGAGAAGGGCATTGCAGTGATTGGCTTGCTGTCTGCGGCATCACAGGGGCTATAAAGGGGCGTTCCCGCCGACCGCCATGTTACTGCTGCTGATCTGAGCTTAGGGAGAGGTTGCTGCCGCTTCGTCAGAAGCAGGGATAGCGTTAGGCAGGGTCCATTAACCCCCAAACCGCTTGTGCTGTAGCGATTTCCACTGTCCAACACCACCTTCGGTGTGCAGGGATAGTGGAAGCTACATTTTTTTTTTTCTCAGCGCTGTAGCTCATTGGGCTGCCCTAGAAGGCTCCCTGATAGCTGTATTGCTGTGTGTACGCCGCTGTGCAAACCAACTGCTTTTTTCAAAGCACAAATCCTCTTGTTCCTTCCTTTCTGCACAGCTATCTTTTTTGTTTGTCCACACTTTTTATTTAATTTGTGCATCAGTCCACTCCTTATTGCTGCCTGCCATACCTGGCTGAGATTACTGCAGGGAGATAGTAATTGTAGGACAGGCCCTTTTTCTTTTTTTTTTTTTTGTGGGAGATTAACTGCTAGAGTGCCATCCCTGTGTGTGCCATCTCTCACTCAGTGGGCCATAGAAAGCCTATTTATTTTTTTGGTTGATTTGGGTTCTAAATTCTACCTGAAAAAATCACTAAATCAATCAGTGGGAGATAAATATTGGCCTCTGGGCTTGTGTGCCACTCCTGACTCCTGTGTGTGCCATCTCTCACTCAGTGGGTCATAGAAAGCCTATTAATTTTTTTGGTTGATTTGGGTTCTAAATTCTACCTGAAAAAATCACTAAATCAATCAGTGGGAGATAAATATTGGCCTCTGGGCTTGTGTGCCACTCCTGACTCCTGTGTGTGCCATCTCTCACTCAGTGGGCCATAGAAAGCCTATTTATTTTTTTGGTTGATTTGGGTTCTAAATTCTACCTGAAAAAATCACTAAATCAATCAGTGGGAGATAAATATTGGCCTCTGGGCTTGTGTGCCACTCCTGACTCCTGTGTGTGCCATCTCTCACTCAGTGGGTCATAGAAAGCCTATTAATTTTTTTGGTTGATTTGGGTTCTAAATTCTACCTGAAAAAATCACTAAATCAATCAGTGGGAGATAAATATTGGCCTCTGGGCTTGTGTGCCACTCCTGACTCCTGTGTGTGCCATCTCTCACTCAGTGGGCCATAGAAAGCCTATTTATTTTTTTGGTTGATTTGGGTTCTAAATTCTACCTGAAAAAATCACTAAATCAATCAGTGGGAGATAAATATTGGCCTCTGGGCTTGTGTGCCACTCCTGACTCCTGTGTGTGCCATCTCTCACTCAGTGGGTCATAGAAAGCCTATTAATTTTTTTGGTTGATTTGGGTTCTAAATTCTACCTGAAAAAATCACTAAATCAATCAGTGGGAGATAAATATTGGCCTCTGAGCTTGTGTGCCACTCCTGACTCCTTTGTGTGCCATCTCTCACTCAGTGGGCCATAGAAAGCCTATTTATTTTTTTGGTTGATTTGGGTTCTCAATTCTACCTGAAAAAATCAATAAATCAATCAGTGGGAGATAAATATTGGCATCTGTGCTTGTGTGCCACTCCTGACTCCTGTGTGTGCCATCTCTCACTCAGTGGGCCATAGAAAGCCTATTTATTTTTTTGGTTGATTTGGGTTCTAAATTCTACCTGAAAAAATCAATAAATCAATCAGTGGGAGATAAATATTGGCCTCTGGGCTTGTGTGCCACTCCTGACTCCTGTGTGTGCCATCTCTCACTCAGTGGGCCATAGAAAGCCTATTTTTTTTTTATTTGGTTTCTAAATTCTCCCTGAAAAAATCATTTTATTTTATTTGGTTTCTAAATTCTTCCTGAAAAAATCATTTTATTTTATTTTGTTTCTAAAGTCTCCCTGAAAAAAAAAAAAAAAATCAGTGGGAGATTAATATTGCCCTTTCTGCTTGTGTGCCAGTCTTGACTCCTGGGTGTGCCATCTCTCTCTCTCAAATAGTGGGCCATAGAAAGCCTATTTATTTTTTTGGTTGATTTGGGTTCTAAATTCTACCTGAAAAAATCAATAAATCAATCAGTGGGAGAAAAATATTGGCCTCTGGGCTTGTGTGCCACTCCTGACTCCTGTGTGTGCCATCTCTCACTCAGTGGGCCATAGAAAGCCTATTTTTTTTTAATTTGGTTTCTAAATTCTCCCTGAAAAAATCATTTTATTTTATCTGGTTTCTAAATTCTTCCTGAAAAAATCATTTTATTTTATTTTGTTTCTAATGTCTCCCTGAAAAAAAAAAAATATGGGAGATTAATATTGACATTTGTGCTTGAGTGACAGTCCTGCGTGTGTGGCATCTCTGTGATTTGGTGCCACAGAAAACAGAGTGTGTAACATTGTGCCTGATTTTCCTTGCGGTCTCACCAACCTGTAAAGGGATATCGAAATCATACTGAAGTTATAGCTCACCGTGTAAGTTGTTTGACAGCAACAAATAAAGTTACTTTGGTTAAGTTTTTAAAACAATGAGGAAGTCTGGTGCAAGAGGTCGTGGCCGTGGGCGTTCATTGTCAGCTGGTAATGATGGTAGTGGTAGTGGAGCATCAGGTGGTCGTGGGAAAAAAAATATTCCACCTAAGTCTGGAGCTGTGGAGCCAGGTTCGTTGTCTGGCTACACAAGGCCTCGAACGCTCTCTTTTCTGGGAGTAGGAAAACTGCTTTTAAAGCCGGAGCAGCAACAGCAAGTTTTGGCTTACCTTGCTGACTCAGCCTCTAGCTCTTTTGCCTCCTCTTCTGAAACTGGTAAATGTAAAAGCAGCGCGTCGTTTGTGGATGTTCACGGTCAGGGACAAGTCGCTTCATTGTCCTCTTCAGCAAAAACAACAACAAGAGAGATGGATGCAGCAGGCGACACAACGCGTTACTCCATGGAGCTCTTTACACATACCGTCCCTGGCTTAGAAAGTGAAACAGTCAACAGGCCATGCCCATTACAAGTAGATTCTGACATGGAGTGCACTGATGCACAGCCACAGCCAGACTACTATGCTGGTCCTTTGACTCAGACCACAACATTGCCCTCTCAGGGTACTGATCCACAATCAGACCCTGATGAGACTATGTTGCCCCGTCACGAACGCTATACCACCGACCGACACGGTGACACAGACGAAGTTGCACACGAGCTAGAAGAGGAGGTTATAGATGACCCAGTTGTTGACCCCGATTGGCAGCCATTGGGGGAACAGGGTGCAGGTGGCAGTAGTTCTGAAGCGGAGGTGGAGGAGGGGCCGCAGCAGGCATCAACATCGCAACAGGTTCCATCTGCCGGGCCCGTATGTGGCCCAAAACGCGTGGCAAAGCCAAAACCTGTTGGAGGACAGCGTGGCCATCCAGTTAAAGCTCAGTCTGCAATCCCTGAAAAGGGATCCGATGCTAGGAAGAGTGCAGTCTGGCATTTTTTTAAACAACATCCAATTGATCAGCGCAAAGTCATCTGTCAGAAATGTTCATCTAGCTTAAGCAGAGATCAGAATCTGAAAAGTCTCAATACAAGTTGCATGCATAGACATTTAACCACCATGCATTTGCAAGCCTTGACTAACTACCAAACGTCCCTTAAGGTTGTAGCACCCTCGGCCAATGAAGCTAGTCAGCAACGCAGCATCCCTTCCGTCACTGTAAGGCCACCATTTTCCGCACCACCGGCAGTATCTGTGCAGGTTTCTTTGCCAGCCTAAAGCAGTCAGGGTCAGGGAATCACCAGTTTTGTAGGAGGAAATACTGCATCTAGGGCACCGGCGGAAACAATACCGTCTCCAACCATCTCTCAGTCTGCCATGTCCACCGGCACACCCGCTAGTTCCACGATCTCCAGCTCTCCAGTCCAGCTCACCCTACATGAGACTCTGGTTAGAAAAAGGAAGTACTTATCCTTGCATCTGCGTACACAGGGTTTTAACGCCCACATAGCTAGACTAATCTCGTTAGAGATGATGCCCTACCGATTAGTTGAAAGCGAAGCTTTCAAAGCCCTGATGGAGTACGCTGATCCACGCTACGAGCTACCCAGTCGACACTTTTTTTCCAGAAAAGCCATCCCAGCCCTGCACCAGCATGTTAAACAGCGCATCGTCCATGCACTCAGGCAATCTGTGAGTACAAAGGTGCACCTGACTACAGATGCATGGACCAGTAGGCATGGCCAGGGACGTTACGTGTCCATCACGGCACACTGGGTGAATGTGGTGGATGCAGGGTCCACAGGGGACATCAATTTCGGGACAGTTGTGCCTAGCCCACGGTCTAGGAAACAGTTGGCTGTAGGCGTTCGCACCCCCTCCTCCTCCTCCTCGTCCTCCTGCAGAAGCGAGAGCTCTTCCACAGACCGCAGTCGCCCAACCACTCCATCGGCAGCTGACACTGTTGCACACCAGTTGTCCCATTATGGGCCAGCTACTGGCAAGCGTCAGCAGGCTGTATTGGCTATGAAGTGTTTGGGTGACAACAGACACACCGCGGAAGTTCTGTCTGAGTTCTTGCAGCAAGAAACGCAGTCGTGGCTGGGCACTGTAGATCTTGAGGCAGGCAAGGTAGTGAGTGATAACGGAAGGAATTTCATGGCTGCCATCTCCCTTTCCCAACTGAAACACATTCCTTGCCTGGCCCACACCTTAAACCTGGTGGTGCAGTGCTTATTGAAAACTTATCCTGGGTTCTCCGACCTGCTCCTCAAAGTGCGTGGACTTTGCTCACATATCCGCCGTTCGCCTGTACACTCCAGCCGTATGCAGACCTATCAGCGGTCTTTGAACCTTTCCCAGCATCGCCTAATCATAGACGTTGCAACAAGGTGGAACTCAACACTACACATGCTTCAGAGACTGTGCGAACAGAGGCGGGCTGTTATGTTTTTGTGGGAGGATACACATACACGGGCAGGCAGTTGGATGGCAGACATGGAGTTGTCAGGTGTGCAGTGGTCGAAGGTACAAGACATGTGTCAAGTCCTTCAGTGTTTTGAGGAATGCACATGGCTGGTTAGTGCAGACAACGCCATAATAAGCATGAGCATCCCCCTAATGTGTCTGCTGATGCAAAGTTTGACGCACATAAAGGATCAGGTGTCTGCACCAGAGGAAGAGGAAAGCCTTGATGACAGTCAGCCATTGTCTGGTCAGGGCAGTGTACAGGACGAGTTAGCGGGCGAAGAGGAGGTGGAGGACGAGGAGGATGATGGGGATGAGTATATTTTTAATGAGGAAGCTTTCCCGGGGGCACTGGAAATTGGTTGCGTGGCAAAGCCGGGTTCTGGTTTTTTGAGGGACACAAGTGACGTAGATTTGCCTGAAACTGCCCCTCAACCAATCACAACCGCAGATTTGACAACTGGAACTTTGGCCCACATGGCGGATTGTGCCTTACGTATCCTCAAAAGGGACACACGCATTACTAAAATGATGAACGACGACGATTACTGGTTGGCCTGCCTCCTTGATCCTCGCTATAAAGGCAAATTGCAAAATATTATGCCACATGAGAACTTGAAACTAATATTAGCAACTAGTGTTGAGCATTCCGATACCGCAAGTATCGGGTATCGGCCGATACTTGCGGTATCGGAATTCCGATACCGAAATCCGATACTTTTGTGGTATCGGGTATCGGTATCGGATACATAGGGATCTGTAAAATAAAGAATTAAAATAAAAAATATTGATATATTTACCTCTCCGGCGGCCCCTGGACTCAGCGCGGGTAACCGGCAGGCTTCGTTGTTCAAAATCAGCGCTTTTAGGACCTGAGAATCACGTCCCGGCTTCTGATTGGTCGCGGGCCGCCCATGTGACCGCCACGCGACCAATCACAAGCCGCGACGTCACCGCAAGCTATTGACGTGCTCATTTTTAAAAATGAGCGCGTTAATGGCTTTGAAAGACGTAACGGCTTGTGATTGGTCGCGTGGCCGCGACCAATCACAAGCCACGACGTCACCGCAACTGCAGGTTGTAGGCTTGTCGGAAGAGGTGGGTCTTCAGGTTCTTTTTGAAGGTTTCGATGGTAGGCGAGAGTCTGATGTGTTGTGGTAGAGGGTTCCAGAGTAGGGGTGATACGCGAGAGAAATCTAGTATACGATTGTGGGAAGAGGAGATAAGAGGGGAGTAGAGTAGGAGATCTTGTGAGGATCGGAGGTTGCGGGTAGGTAAGTGCCGGGAGACGAGGTCACAGATGTATGGAGGAGACAGGTTGTGGATAGCTTTGTACGTCATGGTTAGGGTTTTGTAGTGGAGTCTCTGGGCAATGGGGAGCCAGTGAAGGGATTGACAGAGGGGAGAGGCCGGGGAATAGCGGGGGGACAGGTGCATTAGTCGGGCAGCAGAATTTAGAATAGATTGGAGGGGTGCGAGAGTGTTAGAGGGGAGGCAACAGAGCAGGAGGTTGCAGTAGTCAAGGCGAGAGATGATGAGGGCATGGACTAGGGTTTTTGCAGATTCATGGTTGAGGAATGAACGGATTTGTGAAATATTTTTGAGTTGAAGTCGGCAGGAAGTGGAAAGGGCTTGGATATGTGGTTTGAAGGAGAGATCAGCATCAAGGATTACCCCGAGGCAGCGAGCTTGTGGGACTGGGGAGAGTGGGAAGCCATTTACTGTAATGGATAGGTTCGTTGGGGGGGTCGCGTGAGATGGGGGAAAGATGATGAATTCTGTTTTGTCCATGTTAAGTTTCAGAAATCTAGCGGAGAAGAAGGATGAAATAGTGGACAGACATTGAGGGATTCTGGTTAGAAGGGAGGTGATATCTGGTCCAGAGATGTAGATCTGTGTGTCGTCAGCATAGAGGTGATACTGAAAGCCATGAGATTCTATGAGCTGTCCCAGGCCAAAGGTGTAAATGGAGACGAGCAAGGGCCCAAGGACTGAACCTTGCGGGACAGAGGGCTTTTTGAGGATAGGTGTGATGGAGGCATGTTTAAAGCTTGAGGGGAAAACACCGGTTGTTAGTGATAGGTTGAAGAGATGGGTTAGGGTTGGGATGAAGATTGTGGGGAGGTTTGGGATGAGGTGGGATGGGAGTGGGTCAAGTGCACAGGTGGTGAGATGTGATCTTGAGAGTAGAGTGGAGAGTCGATCTTCTGTAATGGTGGAGAAGTTGGTTTTGGAGGTGGAGGGCTGGAAAATCGGGAGGAAGCGCTCTGGGGGTTGTTGACCAAAACTGTCTCTAATGCTATCAATCTTCTGCTTGAAAAATGAGGCAAAGTCTTCAGCGGAGATAAGTGGGGAGGGAGGAGGTGCTGGGGGACTGAAGAATTGAAGGTGTTGAATAACTGTTTAGGGTTGTGAGAGAGAGAGGATATGAGAGATGAGAAGTAGGTTTGTTTAGCTGTGGCGAGTGTGGTCTTGAAAGTAGTGAGGGACTGTTTGAATGCGATGAAGTGCTCGTTAGAGTGGGATCTTTTCCATCTGCGCTCAGCAGCCCTGGAAGCTCGCCTCAGTTCTTTGGTCAGGCTGGTGTGCCAGGGCTGTCTGTTGATTTTGCGAGCTTTGGTATGTGTAAGTGGGGCAGCAGATTCCAAAGCTACAGCTATTGTGGTGTTATATAGAGCAGCAGCGTCATCCGCATTGTGTATGGAACTTATGTCTGTGAGGGGGAGGAGGGATTCAGAGAATGAATGTAGGTCAAGATGTTTAAGATTTCTCGAAGGGTGTGAAAGTTTGTGGGGTGGGGATTGTAGACATGGAGTGGAGAGGGATGAGAATGTGAGAAAGTTGTGGTCAGAAAGTGGAAGAGGTGAGTTAGAGAGGTTAGATAGAGAGCAGAGGCGGGTAAAGATGAGGTCCAGTGTGTGACCGTCTTTGTGAGTGGCTGCAGAAGACCATTGAGTGAGGCCGAAGAAGGAAGTGAGAGTTAGAAGTTTAGTGGCAGCTGAGAGGGAAGTGTCAATGGGTATGTTGAAGTCGCCCATGATGATAGTGGGGATGTCCGCAGAAAGGAAATGAAGTAGCCAGGTGGTGAAGTAGTCAAAGAAGGCGGTGGCTGGCCCTGGGGGGCGGTAAATGACAGCCAGTTGGAGGTTGGTGGGGGAGTAGATGCGCATAGAGTGCACCTCAAAGGAAGGGAGGGTAACAGAGGGTGGCAGTGGGATTGGGGTGAAGGATCAGTTATCTGACAGGAGAAAACCAACTCCTCCGCCATGTTTGCTGCTGGGGCGGGGTGTGTGGGAAAGGTGGAAGCCACCGTAAGAGAGTGCAGCAGGGGAGACTGTGTCAGAAGGGGTGAGCCAGGTTTCGGTGATGGCGAGGAAGGAAAGTTTGGTAGTAACAAAGAGATCATGGATGTAGGAGACCATGTGTCTTTATTTAATTAATATACTTGTTAATAATGTGTGTGTTTTATTAACCATTTCATACTATTGGATTAATAATGGATAGGAGTCATAATTGACGCCTCTCCATTATTAACCTGGCTTAATGTCACATTACAATAGCAAGGTGACATTAACCCTTCATTACCCCATATCCCACCACTACAGGTAAGTGGGAAGAGAGAAACTAAGTGCTAGAATAGGCGCATCTTACAGATGTGCCTTTTCTTGGGTGGCTGGGGGCAGATGTTTTTAGCCAGGGGGGGCCAATAACCATGGTCCCTCTCTAGGCTATTAATATCTGCCCTCAGTCACTGGCTTTCCTACTCTGGCTGAGAAAATTGCACGGAAGCCCACGCCAATTTTTTCCGGGATTTAACCCTTTAATGTAATAGCTAGAGACCCCAAATTTGACACAAAGACACTTCTTACATTACTAAAAAGGAATATGTAATAAAAGAAGGGATATGAAATCGTTTACTATATGTAAGCCATGTCTCATATCCTGTCGGGTTTGGGAAGGAGATTGAATTACCGGCTTTTCTGCTATCTAGCGCTGTACGAAATATAAATATATGTATATATATATATGTGTCTCACTGATATATATATATATATATATATATATATATATATATATATATATATATACCGTATGTTTTAAATAATTTTTGAGGCCATGGATCCATTCTATATCCGTTTTGCAAGCGTGTGAGAAAAATCTCGCCGTACGGATGCCATACGGATGTCATACGGATGTCACACCGAAAATTTAATGCAAGGAAATTGCATCCTCTCACTGCACATGGATCACTGTTTTGTAAACATTTGTGCAATTCTCGTCTGTGTAAAACGGACCATATTTTTATACGTTGTGTGTGTCCCCGGCCTAATACAGGTAACCAGTGAAGAGTAGGAGGCCTTCTTAAAGAAAAAAAATAACAGGTCTGTGAGAACAAAATTCTTGCTGGCTGGTAAGTGATTAAATACTTATTTTATGCAATAAAATACAATTTATATGTTTAACCCCTTAGTGATAGAGCCAATTTGGTACTTAATGACCGAGCCAATTTTTGCAATTCTGACCACTGTCACTTTATGAGGTTATAACTCTGGAACGCTTCACCGGATCCCGCTGATTCTGAGATTGTTTTTTCGTGACATATTGTACTTCATGTTTGTGGTAACATTTCTTCGATATTACTTGCGATTATTTATGAAAAAAACGGAAATATGGCGAAAATTTTTAAAATTTTGCAATTTTCAAACTTTGTATTTTTATGCCCTTAAATCAGAGAGATATGTCACGAAAAATAGTTAATAAATAACATTTCCCACATGTCTACTTTACATCAGCACAATTTTGGAAACAAAATTTTTTTTTGTTAGGGAGTTATAAGGGTTAAAAGTTGACCAGCAATTTCTCATTTTTACAACACCATTTTTTTTTAGGGACCACATCACATTTGAAGTCATTTTGAGGGGTCTATATGATAGAAAATAATGAAGTGTGACACCATTCTAAAAACTACACCCCTCAAGGTTCTCAAAACCACATTCAAGAAGTTTATTAACCCTTTACGTGCTTCACAGGAACTGAAACAATGTGGAAGGAAAAAATGAACATTTAACTTTTTTTTGCAAACATCTTAATTCAGAACCATTTTTTTTATTTTCACAAGTGTAAAAACAGAAATGTAACCATAAATTTTGTTATGCAATTTCTCCTGAATACGCCAATACCCCATATGTGGGGGTAAACCACTGTTAGGGCGCACCGCAGAACTTAGAAGTGAAGGAGCGCCGTTTGACTTTTTCAATGCAGAATTGGCTGGAATTGAGATCGGACGCCATGTCACGTTTAGAGAGCCCCTGATGTGCCTAAACAGTGGAAACCCCCCACAAGTGACACCATTTTGGAAACTAGACCCCTTAAGGAACTTATCTAGATGTGTGGCGAGCACTTTGAACCCCCAAGTGCTTCACAGAAGTTTATAACGTAGAGCCGTGAAAATTAAAAAATTGCTTTTGTTTACACAAAAATGATCTTTTTGCCCACAAATTCTTATTTTCACAAGGGTAACAGGAGAAATTAGACCACAAAAGTTGTTGTGCGATTTCTCCTGAATACGTCGATACCCCATATGTGGGGGTAAACCACTGTTTGGGCGCACCGCAGAGCTTGGAAGTGAAGGAGCGCCGTTTTACTTTTTCAATGTAGAATTGGCTGGAATTGAGATTGGACGCCATGTCGCGTTTGGAGAGCCCCTGATGTGCCTAAACAGTGGAAACCCCCCACAAGTGACACCATTTTGGAAACTAGACCCCTTAAGGAACTTATCTAGATGTGTGGCGAGCACTTTGAACCCCCATGTGCTTCACAGAAGTTTATAATGCAGAGCCGTGAAAATAAAAAATATTTTTTTTTTCCACAAAAAAGATATTGTAGCCCCCAAGTTTTTATTTTTACAAGGGTAACAAGAGAAATTGGACCCCAAAAGTTGTTGTCCAATTTGTCTTGAGTATGCTGGTACCCCATATGTGGGGGTAAACCACTGTTTGGGCGCACGGCAGAGCTCAGAAGGAAGGAGCGCCGTTTTGGAATGCAGACTTTGATAGAATGGTCTGCGGGTATTATGTTGCATTTGCAGAGCCCCTGATGTACCTAACCAGTAGAAACCCTCCACAAGTGACCCCATTTTGGAAACTAGACCCCCCAAGGAACTTATCTAGATGTGTGGTGAGAACTTTGAATGCCCAAGTGCTTCACAGAAGTTTAGAATGCAGAGTCGTGAAAATAAAAAATATTTTTTTTTTCACAAAAAAGATTTTGTAGCCCCCAAGTTTTTATTTTCACAAGGGTAACAGGAGAAATTGGACTGCAATAGTTGTTGTCCAATTTATCCCGAGTACGCTGATGTGCCATATGTGGGGGTAAACCACTGTTTGGGCGCACGGCAAAGCTCGGAAGGGAAGGAGCGCCTTTTTGGAATGCAGACTTTGATAGAATGGTCTGTGGGCATTATGTTGCGATTGCAGAGCCCCTGATATACCTAAACTGTAGTAACTAGTGTTGAGCATTCCGATACCGCAAGTATCGGGTATCGGCCGATACTTGCGGTATCGGAATTCCGATACCGAGATCCGATATTTTTGTGATATCGGGTATCGGTATCGGAAGTGTAAAATAAAGAATTAAAATAAAAAATATTGTTATATTCACCTCTCCGGCGGCCCCTGGACATCAGCGGGAGGATCCGGCGTCCGGCACGGCTTCTTTCTTCAAAATGCGCGCCTTCAGGACCTGTGGAATGACGTCCCGGCTTCTGATTGGTCGCGTGCCGCCCATGTGACCGCCACGCGACCAATCAGAAGCCGCGACGTCATTCCTCAGCTAAAGTCCTAGAATGAGCGCCTTCTAGGACCTGAGGAATGACGTCGCGGCTTCTGATTGGTCGCGTGGCGGTCACATGGGCGGCACGCGACCAATCAGAAGCCGGGACGTCATTCCACAGGTCCTGAAGGCGCGCATTTTGAAGAAAGAAGCCGTGCCGGACGCCGGATCCTCCCGCTGATGTCCAGGGGCCGCCGGAGAGGTGAATATAACAATATTTTTTATTTTAATTCTTTATTTTACACTTTAATATGGATCCCAGGGCCTGAAGGAGAGTTTCCTCTCCTTCAGACCCTGGGATCCATGAGGATACATTCCGATACTTGATGTCCCATTGACTTGTATTGGTATCGGATATCGGTATCGGCGATATCCGATATTTTTCGGGTATCGGCCGATACTATCCGATACCGATACTTTCAAGTATCGGACGGTATCGCTCAACACTAGTAGTAACCCCCCACAAGTGACCCCATTTTGGAAACTAGACCCCCCAAGGAACTTATCTAGATGTGTGGTGAGAACTTTGAATGCCCAAGTGCTTCACAGAAGTTTAGAATGCAGAGTCGTGAAAATAAAAAATATTTTTTTTTTCACAAAAAAGATTTTGTAGCCCCCAAGTTTTTATTTTCACAAGGGTAACAAGAGAAATTGGACCCCAGAAGTTGTTGTCCAATTTATCCCGAGTACGCTGATGCCCCATATGTGGGGGTAACCCACTGTTTGGGCGCACGGCAGAGCTCAGAAGGGAGGGAGCACCATTTGACTTTTTGAGCGCAAAATTGGCTGTCGTGTTTGGAGACCCCCTGATGTACCTAAACAGTGGAAACCCCCCAATTCTAGCTCCAACCCCTAACCCTAATCCCAACCTGATCCATAATCCTAATCACTAACCCTAACCATAATCACAACCCTTACCCCAAAACAACCGTAATGTCAACCCTAACCATAACCCTAATCAAAACCCTAAATCCAACACACCCCTAATCCTAATCTCAACCCTAACCTCAAACCTAACCCTAATCCCAATACACCCCTAATCACAACCCTAACCTTAACCCTAATCCCAAACCTAACCCTAATCCCAAGCGTAACCCTAATGCCAACCCTAACCCTAATACCAACCCTAATCCAAACCCTAAACCTAATCCCAGCTCTAACCCTAACTTTAGCCCCAACCCTAGCCCTAACTTTAGCCCCAACCCTAACCCTAGCCCTAAGGCTACTTTCACACTTGCGTTGTTTGGCATTCCGTCGCAATCCGTCGTTTTGGACAAGAAACGGATCCTGCAAATGTGCCCGCAGGATGCGTTTTTTGCCCATAGTATTGCCGACGGATCGTGACGGATGGCCACACGTCGCGTCCGTCGTGCACTGGATCAGTTGTGTTTTGGCGGAGCGTCGGCACAAAAAAAGTTCAATGAAACGTTTTTTTGTACGTCGCATCCGCCATTTCTGACCGCGCATGCGTGGCCGTAACTCCGCCCCCTCCTCCCCAGGACATAGATTGGGCAGCGGATGCGTTGAAAAACTACAGCTGCTGCCCACGTTGTGCACAATTTTCACAACGTGCGTCGGTATGTCGGGCTGACGCATTGCGACGGCCCCGTACCGACGTAAGTGTGAAAGAAGCCTAACCCTAAATTTAGCCCCAACCCTAACCCTAAATTTAGCCCCAACCCTAACCCTAAATTTAGCCCCAACCCTACCCCTAACCTAACCCTACCCCTAACCCTAACCTAACCCTACCCCTAACCCTACCCCTAACCCTACCCCTAACCTAACCCTAGCCGTAACCCTACCCCTAACCCTAACCTAACCCTACCCCTAACCTAACCCTAGCCGTAACCCTACCCCTAACCTAACCCTAGCCCTAACCCTACCCTAACCCTACCCCTAACCCTACCCCTAACCCTACCCCTACCCTACCCCTAACCCTAACCCTAACCCTACCCCTAACCCTACCCCTAACCCTACCCCTAACCCTACCCCTAACCCTACCCCTAACCCTAACCCTAATTTTAGCCCTAACCGCTGTTCTCCTGCCGGCCGGCAGATGGAGACAGATGGCGGGCGCACTGGGCATGCGTCCGCCATGTTCTGCTGCCGGCGGCCAGGAGGAGCAGCAAGAGGATCCAGGGACCTAGGTGAGTATGCTAGGGTCCCCGAATCCCCCTATTTCTCTGTCCTCTGATGTGCGATCACATCAGAGGACAGAGAATTACACTTTACTTTTTTTTTTTTTTTTTTTTTTTTTGCGGTCGCCGCTAAACAGTTAATTACCGGCGATCGCAAAACAGGGGTCGCTAAAACCGACCCCCGATCATGCTCTTTGGGGTCTCGGCTACCCCAGGCAGCCGAGACCCCAAAGATTCTCCCGGTGCCGGCCGGCGGGCGCACTGCGCATGCGCCCGCCATTTTGAAGATGGCGGCGCCCACCGGGAGACACGAGGAGCATCGGGGGAGCTAGGTGAGTATTGGGGGGCCACCTGGGACCCCTTTTCTCTGTCCTCCGATGTGCGATCACATCGGAGGACAGAGAAATTAAAAAGAGATCGCTTTTTTTTTTTTTTTTTTTTTTTGCGATCGCCGGTAAACGGTTAATTACCGGCGATCGCAAATGCGGGGAGGGTTAAAAACCCCCCGAATCATGTTCTCTGGGGTCTCGGCTACCCTCGGCAGCCGAGACCCCGGAGAAAATCGGCCTGTGGGGGGCGCTATACACTTTTTCCACAGCGCCGTTAATTAACGGCGCTGTGGTTTAAGTACCCTTAGCGGCCGCCGTTAAAAGGCGTATCGGCGGTCGCTAAGGGGTTAAAAATCATACAATGTGATTTTCTGGTTTCTATTTTTAGATTCTAGCTAGCCCTGACGAAGAAGGTCCGGTGACCTTCGAAACGCGTAGGCAATAGAGGCCCTGCTCGGCATCCATCTCCTGCTTATCTCTTGCAGCTCCGGGTGACGTCACCCAGACCACGCCCCCCTATTCCCCGCTGCAGTGTAGCGGCGCCCTCGGCCAGGACGCGGCTTGTTCATTTTTCCGGCGCGCGTGGTGGCTAGGCGCCAATAGGGGAGCACGCTCCCCTCAGGCCTGCCGTTTCACGCCGTCGGTCGGACCTCTAACTTCAGACACACGGAGGAGTGACTGCTTCCATCTACCCAGCGCTCCACCACGTCCCCACTGATATAGCATCGGCATTCAGCTACGAAGTAAGTGCTCATTTTATTTCTTCTGTGGGAACGATTTAGTGTTAGGGTTGGTGGAACGCACCAAATATATAGTTTATTAGATGGAATTGGTGCGTTCGCAACCCGGGATCCACCATGCAGGAAAATACCTGCTGCTAAGTAAGACGGACTATATGGCGGTACTATAAGTATACATACAAGGGTTAACTTCACCCTGCGTGAAGGAAGCGATCCTGTTGCGTCACAGGACCGCGGTACCGCACATAGAGCGCGAGCAATAAGTCAGCGAACACAACCCCAACAAGGATTGAAGTCCGATTAGACCACTGCTGGCACAACGCCGCAACTGGGTGTGTAAGGAAACTATCGAAATAGTAAATAAAGGCACGAGAGTGCGTGCGGTGCCGCACAAACGGACGCTGCTAAACACCCAGGCTTGGGTAAGGAAAGCGTACGGCGCCGTACAGGCGGTCACAGCAACTAGACGCTGTTATGTGTGTTTTGTGCTGATGGCTAGTCGGGCGCTAGATAGCTACCATCATCCGCAAACAGTCAACAACACTAGGGAGGGATATTTAGGAGCTTTCATCCTTCGACATACATCCATCTACACACACACATATTTTCAAGACAATACTAGCGCATGGCCGTGCGGTCATGCGCAGTTTATATAGTTGCAGCACAGGAAGCTGCTACTGAAGTTTTTGCCCTTTCAGGACCTTCCAGGAGGACCAATGGAATGTACTGCAGCACCTGAGCATGTGAGCGAACATGTGGCCCTCGACCTCCAATGGGAGACCCTGTCCTGGGCATGCTCAGTGTGAGTAAACAAGGACTTAGTCCCAGAGAGGCTCGCTCGCCGCAGATCAGTGCAGGGTACCATAGGAAAGCCAGAAAAGGCAATAGTAACCCTATGCACCGAATCAGCCTCAGCGAGACGCTGGGAGCGACGTCTCCGCTGAGCAGAGCCCACTGCGGCCGATACCGAATGGGAGACCGCAGCAGACATGGATCGAGATTCCCCCTGTGCAGCAGAGGAAACTCGACTCCTAACATTACCCCCCCCTCCTAGGGCCCCCCCTCCTTGAGCCTCACTACGCTCAAAAGCTGCGATAAGCAGCGGAGCCCGAATGTGCTCCACAGGCTCCCAGGTTCTATCCTCTGGGCCGTGACCCTTCCAGTCCACCAGATAAAATTTCTTGCCACGTACCACCTTGCACCCCACAATAGCATTCACCTCAAACTCATCCGTGGATGAACCCGATGTCCCAGCAGATGACTCAGAAAACCGGGACAAATGAACGGGCTTTAAGAGGGAAACGTGGAAAGTATCGGTGATACCAAGGCATGGAGGAATAGCCAAACGGTAGACCACAGGGTTGACGTGTTCCAGAACCTTAAACGGGCCAATGTAGCGAGGAGCAAACTTAGTGGACTCAACTTGCAGCCTGATGTTACGGGCGGAGAGCCACACTAAGTCGCCAGGAGCAAAGACCGGAGCAGGGCGCCGGTGTGTATCAGCCGAAACCCTCATTCTCTCCTTGGAGGCCCGGATGGCATCCTGTGTGCGGTCCCAGATGTCACGTGCCTCCACCGCCCAGTCTGCCACCCTAGAATCGGTGGATGACACGGGCATGGGCACAGGGACACGCGGATGCTGGCCGTAATTAAGGAGAAAAGGTGTTTGACCAGTGGAATCGGCTATGGCGTTGTTCAAGGCAAATTCCGCCCAAGGTAGCAAAGATGCCCAGTCATCCTGCCTAGCAGAGACGAAATGTCGCAAATATGTCACCAGAGTCTGGTTGGTTCTCTCCACCAACCCATTCGTCTCGGGATGGTATGCAGAGGAGAGGTTTAACTCTATGCTGAGTAAACGGCAGAGCTCTCTCCAAAACCGAGATGCGAACTGGGGACCCCGATCGCTGACAATCTTATCAGGCATACCATGCAATCGGAAAACGTGTTTAATGAACAACACCGCCAAGGCCCGTGCTGAGGGTAACCGAGGAAGCGGCACCAAATGCACCATCTTGGAGAAATGGTCGGTGACAACCCAAATAATGGAGCAGCCAGACTCTAGCGAAACCGGAGCTACAGTTCTCAGGCTCTCAGAAGGGACGATAAGCCGAGGCTCCTCCTCCTCCTCCAATGAAACCACGGAGCTTGAGAGAGCGTCAGCACGAACGTTCTTCTCAACGGAGAGGAAATGGAGAGTAAAATGGAACCGGGAGAAGAACAGGGACCATCTAGCCTGGCGAGAATTCAGCCGCTGGGCCGTTTGCAGATACACCAAGTTCTTGTGGTCAGTGAAGACTTGGAAGGGAAAGCGAGCTCCCTCCAAGAGATGTCTCCACTCTGTAAAAGCCAACTTCATGGCCAGCAACTCCCTGTCCCCAATGGAATAATTCCTCTCCGCTGGTGTGAAGGTCTTGGAGAAGAAGAAGCAAGGATGCTTCCGACCTTGAGCATCCTTTTGGAAAAGGACTGCTCCAGCACCAACGGATGAGGCATCCACCTCCAAGATAAATGGCTTATCAACATCAGGGCGATGTAGGATGGGAGGGCTAGCGAAGTGTGACTTGATCGAGAGAAAGGCTTTGGAGACCTCCTCTGACCACAACTTGGGATTTGCTCCCTTCTTGGTGAGGGCAACCAAGGGAGCTACCAAAGTTGAGAAGTGTGGGATGAACTGGCGATAATAATTAATGAACCCCATAAAGCGCTGCACCGCTTTAAGAGAATGGGGTTCCTGCCAGTCCATTACAGCCTGTAGCTTGTCAGGATCCATAGCCAAACCCTGGGCAGAGATGATATAACCAAGGAAAGGCAAGGACTCCTGCTCAAACACACACTTCTCCAACTTGGCGTAGAGGGAGTTTGCCCGTAAGAGGTCGAAGACTTTGCGAACATCTCTCCGATGGGAGTCAATATCTGGAGAGAAGATGAGAATATCATCCAGATAGACCACGACCGAGGTGGTGAGCATATCCCGGAAGATGTCGTTCACAAAGTCTTGGAAAACGGCTGGGGCATTACAGAGCCCAAAGGGCATCACCAGATATTCATAGTGCCCATCCCTGGTGTTAAAAGCCGTCTTCCATTCATCCCCCTCACGGATGCGAATCAGGTTGTAGGCACCCCGCAGATCTAACTTCGTAAATACCCTCGCTCCCCATAGCCTATCAAACAGCTCAGATATCAGGGGTAATGGGTACTTGTTCTTAACGGTGATGGCGTTAAGACCCCTGTAGTCTATGCATGGACGTAAGTCTCCAGTCTTCTTCTGTACGAAGAAGAACCCAGCCCCTGCCGGTGACACTGACTTCCTAATGAATCCTCTTGCCAGATTCTCTTGGATGTACTGAGACATTGCCTCCGTCTCCGGGAGAGATAACGGACAGACTCGACCCCGGGGAGGCTCAGCACCAGGCAAGAGGTCAATAGGACAGTCATAGGGGCGGTGAGGCGGAAGGGTCTCCGCAGCTCTTTTGGAGAACACGTCTGCATAGGGCCAATAGTGCTTGGGGAGAGAGGAAAGATCTGCGGGTACCTGTGTAATAGCAACCTGAACGCACTCCCTCTGACATCTACCCTCGCAGGATTTACTCCATCCCAAAATTCTCCCAGAGGACCACTCAATATGAGGAGAATGGTAGCGAAGCCATGGTATCCCCAACAGGACCTCATCAATTCCCTCAGGAATGACTAATAGGGAGATTATCTCCTGATGTGATGGAGACACAGAAAGCGTGAAAGGAATGGTTTGGTGGGTAATCTGTGAGGGTAGTGTTGACCCATTTACCACTCGAATGGTCACAGGCTTGGCGAGCATCACTAAGGGTATTGCGTGACGCTGGGCAAAAGAGGAAGACATAAAATTACCCTCTGCCCCAGAATCCACGCATAGTTCGACCATAAGAGTGGATGGGCCTATGGTAATTGTCCACTTGAAAGACAACTTTGAGGCAAACGTCGCTGTGTCTAGTGTACCTCCTCCAACTGCCACTAAACGCTGACGTTTCCCCGACCGCTGAGGACCCTTGGAGGCAAGATGTCCTGACTGCCGGTAAACATGACGGACCTTATGTGCACGGGCGGACTGAGACTTGGATCCCGCTCGTGTCACCTCTAAGGCCTCATGTGACTCGGACGCCTGGACTGGAGATTCAAAGGTTTGGCAAAGGTGGGAGCCAGCCGAAACCTCTGCCTACACTGGGCTCGCTCCAACCTTCGCTCGTGAAAACGAAGGTCTATGCGAGTAGATATGGCTATGAGCTCCTCCAGTGTGGCGGGAATCTCCCTAGTGGCCAAAGCGTCTTTCACATGGTCAGCCAGCCCCCTCCAAAATACGGGAATGAGGGTTTTATCTGACCATTCCAACTCAGACGCTAATGTCCGGAAGAGAACAGCAAAATGGCTGACCATGGTTGAACCCTGAGTCAAAGCCAGCAGCTGGAGCGCTGTATCATGGGTGACTTGAGGTCCTAAAAAGACCTTTTTCAGAGTCCAGAAACCGAGGAACACTCCGTACCACATGATCGTTGCGCTCCCACAGCGGCGTAGCCCACTTCAATGCTCTGACCGACAAGAGGGAGATTATGAATCCCACCTTTGCCTGCTCAGTAGGGAAACGTGCAGCCAGGAGCTCGAGGTGTATACCACATTGGCTCACGAAACCCCTACAGGACTTACTGTCCCCAGAGTATCTCTCAGGCAAAGGAAGGTGAGATAGGGTCGGAACAGAGGTGGCAGTGGGTAAAGCTGCTGCAGCCACGCTAGCAGCCTGAACAGCTATTGCGGTAACATCCACCGCCGAGGTTGCACGCTCAAGAGACGCCAACCGGCCCTCCAGCAGCTGGATGTACCCCTGCAATCGCTGTTCATCCGCCATTACTTAGCCAGATCCTGGCGCTAGTATTCTGTTAGGGTTGGCGGAACGCACCAAATATATAGTTTATTAGATGGAATTGGTGCGTTCGCAACCTGGGATCCACCGTGCAGGAAAATACCTGCTGCTAAGTAAGACGGACTATATGGCGGTACTATAAGTATACATACAAGGGTTAACTTCACCCTGTGTGAAGGAAGCAATCCTGTTGCGTCACAGGACCGCGGTACCGCACATAGAGCGCGAGCAATAAGTCAGCGAACACAACCCCAACTAGGATTGAAGTCCGATTAGACCACTACTGGCACAACACCGCAACTGGGTATGTAAGGAAACTATCGAAATAGTAAATAAAGGCACGAGAGTGCGTGCGGTGCCGCACAAACGGACGCTGCTAACCACCCAGGCTTGGGTAAGGAAAGCGCACAGCGCCGTACAGGCGGTCACAGCAACTAGACGCTGTTATGTGTGTTTTGTGCTGATGGCTAGTCGGGCGTTAGATAGCTACCATCATCAGCAAACAGTCAACAACACTAGGGAGGGATATTTAGGAGCTTTCATCCTTCGACATACATCCATCTACACACACACATATTTTCAAGACAATACTAGCTCATGGCCGTGCGGTCATGCGCAGTTTATATAGTTGCAGCACAGGAAGCTGCTACTGAAGTTTTTGCCCTTTCAGGACCTTCCAGAAGGACCAATGGAAAGTGCTGCAGTACCTGAGCATGTTTTGCCCTTTCAGGACCTTCCAGGAGGACCAATGGAATGTACTGCAGCACCTGAGCATGTGAGCGAACATGTGGCCCTCGACCTCCATTGGGAGACCCTGCCCTGGGCATGCTCAGTGTGAGTAAACAAGGACTTAGTCCCAGAGAGGCTCGCTCGCCGCAGATCAGTGCAGGGTACCATAGGAAAGCCAGAAAAGGCAGTAGTGATCCTATGCACCGAATCAGCCTCAGCGAGACGCTGGGAGCGATGTCTCCGCTGAGCAGAGCCCACTGCGGCCGATACCGAATGGGAGACCGCAGCAGACACGGATCGAGATTCCCCCTGTGCAGCAGAGGAAACTCGATTCCTAACATTTAGGAGTTTAGTTCACTGAGTCCACCATCTAGGAGCTAGGTAGCGCGGTGACCTAATTTTTACTATATTAGTTCTCTTGTATATATGACAGGCTTGGCACAGTAGTCGTCTAGGCACCAGCAGCTTCCCCCATCTCCACGCTCAACATCGCTTGGAGCACCGGTGTATTTTTCTTATCTAGATTCTGTTTCTTACCGCTGAAGTGCACCTATGATAAAAATTACAGACCTCTCCATCCTTTGTAGGTGGGAAAACTTGCAAAGTCGGCAGTGTATTTTCATACTCATTTTCACCAATGTATACTGACAGACCATGTGACACATAGATTGCACATAGGTGCACTTCCCTTTACTAAGCATGTGACTTATGAAGGTAATTACTTAAACCAGAACTTTTAGGGACTTCAAAGCAAAAGGAGTTAATACACATGCCAATTTTTAGCCATTTGATCTCATAAATTTTATTTATGGCTATATTTTTCTCACATCACTTCACCAACTTACACTCTTTAGTGCTGCGGCAATATACACAAATCAGACTTCAAAAAAATTTATACACAGGTTGTAATGTGACAAAATCGGAAAATAGCCAAGGGGGTGAATACTTTCACAAGCCACTGTATGTATCTACAGTATCTGTTCTTACTTGCTCTGCATTACTGTTGTTCATGGACTGTGTCTATAAAAATAGTGAAACTGGACTAGCAATAAAATCAGTTCAAACATGGAAAGTTTGCAAGGTGTGCAAAGCCTAAGGCTACATTCCCACAATGAGATTTTAATGAGTTTTTTTTATTCTGCATGTTTTTGCTGCAAAAATACATAGCGTCTTAAGTCGTATTTCCACGATGAGTTGTTTGTGATTTTTTGATGCTGCATATTTTTGCTGTGTCAAAAACTTTGCTTCTTAGGCTACGTTCACATTTGTGTTGTGCGGTGCTGCATCGGCGACGCAACGCACAACACAAACAAGAACCCATGCAAAACGCATCATTTTGTGACGCATGCATCCTTTTTTGGCATGATTTTGAACCCAAAAAAAATGCAACTTGCTGCGTCCTCTGCGCCCTGACGCTTGCGCCAAAAAAGACGCATGCGTCACAAAACGCAAGGCAACGTATGTCCATGCGCCCCCATGTTAAATATAGGGGCGCATGACGCATGCGTCGCCGCGGCTGCACCCGATGCAGCCCGGCAAAACGCTAATGTGAACGTAGCCTTACAGTTCTAGCAAAGTGAAAGGTATTTATAGAAAATTCAGGGTTACTGTACTATTTTTTTACTCAGAAAAATACTGTCATGTGGTCAAATCTGTAACATGTCAGTTTCTCTTCTGTGTATGGTGAGTTTTATGTACAGATTTTTTCCTTCAACCCATCTGGCTAGGAGAAAACAGATGGAGATAAAAGGTAATGATCAGTGTACTTAAAAACACACTGCGGTATTTGACTTTTTAAGCTTCCTAAATTATATAAAGTGTCAAAAAATGATTTATTTTGGGGGTAAGATGCATGTATTGCTGTTGTTTATAGACAGGTGTTCGAGGGGAATAAGCCGTGCCATTTTGCACACAATTGGTTTCAACGATAACCCTGTTTGGGGAGTGTAAAGAGTTTTGTACTTTTCTAAAGGAAGTAGCGATAGCTTTTTCATAAGTAGCGCAAAAATTATCCATTTAATTAGGGACAGAAAACAGGTGTACTGTACTGTTTTTAATGTAAAGAAATAATGGTCTTTCAACTAGATGTGAAAAAAACATTACCCCTGTTTTTTTTTAGGGTCTGCAGCTGATAAGCTAAACACAAAATGATCAGGCAATTACAAAGGTATTTTTTATCAAGCTATCCAAAAATTGCCTCTTTTATCAGAAAAACAACCTGTTGCTTCATATTAAACATGAAGAATTTATGGCTTGTCATCACCAAGCCTTTTCGAAAACTAGTCCTTTTTGCAGAGCTCTTGAGGGTACAATAAGATTAAAGTACATTTCCCAGTATCAGTACTATTTTCAAGCTCTACTGTATAAACTATAGTGGCTGCCAGTGGACTGCAAGGGGGTATGTGGCTGGTGTAGCTGTGAAGTGACTATGGTAGAACTATTACAGTACAGAGTAAAAACGCGCAGGCAAGGATTTCCTTGGCAGTTTGAAGCTAGCAATGGCAACTGCAGCAGCAGCAAAATAGTCTTGCAATATGAAACAGTGGGCAATCAAGAGGTGTGTGGTTGGCATGGCCGTGAAGCGGCTGCAGCCAACTTAGTATGGTAGAGTTAAGATAGGGGAAGCCAGATAAATGAGTGTAAGTTTAGGACCATCAGCAGCAGCCCCAGCAGCAGCCAGATTTACAGTATAAATGACATGAAGGAATAGGAGGAGATGCCCAGCAGAGTATGATCCATCTGCAGTGGTGGTTGCAGAACCTTGTAGAAGACCGTCAACGGACTTGCACAGATTGTATAACCAATGTAATCCAATTCAGTTTGACAAATATTACCTTTTTCACATTTGTAGCAAATAATTTTGTCCGTTTTAGGGTGACTGATAAACAGGCCATGCTGAACATTCTCTCCGACATTACACTGGAGGCTGGACATGATAGTACACCAATAGCAAACTGGGCTGCTGCTTCTCACTGGTCCATTTTGTTGACCCAGAAAACCAAGGAATTGAGGGGCTGGGCATCTGCTTGAGAAAGGACACAGTCTTGATACGACTAAACCTGGCTGTCCTGTTGGGCAACTCTGTTTTTTTTGCACCAGCAGATAAACCATTGGGTTCATAATGACATGTGTAATTGGAGCTGCTGCTGCTGTGGCCTCAGATATTTGTAAAATTCTTATTTTTTAAAAGAAATTTGCACTTATGGAATTCAAAGAATTGGGTTTCAAAATTTTTAACAATTTGGCTCTGATATTTTTTTTCTTGATGACCTGCTTTGCACAAAGGCAGAAAGCTGAAGGAAGTGTTGTCTATGCAGCAAATGATGATACATGTGGTCGGCAATCGTGTACTGTGAAAAAAATTCCCCAATTAGAGATTTCATATTTAACTGTTAATATGTCAATTTCTCCTATCCAAAAATTCCTTAACAATTTGTAAATAACTGACAAGAATTTAAAGATTTTTGGTTCAGTAATTTTAAAAACACTTTAACCTTTTCTGACCTACTTTGAGCAGGGGCTGCAGACACAGAAATGTGTTGACTTAGCTGGTAGCACATAGTGGTCACATGGTCATACATATGATTAACAACAATGCACTTTAGGCTTTACCATCTACCACAGATTTGCATGCTAATAGGCCAATTTCCCTGCCCAAAAAAATTCTGAAAAATTTTCGAAATGTAAAAAAAAAAAAAAAAATCATAAGAATATTGGTTGGATAATTAATTTCCAACAATTTTGCCCTTTCTTATAATTTTGTTCTCTCTGCCCTGTAGCTGCAAGCACTAGGATATGTTGACTTTGTAGGGAGTGGTAACATTTCTCCTGCTCAGACTTGATGATTGGCAACAATGATTATGATTGGCAATCCCCATTTTGCATCTTTATGCAGCCCACTAGCCCTCACTATGACCATTTTACAGCCATTATAAAGAACCAAGTTTGGTGTCTCAGTGGTTAGCCTTGCAGCGCTGACGTCCTGGGTTCAAATCCCATCAAAGACAACATCTGCAAGGAGTTTGTATGTTCATCAAGGACAACATCTGCAAGGAGTTTGTATGTTCTCCCCGTGTTTGTGTGGGTTTCCTACAGGTATTCCGGTTTCCTCCCAAATTCCAAACACATACTGATAGGGAATTTAGATTGTGAGCCCCATTGGGGATAGTGATGCTAATGTGTGCAAACAGTAAACACTGCGGAATATGTTAGTGCTATATAAAAAATAAAGATTTTTATTATTCTGGAGACATCAACCTATAGGGCAATATGTTCCCATGTGGGATATCCTTTAATGTTGAGAGGAGCACTCTGATCTATTGTACAATGCTGAGAAAAGATGCATCTATATATAACAGTATTTTGAAGGTCAATATTTATCCTTTTAGATAGTTATCCTTTGAGGTAGTAATGTGAAGAATGCACACAGAGGCTTTTGGCAAAGTACTACCACAAAGATTGGTTAAAGAGTACACACAGCGGCTTTTGGCACAGTGCTATCACAGATATTGTTGCCTTAAAGTACAAAATTAAATTTACACACACATCAATCTCACTGACTCTGTTGAAGAGTATAAACACTTTTGGTCTCGCATGGTACTATCACATACAAATGTACAGAGTACACAAAGATTTTTTGTAAAACTGCACACATGCAAAACCTAATTTTGTCCATCACTACAGCTGCATCCTGTCCCTATGCTTTGTAGAGTAGGAATAAAAAATAAGAATCCTGAACCAGGAGGAACAGGTCCAAGTGGAAGAGGAGGTGGATGTGGCGGTATAGGGGGAAGAGGCTTAGGAGGAGGTAGCAAATTAAGTTTTTTGTTTTTTTTATTTGTGGAGGAGCCTCCAAAAGAAACAAATGGCAAAAAGAGTTGAATACTGGCTGAGTGTGGATGTTATACAGTAGTTGTATAGTCATCCTGTGTTGCTAGTCACTACTCACGGATAGGCCATGAGGCAGAAGAGTTAGAGTTTGGGGTCAATACTAAGAGAGAACGCAAATAGCCAAGGGAAAAAACAAAGTTGTAGGTCAGGTCACCGTCCCAGGTCAATAACAAGAGATAGCAGAGCAAAAGCTGAAGGACAAGACAAATGAGTAGTCAGAACACAGTCCAAAGGGTCATGTAGCAGAAGATCAGAACCCAGAGCAACAGAATCAGGCTAACACTCACCTTGAAGCACAAACTACATCTGGCAAGGATGAGGGGCAGACAGCGCAGGTAAATAGCTATGCGATTACCAGAACACTGAACACCTGCAAAAATTCGCGCACGCCCCAGTCACAGATTGGACAGCAGAGTTGTCAATCAAGGCTCCAACAGCCCAGCAAGCCCACCACTGAATTTGGCAACAAAGCTGTCAATCAAGACACAGACAGCTCAGCAAGACAGTTTCCATAGAAAAGCGTAGCAGTCATTCACAGAGCAGAGGAATCGTTACACATACAAAGGCATAGACAAGTTTCATGAGATCCACACACCTGGTTCATTTTAAGGAATGTTAGCTTCCCCATGTTGTATCTGGACAGTCAGATGAGACTATCTGTGATGACAACCACTGCTGTGCTAAACACATGTTTATAAAGTACACTTGCCGCAGGGCAGGCCAGCACCTCCAAGCCATAACGGGCAAGCTCGGGCCATGTTTCCAATTTGGAGACCCAATAGTTAAATGGGGCAAACCCATCTGTTAGTACGTGGAGACGTTTGGGCAGGTACTCTTCCACCATGTTGTTGTAACAATGCCTCCTGCTAATACAGGCCGTAACAGATGGAGGTGCCTAATGTTTTGGTGCACTAAAAGTTTTGCCAAATTTGGCATGTAGGAAAGACATAAGTAGTTTTTCTACCAGCATGTGCTTGTGTTCACGCATATTCCCTCTCCAGTGATGGAAGTAATGATGGTACGTTGTCCTTGTAGCGGGGATCCATCATAGTGGTCAACCAGTAATCTGCGCTGGTAAAAATATGGGCAATTTGTCAGTCATTTCGTAGGCACTGCAAGCTGTCCTCAGTGGGGTGGTATATTGTCTGGGACCTCTGCATCCCCCCCAGCCATGCTTCAGTGATGCCAATGAGCTGATCTTAGTGCCACCCTGGTTGTTCCTCCTCCCCGCCTCCTTATTCTTATCATCATCATCATCATCATCATCATCATCCTACCAAATGGGACCTGGCTGATGTCAGTACAGTAACCCACCCTCTGAGCCATGTTGGGACGACAGATAACGGTGTGAAATTACTCTTCTCTACCTCCTGCTGCTCTTCCTCCTGTGCCACTACCTCATCCATCTTCACCTGAATTGTTTTTGCAGTAGGTAATAAGTGGTATAAAAAAGCTAATGATGGCATCATCAGCACTGTTCATATTGGTGTTATATTCAAAGCACTGCAACACGGCACACATGTCCCGCATGGAGGCCCAGTCATTGGTAGTGAAGTGGTGTTTTTCTGCACTGCAACTCAGCCGTTCATGCTGCAGCTGAAACTCCACTATTGGCTGCTGCTATTCACACAGTCTCTCCAGCATATGCAAGGTGGGGTTCCACATTGTTGGCACGTTTTACACCAGCTATTGACCGGAAGGCAGAAGTGATGCTGCAGTGAGCTCAGACAGGCGAGTAGCAGAATGGTGAAAATTGAAAGTGCACATATTGTCTGCACTTTCAGCAGCAGCTCTGACATCTGTGGGTAGTTTTTCAGGAAGCTCAACAAGATCAAGTTTAGCACATGCTCCAGGCAAGGGATGTGAATCAAACTGGCTAGGCCCAGAGCTGCTATGAGATTTCTTCCATTATCTCACACTATCAGGCCGTGCTTGAGGTTCACTTGTACCAACCACTCATCTGTCTGCTGTTTAATCCCAGTCCACAACTCCTAAGTATTGTGGGATTTGTCCCCAAAACAGAGGAGTTTAAGGACAGCCATTTCCCCCTGGCTGTGCTCATGGTGGTGCAAGTCTTCCTGTGAATGAATGAATGAGAAGGTGGAGAAAGAAGAATGGAAGGAGGAGGAGGCAACCTGGACAGATAAACATCCAGCAATACTAGGGGCGGTAGGACATGAGCAAGAATTCCTTCTGTCTCTGCCCCAGATGCTACTACATTTATCCAGTTTGCAGGTAGGAAAAAGTAACGTCCCTGGCCGTGCTTACTAGTCCATGTATCCATGTGCACACTTGATTAGGTCTGCAATATGTTTGTGCAGGGCAAGGATGGACCACCTGGAAAAGTAGTGGCAGTTTCGAACAACATAATGCAAGACAGCCGTCAACATCAGTTTTTTAAAACTATTCATCTCCAGTTATATTTGAAATGCTGTCATTCAGGACCATGGCTCGTGGGGACTAGTTTGGTATCTCCTCTTCTGCTCTAGGATTTGAGGGATGGAAAGCTGAACACTTCTATGGTATAATGTGCAGATGCTTGGTTATACTGGGATTGATGGTGGTGGTGATGATGCTGTCACATCCTCTCTTTGTGAGGACTCAGGTGGCCCTGTGGATCATGAGCAGGAGGAAGAGGCTGAGACCATAGCAGAATAAGGAGCACGAGAAGGCTCAGATCTATAATGCCTTTTAAGGTGTTTACTCGACTGCACCTCGTGCTTGGATTTCAGATGCCTCATCAAACAGGGGGTTTCTCTGGTTCCGCACTGTTATGCCTCGATTCAGGGTCACACGGCACATAGTGCAAACAACCTGGCACATGTTGGCAGCACATTACCTGAAGGAATGCCATGCCAAGCAGCTCTTTTGAGCTGTCTGTGGTGTGCCTATATCAGCAGTGCAGTGGGCAGAGGCAGCTATATACTGGATAGTGGCTGTCTGTTGTTTCTCTGTAACTTGCTTTCTCTTTTGATATGTTTTTGTGGCAGCATGACATACACTGTCAGGTTGGCACTGTTAAACTGATTAAAATGATACCTAGATTTATTAAATCTGCCTTCTGGTTGTTGTTTAACCTTTATTTGCAATTTCCAGTTAATGAGATTCTCGTGCTTTGGGATGGGACTGTGGAAGGGGGTCTTTTTGTGGTGCTCTGCCTACAAATTCATCTGTGACAGTGACCTGCCCCATATTTTACATACTTTATATCTTATAGTTTGAAAAGAAATTACACTCATCATGCAGGCACCTGCACCTGTGCTGTAGCAGGATGTGATCTATAATATCCATATTTTAATTTAATTTAGTTTCTTGAAAAAAAAAATCATCTTAATAAATGGCTCCAGTGGCCATGGCTGCGCAGTAGCATCATTCAGAATGCGATAGATCCTACTGCGCAGGCACCATTTTGATTAAAATTGGGTTTTTTTTGCACGAGAATCTCATTAAAGGGAACCTGTCACCTGAATTTGGCGGGATCGGTTTTCGGTCATATAGGCAGAGTTTTCAGGTGATTGAATCACCATTTCATTACCCGCTAGCTGCATGCTGGCCGCAATATTGAATTGAAGTTCATTCTCTGTCCTCCGTAGTACACGCCTGCGCAAGCACCATGGCACCATGTCCCATACCTTAAAGAGTGGTCTGTCCCTTCAGGCTACTGTTCTGCAGTTCATTCATGAAGATGCCCTGATGACTGTGCTGCTCTAACAATTGCACATGGCACAACTAATGGATCAATAATTGCCTAGGCTTTGGAGAATACCATCTAACACATGGCACACTGGGTGCAGTAATGATTTCTCAGCCTCTGAATTTCTCTTTCTTTGATTCAGAATTCAATTATAGTTTGAAAATTGCAAAAATGTACATAACTGTGAATGATGGCTGTTATGACGTTTTCAAGGAAATGTGGATTTAATACTCTGAAATTGATGCATAAATATGAATACGTTGTATTCTAAATATTGCATTTTAGCCACTTTTAGTTCCAGACATGACAATGAACCTAAGTGACAATGAGAAAAAAAATCCTCCCTTTTTTTTTATCACAGACAACTGTAATGCTTTTGTTCAGCATAGACCATAATAGAGTTTGAGAAATTACTACATTTTAAATCTGAAAATATGTCCTTAATTGCTAAGATTCTCTAATTCCATTAGTGTTCTTCTCTATGAACAAAGTATAAAAGTATTTAAATTATTTACCTTTCTATACAGACACAAATGTCCTTTCGCCAATTACCATAAGATATGGGTTTCAAAATAGCTATTTATGTTGTATTTTTACCTCCACATTTACAATTAGTAATGCTATTAATGGTTCCTGTACTTAGTGTTACTAATTATATTGCTATGAACTAAGGGTTTTAAAAATAGCAGTTGCCATCAACCACCAATTAATGCTTAATGAGAGCCATAAACCAGACATCGTAATGAATTTCAAAGTTATTGCAACTTGTGTTGCTCAAGAAATCACAACACTGTGTGGCCAAGAATACAAAGCACTGACTTAGAATATATTCAACACTTTATTATAGCCTGCTCATCCTCACATTGTTCTTAACGTAAGACAATTTTCAATTAAAATTGTCAGAAGATACTAAAAGAAAATGCGTAACAATGGTCAAATTTAAGACTTGTGGTATCAAAGAGTAAGAGATGATGAAAGAATATAGTGTTACTGCACATGTTGAAATGGGAATAATTTACTTATAAAAAAAATTGGAGATGAGCAAGTCTGTTGAAATTTGAATTTGACAGATTCATTGAAATTCAACTTAGGCCTCTTTCACACGTCAGTGTCTCCAGTACGTGTACTGACAGTTTTCTCACGTACCGGAGACACTGACACACGTAGACCCATTCAAATGAATGGGTCTATGCACATGTCTCCGTGTTTTCACGGACCGTGTGTCTGTGTGCAAAACACAGAGACATGTACGCTTTTCTCCGGCAGCATGTACCGCAATACGTCCCGCACACGTGCACAAGGAGAACAGTATGCACTCTCCTCCATGTGCACGTACCACCCACAGGAGAGACAGCGCTACTGTAAGCGCTGTCCCCACTGCATGTGGTGCTGAAGCCGGCATTCATCTCTATGTTCAGTCTATGTTGTATAAGGTCACATACCGGTGCAGGTTCTGCCTGCTGTACACCAAGTACAAATCCAGCCTTCCGTACTCCAAGTACAAATCCCGCTTGTTGCACTCAGAAGCAAATCCTGCTTGCTGCACTCAGCAGCAAATCCTGCTTGCTGCACTCTGAAGCCAATCCCGCTTGCTTCACTCAGATGCAAACTCTGTCTCTGATGCAAGCTTTTCCTATTGCTCTATTCAGTCTATCCTTCACGTCCAGCTGCTGCGTGACCGTTGGTCTGCCCTGGAGTGGTACCTGGCGCTCATCGGGAGCCAAGTCTAACCTCACCATAAGAGGCTCTAGTGAATAGTCAGGTGATTGCTTAGTCACGCCCCTCCAGGCTCTCCACGGCTCGTGGCACAGTGGTTCCACAAACCACAATCGATACACACACACACAGACACACACCGACAGACACACACAGACATGCACATATTCTTCACCCACACATATCCTCTGCCCATACACAGAGATACACACATATTCTCGGCCCACACACTCTTCCTCCTTCTGACATCAGTTTCCTTTGACAATTTACAGCATTTTTGGCAGCAAATCTGCAGCAAAACAGCAAAAATGCAATACTTTTTACACCTGCGATAGGTTGCGTTTTGCCGCATTTGACGACGCATGCGTCATTTCGTTGTCTGCGGCTTGGCGCGGTAAACGCTACATGTTGTAATTTCAGAGGCGTCAATTTGACGCCTTGAAACGTATGCGGTTGTTAGCAGCAGGAATGCATCGAAAAAAAGCATTACAGTCTATGTGAACGCATGCATTCGCAAGCACATGCCTTTGTTTGCATTTGGGAACGCATGCGTTTTACCACATGAAAACCTGGCTAGACACCTCCCACATACAAACTGATAAAAGGAGGGAGTGGGCATTTGCAGGTCACTACTCAGCAGACTTTGAAGACAGACTCTGGAAAGAACCTGGGAGGAATCTCCACTCTGAACAATGTGAGTATCAAAGCCAATGTCTTTATTTTCTTTTTCTGCCTCTATATGTCCTAATAATTTCTGTATTTTTTTTGCTGCATGCATCAGAATGTCTTCTTCTGAGGAGGAGGAGCAAAGTCTTGAGCCTGCACAAGGTAGAAATTAAAGTGAAGTGAATACTTACCTCTTCAGATTGATAAGTATTTTCTGTCACATCTACACATTTGGCAATTTTTTTTTCTTTTTCAGAACAGTTCTTCAACTGCAGCAGAGACTCAGCAGGAGCAGCGTGGACACGGTCGTGTGGCAAGGTGGCATGTAAGTATACCTGACTGATTGTACTCTGCTTATTGTATCCTGACTTTACTATTCTTCACTGTTCTTTTCTTTACTTTGCTCTTTCTTTACCTTTTTCTTCTTGACTCCTCTTTTTTCTTGACTTTGAATATTCTTGCCTGTTTTCTATCTCTGTTGTCTTCTTTCTTTTCCTTATGTTAATTTCTCAAACATTAATGTATTTATTTATTTTCTAGGTTCTAGAACGGGATGAGGACCTCATTGACAATGACATCCACATCTTCCTGGTCCATAACCGAATCTCGGTGTGGGTCACCCGGGTTCCACAGCACTCGGACAATGTGACGATCCAGCGGCTATGGAATGAGGTGGCCCAAGCTATGTGGGATGGTGGGACAACACCCTGGCTCAGGTCCACAAGGCATTTTGTAAGTATTGCAATGTGGTGTGATGCAGCAGTGACCTTGACCGGGATCACACAACTGTGTGTGATGAGAGAAACTCCAGAGAGTTTCTCTTATCACACACAGTTGTGTGATCCCAGCCAAAAGTGCATTGTCTAACCATAATTTTTTTTTTTCAACAGTGCTCAAAGTCAGAACATGTTGACGTTCGATGAAGGATTGCTTCAACAAGGACCTTCGTCAAGAGAGCTGGGTTCCTAGTGGTTCTGGAACAAGGATCCGAAAATTTAAATATCACCGCATCCTGGCATTTTTGAGACCGGTCCTTGTCCAGAGAACATAAGTATTTTTTGTGGTGTATTGGGTTGTGTTGTACTGCCTAATCTGTATTGTTCTATTCCACAGGAGTTGGCGCTTTTACTATTGGAAATGTTTGGTACTAATGTTTTTTTTTTTCACAGCACATGGAGCAGCACTCTTGACCCTGGTTCTGGAGGGGTCCTTCATCAAACAGCCTCAGACCCATCCCAGCCATCGAGCAGCACTGCAACAAAACGGCCTGCAACACAGACTGGAGACCAGGAAGCTGTTCCATCAGGTGTTCCTCTGTCCCAGTCCTCTGCCTCTACCTCTTTTTTGGCTCATTGGGGACATTGTGAGAACCGGGTAGCATTAATCACTACCCAGAACAGGCGCAAAGACGGATACCGGATCCGTGGCTGTATTCATTACATATAATACAGCAACCGGAAAAACGTGAGGTGATATCAGCTTCACTAGGGTCGGACGCAGCAACAGACACAGAGTTCAGCGGTACTCCCGGAGGGGGTAAGCCGATAAAAGGACTCGGGTTGCCCGTCGAACCAGGACCCGGAGGGGACAGATTGGGCCGGCAGCCAGTTCACATACAGCAGCAGGGCCACACAGATATTGCGTACAATAAGAGGCGAAGACCCCGGCAGGGTCAAAGTAACTCAGAGTTCCCATACAGACTCCGGTGACAGGACTGGTTGTAAATCCTTTTTTGTTAAAGTAAACTGGTTAAACGTTTCAGTGCCTCAGTCTTTCATTTGGACAATAGCCATCTATCCAGGATTGGGATCATCACCGCTGGGAGAACCTGCTGCTGATCAAGTAAGTGCCTGTTCCCTCACGATACCCTTTACACTGTGCATTGCCTGAGGCCACAGCACCGGGTCAAGCCACCCGTGACATCCCCCTCAAGAGACAGACCCCATTGGTCCGGTGCTGGGTACCCCGGTCTCTCGGGCGTCACAATTGGCGTCACGAACAGGATAGAGCCAGCCCATATACCGGGTATTGTGTGCCGTGATTGGAGCCCAAAACTTTGAAAACTTGGATGAAAAATCGTGAAAATTGACTTTGTTAAAGAAAATTCCATTTCCCATTAAAAACTATTGAAAGTGACTTTTTCCCATTGGTTATAATGGAGTAAAGATGGCCGCCATCCCCTGAGGTAATCACCTCATAACCGTTAGGCGCGAGACTGTTAATTGAGCTACGCCATTACCTGAGCCCCAGTCTAACTGAAAAACTTCAGAATCCGCCATTACAGAGCGCGCGGCGGGCGGGAGCAGCAGGGGGCGTGTCATTGTGGGCGGCACCAAGCTGAGAGCTCTGACGTCAGAGCAAGGGGAAAACCAATCCTGCTGCACAGCAGAACGAATCTACACTATCCCGACGGAAGCGGAGGACCGGAAGGGTCCGGATTAACTAAGGGGGCACAGTATGTCGCAGCACGGAGACGCCGCAGCACCCGGCGGCGCTAATGCAGCTGAAAGACAGAGTGTCGATAGAGCGTCTGGTAGCGCAGCGGTGCAAGGAGTGGCGCCCATCATGCCGGTGCTGATGCCATATACCCCAGGTGGCCCGTGGCTTCCAATGTATGAAGGTGAGCCTAATACCCTTGACGATTTCAGAGAAAAGATGCTGGCCCATTTTGACATGTTCCCCGTGGGTGAAGTTCAGCGTGTTAGTCTCCTGATGATGCAGTTAAGTGGCCATGCTAAGCGAGAAGTCACAGCATGGGCAGCTGATCTAAAAGGCACTGTTGAACGCATATTTGCTGGATTAAAAGCTACATTTGAAACCACTGCCAGCAGCAAAGCTAAAATACGATTCTTTAATTGCAAACAAAAAGTTAATGAGGGCGTGAGAGACTTTGCCTTAAACCTGCAGGAAGCCCTTAAATCACTTACACTGGCTGAACCCATTTTTAACACCGGAGCGGATAAACTGCTAAGAGATCAATTTATGGAGGGACTCTACACCCCTTCTCACCGGGGGCATGTGAGCATGCTTGTTTTTAAGAACCCTGAATTGACATTTGCTCAATTAAAGGAGAGCGCTATACGTCTCCAGCTGGCAGAGGCACCTCGGGATCAGGATCCTGCGCAACCTATGGCAGAGGCACCTCAACAACAGGGAGTGCCAGTGACATCAGCTATGTCCGGGGCCATTGCTAAGCCCCTGGGGCCCAGTACTAATGAGGCTCTTCAACAAAAGCTTGACTCTTTAACTGATGTTTTTGCTTCAATGGCTAAAACCATGCAGGAGGTGAGAGGACCCAAGATAGAGTTCGCAAACCGTAGAGAGGATGTTCCATGGATGAGACCCCAGAGATACCCGACATGGAGAGGACAACCCCGCGACCGCTACCAACCGGATGGACAGCCCATTTGCCGCCGTTGCCAGCAGCCAGGCCACTTTGCACGAGATTGTGATTTAAACAGGAATCCCCTGTGAATGCGGGCCGCTTCACAGGAATTAACTTTCAAGGCCCAACACCCTGGCACGACAGGTACATCGGAGGACGACCCATTATCCCTATCGTGCTGGACGGAATTCCCCTCAACGCTTTGCTGGACACAGGTTCCCAGATTTCATCTATACCGTATATCCTTTATAAGAGGTACTGGGCTGATGCAGATATTGATAAAGGGCCCTCTGATGTTGAACTAGATATATGGGCCAGTAATGGTAAGTTGGTACCGAAACTAGGATTCAGGGAGATGACCATAAAGATTGGTAAAGTAGAATTGAAGAAACAGGGTATAATTGTTGTTGATGTTGACCGGCGGAACTGTGAACCAACTGTATTGATAGGAATGAATGTGTTAGAGAACTGCTTTTCCGAAGTTATTTCTGTCTTACAGCAAATTGCTGAAACTGCCCAATCCTGCCAGCAGAGAGTTCTCCAAAGGGAAATAAAAGTATTGATGTTAAGGCAACAGGTAGAAGTTGCAGGTGGAGAAATCGGCAGTGTGAGGGTAAATGATCCAACATCTATTGTAATCCCATCAAAAACAGAAATGCTGGTATGGTGTAGAGCAGCCATTGGTACTAAGGGACGAGATTATCAAGCCTTAATAGAACCAGTGTACACCGACAGCAGGCCCACTATACTCACAGCACGAGGGGTAGTCGAGGTACACCGGGGACGAGTGCCAGTACGACTTTTGAACTGTGGAGAGGAAGAGGTCACTTTGCCAAGGTATGCTACAGTGGCAAAGCTATATACTGTTGACAACAATGCCATCACAACCATTGAGCCCTTAGAACCAACCTGTCAGGTGGAAGGCAACGGCTCAGACGGAGAATTGGAGGATTGGTGTCAACAGCTACACGTGGGCATAAATTCAACACCTACCCATCAAAAACAAGGGGTGTATAGGCTAGTGATGGAATATGAACAAGTCTTCAGTAAACACCCATTGGACTTCGGACGGATAGAAGGGGTAGAACACACAATCCCCACCAGCGACCATCCCCCAATAAAAGAAAGATATAGACCCATACCGCCCGCTCACTATCAATGTGCAAAAGATATGCTGAGGGAGATGAAACAGGCCGGGGTAATAAGAGACAGCTGTAGCCCCTGGGCGGCCCCTCTAGTGCTTGTCAAAAAAAAGGACGGAACCATGAGAATGTGCGTAGACTACCGGCGGATTAATAACATCACCCATAAAGACGCCTACCCCTTGCCTAGGATAGAAGAGTCCTTGACTGCTTTGAAATCTGCTAATTATTTTTCCACCTTAGACTTAACAAGCGGGTATTGGCAAGTCCCTGTGGCTGAGAGAGATAAGGAAAAGACGGCATTCACCACACCAATGGGTCTATGTGAATTTAATCGCATGCCATTCGGACTCTGCAACGCATCCGGTACCTTCCAGCGGCTGATGGAATGCTGCCTCGGACACAAGAACTTCGAGACCGTCCTCCTGTACCTAGATGATGTGATCGTCTACTCAAAGACTTACGAACAACACTTAATAGACCTGGCAGAAGTGTTCGAAGCCTTATCCAGGTATGGCATGAAAATCAAGCCATCCAAATGTCACCTTCTCAAGCCAAAGGTACAGTACCTGGGACACATCGTGAGTTCGGAGGGAGTAGCACCGGATCCCGAGAAAATAAGCGCCATAAGGGATTGGCCAAGACTTACCAACGCAAAAGAAGTGAGGCAATTCCTGGGATTGGTGGGTTACTATCGCAGATTTATAAAAGGATTTACCAAATTGGCAGCACCCTTGCAAGACGCCTTGGTAGGGCAGACGAAGAAACCTTCAAACCGAAACCCTCCTTTTCAGTGGAACAATGAAAGGGAAGACTCCTTTGAACAACTAAAGAAGGCACTAACCGGAGAAGAGGTTCTGGCATACCCAGATTACCATCAACCTTTCATCCTCTACACCGATGCCAGTAATGTGGGACTAGGAGCGGTGCTGTCACAAAAGCAAGAAGGTCGGGAGAAAGTCATCGCCTTTGCAAGTAGAAAGCTCCGGCCTACTGAAAGAAATCCAGAAAATTATAGCTCCTTCAAATTGGAACTACTGGCAGTAGTTTGGGCTGTGACTGAACGTTTCAAACACTATCTGGCTGCTGCAGAATTTATTGTCTATACTGACAACAATCCGTTGACCCACCTGGACACAGCCAAATTAGGTGCGTTAGAACAGCGATGGATAGCCCGGTTATCTAATTACAACTTCAAGATCAATTATCGAGCAGGTCGCAAGAATGGAAATGCCGATGCCCTATCCCAGATGCCACACTTGAGAGATGTAGAAGAAGAAACGGGGGAGCTTGAAGAAATTGAACTACCAGCCTTCCATCATCCCAAGGCAAAACATCATCAGTCAAGTACCTATCAGAAACAACAAGAGGTGAATTTTAATCCGTTAGCACACCATAGATGGGCTGACACCCAAGACAGCAATCCGGCTGTGAAGTTGGTGAAGGAACTGTTAACTGAGCAAAGTGCATATCCCGATGAGGATGCCCCAGAAGAGACGCATCAACTCTGGAAAGAGAGAGGCAAAATGTTCCTGGATCAAGGGAAGCTCTGTAGAAGGTACACCAATCCGAAAACACATGAATTGGTTTGGCAGATTATCGTGCCTAAACAAGATGTCAAGATGGTCCTCGAAGCTTACCATAATGGTGCTGGTCACTTCGGTTGGAAAAAGTTAGAAGTACTTCTAAGAGAAAGATTTTATTGGGTCGGGATGAGAAAATCAATCGAACAGTGGTGCAGAAATTGTGGCCCGTGCAACCTCAGAAGAAACGATCAAAAGAACCAAAGAGCACCACTGCAGCCCATAATCACCAAGCAACCACTTGAACTTGTAGCCATGGACCACGTGAAGTTGACACCAAGCCGGTCCGGCTATGTCTATGCCTTGACCATCGTGGACCATTATTCACGCTTCTTGGTAGCAGTACCCATAAAAGATCTGACAGCAAAAACAGCAGCCAAAGCGTTCCAAACGTACTTTTGTAGACCCCATGGATATCCGGAACAGGTTCTCACCGACCAAGGTACAGCCTTTGAATCAGAGATCTTCAGAGAATTCTGTAATATGTATGGTTGCAAAAAGATCCGGACGGCGGCCTATCATCCACAAACAAACGGCTTATGCGAGAAGATGAACCATATTGTAATAGAACTACTAAAGACTTTACCTGAGGCAGAAAGGAATCAATGGCCAGAGAAATTGCCTGACTTGGTGGATCTGTATAATCATGTCCCGGTGAGTTCCACCAATTGCACCCCAGCTTACCTTATGCGTGCAAGACCCGGCCAATTACCAATCGATCTAGAAATGGGAATTCTGAAACCAGACGCAGAAGTCCAAGACTCCAATTGGGATATCATACGGCAAAAGCAGTATCGCCAAGTGCAAGAGAGTGTGGAAAGAAGCCTTCAGCAAACTAGAGAAAGACAAGAGCGAACTTTCAACCAGAATGCTCTAGCGACCCCATTAAGACCGGGTGACCAAGTGCTCAAGAGAAATCGTCGAACCAATAAACTAGACAATCAGTGGGAAGCCGTACCCTACACAGTTTTACCAACAAGAATGGATAATCCTAAAATGTGTCTCATTAGCAAAAACGGGGGCTTATCATCTGTACTAGTGTCAAGAGACAATCTTAAATTATGTCCGGAAGCATTGAAAGAGACAGAAGTTGTCCAGCCAGAACCAGAATTTATTCAACCCATGCAGGTCCAACCAGTAAAGGAAAAAGAAGAGGAAATGTATCACACCTGTATAGGAGACTTTCCCAAAACACTACTAACATACCATGGTGCAGTAGTGGTTCCCATGGTGGCCTTTTACCCAACACCGAACCCAATACCAGAAGTCCCAAGACAGGAAGAGGCTGACCCCGTACTACAGGAGATTCCAGGCCAGGAAGAACAGATTCCTGATCAGAGTGATCCCATTCATGGTGGACTTGCCAACTCCATAGTCGTGGAATTATCTTTAGCAGAGCAGGCAGATACTACATCCGCAGTAGACAGTAGTGCACCACATGGAGAGATACCGCTGTTACGTAGATCACAGCGTAGTACCCAGGGTCAATTACCGGCCAGGTATGCAGATTACCAACTATAAAATTATAGTCATTGTTATCATTCTGCAACGTTTAAGCCCAGTACCTACAGAGACTTGTCTGTATGAACTTCTTGCATATTCTTGAACTTTTTATCAGCCCGGAGGCACTAAATCAAAGCTCCGGAAAGACTGCTTTTTGAACTTTGCTTTTTGCTCTTTTTGAACTTTCTTTAGACGTTATATTGATAACTCCGTTGGAAAAATGGAACTAAATTCTTGGACACAAAGTGCAGTGCCTTCCCTAGTACCTTCAAGGATAGAACTGTATTAATGGACGCTATTTGAAGTGACTTTTTACAGAACTCTATTTTTGTTTCCTTGAGTGGTTTTTGTAGCTTTTCATTTTTAAGACTCTGTACATATTAATTGTTATTTCAAAATGTTATCGTCCCACAGTCCCGGAGTACTGTTCTTAACTAAGGGGGAATGTGGCACCCCTAGAGGTATTTGCCACAAATATAGTTACTGACACTGAATACAAATGCTAAAATAGCAAGACTGCACTACCTCCTCCGGCCAGAAGGGGGAGCTCCAGAGACTCCCCTTCATCCATTCTGGTCTGAGAGAAGAACTGGCAGTTGGGCAGTTGGGCTAAGGAGCTGAAAGTGAGAGGTCATACAGCTGAATTTCTAACAGCCCTATGACGGTTTCCAGGCCCAAATCACCGGCCTGAGGAGAAGAGGGATAGAGAAAAAGGACATTGTGAGAACCGGGTAGCATTAATCACTACCCAGAACAGGCGCAAAGATGGATACCGGATCCGTGGCTGTATTCATTACATATAATACAGCAACCGGAAAAACGTGAGGTGATATCAGCTTCACTAGGGTCGGACGCAGCAACAGACACAGAGTTCAGCGGTACTCCCGGAGGGGGTAAGCCGATAAAAGGACTCGGGTTGCCCGTCGAACCAGGACCCGGAGGGGACAGATTGGGCCGGCAGCCAGTTCACATACAGCAGCAGGGCCACACAGATATTGCGTACAATAAGAGGCGAAGACCCCGGCAGGGTCAAAGTAACTCAGAGTTCCCATACAGACTCCGGTGACAGGACTGGTTGTAAATCCTTTTTTGTTAAAGTAAACTGGTTAAACGTTTCAGTGCCTCAGTCTTTCATTTGGACAATAGCCATCTATCCAGGATTGGGATCATCACCGCTGGGAGAACCTGCTGCTGATCAAGTAAGTGCCTGTTCCCTCATGATACCCTTTACACTGTGCATTGCCTGAGGCCACAGCACCGGGTCAAGCCACCCGTGACATCCCCCTCAAGAGACAGACCCCATTGGTCCGGTGCTGGGTACCCCGGTCTCTCGGGCGTCACATGTTCATGAAGTCAATATTTCTCACACATGACTTGGTGAGTATAGATCTGCTTTGTATTATACCTCCATCGTCTCTTCAGTCTGTGCCCAATAGATACTGCAGAGCAGAATCAGGGTGTAATGACGTCAACTACCTTACCACTAGCAACCTAAGTGGTTTTTAGAAGAAATACATGGGAGACTCGGTACAGATATCAAAACACGTTGTTTATTAACACAAAGTATAAGTAACATTTAAAACATAACTGGTACAGACCCAAACCCAACAGCACATTTTGCACAATATTATCTTGCCATGCCACACGTCCAATGTCAGAAACAAAATAGGCAGAAAATAGGTCCTGCATGTGGCCAACTTCAACAGTTGACCATAGCCGGTGATGCTGGTAATCTGGCAATGGATTTGCAACTGGTTCATCCAGTTCAATGTTGGGTTGCTCCTTAGCCATTATGTAATTGTGGAGAACCACACAGGCTTTGACCACCTCATCGACTGTCTCCATTTTTAGATTAATGGCTACCCCCAAGAATGCGCCATTTTGAGACAAGAATCCCAAAGGTACACTCCACTGTTCTTCGGGCCCTGGTCAGTCTGTACTAAATCTTTTTAGTGTGGTTCAAGTCCCGACTGGAATATGGCTTCAGTAGGTTTTCACACATCTGAAAGGCCTCATCCCCAACCATAACAAATGGCATCGGTGGGCCTTGAGTGTTGGGGAGAGGTTGTGGCAGGGGAAAATTAAAATTTTTGCCAAACACACGTCGGCCCATATCTGAGTTCTTGAAAGTCTGGGAGTCATTGCCACTGCCAAATGCTCCAATGTCCTCGCCGATAAAGCGACAGCCGCATCTGCTATTGCCATGAGCACTACAGAAAAATATTTTTTGTAGTTGACATGCTCAGATCCAGTTCTGGCGAGTTTGATAATGCATACAGTATGTGCTTTCCATCCACCGCTCCCAAACAGTTGAGGAAATCACAAACACTCCCGAATTTTTCGGCAATTTCCATCCACATGTCTGCGGTGGTTAAGGGGATAAATTAATCCCAGAGAACATTCCACAAAGCCCGGAAGGTGTCCGCAACTATTCTAGACAAGGTGGAAATTTCAAGCCGGTACTGTAAGTGGAGCGATGATAAACTCTCTCAGGTAGCCAGGAATCTGAAATAAAATTAAAAAATTTTACAAACAATTCTATTTATGGTGGTGTTTAGCTAAAGACATTAAGGAAAATACAAATAACACATTGCAGACCAACAATAATTATGCTCAGGCGAAGAAGAAACACAGCTGATCGGCACTGAAGGAGCTTTTGTGAATCAAAGCAGCTGCGGGGGAAAAATCCCAATAGAAGGCTGGACGGATCAAGCTTCCACTGAAGGTAGGGAGGTGCTTGCTTAAAGAATAGGATAATCCACATAGAAACAAAGAACTAAAGAAAGCAGCACTCACCCCAATTCTTCAGTTGTGAACAAGTCCTTTAATAGGCATGGCACAATCTTCCAAACTTGGTACAGTACAGGCTACGGCATGAGAGGGAGGCGGTGCGGGAGGGTGCAGTGATGAGACAGACGACGGCCGTTTCGCGCAGAGGCGCTTCTACGGGTCCATGACATGGACCCACATAATAGCAGGGTGATTCTAGCTGTGTATGCAGTAAGCATACCTCTAATAGCAGCAACCAGAGGTTACTCGGAATGCTACTGTTACCCAAATGAATGCCGCTGTCATACACTGCCGTCATTTTAACTATACTGTATTGGGCAATACAGGTGCATCTCACAAAACTAGAAGATGATCAAAAAGTTAATTTATTTCAGTTTTTCAATACAAAAAGTGAAACTCATGAACTAGATAGAGTCAATACAAAGAGAGTTATGTATTTTAAATGTTTATGTTAATGTTGATGATTATGGCTTAAAGCCAATGAAAACCCAAACGGCTGAGCAGGGTGACTCACCGACACTGCGGGAGAGCCTGGGGACAGATGGCACGGGGAAAGCTCAGGCAGACGGGACCTGCACAGCGTGCTGAAGGTAGCAGAAAACAGAAGGACCTACGATCATGTGACCACAGGGGGTGGGGCTTAGCATCCTGATACTGGAGATAAGTGCAGGATTCTACAGGCACCCTGAAATAGAGGAAAGGAAAACTCAAGTCGTACAAACGGGGGTCACACGGAGAGGGCGGCGCAGTACAGAAGGGGCGAGCAGAGAATAGTCAGAACGTAAGCAAGCAGTCATACACAGAGATAGCAGCACAGTACAAAAGGGACAGACAGAACTCTAAACGAGTATATACAAAAAATATACAAAAAAGGTTGCACTCTATCGTGCAAAAGCATGTCTAATCTGAAATATATGAAATATGAATAGCAAAATGGCTTTTGAACATTAGGAAAATATTTAACAGACGCTTTGCACAGAATTTGATATAATCAAATAGTGTGAGCCCATCAACCGTCGTCAAGGTGGTCTCATAAAACTGATGGGTCCCTGACCTCCCTGTCCAAATGTGAACACTTACCGAAGGCCAATGTCTGTATGCCTGGGTGAATGTGGACACCTCTGTTCAGCAAAGCCTACATATGAGTTGGCCAGGACCAAGTGTGATGAGATGCAATTAAAAACCACATGGTGATGGGAGGAGTGCTTAGTCAGTCAGCTACCATAGAAATGACAAAAAAAAAAAGACTCGCAAATCCAAACTAGTGTGAATAGGTGCATACCAGGAGCAGCTACCTCCATACATAAATATACAAAAAAGGTTGCACTCTATCGTGCAAAAGCATGTCTAATCTGAAATATATGAAATATGAATAGCAAAATGGCTTTTGAACATTAGGAAAATATTTAAGAGACGCTTTGCACAGAATTTGATATAATCAAATAGTGTGAGCCCATCAACCGTCGTCAAGGTGGTCTCATAAAACTGATGGGTCTAAACGAGGACAGAACCAGATCAGAACCAAACAAGCATAAAGTAGCACAGACACAAAACACAGGCACAACAGGGTCACACACACTTGGCCAAGGGTCAGAGTATAAGCGACAGAGGATGGCTCCACAATGAGGCTATAAAAAGCCTCCCAGAATCCCAGAGTGAGGTCATCCAAGTTAAAGCTAAAACCACCTAATCCAAGAAACTCAGCAGACCATGACAGATTCCCTATTCTAAATTAAAAAATAATTCACTGCAAAAAAGGACATACATTTTAAAAAATAATCCCAGTAAAAAAGACATCTGTTACTTCCTTTTTTAATATAAGTCTATGAGAGCCTTAGTCAGAGTTTGATACACTTATTTTGAGAAAGTACCTTCTGGTCCACACAGAAATGCTTTATGAGCTGGCTAATTAATCGGCTGTAGTCTCAGGCTCCAGGAGCGGAGCAGAGAAAGGTAGGAAATGGCAAAAGGCAGCAGTCGGTAAGTATTTTAACCCCTTTCTGCCATTAGACGTACTATTTTGTCCATGTGGGGTGGGCCCTACTTCCCAATGATGGAATAGTACGTCCAGCGCGATCAGCCGCGCTCACGGGGGGAGCGCGGCCGATCGCGGCCGGGTGTCAGCTGCTTATCGCAGCTGACATCCGCCACTATAAATAAGGTGTCGCTGTAATCGTACTGACCCGAAGAATAAAACTGCTTTATCAATTTTACCAAATGCGGAACGGTATAAACACCTCCCCCAAAAGAAATTCATGAATAGCTGGTTTTTGGTCATTCTGCCTCACAAAAATCGGAATAAAAAGCGATCAAAAAATGTCACGTCCCTAAGTATGTTACCAATAAAAACATCAACTCGTCCCGCAAAAAACAAGACCTCACCTGACTCTGTGGACTCAAATGTGGAAAAATTATAGCTCTCAAAATGTGGTAACACAAAAAATATTTTTTGCAATAAAAAGCGTCTTTCAGTGTGTGACGGCTGCCAATCATAAAAATCCGCTAAAAAACCTACTATAAAAGTAAATCAAACCCCCCTTCATCACCCCCTTAGTTAGGGAAAAATTAAAAAATTAAAAAAATTTATTTATTTCCATTTTCCCATTAGGGTTAGGGCTAGGGTTAGGGCTAGGGTTAGGGTTAGGTTTAGGGCTAGGGTTAGGGCTAGAGTTAGGGTTAGGGTTAGGGCTAGGGCTAGGGTTAAGGCTAGGGTTAGAGTTGGGGCTAGGGTTAGGGTTAGGGCTAGGGTTAAGGCTACAGTTAGGGATAAGGCTACAGTTAGGGTTGGGGCTAAAGTTAGGGTTTGAATTACATTTGCGGTTGGGAATAGGGTTGGGATTAGGGTTAGGGGTGTGTCTGAGTTAGAGGTGTGGTTAGGGTTACCATTGGAATTAGGGTTAGGGGTGTGTTTGGATTATGGTTTCAGTTATAATTGGGGGGTTGCCACTGTTTAGACACATCAGGGGCTCTCCAAACGCGACATGGCATCCGATCTCAATTCCAGCCAATTCTGCGTTGAAAAAGTAAAACAGTTCTCCTTCCCTTCCGAGCTCTCCCGTGTGCCCAAACAGGAGTTTACCCCAACATATGGGGTATCAGCGTACTCAGGACAAATTGTACAACAACTTTTTTGTTCCAATTTCTTCTCTTACCATTGGGAAAATAAAAAATTGGGGGCGAAAAGATAATTTTTGTGAAAAAAAACTGATTTTTTATTTTTACGGCTCTGCATTATAAACGTCTCTGAAGCACTTGGTGGGTCAAAGTGCTCACCACACATCCAGATAAATTCCTTAGGGGGTCTACTTTCCAAAATGGTGTCACTTGTGGGGGGTTTCAATGTTTAGGCACATCAGTGGCTCTCCAAACGCAACATGGCCTCCCATCTCAATTCCAGTCAATTTTGCATTGAAAAGTCAAACGGCGCTCCTTCCCTTCCGAGCTCTGCCATGCGCCAAAACTGTGGTTAACCCCCACATAAGGGGTATCGGCGTACTCAGGACAAATTGCACAACAATGTTTGGGGTCCATTTTCTCCTGTAACCCTTGGTAAAATAAAATAAATTGGAGCTGAATTAAATTTTTTGTGAAAAAAAGTTAAATGTTAATTTTTATTTCAACATTCCAAAAATTCCTGTGAAACACCTGAAGGGTTATTAAACTTCTTGAATGTGGTTTTGAGAACCTTGAGGGGTGCAGTTTTTAGAATGGTGTCACACTTCGGTATTTTCTATCATATAGACCCCTCAAAATTACTTCAAATGAGATGTGGTCCCTAAAATAAAATGGTGTTGTAAAAATGAGAAATTGCTGGTCAACTTTTAACCCTTATAACTCCCTAAGAAAAAAAAATTTGGCTCCAAAATTGTGCTGATGTAAAGTAGACATGTGTGAAATGTTACTTATTAAGTATTTTGTGTGACATATCTCTGTATTTAATTGCATAAAAATTCAAAGTTGGAAAATTGCGAAATTTTCACCAAATTTCTGATTTTTTCACAAATAAACGCAGGTAATATCAAAGAAATTTTACCACTATCATGAAGTACAATATGTCATGAAAAAACAGTGTCAGAATCACCGGGATCCGTTGAAGCGTTCCAGAGTTATAACCTCATAAATGGACAGTGGTCAGAATTGTAAAAATTGACCCGGTCCATAACGTGCAAAACACCCTTGGGGGTAAAGGGGTTAATGCATACCCTGAGTAAACTATACACATAGCTAATGGATAGGTCATTTTAAAAATAGTGCTGTAGGAGACTTTAATAATTAAGAAATAAAAAAAGAATATTTGGAATCGCTATGTCTGAAAAATTACAATCTAGCCAAATCTCAAAGTAATTAACCCATATGATAAACACTAAGAACAGAAACAAAACTGAAACTCCAGAATTGTGTTCTTTTGATTATTGAACCTCACAAAAAAAGTTATTAAAAAGCGAATAAAACCTTTTACGTATCAAAAAATTGTATCAATGAAAAGTCAGTTTACAATACAAAAATGAGGCCTTTGTAATGATTTAAAATATCATTATGTTGTTGTTCTGTGTGATATTACGTTATCAAAAAAACATGTTAAAAAATGAAGTCTAAGACTAGGGTTACACAATCGTATATTCTTTCATCTGAGAGAATTGGGTCAAATCACACTCTGATCAGAGTCTAAACATAGTGTGATCTGATTCTTTCAGATGAGGAAAACATGGAGGAAAAAGTTAGTCCATCTTCTCCATTCTGTCAGCCTGTGGAAATCAATCTGCACTCAGATTCAATGTGTAGTCAGATGTTTTCCATGAACTCACTGGCTTGCATGGCTGAATGCGATCCAAATATAGGATGAAGATAAGGAAGGCAGCAGAAAAATCTGACATGTGCACATCCCCATAAAATAACATTGGTCCTAGTGCAATCTGATGTTTTGTAAGATTGCACATGGACTGAACATAAGGCGATGTGCACAAGCCCTAACAGAGATTAGTTAATGTAAGAATAAAAAAGTTACTGGTCTCAGAAAATGGTGACAAAAAAACAATTTATTTTTTACTAATTTCTGAGTTTTTTCTCCTCGTATATACAGTACAGAGCAAAAGTTTGGACACATCTTCTCATTTAAAGATTTTTTTGTTTTTCATGACTATGAAAATTGTGCATTCACACTGAAGGCATCAAAACTATGAATTAACACATGTGGAATTATATACTTAACAAAAGAGTGTGAAACAACTGAAATTATGTCTTATATTCTAGGTCCTTCAAAGTAGCCTCCTTTTGCTTTGATGACTGCTTTGCACACTCTTGGCATTCTCTTGATAAGCTTCAAGAGGTAGTCTCCGGGAATGTTTTTTACTTCACAGGTGTGCCCTGTCAGGTTTAATAAGTGGGATTTAATGCCTTGTAAATGGGGTGGGAACCATCAGTTGTGTTGTGCATAAGTCTGGTGGATACCCAGATGATAGTCATACTGAATAGACTGTTAGAATTTGTATTATGGTAAAAAAAGCAGCTAAGCAAAGAAAAACGAGTGGCCATCATTACTTTAAGAAATGAAGGTCAGTCAGTCCGAAAAATTGGGAAAACTTTGAAAGTGTCCCCAAGTGCAGTGGCAAAAACCATCAAGTGCTACAAAGAAACTGGCTCACATAAGGACCGCCCCAGGAGTCACCTCTGCTTCAGAGGACAAATTTATCCGAGTCTCCAGCCTCAGAAATCACAGATTAACCGCAGCTCAGATTAGAGACCAGGTCAATGCCACACAGAGTTCTAGCAGCAGACACATCTCTACAACAACTTTTAAGAGGAGACTTTGTGCAGCAAGCCTTCATGGTAAAAATAGCTGCTAGGAAACCACTGCTAAGAACAGGCAACAAGCAGAAGAGACTTGTTTGGGCTAAAGAACACAAGGAATGGACATTAGACCAGTGGAAATCTGTGCTTTGGTCTGATGAGTCCAAATTTGAGATCTTTGGTTCCAACCACCGTGTCTTTGTGCGACGCAGAAAAGGTGAACAAATGGACTCTACATGCCTGGTTCCCATTGTGAAGCATGGAGGAGGAGGTGTGATGGTGTGCGGTGCTTTGCTGGTGACACTGTTGGGGATTTATTCAAAATTGAAGGCATACTGAGCCAGCATGGCTACCACAGCATCTTGCAGCGGCATGCTATTCCATCCAGTTTGCGTTTAGTTGGACCATCATTTATTTTTCAACAGGACAGTTACCCCAAACACACCTCCAGGCTGTGTAAGGGCTATTTGACCAAGAAGGAGAGTGATGGGGTGCTACGCCAGATGACCTGGCCTCCACAGTCACCAGACCTGAACCCAACCGAGACCCAACTTTTGTGGTCCAATTTTTCCTGTAATCCTTGGGAAAATAAAAAATTCTGGGCTAATTAATTATTTTTGAGGAAAGAAAATGTTTTTATTATTTTCACTGCTCTGTGTTATGAACTTCTGTGAAGCACTTGGGGGTTCAAAGTGCTCACCTCACATCTAGATAAGTTCCTTTCGGGGTCTAGTTTCCAAAATGGGGTCACTTGTGGGGGGTTTCTACTGTTTAGCCACATCAGGGGCTCTGCAAACGCAACGTGACGCCCGCAGAGCATTCCATCAAAGTCTGCATTTCAAAACGTCACTACTTCACTTCCGAGCCCCAGCATGTGCCTAAACAGTGGTTTACCCCAACGTATGGGGTATCAGCATACTCAGGAGAAACTGGACAACTTTTGGCGTCAAATTTCTCCTGTTGCCCTTGGGAAAATAAAAAATTGCGGGCTAAAAAATCATTTTTGAGAAAAGACATTTTTTTTTAAATTTTCATGGCTCTGCGTTATAAACTTCTGTGAAGCACTTGAGGGTTCAAAGTGCTCACCACACATCTAGATTAGTTCCTTTGGGGGTCTAGTTTCCAAAATGGGGTCATTTGTGGGGGATCTCCAATGTTTAGGCACACAGGGGCTCTCCAAACGCGACATGGTGTCCGCTAATGATTGGAGCTAATTTTCCATTTAAAAAGCCAAATGGCGTGCCTTCCCTTCTGAGCCCTGCCGTGCGCCCAAACAGTGGTTTACCCCCACATATGGGGTATCTGCGTACTCAGGACAAACTGGACAACAATATTTGTGGTCCAATTTCTCCTATTACCATTGGCAAAATAAGAAATTCCAGGCTAAAAAATCATTTTTGAGAAAAGAAAAATTATTTTTTATTTTCATGGCTCTGCATTATAAACTTCTGTGAAGCACCTGGGGGTTTAAAGTGCTCAGTATGCATCTAGATAAGTTCCTTGGGGGGTCTAGTTTCCAAAATGGGGTCACATGTGGGGGAGCTCCAATGCATAGGCACACAGGGGCTCTCCAAATGCGACATGGTGTCCGCTAACAATTGGAGCTAATTTTCCATTCAAAAAGTCAAAAGGCGCGCCTTCCCTTCCGAGCCCTGCCGTGTGCCCAAACAGTGGTTTACCCCCCATATTAGGTATCGGCGTACTCGGTAGAAATTGCTCAACAAATTTTAGGATCCATTTTATCCTATTGCCCATGTGAAAATGAAAAAATTGAGGCGAAAAGAAATTTTTTGTGAAAAAAAAGTACTTTTTCATTTTTACGGATCAATTTGTAAAGCACCTGAGGGTTTAAAGTGCTCACTAGGCATCTAGATAAGTTCCTTGGGGGGTCCAGTTTCCAAAATGGGGTCACTTGTGGGGGAGCTCCAATGTTTAGGCACACAGGGGCTCTCCAAACGCGACATGGTGTCCGCTAAAGATGGAGATAATTTTTGATTCAAAAAGTCAAATGGCGCTCCTTCCCTTCCGAGCCTTACCATGTGCCCAAACAGTGGTTTACCTCCACATGTGAGGTATCAGTGTACTCAGGAGAAATTACCCAACAAATTTTAGGATCCATTTTATCCTGTTGTCCATGTGAAAATGAAAAAATTGAGGCTAAAAGAATTTTTTTGTGAAAAAAAGTACTTTTTCATTTTTACGGATCAATTTGTGAAGCACCTGGGGGTTTAAAGGGCTCACTATGCATGTAGATAAGTTCCTTGGGGCGTCTAGTTTCCAAAATGGGGTCACTTGTGGGGGAGTTCCAATTTTTAGGCACACGGGGGCTCTCCAAACGTGACATGGTGTCCGCTAAAGAGTGCAGCCAATTTATCATTCAAAAAGTCAAATGGCGCTCCTTCCCTTCCAAGCCCTGCCGTGCGCCCAAACAGTGGTTTACCCCCACATATGAGTTATCAGCGTACTCAGGACAAATTGGACAACAACTTTCGTGGTTCAGTTTCTCCTTTTACCATTGGGAAAATAAAAAAATTGTTGCTGAAAAATCATTTTTGTGACTAAAAAGTTAAATGTTCATTTTTTCCTTCCATGTTGCTTCTGCTGCTGTGAAGCACCTGAAGGGTTAATAAACTTCTTGAATGTGATTTTGTGCACCTTGAGGTGTGCAGTTTTTAGAATGGTGTCACTTTTGGGTATTTTCAGCCATATAGACCCCTCAAACTGACTTCAAATGTGAGGTGGTCCCTAAAAAAAATGGTTTTGTAAATTTCGTTGTAAAAATGAGAAATCGCTGGTCAAATTTTAACCCTTATAACTTCCTAGCAAAAAAAAATTTTGTTTCCAAAATTGTGCTGATGTAAAGTAGACGTGTGGAAAATGTTATTTATTAACTATTTTGTGTCACATAACTCTCTGGTTTAACAGAATAAAAATTCAAAATGTGAAAATTGCAAAATTTTCAAAATTTTCGCCAAATTTCCGTTTTTATCACAAATAAACACAGAATTTATTGACCTAAATTTACCACTAACATGAAGCCCAATATGTCACGAAAAAACAATCTCAGAACCGCTAGGATCCATTGAAGCGTTCCTGAGTTATTACCTCATAAAGGGACACTGGTCAGAATTGCAAAAAACGGCAAGGTCTTTAAGGTCAAAATAGGCTGGGTCATGAAGGGCTTAAAATATCATTATGTTGTTGTTCTGTGTGATATTACGTTATCAAAAAAAATGTTAAAAAATGAAGTCTAAGACTAGGGTTACACAATCGTATATTCTTTCATCTGAGAGAATTGGGTCAAATCAAACTCTGATCAGAGTCTAAACATAGTGTGATCTGATTCTTTCAGATGAGGAAAACATGGAGGAAAAAGTTAGTCCATCTTCTCCATTCTGTCAGCCTGTGGAAATCAATCTGCACTCAGATTCAATGTGTAGTCAGATGTTTTCCATGAACTCACTGGCTTGCATGGCTGAATGCGATCCAAATATAGGATGAAGATAAGGAAGGCAGCAGAAAAATCTGACATGTGCACATCCCCATAAAATAACATTGGTCCTAGTGCAATCTGATGTTTTGTAAGATTGCACATGGACTGAACATAAGGCGATGTGCACAAGCCCTAACAGAGATTAGTTAATGTAAAAATAAAAAAGTTACTGGTCTCAGAAAGTGGTGACAAAAAAACAATTTATTTTTTACTAATTTCTGAGTTTTTTCTCCTTGTATATACAGTACAGAGCAAAAGTTTGGACACATCTTCTCATTTAAAGATTTTTTTGTATTTTCATGACTATGAAAATTGTGCATTCACACTGAAGGCATCAAAACTATGAAATAACACATGTGGAATTATATACTTAACAAAAGAGTGTGAAACAACTGAAATTATGTCTTATATTCTAGGTCCTTCAAAGTAGCCTCCTTTTGCTTTGATGACTGCTTTGCACACGCTTGGCATTCTCTTGATAAGCTTCAAGAGGTAGTCTCCGTGAATGTTTTTTACTTCACAGGTGTGCCCTGTCAGGTTTAATAAGTGGGATTTAATGCCTTGTAAATGGGGTGGGAACCATCAGTTGTGTTGTGCATAAGTCTGGTGGATACCCAGATGATAGTCCTACTGAATAGACTGTTAGAATTTGTATTATGGCAAAAAAGCAGCTAAGCAAAGAAAAACGAGTGGCCATCATTACTTTAAGAAATGAAGGTCAGTCAGTCCGAAAAATTGGGAAAACTTTGAAAGTGTCCCCAAGTGCAGTGGCAAAAACCATCAAGTGCTACAAAGAAACTGGCTCACATGAGGACCGCCCCAGGAGTCACCTCTGCTTCAGAGGACAAATTTATCCGAGTCTCCAGCCTCAGAAATCACAGATTAACCGCAGCTCAGATTAGAGACCAGGTCAATGCCACACAGAGTTCTAGCAGCAGACACATCTCTACAACAACTTTTAAGAGGAGACTTTGTGCAGCAAGCCTTCATGGTAAAAATAGCTGCTAGGAAACCACTGCTAAGAACAGGCAACAAGCAGAAGAGACTTGTTTGGGCTAAAGAACACAAGGAATGGACATTAGACCAGTGGAAATCTGTGCTTTGGTCTGATGAGTCCAAATTTGAGATCTTTGGTTCCAACCACCGTGTCTTTGTGCGACGCAGAAAAGGTGAACAAATGGACTCTACATGCCTGGTTCCCATTGTGAAGCATGGAGGAGGAGGTGTGATGGTGTGGGGTGCTTTGCTGGTGACACTGTTGGGGATTTATTCAAAATTGAAGGCATACTGAACCAGCATGGCTACCACAGCATCTTGCAGCGGCATGCTATTCCATCCAGTTTGCGTTTAGTTGGACCATCATTTATTTTTCAACAGGACAGTTACCCCAAACACACCTCCAGGCTGTGTAAGGGCTATTTGACCAAGAAGGAGAGTGATGGGGTGCTACGCCAGATGACCTGGCCTCCACAGTCACCAGACCTGAACCCAACCGAGATGGTTTGGGGTGAGCTGGACCGCAGAGTGAAGGCAAAAGGGCCAACAAGTGCTAAGCATCTCTGGGAACTCCTTCAAGATTGTTGGAAGACCATTCCCAGTGACTACCTCTTGAAGCTCATCAAGATAATGCCAAGAGTGTGCAAAGCAGTCATCAAAGCAAAAGGTGGCTACTTTGAAGAACCTAGAATATAAGACATAATTTCAGTTGTTTCACACATTTTTGTTAAGTATATAATTCCACATGTGTTAATTCATAATTTTGATGCCTTCAGTGTGAATTTACAATTTTCATAGCTATGAAAATACAGAAATATCTTTAAATGAGAAGGTGTGTCCAAACTCTTGGTCTGTACTGTATATAATTCTACTCATTTATGTTAACACCATAATTGTACTGACTTGTAAAATCACGTTGTCAGGTTAGTTTTACTTCATACAGCAAAAAATTGCCCCCCCATCTTCCCCAAATCATTGTGGAATCACATTTTTTTTCGCCATACTTGATATGTTTTCCATTTTCCAATACACTGTATGGTCAAAATGAATAATGTCATTCAAAACGACAATTTATCCCACGAGAAAACAGCCCTCATATTACATTTTTTGGCTGAGATAGGCTATGACCATTGGTAGAAGAGAGTGACAAAAACAGAAGTGCAAAAATGGGGAAAAAAATTGCCAGGTCAAGAAAGTGTTAATAAAATATAGTATTTCAATGAACATGTCTTCTAGTTTTACTACAGAAATTGCAGCTCCATCATGAAAGTCCTAACTAGTGATGAGCGAGTATACTCATTGCTCGGGTTTTCCCGAGCATGCTTGAGTGACCTCCGAGTATTTTGGCTTGCTTGGAGATATAGTTTTCATCGCCTCAGTTGCATGATTTACGGCTTCCAGATAAGCTGAATACTTTTGGGAATTCCCTAACAAACAGGCATTCCTCACACGTATTCAGCTTATCTAGAAGCCGTAAATCATGCAACTAAGGCAATGAAAACTATAACTCCGAGCAATAACAAATACTCGGAGGTCACCCGAGCGTGCTCGGGAAAACCCGAGCAATGAGTATACTCGCTCATCACTAGTCCTAACCACTCAACATCGAGTAAGATTGCACAACTGATGGTTTTCATTATTGATCTTTTACAACATTACAAATATGTTTAATATTGGTATAAATGTATGTATTTTAATTAACCATGACTATGTTACTATGTGTGCCTAAAGCATTAGAGAAAACAGATGGAAATGTGCAATTAGGATTATCATTGTATTTTAATGGCATCTATGGGATTTGTTTGATTTTGCAACCTATGAAACAATGTAAACATCAAAAGATATAACAATATATATATTACTTTCTTTAGTTTTAAACTGTGAAAATTATTTATACTAATTTTTCTATTTTTCAAATTGTAAAATATCAATTTGTCAACAAAATGTGAAAGTCTGACTGAATGACAGATCTTTCATATTATCCTAATAGTCTGTCTAAGAAGAACACCAAAACTGCCCTTAAATCAGGAATTTGTGTCTGTCTTGAAGGTTTATACAAAGTAGTGCAAATTCTTCCTGTGAGTGAGAAAGCAGCAGGATGTGTCTCCCTTCAGAATCATTTCCAATGCTAATAATTAGGAAACAGCAGGTGCTGTATTAAAAGCATTACTTGGCACATCCCTTCCATCCAAATACCTTCTCACACATCCATCCCCAGTGACCGTAACAGAAGCAGGAAGCTGATTTGGAAATGAAATCCAGGTTGCTTGTTTGGCAGCAAAACTATACTGCCACTGAACCATCTGGCTGACCCTGGCATATCAGTTTCCAGTATGGACAGCCAATATGCAGAGATACAAATTCAGTGGATGTCATTACCACAGTAAAATGCAACTAAAACACTTATAAATAAGCAAGAAGAGTATAAAATTGGAAACAAGAAAGAAGATGAATAAAGTATAGTGGAGGAATGTTTACTGTGTGGTATCTACAAAATACAATGGAAAAGTGTCAATGAAATTTAATATAATGCAATAAAGAAAAAAAAAAGAAAAAAGGAAAAATATGACTTAAAATAGGTGAGACGTTAAAGTTGCATACAGCCTTTAAACAAAGATGATCTATTTCACAGGAAAGAAAGCGAAAAATGAAGATACTTTCATAAACTAATAGGCTTCAGCTGCTAACAATGTCTGCAATCATGCAGTATGCGCCATCTGAGCAATCCTGCTGTTCCCTATTGAAATGATTGGGATACATGCAGGTAAATTACCACCTATCAGGCTTGATCGTGGACATTGTTAGCGACTGATCCTCTCAGTACAAAAGTGACTGATCATGATTTGGCCAGGTTCAACAATCTAAGTAGTGCTTTGGGTTTCCTCTCTAATGATAATGTGATAAGTTAAAGGCCACCTGTCTTTATGTAAGCCTTAATTATCATCCGCTTTTAGTACTGAAAACTGTAAAAAATGAAGGAACGCACATAAAGCTCTTTTTCTTCCTTAAATGATTTCTTTGGCAGGAGAATTTCTCACCTCTTCAATGTATTTTTTTGTTAATTGATAATATTTTGGAACTGTAAATTAAAATCTCTTGCTGCATCTTAAAATTGGTGTTTTAAAAATATGTTAAATATTTTTACCACTGAAAAACCCTTCATTTTATTTTTTCAACTCATTTTTACAACTATTCAAAACTTTCTATAATCTGCCAACTACAGTGCATTGAAAAAGTATTCATACCCCGTGAACTTTTCCACCATTTTTCACTTTAAACCCACAAATTGTAATGTTTTTTAATTGGATTTTATGTAATATACAAACACAAAGAGCAGGTATATGTCAAGTAAATAACACATTGTTATCTAAACATTTAAAAATATAAAACTGAAAGTTGTGACGTGCATTTGTATTCAGTCCGCAAGTCAATACTTTGGAGAACCATGTTTCATTGAAAATATTGCTGCAAGTCTTTTGGGGTATGTTTCTACCAGCTTTGCATATCCAGAGGCTGACATTTTTGCCCATTCTTCTTTGCAAAATAGCTCTAGCTCACTGAGATTGGATGGAGGAGTTTGTGAACAGCAATTTTCTCGCCTTGCCACCGAGTTTCAATGGGATTCAGGTCCATACTTTGACTGGGCCTTGCTAACACATGAATATGTTTGTTTTAAACTATTCCATTATAGCTCAGGAAGAATGTTTAGATTCGTTATCCTGTTGAAAGGTGAACCTATGCCCCAGTTTTAGGCCTTGTGCAGCCTCTAACAGGTCTTTTTTTCTTGGATAAACCTGTATTTAGCTCTATATATCTTCCCATCAACTCTGACTAGCATTCCTGTCCCTGCTGAAGAAAAGCATCCCCACAACATGATGCTGCCACCCTCATGTTTGATGGTGAGGAAGCTGTTTTCAGGGTGATGTAAAGTGATAGCCTTCCACAACACAGCATTTTGCATTTACCCCAAAAAGTCTATTTTGGTCACATCTGACCTTCTTCCACATGCTAGCTGTGTTCCTTATATGGCTTTCTGCAAACTGCAAATTACACTTCTTATGGCTTCCTTTCCAAAATAGGCTTTCTTCTTGACAGTTTTCCAAGAAGGTCAGATTTGAGCAGTATGTGACTAATAGCTGTCTTGTGGATAGATTCTCCCACCTTAGCTGTGGATCTCTGCAGTTCCACCAGAGTGACCATGGGTCTCTTGACTGCTTCTCTAATTAATGCTCTCCTTGCTTGGAATGTCAGTTTAGGTGGACAGTCATGTCTTGGTAGGTTTGCAGTTGGGTCACACCACAACCATTTTTGGATGATTGATTGAACAGTGATCTATGAGCTTGAGCTATTTCTTTTTAACCTAATCCTACTTTACTCTTCTCCACAACTTTATCCCTGACCTCTCTGGTGTGTTTCTTAGTTTTTATGATGATGTTTGATCCCTAATGTTTTGAAACAAACATCTGAGAACTTCACAGAACGTCTGTAGTTATACTGAGAAAAATTACACACAGGTAACCTCAATTTACTAATAATGTGACTTCTGGTGGCAATTGGTTACTTAGGATTTTATTTAAGGGTATCCAACTACTTGGAGCTGAATACAAATGCACGTCACAATTTTCAGAGTCATATTTTAAAATAATTGCAAAACCAAGTATTATTTCTGTTACACTTCCCAACTAGACCAAAGTTTATAAAATCATTGATCCAGGTCTCATATAGTAAATATTTGATCATCTCCATAACATGGGAGATCCAGTAGAACTTACACACTGTTAGACTTGCACCAAATCTGTCTCCATTGAATCCTGCACAATATTTTAAATGGAGAAAATATTTTTTAGCTTGTTTTTGCTCTGTTCAATAAAGAAAAAAATGTTGCTGCAGAAAAGCAAGGAACAAAACACATGAAAAGCGCAAAATGACCTAAAACTAAAAATCTATGGGCAGCCACATTTAGAAACAGCAGGTCACAAAACTAATTCACTTACAGAATGCAGCAGTTCATAAAGGCGGAGGCAGCACCTGTGCAAATGACTGCGGAAACACCAACTCACACACCTACCAATTCATAGAAGAAATGGTTGCCCAATATTATAACTACACATGAATTAAGACTTGTATAGAGTCCCAGTCACACAGATATGTGTAATTCACCATGTCAGTTTACAGCCAATAACTCACACCCATACTGCTAGGTCAGACAGGGTTCCAAGCACTCTATAAGTGCACCCAAAAGGGAAATTTAAAAGTTAAAATGTACCTGTCCAATAATAATGGGCTTGGCTGAATTCTGCATAAAAATTTAAAATATGCAATAACATAAAAAAGATAATAATATGCATAAGGTATTAGTTAATATTTTTGCCACAATAAGCACGCACACAATAACCCATGTCAAGAGCCCTCACCATTTTGCGAATCGCTATATTAAAATTAAAAGTAAAACATAGGAAAAGGACATAAAAAAACAAAAAGACAGCCATATTGAAAGGTCAACAGAAGGTCAAAAGACTAATGCAGTACAGGATGCATCAACCCCATGATAAATGTAGAGAAAGTACAATAGCGAAATTCTGATGAAACAACCACTCACTCACCGACCATTCAATGAGGGGGTGATTGCCCAGTATAATAATAATCTTTATTTTTATATTTTTATATAGCGCTAACATATTCCGCAGCGCTTTACAGGTTGCCCACATTATCGTTGCTGTCCCCGTTGGGGCTCACAATCTAAATTCCCTATCAGTATGTCTTTGGAATGTGGGAGGAAACTGAAGTGCCCGGAGGAAACCCACGCAAACACGGAGAGAACACACAAACTCTTTGCAGATGTTGTCCTTAGTGGGGCTTGAACCCAGGACTACAAATGCACCCAGGTAAGACTTGTATAGAGCTCCAATTGGTGACACCCATACTATTAGAAATTAAATTGAGGTGTCTGTCATTGTGGGTTGCACATATAGAGTGCTTTGTGACCCACCTGATCTAATAGTATGTGTGTCACCAATAGAAAGTTAGCCAGACTCTGTACACTACATCCGTGTGATTAGCGCCCTATGCAAACCTTATCCTTGAGTATTTATAATATTAGGCAACCCCTTCTCCATGAATGGTAGATATGTGAGTGGTTGTTTCATCAGTATTTTGCACCAGTGCTGTGTAAAGCATGGGGCTGCTGCGTCCTGTAGTGCATTAGTATTGTGACCTGGTGTTGGTAATATGACCCCATTTTTCTGCAGTTTAAAAAAAAACAAGAAGCAGGGTAGTTTTTTAAAATATCTTTTTAGGGTAATTATCTTATATATTTATTAAGAGAACTTAGCTAAAAATCCATTGTTTCCTGATATAAAATTATGAATTTCTAACAGAGGCCATGCTTCTATTGTTTGGACTGTTTAATAATATTGCTTTGTAACACCTGTTTCTTATTGTCTTGTAGATGTTCCTGCTAAAATGTAAACTGTTGTAAAATATTCCATCAGCTTGTTGATTGTTTAAAAATGTAACCAAAGCAAATATTAATGAGTAGTGATAGGTGAACAAGAATCGTAAAGTTCTGGGTCTGTACTGAATACCTGGTGTCCGTGCATAGACCCCGAATATGGACTTCTCCAGGAAGGCTGTTTCCCATGCTATCATCTGTGTGACAGTGCAATAAACAGTCAGCAGTTACTTCCAGGCACAGGCGTTGGCTGAGGAGAGTACTATTGTCCTCATCATATGCCTGTGTTCGCCGATTGCAGCGAGAGAAGTTGTACGATGATGAAAGTATTCACTAGCCAGTGTTTTGTGCAATAAATAAATAATTAAAAAATGACATGCAGTCAACTTTATTTTTTACAATCAGCGCAGGCAAAACCGATAGCTGCGGGCTGCACCCCTCAGCTGTCAACATTATCTTAGGTGATTATCAAAAATAGAGAGTTCTCCATGCCATATTTTAATTATGTAAACAAATAGTTAAAAAAATGCAGCCCCCATTTTTGACAACTAGCCAAGATAAAGCAGACAGATGGGGGCCGGCATTCTCAGATTGGGAAGGAACCATGAATATTGGACCTTCCCAGCCTAAAAATAGCAGCCAGCTATCTGAAGAGAAGATAATCCATATTGGTCCCACGATGATCCGGATGGTTTGGAGAACAGTCACATCGGTGATGCAAACTCTTTTCAGCCAAAACACACTGAGCAAAGCGTGAGGAGCTATGCCTGTGACTGGCGGAAACCTCAGTGATGTCACCACAGTCAGAACTTCTCATGCTCTGCTAAGTGTGTTTATGTTGGCGTGGAGAGCTGTCACCACACTGATGTGACTGCTCTCCAAAGTATCTGGATCATTGTGGGACAGACATGGATTATCGCCCCGAAAGGTGATACTGCGCAGGCGCTGTCGGCGTTATCTGAAGAAGGAATTTTTTTCCTCTAGCAAGATGGCGCTGCAGGCGCCTGCGCAGTAGCAGCGATCGGATCATCGATGGCTGCTATTGCCCAGGTACGGCTGGAGCCATTTTCAAAAGGATTTTTTATGACTATCAGGAGAATAGCAAACAAATGAATTATACACATAGTGTTAAGGACTGGCGGAACGCACCAAGTATAGATGATATGAAACTAGGTGCGTTCGCAGTCCGAGGTCCACCGTGCAGGTAAAAACCCTGCTGCTAGTAAGACGGACTATATGGCGGTACTAAAAGTATACACGCACGGGTTAACTTCACCCTGCGTGAAGGAAGCGATCCTGTTGAGTCACAGGACCACGGTACCGCACATAGAGCGCGAGCAAGAAGTCAGCGAACTCAACCCCTACACAGGATTGAAGTCCGATTAGACCCTTGCTGGCACAACACCGCAACTGGGTGTGAAAGGAAACTATTAAAATAGTATATAAAGGCACGAGAGTGCATGCAGTGCCGCACTGACGAACGCCACTAACCACCCAGGCTTGGGTAAGGAAAGCGCAGAGGAAGCGCACGGCGCCGTACAGGCAGTCACAGCAACTAGACGCTGTTATGTGTGTAACGTGCTGTTGGAAAAGTCGGGCGCTAGATAGCAAACATACACCTTCCGCGAACAGTCATCCAATAGGGAGGGTATTTTAAAGAGCGACTTTCACACACAACACACACACATATTATCAAGACAATACTAGTGCATGGCCGTGCGGTCATGCGCAGTTTATATAGTTGCAGCACAGGAAGCAGCTCCAAAAGTTTTGCCCTTTCAGGACCTGCCAAGAGGACCAATGGGATGTGCTGCAGTACCTGAGCATGTGACCCTTGATCTCCAACGGGAGATCTTGCCCTGGACATGCTCAGTGTGTACAAATAAGGACTTAGTCCCAGAGAAGCCCGCTCGCCGCAGATCAGTGCAGGGTACAAAAGGAGAGCCAGAAAAGGCAGTAGTAACTCTCTGCACAGAATCAGTCCCAGCAAGACGCTGGGAGCGACGCCTCCGCTGAGCAGAGCCCACTGTGGCCGAAGCAGAATGGGAGACCGCAGCAGACACGGATCAAGATTCCCCCTGTGCAGCAGAGGAAACTCGACTCCTAACACAAAGTACACATGCGATCAGGTTGCACTGCATGCGCCACTGCTGGTGCCTGCCTGCAGAAGGTTTTTTGTTTCCAAGATAAATATAATATTCATTGTGTGAACTAGGGGGCAGGTCACCAAGGGATCAGTGACCTGTCAGAAGCCATACACTTGAATACCTAAGCAGAGCACCACATGAAGACCGCCCACAGCACAGCCCTGAAGCACAAGCATATCATTAACTCAAAATTCAAAATAAAGATTAAACAACAACCACAAGATGGATTTAATCAACCAAGGTATCATTTTAATCAGTTTAATGGCACTGACCTGACACTGTCTGTAGGTTACTGTGCACAATCCTTTGTTCACTTTAAGGGCATCTTCTAGATGCCTCTCTCTCCATTACTAACCTGTTGGCTTGATGTCAGCTGACATTACAAAGCTGACACCAACCCTACAACTATTACCTTACTTGCCACTGCACCAGAGAAAGCGGAAAGAGCGAGGCTAAGCTCCAGAATTGGCCCATCTAATTGGTGTGATTTTTATGGGGCAGCTGAGAGCAGATGTTTTTAAGTCTGGGAGAGGGCTAATACTGTATCTATTGTCCTTTTCTGGGCTATTAATATCAGCCCACAACTGTCGATTTAGCCTTTGCTAGTTATTGATTACACTGGTCAACGCAATTTTTCTGGCAAAAGGTTTTAAAACATATTTTAAGTCCAGTTTTGGCTATCACATCAGGATTTCAAGATACTTTCAATTTTTGATGAAAATTACTCCTATCTAATGTTTTATGATAAAAACACTTGATTTTCGGTACTACATTTTCTTTATTTTTAATCAAGGAATAACAAAGATTACAAAGTCTATGTACAGCAAATCAAATATACTTACAGAATTAAACTGCAAAATATAAAAACACATATATATGGCACACAGATGAATGACAAATAGCAGTTATTTGAACTTTCTTTTCTTGGCTGATCTGAGATGTACAGCTTCTGGGTTGTTTCTCATCAAGCTCCAGCAATAGTCAGCCATCATAGGTGAGTCCCACCTGCCTTGATACCGTTCTTCCATTGTTTTAATGTCCTGATGAAAATGCTCCCCTTGTTCCTCAGTCACATCCCCAAGGTTCTCTGGAAAAAAGTCCAAATGGCTGTGTAAATAGTGAATCTTGATACTTATTCTACATCCAAGATTTTGCAGACTCATTTGTAGCTCTTCCACAATCTCTTCATAGTTGTCTGCTTTCTTATTCCCTAGAAAATTCTGCACCACATTACAAAATGCATTCCAAGCTCTTTCTTCTGTCTCATTCATTGATGTGATAAAATTTGGGTGTCTCATAAGTGTTCTTATTTGAGGTCATCAAATATTCCAGCCTTTTTCTTCTCTTCACTAAGACCAGGAAAAGTTGAACATATATAGTTAAAGCATTCTCCACTGTGCTTGAGAGCTTTGATGAACTGCTTCATCAATCCAAGTTTTATGTGTAAGGGAGGAAAGACAATGTTCTTCTTATCCACTAGAAGATCATGGATGACATTCTTATCGCCAGATGCCAAACTCTGTTGCTGAGGCCGTTCAGTTTTCACCCAATGCTCTGCTGTAGCTCTACTGTCCCAGTTGCGCAGAAAACAAGGGTGTTTTGTGTACCCTCCTTGCAGACCCAAAAGAAAGTTAACCATTTTCAAATCAACACAAATTAACCACCCATGAACATTATATTGTAACCTCTCTAGAACAATCTTGATGTTTTATATTCTTCTTTAAATTTTACAGAATGACCTATTGGTACAGATCCATACTTATTTCCATTGTGTAACAGAACACATTTTAAACTTCTTTTGGAACTATCAATAAAAAGCCTCCAATCCCTTGAATCATATGCTGGAAGTCCCATAAAAAGAAGTAGCCCTTCAACATCAGTACAATAGACAAGCTGGCCATCTGAATGGAAGAACATACGCAGTTCTGCTTCCCTGTTACGATAAAATGAGATACTTGTACCGGGTTTCAACATTCGATTCTCTTGTAGTCTTGAAGCCAATAGTTCAGCAGACTCTTTTTGTAGATAAAGATCTCTAACCAGATCATTCAAAGCAGACTGAGTAAACAGAATTGGTTTGTCACAATCTTCATCACATGGCTGAAAAATATCTGGACTGTCTTCTTCATCAGTATAACAATGTGAGGAGAGTTCTGTGTCAACGTTTTCTGGAAGCGCAGTAAATTTTGGAACAGGTATGTCTTCACTATGGGCAACTGGTCGAATAGCTGAAGGGATACTCGGGTATTGCAAATATTGCTTGTTTTTCTTATTGAAACCTTTTACATCAACAAGGCAGAAATAGCAGTCTTCTAAATGATTGCTTGGTTCTCTCCAAACCATATGAACTCCAAACTGAAGTTTAGCATTTTTTCCTCGAGACCATAATCTCAAGCTCTCAATACAGGTTTTGCACACTTTGTGAGGAGACCAATGCTTGTCTTGGTCTCCAAGTTTTACTTTGAAGTATGCAAAATACACCCTCTTAGCAAAGTCAGTAATGTTGCGCCTCTGAGTCTTCACAGTAAAGTTTCCAGAGATGTAACAAAAAATATTTGGATCATTTGAGCACTATCTTCTGCGAGATGTAGAGGCCATTGTTAGATCAGCAAACATCCTGCAGTGAAATACAAGATAAAAGTTGTTAGCTACCTAAGTTGTTCATTGAATTTCTGCCCCCCCCCCCCCCCCCCCCCACACACACACACACACACACACACCTTAGGTATTGATTCACAAACAAAAAACAGAAAAACAGCAGGATAAAAACAATAAATATCAAAGATAATTGAAAATTTCAATAAATAAAACAGTACCTGCACACAACTGCTGTGTACGTTGAAAACTGTTTGTTTACTTTCTTATCAAAGCAAATGGTAATTATGCATGTTAAAAGAAAGCAAAGATATTCTCACATTTATTGGGAGACTAAATGAAAACTAAATTTACCTTAGTGAACCGTATAAACCGGCACTTTTCATACACTACTTATATTTATCATGGAATTCATGAAAATGGGCTATATACCTATAGCGCAAAAACGTGATGTGATAGAGAAATTATAAGATCAGATTTGAATTCAGCACCCTCAAATTAGTCTATAAGTGTTCTTAAAGTCCATGCCAGAAATGTTTTTCTTGTAGATCAGTGTTATAGAGGGACCCAAGGTCTTTTTTGGGGGGTGTCCCCAATAATAACCAGTATCAGCTATGAGCTGATAGCCTGTGAACCTTTATGGCTCTTGGCCTGCTCCCTGAATATTAACATAGGCCCCAGCCATCGGCTTTCCCTTAGGTAGCGTTCTGGTACCTGAACCGAACTTTTCAAAAATGTTCAGCTGAACTCACCAGGCCAAAACATAAATGGGTTCGCCCATTTCTATAAATGAACTATGTAATGAATAAATGAACATGTGCAGGTATGTCTTTCTTGGCCCCAAATACAAATATGAGCTGTTTGTATATAGTCTGTACAAAGGGAACACAAAATCCTTGTGGAAATGCTACTGTCCTATAGGCAGTTTGTATGGTTTTATAGTGTACTATAATGGTGCAACAACATGAGAATAGACTTGATATAAGGTGTGATGATGCACTCTGGGATTTACCTTCGGTAAGATATTAACTTTTATTCCATATTTTGCTCAGGCTGTGCCAAATTAGAGGTGCTTGCATCTGATGGTTACACAATTAACATACACTGTTTAGGAAACACGTCATTCAATTCTCTGGCAAAATAGTTATCTCTTCAATAACAGATTAGGTTTACTCATACTCCAAACTTTGGGAAACTTGACTTTGTGCTCCATATTTTACCCAATTTTGGCTAAGTGTGTTTATTGCTACATAGTGATATCCAGCAAAAAACATTGATGAAGAAATGTTAACACTATATTTACAAATTGTATTTTGCTTACCACTCTATTCCTCAAAGCATAGTCTATAAAGCAATAACACATTTGGCAGTGCCATCATTTTTTTCTTAGTGCCTGCAATTACCTACCAACCAAAAATTGGAGGAATATACCTGTCCCAATCAAGGATATTGATATTGATTGTGCACCTAATCCAGCACAACTCAGGAAAATGAGGATGGAGCCTAATGATGGTGGGCTGGGGTTTACCACACACTGTGTAGAACCTACTATCCTATGGGTATGGCCCTTTCATTTTTTGTCATTTTAGACTGCCACTGTTTGCTAGTGGAGATCTTACCCTGTGTGGTTACTTGACATTAAACGGTGTATGGAAAACTTGAGCAATACCTCTTTCCATGAGGGTCCCTGTAATTGTCGTATGGGCTGTTTCTATGATACTTATGCCATAGCTTACTATCCTCTCTTACCATTCAGATTTTTTTAAGCATCACTGTAATTTATTAAGCCATAGACAGAAGTGGATCAATCAGAGAGGAAAAGTACTTAATTTAATTTTCCTATCCTTTTAAATCCATTTTTGCCTCACCAAAAAAGCTGTATTTAAAGTTACCACAAAAAATTGTGAATTATTACTATTTTTTTTAACAAAAAATGCTATTTTGCAAAGTTATACACCCTTGCAGTCAGTTGTATTTATATTGGACAGAAGGAAAATAGGAGAACAATATGCAGGCAGATAAAATATTATAAAATAATTCATATCAGCTAGATTTTTATCACAGGCACAGTGGCAGGTTTGACTAACCACAATAATATCATGCCCTCCATACTCAGTGTTCACAGAAATGTATCCTTGCCAACAATATTTCTTTCATACACAGAGTAGTTTATTTCAAGAGCGTTTGTGCTGCCAGATTAAATTAAAATATGTTCCACCATATCAATGGCACTGACAATGTCACCAGGCCACCTCTCCCAGCAGATTTAATTATCAGTTTTGAAAGGAACAGATACGAGTGATAACCGGATACTAATAGGCATTTGGCATCAAATAATTAAGTCTTGCTGGCACAAGCATATTCTGTTATAAGTGACAAACTTATTTTAGAAATAAACATTTTGCACGAATGATTTCAGAACAACAAACAATCATTCATATCTGAAGATGGCATTCAGAATTATTCCAATGCCATTTAATAAATTACAGGTTTTAAAATATGAAATAATAACAAGATGAATTTGAAACTTTCATAATTAAAAATATGTCATGGTTTATGGTCTAGAAAACGCAATTAAAATACTTGTTGGAAATGTACCAATGAAAAATACAGTATTGTATGAGTTTTACAAATAAATATATAATTGCATGGCTTTTGTACATTTTTCCAATTCAAATGTAGAATAAAATACAAACACTTATAGGATACATACAGTATGTTCATAGATTCATATGTACTGTAGGTATGCATGTGACACTTTAACTACTGGTTTCTAGTCTATACTAAAGGTACTGTGACAAAGGGGAGGGAGATATGTGTCACTGCGCTTAATATGCACTTTATATCTGGTGCTATCAGACCTACACCTGTACACTGGTTACCTGTCTTGAGCCATATCGCACCTGCAAATCTGAGAAGACTAAAGCTCCTACTTAAAGAATACACCAAAGTAGTGAATAATGAAAATCTACCAATACAACAAAATATCCAAGATGTTCAAATACAGTGACTGAATCAAGACATCCACCCTTCCGAACCCCAATTACCCTGTATGAACATGATTTCAATTTAGAAGAGAAATTACGTTAACTTTGGGTCAGTGCAGTAGACGATGAGCCTCAAATGTTCCCTCACTTTCAAAATCCACCACCAGGCTTCAATCTACCAAGGAAAATCTGGGACACTTTGAATCGTATCAGAACAAACGTTGGTGTCTGTACAGATCTTATGCATAAGTGGGGAAAATCTGACTCTCCTGCCTGTGACTGTGGAGCTGACCATCAAACAATTCGGCGCATTGTCGAGGAATGTCCCCTCAGATCTTATACTGGTGAAATGAATGATTTCTACACTGGAAAAGACAATGTTATTGCATACATAGAAAACCTTAATATCCAACTATGATTTCTGTTCCTTTGTTCTTTTCAATCACTGTTTATTGTTTGTTATTTATTCTTATATGTTGTTAAAATATATGTTCATACGATAAAATAAAATAAATGTCGTCAGTGATATGAAGCCCTATGTGTTTTCCTCAAGCACACTACCTGTTGTGAGGGTAAAGTTAAAGTTGCATAATGGGCTGGGTTTAGTGGACCTTCATAGAATGGGAGGGAAGAGGTCCACCGTATCTCCACATGCAGAGCTGACAGGACCTGTGTGATGTCATAATTAGAGTTGAGCGACTTTTACTTTTTTCAGATCGAAAGTCGGGTCGGGTGAAATCGGACGATTATTGTGAAAAGTCGGGAGCCGACTGAAACACGAAACCCAATGCAAGTCAATGGGGAATCAAAGTCAATAGTGAGTGGAGGACAGTGCCCATTTTAATGCCCAAAACATCAATTCTTATTACTTAAGCTTGTCAATCTTAATTTACTTTATAATAATAGTTAGGCATTGAAAACTGGGGGTCATTTGGCTAAAGTTGCGGGGGGGTAGGGCTGGCTCAAGATTTTCGTGGGCCCAGGAAAAGCAGAATACGTCACGGCGGTGGAGCAGGGAGAGGTAAGTATTTCAACTTTGCAAGTGCTGTGATCCTGAGCAAGCAGGGGGGGCCCACTAGTTGGCACTGGCACAGGGTTCCTCATAGTACGGCGGTGTGTTTGACGGCGGGTGGTGCCTCCCACTGGCAGAGACACTTTTGCATACTATGAGGGGCCCTGTGCTAGTGACATTGCCAAAGAGTATGCCCCCCCACCTGATGAAGGAACCTGCACTTTCATCTGCATCTTCCTCTTTGTCCCCGTGTAAGGTGGTATAGTATGCGGGAAGGGGAACCTGACTTTCAGCAGGGTCAGATTCTGGCTGTCTAGAGTGCAAGGGGAATGTAGTGGTCTGGGTCAATGTACCAGCAGACTCATCTAGCAGTTGCTGGGCAATGGGCAGGATGAGGAGGAAACACAGATATAGGCCCAAATAATAATGTAGGCTAAGTGCAGTTCAAAATTGGTAACAGGACTAAACAGGTGGCATTGCTTTGTTCCGTGGAGGAAAACTGTAATGAGTGGCAGACACAGTTAGTAGGCCCAAATAATAAAGTGGTCTAAATGTCTGACAAAAAATTGTTCATAAATAAACAGGCGACATTGCTTTGCTCAGTGTCGGAAAATTGTAATGAGTAGCAGACTAAGTTAGTAGACCCAAATGATAAAGTGAGCAAAATGTCTGCCAAAAAATTGTTCATAAATAAACAGGTGGCATAGCTAGGTACAGGGGTGGGCTCCTCTGCTGAGTAGCAAAAAGTGGAACTAGTCGCAAAGTATTAACTGGTCTAAATGGAAGCCAGGGCCCCTGTATATTTTAACTATCATCTATCATTTCAACAAATTTATATTGGCAGTGCCATTGAAGGATTTAACAGCACAGACTACACAGTGGAGGAGCAGGGAGAGGTAAGTATTGCAAGTGGTAGAGCACTGTTCGAGCTGGGGGGAACACTCTCTCGTGGGCGGCGGTACTGGCACAGGGCCCCTCATATTACAACGGTGTGTCTGACGTTAGTTGTGCACCACCACCGTCAGAGACACTTCATTGTACTATGAGAGACCATGTGCCAGTGCCATTGCCAAAGAGTGGGCCCACCCACCTGTCCAGGCAAATGGCGCTCGCATGGGTGCTTGCGCCAGGTAGTGACTAGGGCCCTGTGGCGGGAGTCAGCCCATTTAGAGAGGTATAAAAATGGCCTATGGTGGACATTCAGCAGCTGTAAATGGAGGAATTGGAGAAGTCAGTAAGAGGAGGCCAAAAGCAAGACATTTTTCAGGCAAGCTACGTGTCAACAGGGGAAGGTGGGGCAAAATAATTTGAAATCCATGGTTCAATTGGTTCATTTTAATGAAGGTTAGATCATCAACATTCTGGGTAGCCAGACGTGTCCTTTTTTCTGTCAGTATTGAACCAGCAGCACTGAAGACTCTTTCTGATAGCACACTAGCAGCAGGGCAAGCAAGCTCCTGTAATGCATATTCTGCTAATTCAGGCCAGGTGTCTATTTCAGATGCCCAGTAATCAAAGGGGAATGACCTGTGAGGGAGAACATCGATACGGGAGGAAAAGTAGTTCGTAACCATACTGGACAAATGCTGTCTCCTGTCACTTTGAATCGATGCAGCAGTACTGGTCGTGTCAGCGTTCGTTGCAAAATCACTCCACAACCTGGTCATAAAACCCCTCTGTCCAACTTCACTTCAGATTTGAGCACCTCTAACACCTCTGCCATGTTGCCCCCTATGGCTCGTGTGAGAACCATCACCGCCATTGTGTGCTGTGAATGCCTGAACCAAACGGTCTACAAGAGTTGCTTGTTTGGTAGCCAATATTTGCTGAAGGTTCTCATGATATTTTTTCCTTTATATCGTGGATCCAGGAGGCAGGCCAATCAGTAATCGTCATCGGTCATCATTTTGATAATGCGGGGGTCCCTTTATAGGATACGCAAGGCATACTCAGCCATGTGGGCCAATGTTCCAGGTGTCAATTCACTGCTTGTGCTAGGTTGAGGAGCACTTTCTTGCAAATTAACATCACTTGTGTCCTGCAAAAACTCTGTACCTGACCTTGCAATGCCACCAGTTTCTATTGCCCCCTGAGAAGCATCCTCCTCCCATAAGTATTCATCCCCAATATCCTCCTCCTCTTCGTTCACCACCTCGTCCAGGAGAGTTCCCTGAGCAGACAATGGCTGACTTTCATCAAGGCTTCCCTCCTCCTCAGCTGCAGACACCAGCTCCTTAATGTGCGTCAAACTTTGCATCAGCAGACGCATTAGTTGGATGCTCATGCTTATGATGGTGTCGTCTGCACTTACCAGCCGTGTGCATTCCTCAAAACACTGAAGGACTTGACAGAGGTCTTGTAGCTTCGACCACTGCACACCAGACAACACCATTTCTGCCATCCAACTGCCTGCCCGTGTATGTGTATCCTCCCACAAATTAATTACAACACGCCTCTTTTCGCACAGCCTCTGAACCATGTGCAGTGTGGAGTTCCACCTTGTTGTAACGTCGATTATTAGTCAGTGCTGGGGAAGATTCAGCGATCGCTGATGGTTCAGCTTACGGATGGAGTGTACGGGCGACCGGCGGATGTGCGAGCAAAGTCTTCGCACCTTCAGGAGCAGGGCTGGTAACTCTGAATAATTTTTGAGGAAGCACTGCACCACCAGGTTCAAGGTGTGAGCCAGGCAGGCAAGGTATGTGTTTAAGTTCTGAAAGGGCTATGGCAGCCATAAAATTCCTTCCGTTATCACTGACTACCTTGCCTGCCTCAAGATATACACTGCCCAGCTATGACTGAGATTGTTGCTGCAAGTACTCGGCCAGTACTTCCGCGGTGTGTCGGTTGTCACCCAAACACTTAATTTGTAACACAGCCTGCTGATGCTTACCACTAGCTGTTCGGTAAAGGGACATCTCGTGTGCAACACTGGCAGCTGCGAATGGAGTGGTCATGCAACTGCACCCTGTGGAAGAGCTTTTGCTTCTGGAGGAGGAGGAGGAGGAGGGGTGGCGAACGCCTACAGCCAACTGTTTCCTAGACCATGGGCTAGGCAGAAGTGTCCCACTAACGCGGTTCCCTGTGGACCCTGCATCCACCACATTAACCCAGTGCACCGTGATGGACACGTAACATCCCTGGCCATGCCTACTGGTCCATGCATCTGTTGTGAGGTGCACCTTTCTACTGACTGATTGCCTCAGTGCATGGACAATGCGGTCTTTGACATGCTGGTGGAGGGCTGGGATGGGTTTTCTCTCAAAGAAGTGCCGACTGGGTAGGTCATAGCATGGTACAGCGTAGGCCATCAGGTCTTTGAAAGCTTCGCTTTGAACCAACCGGTAGGGCATCATCTCTAACGAGATTAGTATAGCAATGTGGGCGTTCAAACCTTGTGTACGTGGCTGAGAGGATGAGTACTTTCTTTTCCTAACGAGAGTCTCTTGTAGGGTGAGCTGGACTGGAGAGCTGCATATGGTGGAACTAGCGGTGGCGGTGGTGGTGGACATGGTGGATTGAGAGAGGGTTGGTGATGGTATTCTTGATGTTGGCCTACATACAGTGATTCCTACCAATAAACTTGTGATTCCCTGACTGCTTTGGCCTTGCGACGATACCTCCACATTTGCTGCTGGTGTTGTCCTAACCGGTGGGCTTACAGTGAGGGAAACAATGTAGCGTTGCTGACTTCCTTCATTCTGAACAGGTGCACCAACGGTACGGGACGTTTGGTAGTTAGTCCAGGCTTGCAAGTGCATGCTGGTTAAATGTCTATGCATGCACATTGTATTTAAATTTTGAAGATTCTTCCCTCTGTTAAAGGTCTTTGAGCATTTCTTACAGATAACTTTTGACTGATCATTCGGATCTTGGTTAAAAAATTGCCACACTACACTCTTCCTACTATGGAATACCTTTTCAGGCATTGCACGCTGTGCTACTTTCACCGGCTGGCCACGCTGTCCTAAAACTGTTTTTGTTTTTGACAAACGTTTTTGGCCTGATACGGGCCTGCCAGATGACAGCTGTTGCGATGTAGATGGCTGCTGCGGATCATCCTCCTCTGCTTCTGAGCTACTGGCAGCGGCACCTTCTTCCCCCAATGGCTGCCAATCTGGGTCACCAACTGGGTCATCTATCACCTCCTCTTCAATGTCATGTGCACCATCCTCTGTGTCACCGTGTAAGGTGCTATAGCGTTCGGGACGGGGCACCATAGTCTCATCAGGGTAAGATTCTGGCTCAGTACACTGCGAGGGCAATGTAGTGATCTGAGTCAATGGAACAGCATAATAATCTAGCTGTGGCTGTGCATCAGTGCACTTCATGTCCGATTCATCTTGTAATGTGCAGTTAACAATTTCCCTTTCTAACCCAGGCATAGTATGTGTAAAGAGCTCCATTGAGTAACCTGTAGTGTTGCCTGACGCAATGCAGCTATCAGGGAGCCTTAAAAGGCAGCCTAATAAGCTATAGAGCTGATGCACAAAAATATAGCCTCCACTGTCCCTGCAAAATAATGGTGGTGTTGGACAGTGGAAATCGCTACAGCACAAGCAGTTTGGGGGTTAATCTTCCCTCTCTAACTATATCCCTTCTTCTGATGAAGCTGCAGCAACCTCTCTCTATGCTAAGATCGGCAGAGGTAAGATGGCAGTCGGCGTGCACGCCCCTTCATAGCCCCTGTGATGCAAAAGAAAGCAAGCTAATCACTGTCATGCCCTTCTCTAAGATGGTGGGGACCGAGACCTATGTCATCACGCTGCCCACATTCTGCGTCCTTCTTCATTGGCTATAAAATGGTGCTGAAAGCGTCATATGAAACGTGACTTTTGCGCGCAGATCGGCGACCTCAAGGCCGATCCCACACTAGGATCGGGTCGATTTTCATGAAACCCAACTTTGCCGAAAGTCAGCGATTTTTGAATTTGTCCGATCCGTCAACCCTAGTCATAATCATGTGGTCAATATGATGGAAAGAGTAACATGATTTTGGGCTTAAATAACTGGGCTCTAGAGGCAGTCATTTGTCAGCAAGAATGGAGAGATGATTTTCCAGTAGTTTTGTGTCTTGTGAAGGAAAGACTGAAACCGCATTGCTCCAGAGCGGGATGTTATGCGCAACCCATGGACTCTGTTAACCCCTTAGTGACAGAGCCAATTTGGTACTTAATGACCAAGCCAATTTTTACAATTCTGACCACTGTCCCTTTATGAGGTTATAACTCTGGAATGCTTTAACGGATCCCGCTGATTCTGAGATTCTTTTTTTGTGACATATTGTACTTCATGATAATTGTAACATTTCTTCGATATTACTTGCGATTATTTATGAAAAAAATGGAAATATGGCGAAAATCTTTAAAATTTTGCAATTTTCAAATTTTGTATTTTTATGTCCTTAAATCAGAGTGATATGTCATGAAAAATAGTTAATAAATAACATTTCCCACATGTCTAATTTACATCAGCACAATTTTGGAAACAACATTTTTTTTTGTTAGGGAGTTATAAGGGTTAAAAGTTGACCAGCAATTTCTCATTTTTACAACACCATTTTTTTTAGGGACCACATCACACTTGAAGTCATTTTGAGGGGTCTATATGATAGAAAATAACCAAATGTGACACCATTCTAAAAACTGCACCCCACAAGGTGCTCAAAACCACATTCAAGAAGTTTATTAACCCTTTACGTGCTTCACAGGAACTGAAACAATGTGGAAGGAAAAAATGAACATTTAACTTTTTTTTTGCAAACATTTTAATTCAGAACCATTTTTTTATTTTCACATGTGTAAAAACAGAGATGTAACCATAAATTTTGTTATGCAATTTCTCCTGAACACGCCAATACCACATATGTGGGGGTAAACCACTTTTTGGGCGCACCGCAGAGCTTGGAAGTGAAGGAGCGCCATTTGACTTTTTCAATGCAGAATTGGCTGGAATTGAGATCGGACGCCATGTCATGTTTAGAGAGCCCCTGATGTGCCTAAACAGTAGAAACACTCCATAAGTGACCCCATTTTGGAAACTAGACCCCCCATGGAACTTATCTAGATGTGTGGTGAGAACTTTGAATGCCCAAGTGCTTCACAGAAGTTTAGAATGCAGAGTCGTGAAAATAATTTTTTTTTTCCACAAACAAGATTTTGTAGCCCCCAAGTTTTTATTTTCACAAGGGTAACAGGAGAAATTGGACCACTAAAGTTGTTGTCCAATTTATCCCGAGTACGCTGATGCCCCATATGTGGGGGTAAACCACTGTTTGGGCGCACGGCAGAGCTCGGAAAGGAAGGAGCGCCGTTTTGGAATGCAGACTTACTGTAGATAGAATGGTCTGTGGGCGTTATGTTGCGTTTGCAGAGCCCCTGATGTACCTAAACAGTAGAAACCCCCCACAAGTGACCCCATTTTGGAAACTAGGCCCCCCCAAGGAACGTATCTAGATGTGTGGTGAGAACTTTGAATGCCCAAGTGCTTTACAGAAGTTTGTAATGCAGAGTCATGAAAATAAAAAATATTTTTTTTCCACAAAAAAGATTTTGTAGCCCCCAAGTTTTTATTTTTATAAGGGTAACAGGAGAAATTGGACCACTAAAGTTGTTGTCCAATTTATCCTGAGTACACTGATTCCCCATATGTGGGGGTAACCCACTGTTTGGGTGCACTACAGAGCTCAGAAGGGAGGTAGCACCATTTGACTTTTCGAGCGCAAAATTGGCTGTCATGTTTGGAGACCCCCTGATGTACCTAAACAGTGGAAACCCCCCAATTCTAACTCCAACCCTAACCCCAAAACACCCCTAACCCTAATCCCAACCCGATCCATAATCCTAATTACAACCCTAACGATAATCACAACCCTTACCCCAAAACAACCCTAATGTCAACCCTAACCATAACTCTAATCAAAACCCTAAATCCAACACACCCTCAATCCTAATCTCAACCCTAACCTCAAACCTAACCCTAATGCCAATACACCCCTAATCCCAACCCTAACCTTAACCCTAATCCCAAACCTATCCCTAATCCCAAGCATAACCCTAATGCCAACCCTAATCCAAACCCTGACCCTAATCCCAACTCTAACCCTAACTTTAGCCCCAACCCTAGCCCTAACTTTAGCTCCAACCCTAACCCTAACCCTAACTTTAGCCCCAACCCTAACCCTAGCCCTAAGGCTACTTTCACACTTGCATTGTTTGGCATTCGTCGCAATCCGTCGTTTTGGCAAAAAACGGATCCTGCAAATGTGCCCCCAGGATGCATTTTTTGCCCATAAACTTATATTGCCGACGGATCGCGACGTGCACTGGATCAGTTAAGTTTTGGCGGACCGTCAGCACAAAAAATCATTCAATGTAACTTTTTTTGTACATCGCGTCTGCCATTTCCGACCGCGCATGCGTGGCCGTAACTCTGCCCCCTCCTCCCCAGGACATAGATTGGGCAGCGGATGCGTTGCGACGGCCCCGTACCGACGCAAGTGAGAAAGAAGCCTAACCCTAAATTTAGCCTCAACCCTAACCCTATATATAGCCCTGACCCTAACCCTAAATTTAGCCCTAACCCTAGCCCTAGCCCTAGCCCTAACCCTAACTCTAGCCCTAACACTAGCCCTAGCCCTAACCCTAACCCTAACCCTAGTCGTAACCCTAGCCCTAACCCTAACCCTAGCCCTAACCCTAATTTTAGCCCCAACTGCTTTCTCCTGCCGGCCGGCAAATGGCGACAGATGGCGGGCGCACTGCGCATGCGCCTGACATTTTGTTTCTCAAAGAAGATGCCGGCAGGCAGGAGAGGATGCAGGAGAACCAAGGGACACCGGTAAGTATAATAGGGTCCCCGAATCCCCCTATTTCTCTGTCCTCTGATGTGTGATCACATCATAGGACAGAGAATTACACACCACTTTTTTTTTTGCGATCGTCGGTAAACAGTTAATTACCGGCGATCGCAAAACAGGGGTCGGTATAACCGACCCCGATCATGTTCTTTGGGGTCTCGGCTAACCCATCGGGAGCCACGAGGAGCACCGGGGGAGACAGGTGAGTATTGGGGGGCTATCTGGGACCCCATTTCTCTGTCCTCTGATGTGCGATCACATCGGAGGACAGAGAAATTAAAAGGGAAATCGCGGTTTTTGTTTTTTTTTTGCGATCATCGGTAAACGGTTAATTACCGGCGATCGCAAAAGCGGGGTTGGTAAAAAAAAACCCCGAATCATGTTCTCTGGGTTCTCGGCTACCCCCGGCAGCCGAGACCCCAGAGAAAATCGGACTCTGGGGGGCGCTATTTACTTTTTCCACAGCCGGCGCTGTGGTTTAAGTACCCTTAACTGCCGCCGTTAAAAGGCGTATCGGCGGTCGTTAAGGGGTTAAAGCATTTTATTTTCTTTGTTATTTTCCTGTTTTTGCCCGAAGGGCTGTGTTTACTTTCCACTTCTAGTTGGTTTATACTGCCTTATAGTAAACCAACTGAAGACTTAAAGAGAGAGAGTTCCTATTTTTCCTATCTCCATGTACCACCAAGTGAGTTGACTTACCACAGTACATATGGGCCACATTAGTTAAGGTTGTACAATATGTAGATGTTTGATATAAGAAAATTTGAAAAAAGAAATTAACTACTGTACATCCTGGATCATCCTGGATTATCTTGTATCCAAATGGTAAAATAAAGCTTTCATTCCAAATAAATAACCCATGTAATGGATAAACACAATAAATATAATAAGTATGTTATTACGTTATTTGAAAATAAAATATAGGGCTTCTCTGTAGAGGAAGAGAGGAAATGGTTGGGCAATTATCTTTAGTAGACATTTGTAAAGAACCCCATATACATTAGATGGCTGTCAGTCGAAGGGTCATTCCGGAGGTCTCTTCCACTCACAGGGTCATTAAGTGCTTCTATTTTCTCAATAAGAAAGTCACCAATACACATACAGTATTTCTTCTGGCATCTTATACCTGGGAGATCAAAGTACTTGACAACCCGAAATCAGAAACACTTGATCGACATATCATCCAGCAATCAGTTGGTTGACTCCGACATATATATTAGACTGTTGACTAAACCTGTTGATATTGGTGGGTATAGCAAACATTAGTTTAATATTTACAAAGGGCTTTAGACTTCCTAAAAGCTCTCTCCTTTTAAATTCATTGTCTACATTTCAATTTACACATAGAGAACTTTTCGTGCTGTATACCGTAATCAACTTTTTAACACCAATGAAATTCTTATAAAAATTGAATTATTGGTAGCATTGGTCCCTGTCATGACTTGCCTACCTATTTTAGTCACTCCCTAGTTAAACACTGACATAGCAATACCATCAGCTTGACAATATTTCATATTATATGACCTGATAAAACAGATAAATCAGACCATATTTAACATTGTTTGATAAGGAATAAAGAGTCATGGCAGATTACACTAGTCTTCAAAAAATTTTTGTCCCACATAGTAATTAACCCCTTCATGACCCAGCCTATTTTGACCTTAAAGACTTTGCCGTTTTTTGCAATTCTGACCAGTGTCCCTTTATGAGGTAATAACTCAGGAACGCTTCAACGGATCCTAGCGGTTCTGAGATTGTTTTTTGGTGACATATTGGGCTTCATGTTAGTGGTAAATTTAGGTCAATAAATTCTGCGTTTATTTGTGATAAAAACGGAAATTTGGCGAAAATTTTGAAAATTTCGCAATTTTCATATTTTGAATTTTTATTCTGTTAAACCAGAGAGATATGTGACACAAATTAGTTAATAAATAACATTTCCCACATGTTTACTTTACATCAGCACAATTTTGGAAACAAAATTTTTTTTTGTTAGGAAGTTATAAGGGTTAAAATTTGACCAGCGATTTGTCATTTTTACAACGAAATTTACAAAACCATTTTTTTTAGGGACCACCTCACATTTGAAGTCAGTTTGAGGGGTCTATATGGATGAAAATGCCCAAAAGTGACACCATTCTAAAAACTGCACCCCTCAAGGTACTCAAAACCACATTCAAGAAGTTTATTAACCCTTCAGGTGCTTCACAGCAGCAGAAGCAACATGGAAGGAAAAAATGAACATTTAACTTTTTAGTCACAAAAATTATCTTTTAGCAACAATTTTTTTATTTTCCCAATGGTAAAAGGAGAAACTGAACCACGAAAGTTGTTGTACAATTTGTCCTGAGTACGGGGGTAAACCACTGTTTGGGCGCACGGCAGGGCTTGGAAGGGAAGGAGCGCCATTTGACTTTTTGAATCAAAAATTGGCTCCACTCTTTAGCGGACACCATGTCACGTTTGGAGAGCACCCGTGTGCCTAAAAATTGGAGCTCCCCCACAAGTGACCCCATTTTGGAAACTAGACGCCCCAAGGAACTTATCTAGATGCATAGTGAGCGCTTTGAACCCCCAGGTGCTTCACAAATTGATCCGTAAAAATGAAAAAACACTTTTTTTCACCAAAAAAATTCCTTTAGCCTCAATTTTTTCATTTTCACATGGGCAACAGGATAAAATGGATCCTAAAATGTGTTGGGCAATTTCTCCTGAGTACACCAATACCTCACATGTGGGGGTAAACCACTGTTTGGGCACATGGTAAGGCTCGGAAGGGAAGGAGCGCCATTTGACTTTTTGAATGAAAAATTATTTCCATCGTTAGCGGACACCATGTCGCGTTTGGATAGCTCCTGTGTGCCTAAACATTGGCGCTCCCCCACAAGTGACCCCATTATGGAAACTAGACCCCCCAAGGAACTTATTTAGATGCCTAGTGAGCACTTTAAACCCTCAGGTGCTTCACAAATTGATCTGTAAAAATGAAAAAGTACTTTTTTTTCACAAAAAAATTATTTTCGCCTCAATTTTTTCATTTTCACATGGGCAGTAGGATAAAATGGATCATAAAATTTGTTGGGCAATTTCTCCCGAGTACGCCGATACCTCATATGTGGGGGTAAACCACTGTTTGGGCACTCGGCAGGGCTCGGAAGGGAAGGCGCGCCATTTGACTTTTTGAATGGAAAATTAGCTCCAATTGTTAGCGGACACCATGTCGCGTTTGGAGAGTCCCTGTGTGCCTAAACATTGGAGCTCCCCCACAAGTGACCCCATTTTGGAAACTAGACCCCCCAAGGAACTTATATAGATGCATATTGAGCACTTTAAACCCCCAGGTGCTTCACAGAAGTTTATAACGCAGAGCCATGAAAATAAAAAATAATTTTTCTTTCCTCAAAAATGATTTTTTAGCCTGGAATTTCCTATTTTGCCAAGGATAATAGGAGAAATTGGACCCCAAATATTGTTGTCCAGTTTGTCCTGAGTACGCTGATACCCCATATGTGGGGGTAAACCACTGTTTGGGCGCACGGCAGGGCTCGGAAGGGATGGCACGCCATTTGGCTTTTTAAATGGAAAATTAGCTCCAATCATTAGCGGACACCATGTCACGTTTGGAGAGCCCCTGTGTGCCTAAACATTGGAGATCCCCCAGAAATGACCCCATTTTGGAAACTAGACCCCCAAAGGAACTAATCTAGATGTGTGGTGAGGACTTTGAACCCCCAAGTGCTTCACAGAAGTTTATAACGCAGAGCCATGAAAATTAAAAAAATAATTATTTTCTCAAAAATGATTTTTAGCCTGCAATTTTTTATTTTCCCAAGGGTAACAGGAGAAATTTGACCCCAAAAGTTGTTGTCCAGTTTCTCCTGAGTACGCTGATACCCCATATGTGGGGGTAAATCACTGTTTGGGCACATGCCGGGGCTCGGAAGTGAAGTAGTGACGTTTTGAAATGCAGACTTTGATGGAATGCTCTGTGGGCGTCACGTTGCGTTTGCAGAGCCCCTGATGTGGCTTAACAGTAGAAACCCCCCACAAGTGACCCCATTTTGGAAACTAGACCCCCAAAGGAACTTATTTAGATGTGTGGTGAGCACTTTGAACCCCCAAGTGCTTCATAGAAGTTTATAATGCAGAGCCGTGAAAATAATAAATACGTTTTCTTTCCTCAAAAATAATTATTTAGCCCAGAATTTTTTATTTTCCCAAGGGTTACAGGAGAAATTGGACCCCATAAGTTGTTGTCCAGTTTCTCCTGAGTACGCTGATACCCCATATGTGGGGGTAAACCACTGTTTGGGCACATGCCGAGGCTCGGAAGTGAAGTAGTGACGTTTTGAAATGCAAACTTTGATGGAATGCTCTGTGGGCGTCACGTTGCGTTTGCAGAGCCCCTGATGTGGCTTAACAGTAGAAACCCCCCACAAGTGACCCCATTTTGGAAACTAGACCCCGAAAGGAACTTATCTAGATGTGTGGTGAGCACTTTGAACCCCCAAGTGCTTCATAGAAGTTTATAATGCAGAGCCGTGAAAATAATAAATACGTTTTCTTTCCTCAAAAATAATTATTTAGCCCAGAATTTTTTAATTTTCCCAAGGGTAACAGGAGAAATTTGACCCCAATATTTGTTGTCCAGTTTCTCCTGAGTACGGTGATACCCCATATGTGGGGGTAAACCACTGTTTGGGCACACGTTGGGGCTCGGAAGTGAAGTAGTGACGTTTTGAAATGCCGACTTTGATGGAATGCTCTGCGGGCGTCACGTTGCGTTTGCAGAGCCCCTGATGTGCCTAAACAGTAGAAACCCCCCACAAGTGACCCCATTTTGGAAACTAGACCCCGAAAGGAACTTATCTAGATGTGTGGTGAGCACTTTGAACCCCCAAGTGCTTCATAGAAGTTTATAATGCAGAGCCGTGAAAATAATAAATACGTTTTCTTTCCTCAAAAATAATTATTTAGCCCAGAATTTTTTATTTTCCCAAGGGTAACAGGAGAAATTGGACCCCGATAGTTGTTGTCCAGTTTCTCCTGAGTACGCTGATACCCCATGTGTGGGGGTAAACCACTGTTTGGGCACACCTCGGGGCTCAGAAGGGAAGTAGTGACTTTTGAAATGCAGACTTTGATGGAATGGTCTGCGGGCGTCACATTGTGTTTGCAGAGCCCCTGGTGTGCCTAAACAGTAGAAACCCCCCACAAGTGACCACATTTTAGAAACTAGACCCCCCAAGGAACTTATCTAGATATGTGGTGAGCACTTTGAAACCCCAAGTGCTTCACAGACGTTTACAACGCAGAGCCGTGAAAATAAAAAATCATTTTTCTTTCCTCAAAAATGATGTTTTAGCAAGCATTTTTTTAGATTCACAAGGGTAACAGGAGAAATTGGACCCCAGTAATTGTTGCGCAGTTTATCCTGAGTACACTGATACCCCATATGTGGGGGTAAACCACTGTTTGGGCACACGTCAGGGCTCGGAAGTGAGGGAGCACCATTTGACTTTTTGAATGCGAGATTGGCTGGAATCAATGGTGGCGCCATGTTGCGTTTGGAGACCCCTGATGTGCCTAAACAGTGGTAACCCCTCAATTCTACCTCCAACACTAACCCCAACACACCCCTAACCCTAATCCCAACTGTAGCCATAACCCTAATCACAACCCTAACCCCATCCCTAACCCTAAGGCTATGTGCCCACGTTGCGGATTCGTGTGAGATATTTCCGCACCATTTTTGAAAAATCCGCGGGTAAAAGGCACTGCGTTTTACCTGCGGATTTTCCACGGATTTCCAGTGTTTTTTGTGCGGATTTCACCTGCGGATTCCTATTGAGGAACAGGTGTAAAACGCCGCGGAATCCGCACAAAGAATTGACATGCTGCGGAAAATACAACGCAGCGTTTCCGCGCGGTATTTTCTGCACCATGGGCACAGCGGATTTGGTTTTTCATATGTTTACATGGTACTGTAAACCTGATGGAATACTGCTGCGAATCCGCAGCGGCCAATCCGCAGCCAAATCCGCACCGTGTGCACATAGCCTAATTCTAAAGGTATGTGCACACTGCGGAAAACGCTGCAGATCCGCAGCAGTTTCCCATGAGTTTACAGTTCAATGTAGACCTATGGGAAACAAAAATCGCTGTACACATGCTGCGGAAAAACTGCACGGAAACGCAGCGGTTTACATTCCGCAGCATGTCACTTCTTTGTGCGGATTCCACAGCGGTTTTACAACTGCTCAAATAGAAAATCGCAATTGTAAAACCGCAGTGAAATGCGCAGATAAAAACGTGGTAAATCCGCCATAAATCCGCAGCGGTTTAGCACTGCGGATTTATCAAATCCGCAGCGGAAAAATCCGCAGAGGACCAGAATACGTGTGCACATACCGAAACCCTAACCCTAGCCCTAACCCTAGCCCTAACCCTACCCCTAACCCTACCCCTAGCCCTAACCCTAGCCCTACCCCTAACCCTACCCCTAACCCTAACCCTACCCCTAACCCTACCCCTAACCCTAACCCTATTCTAACATTAGTGGGGAAAAAAAATTTCTTTATTTTTTTCTTGTCCCTACCTATGGGGGTGACAAAGGGGGGGGGTCATTTATTATTTTTTTTATTTTGATCACTGAGATATAATCTATCTCAGTGATCAAAATGCACTTTGGAACGAATCTGCCGGCCGGCAGATTCGGCAGGCGCACTGCGCATGCGCCCGCCATTTTGGAAGATGGCGGCGCCCAGGGAGAAGACGGACGGGACCCCGGCAGGATCGGTAAGTATGATGGGGTGGGGGGGGACCACGGGGGGGATCGGAGCACGGGGGGGAATCGGAGCGCGGCAGGCGTGGAACGGAGCACGGGGGGCGTGAAACGGAGCACGGGGGGGCTGGAACGGAGCACGGGGGGGTGGAACGGAGCACGTGGGGGGGTGGATCGGAATGCAGGGGGGGTGATTGGAGCACGGGGGGGTGATTGGAGCACGGGGGGAGCGGACAAGAGCATGGGGGGGAGCGGAGCACTGGATGGAGGGGAGCCGGAGCAGTGTACCGGCCAGATCGGGGGGCTGGGGGGGCGATCGGTGGGGTGGGGTGGGGGCACATTAGTATTTCCAGCCATGGCCGATGATATTTCAGCATCGGCCATGGCTGGATTGTAATATTTCACCCGTTATAATAGGTGAAATATTACAAATCGCTCTGATTGGCAGTTTCACTTTCAACAGCCAATCAGAGCGATCGTAGCCACGAGGGGGTGAAGCCACCCCCCCTGGGCTAAACTACCACTCCCCCTGTCCCTGCAGATTGGGTGAAATGGGAGTTAACCCTTTCACCGGATCTGCAGGGACGCGATCTTTCCATGACGCCACATAGGCGTCATGGGTCGGATTGGCACCGACTTTCATGACGCCTACGTGGCGTCATGGGTCGGGAAGGGGTTAAATATGAGTGAACCTGAACTTAAAAGTTTGGCGCTCGTACAGATAGTGTCTGGTGCTAAATGCCAAACATGGACTTCTCCCATAAGTTCATTGCATTGTTCGGTTTTCAGGGGTAAGTCCATTGCAGAGAGATAATTTTCCAGGAAAAAGTTTGGTTCCCCATTGTTTTCAATGAGGTTTGAGTTCTGGTTCAAGTTTGAGTATAGTTCTGGCACCCGAACCAAATTTTGGAATAAAGTTCAGCTTAGGTACTAGAATCTGAACTTTCACGGGTCCGCTCATCCCCAGCAGTAACATAGGTGACTATTTTATTTTTTTGTGCTAAATTCAAATTTGCTATCACTTTATACACTGCTCAAAAAATTAAGGGGACACTAAAATCCCACATCCTAGATATCACTGAATGAAATATTCCAGTTGTAAATCTTTATTCATTACATAGTGGAATGTGTTGAGAACAAAAAAACCTAAAAACTATCAATGTAATTCACAATTGATATCCAAAGGAGGTCTGGAGTTGGAATGATGCTCAAAATCAAAGTGGAAATTAAGTTACAGGCTGATCCAACTTCAGTGGAAATGCCTCAAGATAAGTAAATGATGGTCAGTAGTGTGTGTGACCTCCATGTTCCAGTATGACCTCCCTACATGGGCATGCTGCTGATGAGGCGGCAGATGGTCTCCTGAGAGATCTCCTCCCAGACCTGGACAAAAGCATCCGCCAACTCCTGGACAGTCTGTGGAGCAATGTTACATTGGTGAATGGTGCGAGACATGATGTCCCAGATGTATTCAATCGGATTCAGATCTGGGGAATGAGCGGGCCAGTCCATAGCTTTAATGCCTTTGTCAAGGTGAAAATATATATATCTTTATACTCTTTTGTACTTTATATATTCTTATGCTGTGAAACAATAAGTTTTTCTCTTTGCTTGCCAAATGCATATGTAATTGTAGTTAAGATGGCTGCCAGTATTCACCTTTGCTCCAGATTCACTCTGCTGAAGAAGCAAGTTACACATTCCAGAAGGACAAGTATCATTTCTCTGGAAATGATTCTTAAAGCGATGTGGACAAGATGTGGACAAAGGAAGATTCATCAGATGATGTCAGAGCCAACCAGAAGGACTGAATACTAGATACATTGCTTAACCCCTGCCTATCCCCGCCCTCTGCACAACTTCCCCCAATAGATCATATAATGCTGTGTATTAGAAAATAAAATCAGTTGCTGAGACGTTACTACACTTTGTAGACAAACGAGCAGGCACTGAGTTTGAACCAGATTTTGTCTGACTCATTCTTCAATTTGGTACCACTGCTCTTATCTTGATTTGGAATGACTGGTGGATGAAGGGTATTGTCGTGACGACCCCGACACCTTCACCTTGCAGGAACTGCTGACACACTCCAGCCACATAAGATCTGGCATTGACATGCATTAGGAGGAACCCAGGGCCAACCACACCAGCATATGGTCTCACAAGGGGTATGAGGTAGGGTTGAGCGAAACGGATTGGACAAATTGAAAAATCGCCGACTTTCAGCAAAGTCAGGTTTCGTGAAACCCGACCCTAGTATGGGATCGGCAATGAGGTCGGCGATCAGCGCGCCAAAGTCACGTTTCGTATGATGTTTTCAGCGCCATTACTCATCCAATGAAGAAGGACGCAGAGTGTTGGCAGCGTGATGACATAGGTCTCGGTCCCCACCATCTTAGAGAAGGGTATGAAAGTGATTGGCTTGCTTAATGCGGCATCACAGGGGCTATAAAGGGGCGTGCACGCCGACCGCCATCTTACTTCTGCCGATCTTAGCATAGGGAGAGGTTGCTGCAGCTGCACCAGAAGAAGGGATATAGTTAGGGAGGGAAGATTAAGCCCCGAAACGGCTTGTGCTGTAGCAAATTCCACTGTCCAACACCACCTTTTCTTTGCAGGGACAGTGGAGTTTATATTTTTGTGCATCATCTCTGTAGCTTATTAGGCTGCCTTATAAGGCTCCCTGATAGCTGCATTGCTGTTTGTACGCCACTGTGCAAACCAACTGCTTTTTAAAAAGCAAAAATCCTGTTGCAACTTTCTGCACAGTTATCTTGTTTATTTGTCCACACTTTTGTGTGCAGCAGTCCTTTTTATCGCTGCCATACTTGTCCTGAGATCATTGTAGGGAGATTGGAATTGTACTACAGTCCTTGTATTTATTCGTTTATCTTCCAGCCACGTTCTGCCACTTACATTGTGTAGTGTAATACACTACACCTGAGTTTTGTTACAGTCTACCCCCAAAAAAAGGGAGATTTAAATTGGCACTAAGTGGATCTACGTCACAGTTCTGTTAGTTTGTTGTACATCTTCCAGCCACGTTCTGCAAATTACATTGTGTAGTATAATACACTGGGCCTGAGTTTTGTTGCAGTCTCCCCCCCAAAAAATGGGGATTTAAATTGGCACTAAGTCGATCTAAGTCACAGTTCTGTTAGGCTGGAGTCACACTCAGCGTAAGACAATACGGTCCGTATATTACGGCCGTAATACGCTGAAAAGTCCCCAAAATAGTGGTCCGTAGCTCCTCCGTATGCAGGGTGTATCAGCGTATTTTGCGCATGGCATCCTCCGTATGTAATCCGTATGGCATCCGTACTGCGTGTTTTTCTCGCAGGCTTGCAAAACCAACATACGGCTATACAAGGGATCCATGTGTTAAAAAAAATATATATATATACTGTCTATATATATATATATATATGTGTCATTAGACACATATATGTATATATATTATTACTTCATACAGCGCTAGATAGCTTTAAAGCCGGTAATTGAATTACCGGCTGTTAGGAGTCGAGTTTCCTCTGCTGCACAGGGGGAATCTCGATCCGTGTCTGCTGCGGTCTCCCATTCGGTATCGGCCGCAGTGGGCTCTGCTCAGCGGAGACGTCGCTTCCAGCGTCTCGCTGAGGCTGATTGGGTGCATAGGGTCACTACTGCCTTTTCTGGCTTTCCTATGGTACCCTGCACTGATCTGCGGCGAGCGAGCCTCTCTGGGACTAATTCCTTGTTTACTCACACTGATCATGCCCAGGGCAGGGTCTCCCATTGGAGGTCGAGGGCCACATGTTCGGTCACATGCTCAGGTGCTGCAGTACATTCCATTGGTCCTCCTGGAAGGTCCTGAAAGGGCAAAACATGCTCAGGTACTGCAGCACTTTCCATTGGTCCTTCTGGAAGGTCCTGAAAGGGCAAAAATTTCAGTAGCAGCTTCCTGTGCTGCAACTATATAAACTGCGCATGACCGCACGGCCATGCGCTAGTATTGTCTTGTAAATATGTGTGTGTGTTTTGAGTGAAAGTCGCTCTTTAAATAACCCTCCCTATTGAATGTCTGTTCGCGGAAGGTGTATGTTTGCTATCTAGCGCCCGACTTATCCAACAGCACGTAACACACATCACAGCGTCCAGTTGCTGTGTCCGCCAGTACGGCGCCGTGCGCTTCCTCTGCGCTTTCCTTACCCAAGCCTGGGTGGTTAGCGGCGTCCGTCAGTGCGGCACCGCACGCACTCTCGTGCCTTTATTTACTATTTCAATAGTTTCCTTACACACCCAGTTGCGGTGTTGTGCCAGCAGTGGTCGAATCGGACTTCAATCCTAGTTGGGGTTGTGTTCGCTGACTTATTACTCGCGCTCTATGTGCGGTACCGCGGTCCTGTGATGCAACAGGATCGCTTCCTTCAAGCAGGGTGAAGTTAACCCTTGTATGTATACTTATAGTACCGCCATATAGTCCGTCTTACTTAGCAGCAGGTACTTTCCTGCACGGTGGATCCCGGGTTGCGAACGCACCAATTCCATCTAATAAACTATATATTTGGTGCGTTCCGCCAACCAAAACAGAATACTAGCGCCAGGATCTGGCTAGGTAATGGCGGATGAACAGCGATTGCAGGGGTACATCCAGCTGCTGGAGGGCCGGTTGGCGTCTCTTGAGCGTGCAACCTCGGCGGTGGATGTTACCGCAATAGCTGTTCAGGCTGCTAGCGTGGCTGCAGCAGCTTTACCCACTGCCACCTCTGTTCCGACCCTATCTCACCTTCCTTTGCCTCAGAGATACTCTGGGGACAGTAAGTCCTGTAGGGGTTTCGTGAGCCAATGTGGTATACACCTCGAGCTCCTGGCTGCACGTTTCCCTACTGAGCGGGCAAAGGTGGGATTCATAATCTCCCTCTTGTCGGACAGAGCGTTGGAGTGGGCTACGCTGCTGTGGGAGCGCAACGATCATGTGGTGCGGAGTGTTCCTTGGTTTCTGGACTCTCTGAAACAGGTCTTTTTAGGACCTAAAGTCACCCATGATACAGCGCTCCAGCTGCTGGCTTTGACTCAGGGTTCAACCATGGTCGGCCATTTTGCTGTTCTCTTCCGGACATTAGCGTCTGAGTTGGAATGGTCAGATAAAACCCTCATTCCCGTATTTTGGAGGGGGCTGGCTGACTATGTGAAAGACGCTTTGGCCACTAGGGAGATTCCCGCCACACTGGAGGAGCTCATAGCCATATCTACTCGCATAGACCTTCGTTTTCACGAGCGAAGGTTGGAGCGAGCCCAGTGTAGGCAGAGGTTTCGGCTGGCTCCCACCTTCGCCAAACCTTTGGAATCTCCAGTCCAGGCGTCCGAGTCACATGAGGCCTTAGAGGTGACACGAGCGGGATCCAAGTCTCAGTCCGCCCGTGCACATAAGGTCCGTCATGTTTACCGGCAGTCAGGACATCTTACCTCCAAGGGTCCTCAGCGGTCGGGGAAACGTCAGCGTTTAGTGGCAGTTGGAGGAGGTACACTAGACACGGCGACGTTTGCCTCAAAGTTGTCCTTCAAGGGGACAATTACCATAGGCCCATCCACTCTTATGGTCGAGCTATGCGTGGATTCTGGGGCAGAGGGTAATTTTATGTCTTCCTCTTTTGCCCAGCGTTACGCAATACCCTTAGTGATGCTCGCCAAGCCTGTGACCGTTCGAGTGGTAAATGGGTCAACACTACCCTCACAGATTACCCACCAAACCATTCCTTTCACGCTTTCTGTGTCTCCATCACATCAGGAGATAATCTCCCTATTAGTCATTCCTGAGGGAATTGATGAGGTCCTGTTGGGGATACCATGGCTTCGCTACCATTCTCCTCATATTGAGTGGTCCTCTGGGAGAATTTTGGGATGGAGTAAATCCTGCGAGGGTAGATGTCAGAGGGAGTGCGTTCAGGTTGCTACTACACAGGTACCCGCAGATCTTTCCTCTCTCCCCAAGCACTATTGGCCCTATGCAGACGTGTTCTCCAAAAGAGCTGCGGAGACCCTTCCGCCTCACCGCCCCTATGACTGTACTATTGACCTCTTGCCTGGTGCTGAGCCTCCCCGGGGTCGAGTCTATCCGTTATCTCTCCCGGAGACGGAGGCAATGTCTCAGTACATCCAAGAGAATCTGGCAAGAGGATTCATTAGGAAGTCAGTGTCACCGGCAGGGGCTGGGTTCTTCTTCGTACAGAAGAAGACTGGAGACTTACGTCCATGCATAGACTACAGGGGTCTTAACGCCATCACCGTTAAGAACAAGTACCCATTACCCCTGATATCTGAGCTGTTTGATAGACTACGGGGAGCGAGGGTATTTACGAAGTTAGATCTGCGGGGTGCCTACAACCTGATTCGCATCCGTGAGGGGGATGAATGGAAGACGGCTTTTAACACCAGGGATGGGCACTATGAATATCTGGTGATGCCCTTTGGGCTCTGTAATGCCCCAGCCGTTTTCCAAGACTTTGTGAACGACATCTTCCGGGATATGCTCACCACCTCGGTCGTAGTCTATCTGGATGATATTCTCATCTTCTCTCCAGATATTGACTCCCATCGGAGAGATGTTCGCAAAGTCTTCGACCTCTTACGGGCAAACTCCCTCTACGCCAAGTTGGAGAAGTGTGTGTTTGAGCAGGAGTCCTTGCCTTTCCTTGGTTATATCATCTCTGCCCAGGGTTTGGCTATGGATTCTGCCAAGCTACAGGCTGTAATGGACTGGCAGAAACCCCATTCTCTTAAAGCGGTGCAGCGCTTTATGGGGTTCATTAATTATTATCGCCAGTTCATTCCACACTTCTCAACTTTGGTAGCTCCCTTGGTTGCCCTCACCAAGAAGGGAGCAAATCCCAAGTTGTGGTCAGAGGAGGTCTCCAAAGCCTTTCTCTCGATCAAGTCACACTTCGCTAGCGCTCCCATCCTACATCGCCCTGATGTTGATAAGCCATTTATCTTGGAGGTGGATGCCTCATCCGTTGGTGCTGGAGCAGTCCTTTTCCAAAAGGATGCTCAAGGTCGGAAGCATCCTTGCTTCTTCTTCTCCAAGACCTTCACACCAGCGGAGAGGAATTATTCCATCGGGGACAGGGAGTTGCTGGCCATGAAGTTGGCTTTTTCGGAGTGGAGACATCTCTTGGAGGGAGCTCGCTTTCCCTTCCAAGTATTCAATGACCACAAGAACTTGGTGTATCTGCAAATGGCCCAGTGGCTGAATTCTCGCCAGGCTAGATGGTCCCTGTTCTTCTCCCGGTTCCATTTTACTCTCCATTTCCTCTCCGGGGAGAAGAACGTTCGTGCTGACGCTCTCTCCCGCTCCGTGGTGTCATCGGAGGAGGAGGAGGAGGAGCCTCGGCTTATTGTCCCTTCTGAGAGCCTGAGAACTGTAGCTCCGGTTTCGCTAGAGTCTGTGCCCCCGGGCAAGACTTTCGTACCAGCTAACTTGCGACCGGAGGTTCTCTCTTGGGCTCACTCCTCCAGAGTGGGTGGGCATTTTGGGACCAAGGACCAAAAGGACATCTGAGCTTCTGGCGAGAACATACTGGTGGCCGCATATGGCCCGAGATGTCAAGGACTATATTCAGGCGTGCGTTTCTTGCGCCCAGAATCGGTCTCCTCGGCAACGGCCTGCTGGGTTGCTTTACCCTCTACCGGTGGCAGACAGGCCCTGGGAGATGGTCGGGATGGACTTTGTGGTGGGCCTACCCAAGTCGCGTGGCTGCTCCATTATTTGGGTTGTCACCGACCATTTCTCCAAGATGGTGCATTTGGTGCCGCTTCCTCGGTTACCCTCAGCACGGGCCTTGGCGGTGTTGTTCATTAAACACGTTTTCCGATTGCATGGTATGCCTGATAAGATTGTCAGCGATCGGGGTCCCCAGTTCGCATCTCGGTTTTGGAGAGAGCTCTGCCGTTTACTCAGCATAGAGTTAAACCTCTCCTCTGCATACCATCCCGAGACGAATGGGTTGGTGGGGAGAACCAACAAGACTCTGGTGACATATTTGCGACATTTCGTCTCTGCTAGGCAGGATGACTGGGCATCTTTGCTACCTTGGGCGGAATTTGCCTTGAACAACGCCGTAGCCGATTCCACTGGTCAAACTCCTTTTCTCCTTAATTACGGCCAGCATCCGCATGTCCCTGTGCCCATGCCCGTGTCATCCACCGATTCTAGGGTGGCAGACTGGGCGGTGGAGGCACGTGACATCTGGGACCGCACACAGGATGCCATCCGGGCCTCCAAGGAGAGAATGAGGGTTTCGGCTGATACACACCGGCGCCCCGCTCCGGTCTTTGCTCCTGGCGACTTAGTGTGGCTCTCCGCCCGTAACATCAGGCTGCGAGTTGAGTCCACTAAGTTTGCTCCTCGCTACATTGGCCCGTTTAAGGTTCTGGAACAGGTCAACCCTGTGGTCTACCGTTTGGCTATTCCTCCACGCCTTGGTATCACCGATACTTTCCACGTTTCCCTCTTAAAGCCCGTTCATTTGTCCCGGTTTTCTGAGTCATCTGCTGGGACATCGGGTTCATCCACGGATGAGTTTGAGGTGAATGCTATTGTGGGGTGCAAGGTGGTACGTGGCAAGAAATTTTATCTGGTGGACTGGAAGGGTCACGGCCCAGAGGATAGAACCTGGGAGCCTGTGGAGCACATTCGGGCTCCGCTGCTTATCGCAGCTTTTGAGCGTAGTGAGGCTCAAGGAGGGGGGGGCCCTAGGGGGGGGTTAATGTTAGGAGTCGAGTTGCCTCTGCTGCACAGGGGGAATCTCGATCCGTGTCTGCTGCGGTCTCCCATTCGGTATCGGCCGCAGTGGGCTCTGCTCAGCGGAGACGTCGCTCCCAGCGTCTCGCTGAGGCTGATTCGGTGCATAGGGTCACTACTGCCTTTTCTGGCTTTCCTATGGTACCCTGCACTGATCTGCGGCGAGCGAGCCTCTCTGGGACTAAGTCCTTGTTTACTCACACTGATCATGCCCAGGGCAGGGTCTCCCATTGGAGGTCAAGGGCCACATGTTCGGTCACATGCTCAGGTGCTGCAGTACATTCCATTGGTCCTCCTGGAAGGTCCTGAAAGGGCAAAACATGCTCAGGTACTGCAGCACTTTCCATTGGTCCTTCTGGAAGGTCCTGAAAGGGCAAAAACTTCAGTAGCAGTTTCCTGTGCTGCAACTATATAAACTGCGCATGACCGCACGGCCATGCGCTAGTATTGTCTTGTAAATATGTGTGTGTGTTGTGAGTGAAAGTCGCTCTTTAAATAACCCTCCCTATTGAATGTCTGTTCGCGGAAGGTGTATGTTTGCTATCTAGCGCCCGACTTATCCAACAGCACGTAACACACATCACAGCGTCCAGTTGCTGTGTCCGCCACTACGGCGCCGTGCGCTTCCTCTGCGCTTTCCTTACCCAAGCCTGGGTGCTTAGCGGCGTCCATCAGTGCGGCACCGCACGCACTCTCGTGCCTTTATTTACTATTTCAATAGTTTCCTTACACACCCAGTTGCGGTGTTATGCCAGCAGTGGTCTAATCGGACTTCAATCCTAGTTGGGGTTGTGTTCGCTGACTTATTGCTCGCGCTCTATGTGCGGTACCGCGGTCCTGTGATGCAACAGGATCGCTTCCTTCACGCAGGGTGAAGTTAACCCTTGTATGTATACTTATAGTACCGCCATATAGTCCGTCTTACTTAGCAGCAGGTACTTTCCTGCACGGTGGATCCCGGGTTGCGAACGCACCAATTCCATCTAATAAACTATATATTTGGTGCGTTCCGCCAACCTTAACACCGGCTTTTGCTATCTCCATCCTAAACCCGACATGATTTGTGACATGGTTTACATACCGTAAACCATGTCATACCACCTATTTTTTGCATATTCCACACTACTAATGTTAGTAGTGTGTATGTGCAAAATTTGGCCGTTCTATCTACTAAATTAAAGGGTTAAATGGCGGAAAAAATTGGCGTGGGCTCCCGCGCAATTTTCTCCGCCAGAGTAGTAAAGCCAGTGACTGTGGGCAGATATTAATAGCCTGGAGAGGGTCCATGGTTATTAGCCTTCCCCCTGGCTAAAAACATCTGCCCCCAGCCACCCCAGAAAAGGCACATCAGGAAGATGCGCCTATTCTGGCACTTGGCCACTCTCTTCCCATTCCCATGTAGCGGTGGGATATGTGGTAATGAAGGGTTAATTCCACCTTGCTATTGTAAGGTGACATTAAGCCAAATTAATAATGGAGAGGCGTCAATTATGACACCTATCCATTATTAATCCAATACTAGTAAAGGGTTAAAAAAAACACATTATTAAAAATTATTTTAATGAAATAAACACAAAGGTTGTTGTAATATTTTATTCAACGCCCAATCCAGTCACTGAAGACCCTCGTTCTGTAACAAAAAAAATAATAAACCAACAATATCCTTACCTTCCGAAGATCTGTAATGTCCAACGATGTAAATCCATCTGATGGGGTTAAAATATTTTGCAGCCACGAGCTTTGCTAATGCAACGTTGTTCGTGGCTGCAAAACCCCGGGGAATGAAGGTAAAGTAGGTCAATGACCTATATTTACCTTCATTTGCGGTGAGGCGCCCTCTGCTGGTTGTCCCTAGATCGTGGGAACTTTCCTAGAAAGCTCCCAGGCTCGAGTTCATAAGAGGCGCTCTCTGCTGGTTGTCCTCATATGAACTCGAGCCTGGGAGCTTTCTAGGAAAGTTCCCACGATCTAGGGACAACCAGCAGAGGGCGCCTCACCGCAAATGAAGGTAAATATAGGTCATTGACCTACTTTACCTTCATTCCCCGGCTGCCATAGCCCTTTCAGAACTGAAACACATACCTTGCCTGGCTCACACTTTGAACCTGGTGGTGCAGTGCTTCCTCAAAAATTACCCTGATTTACCAGCCCTGCTCCTGAAGGTGCGCAGAGTTTGCTCGCACATCCGCCGGTCGCCCTTACACTCCAGCCGATTGCTGAATCTTCCCCAGCACTGCCTAATAATCGACGTTGCAACAATGTGGAACTCCACACTGTACATGCTTCAGAGGCTGTGCGAACAGAGGCGTGCTGTCATGTATTTGTGGGAGTATACACTTACACGGGCAGGCAGTTGGATGGCAGACATGGAGTTGTCTGGTGTGCAGTTGTCGAAGCTCCAAGACCTCTGTCAAGTCCTCTAGTGTTTTGAGGAATGCACACTGCTTGTCAGTGCAGACAACGCCATCATAAGCATGAGCATCCCACTAATGCGTCTGCTGATGCAAAGTTTGATGCACATCAAGGAGCAGGCGTCTGCGGCCGAGGAGGAGGGAAACCTTGATGACAGTCATCCATTGTCTGCTCAGGGAAGTCTCCGGGACGAGGTGGCGGATGAAGAGGAGGAGGATGATGGGGGATGAATATTTATAGGAGGAGGATGCTTCTCAGGGGGCAATAGAAACTGGTGGCATTGCAAGGTCAGGTACAGGGTTTTTGCGGGCCACAAGTGATGTAGATTTTCAAGAAAGTGCTCCTCAACCCAGCACAAGCAGTGATTTGACACCTGGAACTTTGGCCCACATGGCAGAGAATGCCTTGCGTATCCTAAAATGGGACCCCCGCATTATCAAAATGATGACCGATGACGATTACTGGTTGGCCTGCCTCCTGGATCCACGATACAAAGGAAAATTACAAAATATCATGCCACATGAGAACCTTGAGCAAATATTGGCTACCAAACAAGCAACTCTTGTAGACCGTTTGGTTCAGGCATTCCGAGCACACAGCGGCGGTGATGGTTCTCACATGAACTGTAGGGGGCAACATTGCTGAGGTGTTAGAGGTGCACAAAGCCGAAGTGGCGTTGGACAGAGGGGATTTATGACAAGGTTGTGAAGTGACTTCGCAATGACCGCAGACACGACAGATACTGCTGCATCGATTCAAAGTGACAGGAGACAGCATTTGTTCAGTATGGTTACCAACTGTTTTTCCGCCATTATCGATGTTCTCCCTCACAAGTCATTCCCTTTTGATTACTGGGCATCTAAACATGACGCCTGGCCCGAATTGGCAGAATATGCATTACAGGAGCTCGCTTACCCAGCTGCTAGTGTGCTATCAGAAAGAGTCTTCAGTGCTGCTGGTTCAATACTGACCGAAAAAAGAACACGTCTGGCTCCCTGAAATGTTGATGATCTAACCTTCATTAAAATGAACCAATCATGGATTTCGAATTATTTTGCCCCACCTTCCCCTTCTGACACGTAGCTTGCCAGAAAAATTTCTTGTTTTTGGCCTCCTCTTACTGACTGCTCCAATTCCGCCATTTGCAGGTGCCAAATGTCCACCATAGACCATTTGTATACCTCCCTAAATGGGCTGACTCCCCCCACAGGGCCGTGGTCACAATTTGGCGCAAGCACCCGTGCGAGTGCTGTTTGCCTGGACAGGTGGATGTGCCCACTCTGGGGCGACGCCACTTGGACAGGGTCCCTCATAGTACAATGAAGTGTCTCTGATGGTGGTGGTGCACAACCAATGTCAGACACACCGTCGTAATATGAGGGGCCCTGTGCCAGTACCGCCGCCCTCGAGAGAGTGTTCCCCCCCAGCTCGAACTGTGCTCTACCACTTGCAAAACTTACCTCTCCCTGCCCCAGCACTGTGTAGTCTGTGCTGTAAAATCCTTAATTGGCACTGCCATTACAAATTTGTTGCAATGATAGATGATAGTAAAAATATACAGGGGCCCTGGCCTCCATTTAGACCCCTTAATACTTTGCGCCAAATACCACTGTCTGCAACTCTGCTGAGGAGCCCACCCCTGTACCTCGCTATGCCACCAGTTTATTTATGAACAATTTCTTGGCAGACATTTAGCCCACCTTAGTATTTTGGCCTACTAACTGTGTCATCCACTTATAACAGTTGTCCTCCGCTGAACAAAGCTATGCCACCTGTGTACTCCTGTTACCAATTGTGAACTGCTTGTAGCCTACTTACTTATTTGTGCCTAGTAACTGTGTCAGCCTCTCATAACAGTTGTCCTCCCACACTGAACCAAGGTAGGCCGCCTGGTTATTCCTGCTAGCAGTTTGGAACTGCATTTAGCCACCTTTTTTATTTTAGGCCTCTGTCTGTCTGTCTGCGTCACACATTACAACTGTCCCCCGCTGAAAAAAGCTAGGCCGCCTGGTTATTCCTGCTAGCAGTTTCGAGCTGCATTAAGCCACCTTTTTTTAATTTTAATCCTCTGTCTGTCGGTCTGCGCCACACATTACAACTGTCCCCTGCTGAAACAAGCTAGGCCGCCTGGTTATTCCTGCTAGCAGTTTTGAACTGCATTTAGCCACTTTTTTTTTATTTTGGGCCTCTTCCTGTCTGTCTGTCTGTCTGTCTGTGTCACACATTACAACTGTCCCCCGCTGAAAAAAGCTAGGCCGCATGGTTATTCCTGCTAGCAGTTTCGAACTGCATTTAGCCACCTTTTTTTTATTTTAGGTCTCTGTCTGCCTGTCTGTCTGTCTGCTGTTGTGAATTCTGTTGTCGGGCTCCCTCCTGTGGTCATGAATGCTACTTCGGCTGGTTCTGTCCATGGACTTCCTCTGGTGGGTGTTTCTGAGTTTCCTTCCACAGGTGACGAGGTTAATTCGTTAGCTGGCTGCTCTATTTAACTCCACTTAGATCTTTGCTCCATGCCACCTGTCAATGTTCCAGTATTGGTCTAGTTCACTCCTGGATAGTTCTTGTGACCTGTCTTCCCAGCAGAAGCTAAGTTCCAGCTTGTATTTCTTTGGTTTTCTATTTTTCTGTCCAGCTTGCTATTTTTATTGTTGTCTTGCTTGCTGGAAGCTCTGGGACGCAGAGGGAGCACCTCCGCACCGTGAGTCGGTGCAGAGAGTCTTTTTGCGCCCTCTGCGTGGTCTTTTTGTAGGTTTTTGTGCTAACCACAAAGTAACCTTTCCTATCCTCGGTCTGTTCAGTAAGTCGGGCCTCACTTTGCTAAATCTATTTCATCTCTGTGTTTGTATTTTCATCTTTACTCACAGTCATTATATGTGGGGGGCTGCCTTTTCCTTTGGGGAATTTCTCTGAGGCAAGGTAGGCTTTATTTTTCTATCTTCAGGGCTAGCTGGTTCCTTAGGCTGTGCCGAGTTGCATAGGGAGCGTTAGGCGCAATCCACGGCTATTTCTAGTGTGTTTGATAGGATTAGGGATTGCGGTCAGCAGAGTTCCCACGTCCCAGAGCTCGTCCTTTATTATCAGTAACTATCAGGTCATTCCGTGTGCTCTTAACCACCAGGTCCATTATTGTCCTGATCACCAGGTCATAACAGTACAGGTGGCCCAAAGTACTAATGCATCTCAATAGAGGGATAAGAGAAGTTCTGAGACCATTTTTTTTTCTTTGCAGTGTGTTTTGTCTCTCTTTTCCCCTTTACCTCTGGGTGGTTCAGGACACAGGTGTAAACATGGACATTCAAGGTCTGTCCTCCTGGATGGATAATCTCACTACAAGGGTACAAAACATTCAAGATATTGTGGTTCAGAATCCGATTTCAGAGCCTAGGATTCCAATTCCTGATTTGTTTTTTGGTGATAGATCCAAGTTCTTGAATTTCAAAAATAATTGTAAATTGTTTCTTGCCTTGAAACCTCGCTCCTCAGGTGACCCTGTTCAACAAGTAAAGATCATTATTTCTTTGTTACGTGGAGACCCTCAAGACTGGGCATTTTCCCTTGCGCCAGGAGATCCGGCATTGCGTGATGTTGATGCGTTTTTCCTGGCGCTTGGATTGCTTTATGACGAACCTAATTCAGTGGATCAGGCAGAGAAAATTTTGCTGGCTCTGTGTCAGGGTCAGGATAAAGCGGAGATATATTGTCAGAAGTTTAGAAAGTGGTCTGTGCTCACTCAGTGGAATGAATGTGCCCTGGCAGCAATCTTCAGAAAGGGTCTATCTGAAGCCCTTAAGGATGTCATGGTGGGGTTTCCCATGCCTGCTGGTCTGAATGTGTCTATGTCCTTGGCCATTCAGATCGATCGATGCTTGCGTGAGCGTAAAGCTGTGCACCATTTGGCGGTACTATCTGAGCATGGGCCTTAGCCTATGCAATGTGATAGGACTTTGACCAGAGCTGAACGGCAAGAACACAGACGTCGGAATGGGCTATGTTTTTACTGTGGTGATTCCACTCATGCTATCTCCGATTGTCCTAAGCGCATTAAGCGGTTCGCTAGGTCTGCCACCATTGGTACGGTACAGTCTAAATTTCTATTGTCTGTTACTCTGATTTGCTCTTTGTCATCCTATTCTGTTATGGCATTTGTGGATTCAGGCGCTGCCCTGAATTTGATGGACTTGGAGTATGCTAGGCGCTGTGGGTTTTTTTTGGAGCCCTTGCAGTATCCTATTCCATTGAGAGGAATTGATGCTATGCCTTTGGCCAAGAAGAAGCCTCAGTACTGGACCCAATTGACCATGTGCATGGCTCCTGCACATCAGGAGGATATCCGCTTTCTGGTGTTGCATAATCTGCATGATGTGGTCGTTTTGGGGTTGCCATGGCTACAGGTTCATAATCCAGTATTGGACTGGAAATCTATGTCTGTGTCCAGCTGGGGTTGCCAGGGGGTACATGGTGATGTTCCATTTTTGTCTATTTCGTCTTCCACCCTTCTGAAGTTCCAGAGTTTTTGTCGGATTATCGGGATGTATTTGATGAGCCCAAAGCCAGTGCCCTACCTCCTCATAGGGATTGCGATTGTGCAATTAATTTGATTCCTGGTAGTAAGTTTCCTAAGGGCCGATTGTTCAATTTATCTATGCCAGAGCACGCCGCTATGCGGAGTTATATAAAGGAGTCCTTGGAGAAAGGCCATATTCGCCCTTCGTCATCACCATTAGGAGCAGGGTTCTTTATTGTGGCCAAGAAGGATGGTTCTTTGAGACCTTGTATTGATTACCGCCTTCTTAATAAAATTACAGTCAAATTTCAGTATCCTTTGCCGTTGCTGTCTGATTTGTTTGCTCGTATTAAAGGGGCTAGTTGGTTCACCAAGATAGATCTTCGAGGGGCGTATAATCTTGTGCTTATTAAACAAGGCGATAAATGGAAAACAGCATTTAATACGCCCGAGGGCCATTTTGAGTACCTGGTTATGCCATTTGGGCTTTCCAATGCTCCATCAGTATTTCAGTCCTTTATGCATGACATCTTCCGAGAGTACCTGGATAAATTCCTGATTGTGTATTTGGATGATATTTTGGTCTTTTCGGATGATTGGGAGTCTCATGTGAAGCAGGTCAGAATGGTGTTCCAGGTCCTTCGTGCGAATTCCTTGTTTGTGAAGGGGTCAAAGTGTCTCTTTGGAGTTCAGAAGGTTTCATTTTTGGGGTTCATTTTTTCCCCTTCTAGTATTGAGATGGACCCTGTTAAAGTCCAGGCCATTTACGATTGGACTCAGCCGACATCTGTGAAGAGCCTGCAAAAGTTCCTGGGCTTTGCTAATTTTTATCGGCGCTTCATCGCTAATTTTTTGTTGCTAAACCGTTGACTGATTTGACCAAGAAGGGTGCTGATGTGGTCAATTGGTCTTCTGCAGCTGTAGAGGCTTTTCAGGAGTTGAAGCGTCGTTTTTCTTCTGCCCCTGTGTTGTGCCAGCCAGAAGTTTCGCTCCCGTTTCAGGTTGAGGTTGATGCTTCTGAGGTTGGAGCAGGGGCTGTTTTGTCGCAAAGAAGTTCTGATGGCTCGGTGATGAAGCCATGTGCTTTCTTTTCTAGAAAGTTTTCGCCTGCTGAGCGTTACTATGATGCTGGTAATCGTGAGTTGTTGGCCATGAAGTGGGCATTCGAGGAGTGGCGTCATTGGCTGGAAGGAGCCAAGCATCGCGTGGTGGTCTTGACAGATCACAAGAATTTGACTTATCTTGAGTCTGCCAAATGGTTGAATCCGAGACAGGCTCGATGGTCGTTATTTTTCTCCCGTTTTGATTTTGTGGTTTCGTACCTTCCGGGCTCTAAGAATGTGAAGGCTGATGCCCTGTCAAGGAGTTTTGTGCCTGACTCTACGGGTGTTCCTGAGCCGGCGGGTATTCTCAAAGAGGGGGTAATTTTGTCTGCCATCTCCCCTGATTAGCGGCGGGTGCTGCAAAAATTTCAGGCTGATAGACCTGACCGTTGCCCAGCGGAGAAACTGGTTGTCCCTGATAGATGGACTAGTAGAGTTATCTCTGAGATTCATTGTCCAGTGTTGGCTGGGCATCCTGGAATCTTTGGTACCAGAGATTTGGTGGCTAGATCCTTCTGGTGGCCGTATTTGTCACGGGATGTGCATTCTTTTGTGCAGTCCTGTGGGACTTGTGCTCGGGCTAAGCCCTGCTGTTCTCGTGCCAGTGGGTTGCTTTTGCCCTTGCCGGTCCCGAAGAGGCCCTGGACGCATATTTCTATGGATTTTATTTCGGATCTCCCCGTCTCTCAAAAGATGTCGGTCATTTGGGTGGTTTGTGATCGCTTTTCTAAGATGGTCCATTTGGTACCTTTGTCTAAATTGCCTTCCTCCTCTGATTTGGTGCCATTATTTTTCCAGCATGTGGTTCGTTTACATGGTATCCCGGAGAACATCGTTTCTGACAGAGGTTCCCAGTTTGTTTCGAGGTTTTGGCGATCCTTTTGTGCTAGGATGGGCATTGATTTGTCTTTTTCCTCGGCTTTCCATCCTCAGACAAATGGCCAAACCGAACGAACTAATCAAACTTTGGAAACATATCTGAGATGCTTTGTTTCTGCTGATCAGGATGATTGGGTGTCCTTTTTGCCGTTGGCTGAGTTCGCCCTTAATAATCGGGCCAGCTCGGCTACTTTGGTTTCGCCGTTTTTCTGCAATTCTGGTTTCCATCCTCGTTTCTCTTCAGGGCAAGTTGAGTCTTCGGACTGTCCTGGTGTAGATACTGTGGTGGATAGGTTGCAGCAGATTTGGACTCATGTGGTGGACAATTTGCCATTTTCCCAGGAGAAGGCTCAACGTTTCGCTAACCGCCGGCGCTGTGTGGGTCCCCGACTTCGTGTTGGAGATTTGGTTTGGTTGTTGTCTCGTTATGTTCCTATGAAGGTTTCCTCTCCTAACTTTAAGCCTCGTTTCATTGGTCCGTATAAGATTTCTGAGGTTATCAATCCTGTATAATTTTGTTTGGTCCTTCCTGCTTCTTTTGCCATCCATAATGTGTTCCATAGGTCGTTATTGCGGAGATACGTGGCGCTTGTGGTTCCATCCGTTGATCCTCCTGCCCCGGTGTTGGTTGAGGGGGAGTTGGAGTATGTGGTGGAGAAGATTTTGGATTCTCGTGTTTCGAGACGGAAACTCCAGTACCTGGTCAAGTGGAAGGGTTATGGTCAGGAAGATAATTCCTGGGTTTTTGCCTCTGATGTTCATGCTGCCGATCTGGTTCGTGCCTTTCATTTGGCTCATCCTGGTCGGCCTGGGGGCTCTGATGAGGGTTCGGTGACCCCTCCTCAGGGGGGGGTACTGTTGTGAATTCTGTTGTCGGGCTCCCTCCTGTGGTCATGAATGGTACTTCGGGTGGTTCTGTCCATGGACTTCCTCTGGTGGGTGTTTCTGAGTTTTCTTCCACAGGTGACGAGGTTAATTCGTTAGCTGGCTGCTCTATTTAACTCCACTTAGATCTTTGCTCCATGCCACCTGTCAATGTTCCAGTATTGGTCTAGTTCACTTCTGGATCATTCTTGTGACCTGTTTTCCCAGCAGAAGCTAAGTTACAGCTTGTATTTCTTTGGTTTTCTATTTTTCTGTCCAGCTTGCTATTTTTATTGTTGTCTTGCTTGCTGGAAGCTCTGGGACGCAGAGGGAGCGCCTCCGCACCGTAAGTCGGTGCGGAGGGTCTTTTTGCGCCCTCTGCGTGGTCTTTTTGTAGATTTTTGTGCTGACCGCAAAGTAACCTTTCCTATCCTCAGTCTGTTCAGTAAGTCGGGCCTCACTTTGCTAAATCTATTTCATCTCTGTGTTTGTATTTTCATCTTTACTCACAGTCATTATATGTGGGGGGCTGCCTTTTCCTTTGGAGAATTTCTCTGAGGCAAGGTAGGCTTTATTTTTCTATCTTCAGGGCTAGCTAGTTCCTTAGGCTGTGCCGAGTTGCATAGGGAGCGTTAGGCGCAATCCACGGCTATTTCTAGTATGTTTGATAGGATTAGGGATTGCGGTCAGCAGAGTTCCCACGTCCCAGAGCTCATCCTTTACTATCAGTAACTATCAGGTCATTCCGTGTGCTCTTAACCACCAGGTCCATTATTGTCCTGGCCACCAGGTCATAACAGTCTGCGCCACACAATACAACTGTCCCCCGCTGAAACAAGCTAGGCGGCCTCCTGGTTATTCCTGCTAGCAGTTTGAAACTGCATGAAGCCACCTTTTTTATTTTAGGCCTCTGTCTGTCTGCGCCACACATTACAACTGTCCCCCGCTGAAAAAAGCTAGGCCGCCTGTGTACTTCTCTTACCAATTGTGAACTTCTTTTTTTATTTTAGGCCTACTCTGTGTGTCAGAGCCACTAATTACACTTGTCCTCCCCCGCTGAACCACGCTGTGCCACCTTTGTTTACTCCTCTTCCTCTTTTTTTATTTTAGCCCTAGTCTGTCTGTCTGAGCCACTTATTACAGTTGTCCTCCGCTGAACCAAGCTATGCCACCTGTGTACTCCACTTACCAATTTTGAACTGCATTTTGCCTACTTATTTATTTAGGCCTACTAACAGTGTCTGTCTCCCATTACAGTTGTCCTCCACTGAACAATGCTGAGCCTCAATTTTCATCCGGTGTCAGATATTAAACTGCATTTGGCCTACTTCTTTGGTGGGGCCTACAAATGGTGTGTGCTGCTGCTTGGTGTTCTCCACTGAATAAAGCTGAGCCTCAATTTTCATCCAGTGTAAGATATTAAACTGCATTTGGCCTACTTCTTTGGTTGGGCCTACTAATGGTGTGTGCCGCTGCTTGTTGTTCTCCTCCACTCTACAAAGCTGAGCTTCAATTTTCATCCTGGTTAGGATATTACACTGCATTTGGCCTACTGGTTTGGTTACGCCTACTAACTGTGTCTGCTGCTGCTTCTTGTTCTCCTCCACTGAACAAAGCTGAGCTTCAATTTTCATCCTTGGTAGGATTTTACACTGCATTTGGCCTACTGGTTTGGTTACGCCTACTAATGGTGTCTGCCGCTGCTTGTTGTTCTCCTCCACTGTACAAAGCTGAGCTTCAATTTTCATCCTTGGTAGGATTTTACACTGCATTTGGCCTACTGGTTTGGTTACGCCTACTAATTGTGTCTGCCGCTGCTTGTTGTTCTCCTCCACTGTACAAAGCTGAGCTTCAATTTTCATCCTGGTTAGGATATTACAATGCATTTGGCCTACAGGTTTGGTTACGCCTACTAATGGTGTCTGCCGCTGCTTGTTGTTCTCCTCCACTGTACAAAGCTGAGCTTCAGTTTTCATCCTGGTTAGGATATTACACTGCATTTGGCCTACTGGTTTGGTTACGCCTACTAACTGTGTCTGCTGCTGCTGCTTCTTGTTCTCCTCCACTGAACAAAGCAGTGCCGCGTGTTTACTCCTGTTACCAATTTTGAACTGCATTTAGCCTACTTTTTTATTTTAGGCCTACTAACTGTGTCTGCCAATCATTACAGTTGTCCTCCATTGAATAAAGCAATGCCGCCTCTTTAGTCCTGTTACCAATTTTGAACTGCATTTAGCCTATTTATTATTTGGGCCTATATTGTTGTTTCCTCCTCATCCTGCCCATTGCCCAGCCACTGCTAGATGAGTCTGCTGGTACATTGACCCAGACCACTACATTCCCCTTGCACGCTACACAGCCAGAATCTGACCCTGCTGAATGTCAGATTCCCCTTCCCGCATACTATACCACCTTACACGGGGACAAAGAGGAAGGTGCACATGAAAGTGCAGGTTCCTTCATCAGGTGGGGGGGCATACTCGTTGGCGACGTCACTGGCACAGGGCCCCTTATAGTATGCAAAAGTGTCTCTGCCGGTGGGAGGCGCCCCCGCCATCAAACACACCGCCATACTTTGAGGGGCCCTGTGCCTGTGCCAATGCGAACGAGTGGGCCCCCCCTGCTTGCTCAGGATCACAGCACTTGCAAAGTTTAAATACTTACCTCTCCCTGCTCCACCACCGCGACGTAGTTCGCTTTTCCTGGGCCCACAAAAATCTTGAGCCAGCCCTACCCCCCCACAACTTTAGCCAAATGACCCCCTGTTTTCAATGCCTAAATATTAATATAAAGTAAATTAAGATTGATAAGCTTAAGAAATAAGAATTGATGTTTTTGGCATTAAAATCGGCACTGTAGGTGTTTTCCTGTCCTCCACTCACTGCCGACTTTGATTCCCCATTGACTTGCATTGGGTTTCGTGTTTCGGTCGATCCACGACTTTTCGCAATAATCGGCCGATTTCACCCGACTCGAAACCCAACTCGATCCAAAAAAAGGAAACAAGTCGCTCAACCCTAGTACTGAGATAACGACTTTTGAGTTTTCATTGGCTGTAAGCCATATTCATCAACATTAGCAGAAATAAGCACTTGAAATAGATCACTTTTGTAAGTTTGTAATGACTCTACATAATATGTGAGTTTCACTTTTGTATTCAAGAGCTGAAATAAATTAACTTTTTGATGACATTCTAATTTTGTGAGAAGCACCTGCATGTTTTAAATATTTAGAGCACCACATATCATTTCTAGGGATGAGTGAACATGCTCGATGATACTCAGTTATCACTCGAGTATCACGGAACTCGGATGTGCTTGTTACTCAGCAAGTAATGGGTGGTGCTCAATGTAAAACTCAAATTCCTACCTCGCATCTTTGGCGCCTGTTACACAGCCATTAAGCATTGCCTGTGAGTCACTGTAATGCTGTAGCTATCTTGGTTGTGGCATTACTGTGATTGGCTGGCCATTTGATATCATCACGGATTATAAAAGTACAGGCGCCGCCAGGCACAGTACACTGACTCCATTTCACAGCTCCGTAACACTTCAAATTGGAGGGAGAGTGCATGTCTAGGCCTGTGTGCACAGTATAACAAATAAGAGGTCTGTACTGCTGATACTGGTGCTGAAGCTGAGCTATCATAGGCATTCTAAGGGCTAATCATTTGCATCACATGCAAAGTACATAAAAAATGTTTGCTTCATTTCTCAGACATGCAGTGGGACATTTCTGTGATCTCTAAACCTCAGAGAAAGCATTGGAACATTTTCTGGATTGAAATTGAGTGTTATCCACTTTTGCACTCTTTCTGTTACATTATGGTGGAGTACACTCACAAAAAAACACTTTGATTACTGCAGGTGACAATTTTTTTCTTCTAATAAAATAAACTTGGTTTCAAGAGATTTAGCAATTACAAAATGTGCAAGGTGTGCGATATTTTATTTAATTGTGTGAACATATACAGTATTTTAACATCATGTAAGAATGAATAATGAACAATAAACAGTGATTAAAAGAACAAAGGGTCAGAAATCAGAGTCGAACATTGAGATTTTCTATGTATACAATGACATTGTCATTTCCAGTGTAGAAATCATTCTTGTCACCAGTGTAAGATCTGAAGGGACATTCCTCAACAATGGGTTGAATTGTTTGACGGTCAGCTCCACAGTCACAGGCAGGAGAGTCAGATTTTCCCCACTTACGCATGAGATCTGCACAGACACCAAAGTTTGTTCTGATGTGATTCAGAGTAACCCAGGTTTTCCTTGGTTGATTAAAGCCTGGTGGTGGATTTTGTAAGGAAAAGTGTGAAGCTCACCGTCTACTGCACTGACCCAAAGTTCTCGCCATTTCTCTTCTAAATTAAAATCATGTTCATACAAATTAATTGCAGTTTGGATGGGTGTGCTTTAAGGTTTAGTTATGGACAAAACTTAGAGCAGCCAAGGCCACAAGAGCAAGATTGTGAGGAACAGCAAGTTTTGGATAAGGAGGAAGATGATGATGAGACACAGTTGCTGCTGAGTCTTTTTGATGTTGTTACAGAATCAAAGCACCATAGTGGAGGAAGACAAAGTGGTAAATGACAAAGTCACAGACTCAACCTCGGAAGCTGATATGTAGAGCAAGGCCATCAACGCTGAGGTGGAGAGATCGGAAGCACTAAAACAGACAGGAAGAGGCAATGAGGTGGCCAGTGGAGAAGACGGGCAACTGTTCCACAGAGCAGTGACACTCTTGAATTTATCTGTCAAAGAACTAGGTGTTCCCCAGTGTGGGACTTTTTTAAAGCAAATTCTGAGACAAAAAAAATGGCCATTTGCAACCTGTGCCATGCAAAGATCAGCAGGTGCCTGACGACTAAGAATCTAACCATCATGTGATGCTACTGCCTGTGCCCCTGAGCTAGGTGCTGCCCATTCCCCTGTCCAAAACACTGGCGCAGATGCCTCCTGTTCTGCACCTATCCTTGAGCATTCCGTCTTATCATCATCATGTATCAAGTGATTGTGGCCAAGGATGCCACATTTCATTGATGGCACACTAGGTGAACTGTGTGGGGGATTGGGCCAAGTTACTAGAGATGAGCAAACCTTTTAAGGTTTAGTTTGGCTCATATCGTCAAGCTTCCCGATGTTCGACGAACAGTTTGCCAAACTCATCTGAACCCTATTGAATTCAATGATGGGTAAAACCAAACGCATAGGCAACACCTGCAGGAGGGCCCAAAATTTGCCAAAACAGCTCATATTAGGGGCAGAGTCCAGCAAAAGTGGCATCAATTGACCCACAGTACAAAGAATATAATTACACAGCATGGATGCATGGGACAGGACTTGTACCAGCATTTCTAACTCAAACATTGATCAGTAACAGGTGGATGGGTGACTGCCAAATTCCGGCAACACACATGAAGGAGATCCAATTTGGAGTCCAAACATTTCCAAAAATTAGGGGCAGACACCAGAAAAAGTGGTGCAGCAGTCAGGCTTGGGCCTTGGATTAGACAGAGTCTGGGCCTGCATTTACAGCTTTGAATTTAAGTTATAATTATTAGGTGGGCATGGGACCAGTGTAGGCCTGCTGTGCTGGGAGCCCTGATATTTCATGAAACATCACAAATTATTTTTCTGCTAAGCAACACTCAGATGGCAGAAGTATCAGCTTCATAGTGTACTATTGTTAGAAATATTTAAGGATAGTAACACAGGTAGTTGACTGAAAGTGTGTGCAGGCCTGCTGGTCTGGGAACCCTACTGCTACAGGCAACACACATGAAGGAGACCCAAATTGGTGTCCAAACATTTCTAAAAATGAGGGTTAGACTCCAAGATAAGTGGCATCAATTGACACATAGTATAAATTTTATAATGGCATGGCAGTCAGGCATGGTCCACACATGAGATGGGGTCTGGGCCTGGATTTACAGCTTTGAAATTAAGTTGAAATTAAAAGGTGAGTTAGGGACAAGTGTAGGCCTGCTCTGCTGGGAGTCCTGCCAAATTCAGGCAACACACATAAAGGAGACCCAATTTGGAGTCAAAACATTTCCAAAAATTAGAGGCAGACATCAGGAAAAGTGGTATCAATTGACCCACGGTAGAAAATTTATAATGGTGCAGCATGAATTGGGCCTGGCCAAGCATTTCTAGCTTACAAGTTCTTTTTTTTTCAAATTAATGTACACTCTGTACCCCATCTTTACTGAAAAAAAACAAAGGTAGATATTTTTGCAAATTTAATAAAAAAGAAAAACTGAAATATCACATGGTCATAAGTGTTCATACCCTTTGCTCAGACATTCATATTTAAGTCACTTGCTGTCCATTTCCTTATGATCCTCCTTGAGATAGTTCTACTCCTTCATTGGAGGCCAGCTGTGTTTAATTAAACTGATCGAACTTGATTTGGAAACGCACAAACCTTGCTATTTAAGACCTCACAGCTCACACTGCATGTCAGACCAAATGTGAATCATTAGGTCAAAGGAACTGGTCAAAGAGCTGAGAGACAGAATTGTTGCAAGGCACAGATCTGACCAAGGTTACAACAGAATTTCTGCAGAACTCAAGGTTCCTAAGAGTACAATGGTCTACATAATCTTTAAATGGAAGACATTTGGGACCACAAGAAGTCTTCCTAGACCTGGCCATCCAGCCAAACTGAGCAATCATGGGAGAAGAGCCTTGGTGAGAGAGGTAAAAAAGAACCCCAAGATCCAACCAACCAACAACCAAAAAGTGAAGAGGGTGGGTGGGTCTTCACTCTCCGGCTTCTTTTTGAAAATGGCGATATTCCCGCACTTTTTTCCCATCCAAACTAATTCCTAGGCCCGCCCCCTATAAGCCCCCTTCTTAACCTCCACCAATCCCTGTCCATCCTATAACCCCTTTTGGAAACCCTCCCCTAGCCAACTGCAGTCATGGGGTGCTTCCATCTAGCTATGCCTATTTGTTAGGTTCTCGTCGCCGCTTGCGCCACATACTCACCTCGCTGCGGCGTCCCTGCTGCTTTCCGATCTTCTTCTCCTGTGCGCTCGGCTCCCGCTCCACTTCGGGTGCGCACGCGCTCTAGGTTCCTCGGTGCACGCGCACATATTTCCCATTGAAGCCTGGTCTGGTCTCCTGCTCCGCCCTGTGCACTCTGACCCGGAAGTTCCCATTTTCTTTATCAGGCCGCCTCTTCCTATCTGCGGTGCCTGTTCGTAATTTGTGCTCTGTTCAAGTGATCATAGCCCTTCGCTCACCTAGCGTTCTGTGCTTTCCTGTTGCTTGTAACTAATCCTGGTCTTCTCCTTGCTCTCTCCTAGTGTCTGACCTGTGTCTCCCTTCCAGTCCGTGTTCCAGTTCCTCTGCCTGCCTGCCTGCCTAGTCTCCAGTTCCTTGTCTCCAGTCCATGTTCCTGTACCTGTTTGTCCGCCTGCCTGTCTTCCGTCATCTTCCTCCTATTCCTTAAACTAACCAAGGGAAAGGGGCACCACAATTTGAAGAGGGATCCAACCAGGTCTACCAATATGGTATCAATGTATAAAAAGAAAAAAAAAGCAGTAGACCATAGAAGGGGATCACCTCAGACACGGATCAAGTATAAAGACAAATAAATTTTATTGATACATAGAGACCATATACATATGGACACAAGAAAACATCAAGAAACAACTATTAAAAACATTTAAAAATGGTCATACACAAGACCTACAAAGATAACACTTAGACCCATAATAAGGTCAAAAAACCCCCTAAGTGCCAACTCCCCAGTACATATAATAAACCATGCATGAGACCTACACCTAATTGAGCAGTCTAAACATATATAAAGGTGATGTCTGTGTGAACAGTGTCATACGCTTTAGACAGAATAGATATAGAAACTCATGCCTGAAAATTCACACCATAGCAAAACAGTACTAATGGGTCCAAAAGGTCAAAATATCTTGTGATAAATCACCGATAAAGTGCAGGCATATATCGCAGATAAGATGGTATACACATAGTATAATGGAATATGTGCCCCACAGACCCTGAAACAATCAATGGGTCAGAAGGATAGTAAATCAAAGATACCAAATATCTTAATATAAACTGCTACCTGCTATAAGAGAACCCCCTACTGATACAATACCATGGCTGTCAGGCCTGAACAGTTATATGGAGATCAGGCGTATCATGATGATACCCGGAGCTGCAAAGTGCACACAAGACCACCTAGGGAGCGGGAGAAAGGGGGTTTGACAGACCCGACGCGTGTCGCCACACACACCGTGGCTTCGTCAGGGGTGTCTCCTGATGGTGGCTTGTGTCCTTTTATATACCGTAATCATATCTAAATCGGCGGCAGCTGATCTGCTTACCGAAGGCGGCATGGAGGAAGCCGACGCTGGAATGTTCTCCCTGGCGTGCGAGGAGTACTGACTGCGCATGCGCATGAGGGCGTCCCCCCTGCGCTGCGTCCCGGACGCGTTGCTATGCGCACCTAGCAACACAACGCCCACTTTATGACGTCATAGGTAAAGACTGAGCGTGATAGGAGCGCCGTCGTATGACTCTCCTGCTTTGCTGCTCACACCCACAAGTGTCACGTCCCGGCTTGGAAACAATGCACAGATAGCCTGAGTTCACTTAAATAGGAACTTATCAAGGCCGATCTGAGAGAGCATACAAACAACCATGTGCAAATATTAAAATCGTAACGTACATAGGTGCATCAGGTTTTTGACCCATAAATCCATTGAATATTTCACCTGCCCACACTATCACACATGGACTGCAGTATGAAGTTAAATCCGCTAACCAATGTGTCAAAGTTAGGCGGAACAGGAATATATATACAGACCCACATACAGATGATTCTGTTGCGCTCCTATTGATCATAACACACCCTGATTATATGCCACACATATGGTTAGAATAAACTGAATGTGAGCACACCAAGTCCACAAAGCCGCCCACACCGCATCCTGAAGGTACGTGAACACTACAAAAAGACAAATAGGTATACGGCATGCCTGCAAACATGGTTGAATAATCTAATCCCTCCGTAAAGGAGGATCAGAACACCATATAGCAATATGCCCCATGGTGTGCCAACCCATATGTTAAAAAAAAAAAAAAAAAAAAAAAAACTCCGAATGGATAGATAATCAGGAATTAACATTTCCTTTTCTTAGATGTATGTTTGACCATATTTCAGATTGGACATAATCGGACACCCTGAAATGCCAAGAAATTACAGAAAAGATAAGCTGACATTTAAACTGAACAGGAGTGCCCTTTATTGATCATGCTGATAGGTTCAATCGATGAAGCTTTGAATCCTATAAGACCACGGTTCACAATTTATACGAGCCATCATCACACATAGAAAGTTTCCCTTTATGGTGCCTGGTATGGCACCACCAAGAAACCAACAAATATATTAGTTCCAGTATAGCCCATGAGACTAATAAACCCACAAGAAATAGCAGGTCCAGAGGAGGTCAAGAAGTGACTAATTAGAATTTTAAACTGTTCACACAGACAACACTGTGGAGAAAAATAAATTTGAAAACACAAAGTTAGTTATGAACTCACATAACCCTCATGAAAACAGGTCCCCATGACTAGACGTAAATAGTGGATCAAAAAACCATATTTAAGCAGAAGGTAGTCACTACACACTGAAATCATGAAAAACATGAATTTACAGGGACCACAGTTGAATAAAATGAATAACAAACAACCGAAAGGTTGTTCAGCTACAACGTCAAATCCAAAGGCATTAGTCCCTCACGATTGTTTGTAGAATCCTGTAAACAACAGGTCCTCATTAAGGCCAGATGGAGTTTGACTGTTCAAATTGAAGATCCATTTCGATTCACGTCTTAAAAGTTCCAAAGTGATGTCTCCACCCCTGATATCAGATTCGACTCTCTCCAGGCCCATAATGCGTGTGCCTTTGTATTGAGAGTTATGTGCCGACAGGTAATGTGAGGCTACAGATGACAAAGTTTTGCCTTTCTCCAGATCTCTTTTGGCTGTGGAAATATTTGAAAAATGTTGTTGTGTCCTCCTTCTCAACTCCTGTGTCGTCTGACCAACATAGATCTTTAGACATGGACAGATCAACGCGTAGATCAAATTCCGGGATTTACAGTTAAAGTAAGTTCTAGCTGTCATCTGCAACATAGAAGAGATTGGAGTCACTGTCACATCATCAATGATATAAGGGCAGATGTTACAGTTGCCACACGGGAATGTCCCAACCAATCTGATCCCTCTGTTAAGGCGAGTTGTCTGACGCTTAAAGTGGCTGTGACTTAGACAATCCCTAAGATTCCTAGGCCTTCTGGCAACCAAATTTGGTTGTACAGAAATATGTGGCTTAAGTTTGGGCTCACTACGCAGGATCCCCCAATATTTGGAGAGTATCCCCCGAATCTCCTGCCACTGATTGTTGTATGTTGTAACCACTCCCAACGGTTTAGGGGGTCCCTTCACGCGTGGATGTAGTAGCTCCCTTCTATCCATATCCCTCGCTGCAGTAAAAGCTTTTGCAATTACCTGTTTTGGGTAACCTCTGTCCTTGAAACGGTGGGTCAAATCCTGTGAATGCACACGGAAATCCTCCTGGGTGCTGCAATTTCGTTTCACACGATAGAATTGTCCCTTTGGGATCCCTTTCTTTAAATGCTGTGGGTGGAAACTAGAGAATTGTAAAAGGCTATTGGTAGCCGTGGGCTTACGATATAAGGTTGTATGCAAACACCCATCTTTGGAGAAGAGTTTAAGGTCCAAGAATTCCACTTCCTGCTGTGAAAGATGTGAAGTCAACCGTATGTTCAATGGGTTAAGATTGAGAGAGGCGATGAATCGATGACAATCTTCCAGGGTGCCTGTCCAGAGGAATAGAATATCATCTATATAGCGATACCACTTAATGACATGCATAGAAAACTCCTCCAGACAGTACACCCTGGTCGACTCCCACCACCCTAAAAACAAATTTGCGTACGAGGGTGCACACCGTGCACCCATCGCAATACCCCTAGCTTGTCTATAAAAGACTCGGTCAAACACAAAAAAGTTTTTGTCCAGTACGAATGACAATAAGTCAAGCAGAAATGTATCGTGTTGTCTGTCACCTGTCGTTTTCTGTTCCAAAAAATATGCGACTGCTTGTAGCCCCAGGTCATGCCGTATACAGGTGTATAAGGACTCGACGTCCAAGGTGACAAAAAGCACATCGGCTGGAACCCTTAGATCTTGTAGATGTTGGATCAGAGATGTAGAATCCTTAACATAGGATTTCAGGGACACAACAAAAGGCTGTAAGAAAAAGTCAATATAAGAGCACGGGCGCTCCAAAAGGCCCCCAATCCCGGAAACAATAGGTCTACCTGGCGGTGTCTGTACAGATTTGTGGATCTTCGGGATCAAGTAAAAAGTCGGTACTCTCGGATGGTGATTAGTCAAGAAATCCCTTTCTCGTTTATTGATGACATTGCCAGTAAATGCCGAATCTAATAACCGATCCAGTTTGGCCCTAAATATGTCCGAAGGGTCCGAAGGAAGAACCTGATAACAATCAGAATCAGACAGTTGGCGCTTTGCTTCCTCTAGGTATAATTTTGTGGGCCAAATAACCAGGTTCCCACCTTTGTCAGCCTCCCGAATGATAAAATCTCTGTTTTTGCCAAGATTGATAATGGCCTTCTCCTCAGCCCTACTGAGATTCCTCCCTTTATTACGATCTAATTTAAGGGAGTGTATCTCATCACAAACCGCATTGAAAAAAGTATGGATGGCTGGGAACAGGGATAAGGAGGGTGTGGCCTGTGAGGGCAACCTACCAGGGAACTTTATCCTTGACTGTCCTCTGTCTCCCTCCTCCAAGAGGTCCAGTAAATCTCTGAACACTTGTCGTTCCTCCAGGGGTAGGTCATCCACCAAAGATGGTTGATGATACAAATATTTAAACGACAACTGTCTGCAAAAGAGGTATACATCCTTAATTACAGTAAATTTATCCATACTATTCGTAGGACAAAAGGAGAGACCCCTCTCTAGTACCGAAGTTTCTACCATAGAGAGAGCATAGGAGGATAAATTAATCACCGAAAGCTTACCAGGACCTGTAGTATTAGTCGGCGTAATGGAAGAATCTAATATTTCCTGTTCTGTCGTGTCTCTCGTCTGTGTTTGGGAGACCAGATCCTGTAATTCTTGTTCCGTTTCCTTTTTACCGTATCTCCTCCTTCTACCCCTCCGATTGCGCCTTCGGTTTCGCTTTGTTCGGATGATAAAAAATCACTTGAAGTGAGTTCAGGTGCCAATTCCCTATCTGCTGGTGCACTAGCCCTGGTCCCCCTTGTATTGCCTCTATGGGACCACCTATATGCACGACCATTATTAAAGTCCAGTTGGTCTCTTCTAAATTTGTGTCTTTTTCCTCCAATGACCTCCTTTTCAAATTTCTCCACAATACCTTTGAGCTGTTCCTGAAATGGCTCAACCAAAGTTCTTTTGTCAAATTTCTCTAGCTTGACTTCTATATTCTTAATCTTTTCTCTAATATCAGACAATAAAACTCGATCATGTTCAATGAGTAAATCTATGAGAATGTTAGAACATTTTATTAAACCATTCTCCCATGTCTTTTGAAAATCACTATCAGCTTCCCATGCCGGGAAAATTTGAACCCTTAAGCCTCTGGGTACCAGACCCACCTTTTTATACTCCTCCAGAGTTTTAATATTCCACCAAATTCTGGTCAACGATTTATGTAAACCAATTAAATCCTTAGATAATATATGGAAGTCTGAGTCCTCAGAGCCACCGGTAGTCAAAATAGAGGGGGCATTTCCAAAGATATTACCCGCCTGACTATTCCATGCCGCTTCCCTGGCTGCCAGATCCATGTCACTCTATAATAATAATATACAATAACAGGCCACTAATAGTAATTAAACAATGGCCAATTGCGTGCCACACCCAGAAAATGCGAGAGTAGAACAACTCCGCATACACAACATCGATTAACTAACCAAGGGAAGGGGGCACCACAATTTGAAGAGGGATCCAACCAGGTCTACCAATATGGTATCAATGTATAAAAAGAAAAAAAAAGCAGTAGACCATAGAAGGGGATCACCTCAGACACGGATCAAGTATAAAGACAAATAAATTTTATTGATACATAGAGACCATATACATATGGACACAAGAAAACATCAAGAAACAACTATTAAAAACATTTAAAAATGGTCATACACAAGACCTACAAAGATAACACTTAGACCCATAATAAGGTCAAAAAAACCCCTAAGTGCCAACTCCCCAGTACATATAATAAACCATGCATGAGACCTACACCTAATTGAGCAGTCTAAACATATATAAAGGTGATGTCTGTGTGAACAGTGTCATACGCTTTAGACAGAATAGATATAGAAACTCATGCCTGAAAATTCACACCATAGCAAAACAGTACTAATGGGTCCAAAAGGTCAAAATATCTTGTGATAAATCACCGATAAAGTGCAGGCATATATCGCAGATAAGATGGTATACACATAGTATAATGGAATATGTGCCCCACAGACCCTGAAACAATCAATGGGTCAGAAGTATAGTAAATCAAAGATACCAAATATCTTAATATAAACTGCTACCTGCTATAAGAGAACCCCCTACTGATACAATACCATGGCTGTCAGGCCTGAACAGTTATATGGAGATCAGGCGTATCATGATGATACCCGGAGCTGCAAAGTGCACACAAGACCACCTAGGGAGCGGGAGAAAGGGGGTTTGACAGACCCGACGCGTGTCGCCACACACACCGTGGCTTCGTCAGGGGTGTCTCCTGATGGTGGCTTGTGTCCTTTTATATACCGTAATCATATCTAAATCGGCGGCAGCTGATCTGCTTATCGAAGGCGGCATGGAGGAAGCCGACGCTGGAATGTTCTCCCTGGCGTGCGAGGAGTACTGACTGCGCATGCGCATGAGGGCGTCCCCCCTGCGCTGCGTCCCGGACGCGTTACTATGCGCACCTAGCAACACAACGCCCACTTTATGACGTCATAGGTAAAGACTGAGCGTGATAGGAGCGCCGTCGTATGACTCTCCTGCATTGCTGCTCACACCCACAAGTGTCACGTCCCGGCTTGGAAACAATGCACAGATAGCCCGAGTTCACTTAAATAGGAACTTATCAAGGCCGATCTGAGAGAGCATACAAACAACCATGTGCAAATATTAAAAATCGTAACGTACATAGGTGCATCAGGTTTTTGACCCATAAATCCATTGAATATTTCACCTGCCCACACTATCACACATGGACTGCAGTATGAAGTTAAATCCGCTAACCAATGTGTCAAAGTTAGGCGGAACAGGAATATATATACAGACCCACATACAGATGATTCTGTTGCGCTCCTATTGATCATAACACACCCTGATTATATGCCACACATATGGTTAGAATAAACTGAATGTGAGCACACCAAGTCCACAAAGCCGCCCACACCGCATCCTGAAGGTACGTGAACACTACAAAAAGACAAATAGGTATACGGCATGCCTGCAAACATGGTTGAATAATCTAATCCCTCCGTAAAGGAGGATCAGAACACCATATAGCAATATGCCCCATGGTGTGCCAACCCATATGTTAAAAAAAAAAAAAAAAAAAAAAACTCCGAATGGATAGATAATCAGGAATTAACATTTCCTTTTCTTAGATGTATGTTTGACCATATTTCAGATTGGACATAATCGGACACCCTGAAATGCCAAGAAATTACAGAAAAGATAAGCTGACATTTAAACTGAACAGGAGTGCCCTTTATTGATCATGCTGATAGGTTCAATCGATGAAGCTTTGAATCCTATAAGACCACGGTTCACAATTTATACGAGCCATCATCACACATAGAAAGTTTCCCTTTATGGTGCCTGGTATGGCACCACCAAGAAACCAACAAATATATTAGTTCCAGTATAGCCCATGAGACTAATAAACCCACAAGAAATAGCAGGTCCAGAGGAGGTCAAGAAGTGACTAATTAGAATTTTAAACTGTTCACACAGACAACACTGTGGAGAAAAATAAATTTGAAAACACAAAGTTAGTTATGAACTCACATAACCCTCATGAAAACAGGTCCCCATGACTAGACGTAAATAGTGGATCAAAAAACCATATTTAAGCAGAAGGTAGTCACTACACACTGAAATCATGAAAAACATGAATTTACAGGGACCACAGTTGAATAAAATGAATAACAAACAACCGAAAGGTTGTTCCAGTCTCCAGCCTGTCTTCCGTGTCCTTCCTCTGGTTCCTGTTCTTGCGGTTAGTCTCCCAGTTCGTCTCCTTCTTCCAGTTCGCATTTAGTTCTGTTACTCCCTTTTTGTTACCTTCTTTCCCGTCCTCCTGTACCAGCTGCTGTGGCGATAGTCTCCTTCGGGCCTGCCCCTAACGCTCCCTGTAGAGGGGGTGGAGCACTAGGTCAGCTCGCCCATGGGAGGTTCGTCGTTGCAGTCCAGTGGGTCCACCCTTTAGTCTCCCCAGTCAATCCTCACACTATTCCAGCCTACATCTTGAACGTGCATGGCAAATACGTGTTTCTTACCTTGCAACTGCCCCCCTTTCTGCACCCAACCCATAAGCCATTATACCCCTTGAAAATAAAAACATTATTCATCAGTTCTATAGATAATATTGGCCACAGCGGCCAGTTAATTAACAAACAATAACAAATGCATATCAATTATTGATATAATCTCTAAAGTGAGAGGAGGGTTCTTGGAGCTAAAAGATCTGGCTTTTATTTAGCAATAACCAACGTACTTCAACCACCATGTTACCCTCAGCCTAAGCCACCAGCTCGAGGGCACCAAACAACCCGTTCAGGGAAGACTAACCACCCAAAGCTCCCAGGGCAAGACCCCGTCCAGAGCCCATAGCCGTATGCCAGAGCAACCCCACCTCATTTTACTCACAATTCCTTCCCCGATGAATCAGCGTCAACTCCAAGAACCCCACCACCATCAGCCCTGACCACCTCAGGCTCGTGAGTGTCCCAACACCTCCACTGCTCTCTCAACCCCTTCCTGTATTGCAAGTGCCCACAAATCAATCCCTATGTTATTCAAATGAACCCCGTCTTCCCTCCAAAAATTACCAACCCCAGATTCCAATTCAAAGTGTCTCACACTTATGCCACCATTCCTGAATACAAAACTCGACACGGCCCTATTCAACTTAACCCTTGCCCTATTGAACCCCTTAACCAATCTGGCCACCCTCCACTTTTTCCTGGGAACAATATCCGACCATACTGTCAATACTCCCGGGAACGATGTCCACAGTCTCAAAAAATCAAAACAAATATCCCTGATCAATTCTCTGACCGATTTAACTCCCAAATCGTTCCCACCCATATGCACAACCCAAATGTCCGCGTTCCAGTTCCTCTGCCTGCCTGCCTGCCTAGTCTCCAGTTCCTTGTCTCCAGTCCATGTTCCTGTACCTGTTTGTCCGCCTGCCTGTCTTCCGTCATCTTCCTCCTATTCCTTGTTCCAGTCTCCAGCCTGTCTTCCGTGTCCTTCCTCTGGTTCCTGTTCTTGCGGTTAGTCTCCCAGTTCGTCTCCTTCTTCCAGTTCGCATTCCGACGCTACCCCTGTTGCTGCCACCTCATTAGTTCTGTTACTCCCTTTTTGTTACCTTCTTTCCCATCCTCCTGTACCAGCTGCTGTGGCGATAGTCTCCTTCGGGCCTGCCCCTAACGCTCCCTGTATAGGGGGTGGAGCACTAGGTCAGCTCGCCCATGGGAGGTTCGTCGTTGCAGTCCAGTGGGTCCACCCTTTAGTCTCCCCAGTCAATCCTCACACTCTTCCAGCCTACATCTTGAACGTGCATGGCAAATACGTGTTTCTTACCTTGCAACTGCCCCCCTTTCTGCACCCAACCCATAAGCCATAATACCCCTTGAAAATAAAAACATTATTCATCAGTTCTATAGATAATATTGGCCACAGCGGCCAGTTAATTAACAAACAATAACAAATGCATATCAATTATTGATATAATCTCTAAAGTGAGAGGAGGGTTCTTGGAGCTAAAAGATCTGGCTTTTATTTAGCAATAACCAACGAACTTCAACCACCATGTTACCCTCAGCCTAAGCCACCAGCTCGAGGGCACCAAACAACCCGTTCAGGGAAGACTAACCACCCAAAGCTCCCAGGGCAAGACCCCGTCCAGAGCCCATAGCCGTATGCCAGAGCAACCCCACCTCATTTTACTCACAATTCCTTCCCCGATGAATCAGCGTCAACTCCAAGAACCCCACCACCATCAGCCCTGACCACCTCAGGCTCGTGAGTGTCCCAACACCTCCACTGCTCTCTCAACCCCTTCCTGTATTGCAAGTGCCCACAAATCAATCCCTATGTTATTCAAATGAACCCCGTCTTCCCTCCAAAAATTACCAACCCCAGATTCCAATTCAAAGTGTCTCACACTTATGCCACCATTCCTGAATACAAAACTCGACACGGCCCTATTCAACTTAACCCTTGCCCTATTGAACCCCTTAACCAATCTGGCCACCCTCCACTTTTTCCTGGGAACAATATCCGACCATACTGTCAATACTCCCGGGAATGATGTCCACAGTCTCAAAAAATCAAAACAAATATCCCTGATCAATTCTCTGACCGATTTAACTCCCAAATCGTTCCCACCCATATGCACAACCCAAATGTCAGGAGCTTTATCAAAACGAGTGGCTCTCGAAAATTCACCTAAAACCCTACTCCAAACCATACCTCTAAAACCTAACAAACGAATACCCACTTGATCTCTACTAAAGCCTAATTGCCTACCGTCCGACCTCAAGTCAGCCAGTAGGGCCCCCCAATACATGAATAAATGTCCGAAAATCTAGGCTAAAAAGGATCCTGACCTGAAAAATACACAACAACAAACAACATGAAAAACCATTCCTGCCCCACTTACCCCATGACATTAATAATGCACATAAGTTAAATAACGGTCAGAGCTCCATCTGCTGATCCGATGAATCGCCTCAGCTCCTAAACCCCGACTCTGGGCCTCAGTCGCGGCTCCAATCCTGAAAGATTGCGAACCGTATGAATCCGGAGACAAGCCCAACTCATGCAACCCTTTATTCAACATGGCAATAAATTGGAAATGAGACAAGAATGCCCCCCCTGCATGACACAAAAGTGGGCCCGCCCTTCCTCACCACAAGCACCAGTACGATTCCACACATCTTTGCGGGCACCATCCACTTTTCCAAGCACCAAGCGCCTACCTTTTCCCAACAGATCGGTCTTTAAGCGTCATATCCAAAAAACAATGCCCCCTGTCCAAATTTCCAAGTCCTATGCTATCAACCCCCCTGCCCTGTCTCTGCTGCGTGACACGAGTTTGCCAATACGCAACGCCACAAAAAGCACCAAAGAAAAAGCAAGTCTAAACAAAGCAACCTCGAAGTTAGAACAACAAATCTTTTTCAACACACTGCCTAACCGTTCAAGCATGCTGAATGAGATCGCTCTGCGCCTGTCATAACTCCGATAGCCCCTCCGCAAGCCCTTTAGGGCTTGCTTAACCAAAACTTTTTTGTAATATCTACAGACCCCTCTAACCTAAAACCAAAGGCCGAATCTGCAAAAAAATTTATTACCTTTAGAAACTGACCCACCATTGTCAGTCACATTACCCACAAACCCTTTTGTTCTTTTTTTTTTTCCCCCCAGTGTTTTTTTTTTTTTTTTCTGTAAGGGAGTCCTTATGGGAGCTTTGCTTCATGTTATATGCCTTTAGTATCTTGTTATCTGTTATTAGTGGAACATGGACTGTCTTTGGATTACCAGCATTGAGAGATTTGCGATATTGGCTATAGGGGGAGACTTTAAAAAAACGCTTAATGATGCGTGAAGTTAATTGAATGTTCTGTCTCAGTACCTGTTATCTTGCGGGCTTAAATGCTCGCAAAGAAATCATGTTTTACTGTTAGGTCATCACTTTCGTATATTTTTATTTACTCGTGTGTATTTGTATTTTGTATATTATGTTTTTCTTATTCCTTTCTCTTTTTATATATATATATGTCAAATGTTAGTCCCAATCATTCTGATTGGTTACGGCTGGTATTTAATCCTGCTGTGATGCATATGGAGCAGCTTTGAAAAAGAACACACTGTTCGAAACGCGTAGCCTGCTGCTACTCACTCTCTTGTTCACCATGTTTTTGGACTTTGTATTTTACTCTCAATAAATTGGACTATTTTTGGAAGCTGGATTTTTTTTCCTGTTCTGTTAAACCATAACAATGCCTGTAATTTATCTTCTTCTGACTCTACCACTCCCCACTGTAATAGCGAACCTTGCCATACCCTCCATGATTCCTTGTAAGATGCCCTGGTCTGGCCCATAACAGACTCACGAATCAGTCGTCCTGCTCATCCGTATCCACTTGCCACAAGTGTAAAGGGCATTCCTCTCCCGATGACTCCGCTTCTTGTGCCAATTCCCAGAGCCTTTCCAACTGAAAATGAGATAAAGCATCCGCTGTAGAGTTTTGAACACCTGGCACATGCACTGCAGAAATTCAAGCATTCAGTTCAAGGCACCATAAAACTAATTCCCGCATCAACTTAATAACCGGGGGACATGACGCCGGCAAGCTATTAATCACCGACACCACGCTCATATTGTCACAATGAAACCAAACTTTCTGATTCACAAACATATCTCAGCAGATGAAAACTGCCACCACAATTTGGAACAATTCCAACAAAAGCCAGATTTTTTGTCAGGCCTTTCCTCTGCCACCCCTCCGGCCAACTTCCGACACTCTGCCGCCCTTTACAATAGGCCCCACAGCCGGCCCCACCTGCTGCGTCCGTGTAGATTTCACAGTCAAAATTACTCAAAATCTCCTATTGAACCAACGACCATCCGTTATACTGTTCCAGAAAACATTGCCACACAATCAAATCCTCCCTGTGCTCTTTCTTCAAATGAACAAAATGGTGCACTGCCCCCACTCCAGCTGTCGCACTAGCCAGCCTCCAGCAAAATTCTGCCCATAAGTATGATTCTGCACGCGAAATTTAACTGACCTGGTAATGACTGCAACTCCTTCAACGTCAATTTGTGCAGTTTCCTAACCCTATTCACTTCCTGTTTCAGTAACAACAATTTATCATCCAGTAACCAACACTCCATTCTCTCCGAATCAATTAGAATTCCAAGGAAACTTAACACTGTGCCCAGGCCTTCAGTCTTTTCTCTAGCCAAAGGCACACCAAAATGCTCTGCCACCCATTCCATAGTAGCCAAGGTATTCCTACACAACACCGAATCTGGTGGACCTATAAATAAAAAATCGTCCAAATAATGAATAACAGACTGGACGCTGGCAACATCCCTAACCACCCACTCTAAAAAGGTACTGAACATTTCAAACAAAGAACATGAAATTGCACAACCCATTGGCAAATATCTATCTAAATAGTACCCGCCTTTCCAAAAGCAACCCAACAATGGAATACTGTCCAGGTGGAAGCAACCTAAAGGCCGATTCAATATCAGTTTTTGCCAACAAAGAACCCGTCCCGTATTTTCAAACCCATCGCACTGCCGTATCAAATGATGTGTATTCCACTGAACACAATGCCTGTGCGATGCCATCATTAACCAACCAGCCCTTTGGGTATGTCAAATGTTGAATCAATCTGAACTTATTTGGTTCTTTTTTAGGCACAACCCCTAATGGAGAAATAATCACCCCTGCAACCGGCAAAGAAAAAAAACGGACTCGCCATCCTCTCCAACTCGACCTCCTTCTCCAATTTTACACTAACAATTTCAGAATGTAATTCAGCTAACCTCAGATTTTTAACAGAAAAAGGAACCGTGTGGTTAGGGGGAAGGATTCTAAAACCTTCCGCAAAACCACTCCAAATAACTTTTGCCTTTTGTCGGTCTGGATACCTTTTTAGAAAGGGGGCCAACTTTTGAAGCTTCACTGTTGTCACCCCCATGACCGGCACCCACTGCGGGTTTTCCCCTTGATTTTTTAAAACATTTTGATGCTCCATGGGAACTCCCATTGCAAAAGGAGCGTACGTGCCTGAACTTACAGGTACTGCCGTGCTTTCACTGGCGATCGTTGACTTGCCAGCACGTTCTGGATTTTTCTTTTGATCCTTGCGTCCCCTGACCACCGCTTCCGTGTACTGCTTGCTGACTGCTGCTACCTCCGCTCCCGTGAAAGGACTGCCCATAACGGACTAGAGCCATAACCTTAAGCCAAAGCTGTCTTTCTTTGTCTAAATTGCTCGTCGTAGCACAGCCATGCCGAACCTCCGTATGTATGGTGCGCCTCTCCAATCACATCCAAATAGCAGAATAAACCAGAACAATTTTTAGGAAATTTTTCTCCAATAACACTAGCCAAAATCACAAACGCCTGCAGCCAATTAACAAATGTCTGCGGAATCAGCCGCCACCGCCGCTTTTCTTCTTCCTATTTTTTAATATCATCCTTCTTTCCTTTGTCTAAATTAAACTTTTCCAATGGAAAAAGGGAGAATATTTCCACAAATTCATCCTGCTAAATCTTCTCCTTTACCTCTTTCTTCAAATGGGCTCCCAAGGGGCCCTAAAACACAAATAGACTTCACCCTTTGCTTGATCATCCAACTTAATTGCATCCCCTTTAACGTTTTCCGTTTGTACAGACACAGATACACCGGAACTAGTGGCCCTCTCCCCTTCAACCGATACCAGCGGCTCGCTTGTGACCTGCTACCTAAAAGCTATCCCCGGCGTTGTCCCCACAGCACCCGTTGCCCCACTTTCTAATTTCTGCAAATCCTGCGCCATACTAAGCAAGATGTCGCGAAGGCCCCGACCCCCTCCCCGCTAGGGCCACCCAACTGCCTTTCCACTGACCCTAGCTCCTGACTCCCCACAGCCTCCTATAACACAGCCCCTGTGGGCGACAAATGGCACATAGAATCATGCTCACAAAGCTGCACAGGTGCTGTGTCCCCGCCAGCCGTAAATCCGTCTTGTTTCTTCCTGATGATGGCTGCCCGACTCAGATTCCTCTTCTCCTCTCTGTGGCCCCAGGCCTGCGCCCCTGACCACCTCGTCATCAAGGGGGACTGGTGGCCTTAAAGAGCGTGCTCCGCTCATGGTCTCCTCGAGCGTGACCGTACCAGTGTGCCTGACCCATGCCCAACAGACTTCCAGAAAGCGGCCAAGCGATCTGTCAGGCAGCCCTCGGTCACCCCCACTGTTCTTCCTGCCTGTCCAAGTCGCACTGGGCCCGGCAGCATGGACTCCCACTGCTGCTGCCTGCCGAAGGCATCCTCCTGTTGCTGCATCTGCCAGGTGCTCCACAACGGGTACCTGCCGCATTGTCCTGCCTTGTGGAAGTGTGCCCCGCGCTGCCTGCCGGCTCTTCCTCCTCCGTCGCCGAGCTGCCCAGACCCCACCATAGTTCAGCGCTTCTGCTGCACCCACCTCGGGCCCGTGACGCCATACGTGTAGGCCACCATGATAATCCGGCCTGCCCTTCCTGTCCCGGCCACGATTCTGCTGCAGCCTGTGTCCCCAGCGTGGCCCGCTCTTCTGTACCAGTCTGTGCTCCTCTCAGACTCCGCTGCCCCGTACCAGCAGACTGGCTGCGTGGATTCCTGCCGGGGCGGGCACAGCTTGTTGAAGCCACATGACCACGACTGCCAGCCACAGGGTTCCCGGAGGGGCTCCGGAAACTGCACCTGCTGCGCACCGCCATATCCGATGAAAGTCTCTCCGGGAACGTTGTCCTCCTGCCTCTCCTGCTCAGTTCACATGACCCGGCGGCACCAAAAAGGGAAGACAATTGTTCCTCCAACCATCCTCCCTGCCTGGAGCAAGCGACGTTCCTCAGCCTGCCCATCAGGTCATCAACGGACTCCATGAGGTAACTCCACAGGTCTTCACTCTCTGGATTTTTTTTGAAAATGGCGATATTCCTGCACTTTTTTCCAGCACAAACTAATCCCTAGGCCCGCCCCTATAACCGCCCCACATAACCCCCTTCTTAACCTCCACCAATCCATGTCCATCCTATGACCCCTTCTGGAAACCCTCCTCTAGCCAACTGCAGTCATGGGGTGCTTCCATCTAGCTATGCCTATTCCAGCCCCCATCTTTATGTGCAGTCCCCCTTACTCCTTCCCCCGTCATCATGTGCAATTCCTCCTCCTCTCACCCATTTAATTCATTTTGTACAAAAAGCAAAAAGTTTCATATTCTTACCTCACAGTCGCTCCCCAGCAGCGTGGCTCTGCCTACAGCATCCGGTACATATCGGGCGGTGCGTACGCGATGACGTCACCTGACAGGACGTACACAGAATATAGAGGGAGCTAGAACTGCGCAGCAGTCAAGGTAAGACGGCTGTGCACAGCTCCGGACAAGATCCCGGGCCCCAGCACAGACATGTGAGCTGTAGCGCACACCACTTTGCTGTGATGGGGCCCGATGAAGAGTAGCAGATAAGCGGGGCCCTCCCGGACCTGCGAGCCCCTCTATGTACTGCTGTTTACTGGGCCCCAAATAGCAGTAAGGGCATTTAATGCCCTGATAGCGGTCCTGTACACAAGGCATGCAGAAGAACAAATACAGTATTCTTGCATAATAGCCTTTGCAGCACTATTTGCACAAAAATCCGGATGTGCTGCTTATCTAGTACTAGTAATAAAAGTCTGCAATCACTCTGTGTGAATTCAGATTATTGAATTGTGATAGTGTGTGGTGTACATCCTGTCACATTTCCCAGGATTCCCAATGCAAGTGGGTGGTCAAGAAAACACACCAAAAACAGGCAGAGATGCTTACCTGGCTAAATGGGCCTCAATACAAATGCACAAGCAGGGTGCAGCGGACCCAGATGCTTTGCATTCCTTGTGTGAACACGCCACATACAGAGTATTTTATCTTAGTGCATTGGTGTACCACACGGCCAAACCCTTAGTGAAGGCTGGCTGTTTCATTAGGTATTTCACCTGTGCATTTGCTATTTTATTTGGGTCCGCTGCACCCTGCTTGTGCATTTGTATTGAGGCCCATTTAGACAGGTAAGCATCTCTGCCTGTTTTTGGTGTGTTTTCTCGAATTTTTCATTTTTTGGTGTTTTGCAAGTGGGTGGTCATTTGACTATATGCATGTGATTTGCTACACTCATCCAGTTTCTCACAATTCTCTTTTATTGCTAGAAGGTGAACATGCAAATTACATACATTTTCTCACATGACTGTTCGCTGATACTGGAAATACCAGGGAAATTGTCAATGTTTGTGCACCACACTATCAATTTTCATCAATCTCTAGTCGGATAGTAATCATCATTAAATGTGTGTGACCAAGCTTGGAATAAGTCTGCAGTCACTCTAATTGCAGCCAAAAATAATACATAATAATGGTAATGGAAAACATTTTTTGGACTGGAATATACTTGCATACTAGATTATAAACACTAGATGGCAATATACTCATAGGTGAAGATGCATCCGGCATAATTATTACTGCGTTTTCCAATTTTTATGTTACTGCCAGATTAAAAATATTTAAATTCTCGCAATATTTAGCATCCTAAAGAATTTACAATCATTAGTTACTGTACTTCTGAATTTTACAGATTGCTTCATTTTTTAAAGTTATTCCAAAATTCATGTGCATGTCTATTTATACTATGTAAAATATTAGGATGCTTCAGCTTGTCTCAGCTTACCAGAGAGGCAGTGCAGACAGTTAGGAAGGACATGAATACACCATAATAATTACAGGATTGATAGAAATGTAAATGATATGCAAATGAGAAAAAAAGAAATATTTTCAAAAGCTATCGGCTATGAGAGCCACGTGCAGAAATACTCATAATAATATGCTTTGGCTGCTATCATTAAGTGTTTAATTGTTGTCTAAAGAATGTTCTGCACACTAAATGTATTTGGGAATGCAAATGATCAAGATTCACTGCTGGCAGCTCCGTTTGCAATTGCAAACAAATGATATCCCAGATGTGGTAGATTGGAGAAAAGTTTGAAGAATATGCAGTCCATGCTAGCATGCCTAGGCCATGTGGGGTGCTCATAGTAGAACAAGCAACATGCAGCATAGCATTATCATATTGAAAACTGCTCTTGGGGGGGTTCTTTTTGACTGTGGTCCCAGCTGCCTTGATATAATTAGCAAGTTCCCCTCTTGTAGTTTTAGGCTGATCTCTCACCTTCCTCATGATCGAGGATACCCCACGAGGTGAGATTTTGCATGGTGCCCCAGATCGATGTTGATTGACAGTCATTTTGCATTTCTTCCATTTTCTTACTATTGCACCAACAGTTGTCTCCTTCGCACCCAGCATCTTACTTATGATTGTGTAGCCCATTCCTGCCTTGTGCAGGTCTATGATCTTGTCCCTCACATCCTTATAAAGCTCTTTGGTCTTGCCCATGTTGTAGAAGTTAGAATCTGACTGAATATTGAGTCTGTGGAGAGTAGTCTTTTCTAAAGTTGACTTTGTAAGACAGCTGTCTTTAATGCAAGTAACAAGATGATTAGGAGTGTCTAACTGGTCTGTAGGAGCTAGAACTCTTAGGCTATGTGCACACGTTCAGGATTTCTTGCAGAAATTTCCTGAGAAAATCCTGAGATTTTCTGCAAGAAATCTGCATGCATTTTTTGCACGTTTTTCGCGTGTTTTTGGTGCATTTTTTTTAGCCGATTTTTCCGGACATTTCCCAATGCATTAAATAGTGGTAAATCCACGAAAAATCCGCCAAATTAATGAACATGCTGCGTTTCTTACCGCGATGCGTTTTTTCAAAAATTGCGGAATTCATTAAAAATGATGGGATGCATAATGTATGCTGTTTTTTCGCAGTTTTATAGCGTTTTTATCTGGAAAAAAACGTGAAATCAGCAACGTGTGCACACAGCCTTAAAGGTTGGCAGGGGATCAATTACTTATTTCTCACTGTAAAATGCAAATACATTTATATCATTTATACAATATGATTTTCTGGATTTCATTTTTGATATTCTGTCTCTCAATGTTAAAATTAACCTACCGTTAAAATTATAGACTGTTCATGTCTTTGTCAGTGGGCAAACTTACAAAATCAACAAGGGATCAAATACTTATTTCTCCCACTGTACTGCTTCCTCTCACATCCACCCTGCTAACCCTACTATTTATTGCCTATCTCTCCATACTGCCTTCTCACACATCTCCGCAACCCTTGTACTATGTCTGGACCCATCCTATCACCCTTGCTCACCATACTTTGCTCATATACATTCTTCCTCTCGCTTCTTATATTGTGTCTGCATACATTCACCCCTCACTACTCATACTGTGCATGCACTCACCTCACCACTCACACCATACTGTGTCTGTACCCACTCCCTTCCTCGCTTCCCATAGTGTGTCTGCATACTTTCTCCCCTTGACTACCCATACTGTGTTTGTATCCATCCTCCCCATTCGGCATCCTCATCAATCTCCCCACTGACCATACTGTGTCTGTACCAATCCCCCTTCATACAGTTTTCTTATATATGCCACATATCTCCCCCAGCTCCTCATGCCGTCTTCAAATTTCTCCCTCTCCCCTTATTGTGTCTGCACTCTGCACTAGGGTTGAGCGACTTTTACTTTTATAGGATCGGGTCGGGTTTCACGAAACCCGACTTTTTCAAAAGTGGGGTCGAGTGAAATCAGCCGATCCTATAAAAAAAGTCGGGGTCGGGGTCGGCCGAAACACGAAACCCAATGCAGTGCATTGGGTTTCCAATGGTTCCCAGGGTCTGAAGGAGAGGAAACTCTCCTTCAGACCCTGGGATCCATATTTAAGTGTAAAATAAAGAATTAAAATAAAAAATATTGCTATACTCACCCTCTGACGCGCCCTGGTACTAACCGGCAGCCTTCCTTCCTTAGAATCAGCGCGTGAAGGGCCTTAGATGACGTCGCGGCTTGTGATTGGTTGCGCGACCGCCCATGTGACCGCTCGCGCGACCAATCACAAGCCGTGACGTCACCGAAGGTCCTTCAAGCGCTGATTCTTAGGAAGGAAGGCTGCCAGAAAGAAGCAGGGAGCGTCCGAGGGTGAATATTTTCCTATTAGGTATATACTCACCCTCGGACGCGCCCTGGTTCTTTCCGGCAGCCTTCCTTCCTAAGAATCAGCGCTTGAAGGACCTTCGGTGACGTCGTGGCTTGTGATTGGTCGCGCGAGCGGTCACATGGGCGGTCGCGCGACCAATCACAAGCCGCGATGTCATCTAAGGCCCTTCACGCGCTGATTCTAAGGAAGGAAGGCTGCCGGTTAGTACCAGGGCGCGTCAGAGGGTGAGTATAGCAATATTTTTTATTTTAATTCTTTATTTTACACTTAAATATGGATTCCGATACCGATTTCCGATATTGCAAACATATCGGAACTCGGTATCGGAGTTCCGATACCAGATTCAGAAGATCGCCGACCTCATGGCCGACCCCACACAGGGGTCGGGTCGGGTTTCATGAAACCCGACTTTGCCAAAAGTCGGCGACTTCTGAAAATGGCCGACCCGTTTCGCTCAACCCTAGTCTGCACCTGTCTTTTTTTTGCTCCCCAAACTGTGTCCTCAAATCTTCCCCTTGTTACACTAAGTCTTCCCCACCCCCTGTTACAATAAATCTTCTCCACCCACACATTACAGTACATCTTTGGTGTCTTCAGCTCCACTGGAGCACTTACCATCAACATTATACGAGAGTCTGCAGTGCCAGCGAGTGACGTCAAAAGCGTGATCTCATGACCTGATCATGCTGCTAACGTAACCTGACCAAGTGGTCAGAGCTTCAATTATACTCACATCTGAAAGACACAAGTACAATTGATCACAGGGAGCTGGCGCGCTGCACCTTCTCTGAGCCGGCTGTCAGCTTGAACATTCGACTCACATTCCGGGGTACAACAAAATGCAGCCTCTGGGGAGGTGCGGCGCCCCAGCATCCTGGTCGTCGCAGTGGTATTGCTTTCCTCTCTGTTATGGACCTGGTGGTTAGGAGCACCCGGAATGACCTGATGGTTAAACTCACAGGACAAGCTCTGGGAAGTGGGAACTCTGCTGACCGCAATCCCTAATCCTATAACACACACTAGAAATAGCCGTGGAGCGTACCTAACAGGCCTAGATGCCTCGGCACAGCCTAAGGGCTAGCTACCCCTAGAGATAGAAAGTAAAGCCTACCTTGCCTCAGAGAAATACCCCAAAGGAAAAGGCAGCCCCCCACAAATATTGACTGTGAGTTAAGATGAAATACACAAACACAGGAATGAAAGAGGTTTCAGCAAAGGGAGGCCAGACTACCTAAACAGACAGAGGATAGAAAAGGTAACTTTGCGGTCAGCACAAAAAACTACAAAAGACCACGCAGAGTTTGCAAAAAGACCCCCGCACCGACTCACGGTGTTGGAAGTGCCACTCTGCATCCCAGAGCTTCCAGCTAGCCAGACAGAATCATATTAGCAAGCTGGACAAGAAAACAAGAGCAACAAAATAAACTAGCAGGGACTTAGCTTCTGCTGGCATAGACAGGTCACCAGAAAGATCCAAGAGCGAACTGAACCAGTGCTGGAACATTGACAGGTGGCATGGAGTAACGATCCGGGTGGAGTTAAATAGAGCAGCCAGCCAAAGAATTAACCAGGTCACCTGTGGAAGGAACCTCAGAACCAGCAGCTCCACTCACAGCCACCAGAGGGAGTCCATGGACAGAACTCGCCGAAGTACCATTCATGACCACAGGAGGGAGTTCCAAAACAGAATTCACAACACCTCTCGGGGAGAGTGATACTACGTTTGGAGGCAATGAAGGATAACTGCATCCAGGTATCACAAACATGCAACACATTTCACACTCCAGGCCACCAGGGGGAGCTGCTGCTCCTTTTTATTAGGTCACTCCCCACATAGGTAAAACTGGTTGCCTGTAGGGAAAGTTAGTCAGTTGCTGGCTGAGCTCAGCTCAGTTAGTTGGTCCCTGACAGGGGTGGGATTCTATCAGTGAGCGAAGGAGAAAGTTCACGGAGCTGTGCATACCCTCAGAGCTGCAGCTCCCAGAAAGAGACACACAGAAGGCAGAACTGTATTGCAGCGAGCATGATGGAAGTCGTAGCAAAGGAGAGGATTCCAGAAGGGGACCAGCCCTACACAGGCTGCCTTCTTCTGAGGCTCAGAAGCCCAGTAGCTGGAACACTAAGGGAGTAAGGACCTTTATGCTTTGCTCCAGAGACCGGCAGGACAGCTAATTGCACGTTACCTGTTCGCCCTACACCCAGGAGGCACGGTGGCAACCTTTGGAGGCCGGGGCATGCTAGAGTCCCTATGAAGAGCCACAAGCCACCAGTCATATGGGATTGTTTTATCCTATATGGGGGACAGAGAGAAAGTCATTACATCTGTGAAGACCCTATGTGAAGCCTTAGGCAGTAAGGAACTACAACACTGCAGCACAAGGAAAGGCTACTGATTTCCTCCTGGACAAGGGGACTCTGGACTTGCCTCGAAACTTGCTGGACTCTGCCTGCCCTGTGATCTGGTGCCCTGGGCTGTGGATGCTGAAGTATTCAGTAAAGAGACTGCAACCTTGTGTCCTTGTTATTCCCTGCGCCATTCACCATCCACCATCCACACACCCGGAAGCCCTGGGGACAAACGTCACCTGTGGGAAGGTATACCATATAGCTACCATAACATCACCCCAGCGGACCCCTTAAAGCAGCGTCGGTCACCCTGACCGAATACCACAGGTGGTGTCACGAGCACAAACGTTATCTCTTTAAAGACGTTTGCCTTTTACATGGACGTCCCAGGGCCACGGACCGGGTCAGCCACAGTGACATCCCCCGGTCAACCGAAGGACCCGGTACCGAGTACCCCAGGGCCCCATGGGGGTAATCCTGAGGCACCTCAAACTGCTGCATCAGGTGGCCTGACAGCGCCCCATTGCTGACTATGCCCAGGGCAGATTTCCTGCCTGCCCACCCTAAATATGTCTCTGCCCTTTGTGCAAGGCTTCAGCCTTAAGGCAGCACCGTGTCTTTGTTGCAGGCAGTGTTGCATTTGCTGGGACTTTTGGAAGCTAAGGGGTTAATATCTATCTCTGGCTAATAATAAATTCCTGCTACTTGTCATGAGTGTTAGGGGTCGAGTTCCCACCTCTGCGCAGTGGAGCCTGCTCAGCAGAGACATCAGTCCCAGCATCTCGATCAATCTGACTCTGTACAAAGAGTTACTGCTGCTTTTCCTGCTTCTGCCATTGAAGCCAGTGTTGGGCAGCGGCAAGCAGACGCTTCTAGGACTAAGTCCTGCTTTTCTCATTCTGAGCATGCCCAGAGTAAGATCTCTCAGTGGAGATCGAGGGTCACATGTTCAGATACTGCAGCTAAATCCATTGGTCCTTCAAGGAAGGTCCAGTAGGTGCTCAGGTACTGTAGCAGCCTCTCATTGGTCCTTCTTGAAAGGTCCTGTACGTATTGCAGCTATTTAAGGCTCTCTTGACCGCATGGCCATTTGCTAGTATTGAATCAGTTATGTGCATGCACCAGTGTGGTCACATTTATGTGTGTTCAGGGACTCGGCTGAAAAAAGCCCCTAGAATGCCGGCACCTCCGGCGAGGAGATTGTGTGCATGGATTTAGGGTCCCGGCTGAAATAAGCCTCTAGAATACCGGCTCCTCTGGTGAGGAGATGGTATGTATGTTTTGCCACACACTGCCATCAGCTCGGCAGTTGCTGGATACTCCTGTGAAGTCAACAGGGTTCCACATTTCTTAGTTGCCAAGGTCTCAGCTGCTGACTCGGGGCATCCTCTGACACGGGCTTAAAAGCCACCGAGGGTCAGAGTGAGATCTGGCACAGCATCTCTGTGAAGTATCAGAGTGCATTTCTACCACCACATGCCAGCAGCAGGTCCTCTCCTGCACGGTGGACCCCAGGCTGCGAACGCACCAAATAACATCTCTCAAATTAATTCGGTGCGTTCCTCCAGCCCTAACATAATACTTGCGCCAGGGTCTGGCTAGTAAAAGGCGGACATACAGCAGTCCTTGCGGTACATCAAGCAGTTGGAGGGTAGGTTGGCGGCTCTCGAATGCACAACCTCAGCTGTGGATGTAACCACAGTTGCTATTCAGGCTGCTAGTGTGGCTGCAGCAACTTTGTCCACTGCCACCCCTGTTCCGACATTATCTCGCCTCCCGCTGCCAGAAAAATTTTCTGGAGAAAGTAAATCTTGTAGGGGTTTTGTAAGTCAGTGCTCTTCATACCTCGAGCTCCTGGCTGCACGTTTTCCCACCTAGCGGGCAAAGGTGGGATTTATTGTGTCTCTCTTGTCGGACAGGGCGTTGAAATGGGCTACGCCACTGTGGGATCGTGGCGATCATGTGGTGCAGAGTGCTCCGCTGTTCCTACGCACTCTGAAACAGGTCTTTTTAGGACCTCAAGTCACCTATGACATGACGCTTCAACTGCTGGCATTGACTCAGGGTTGTCCTTGGTCAGCCATTTTGCCGTCCACTTTCGTACCCTAGCATCTGAGCTGGAGTGGTCGGATAAAGCCCATATCCTCATATTTTGGAGGGGTGTTATGAATAGGTAATTCAGAACCACAATGGACCTTGAAGTTCAGAGCACACAAAGTGACCTGACAATAAGCAAAAAACATAGGACGAGCTCTGAGACGTGGGAACTCTGCTGACCGCAATCCCTAATCCTATCACACCACACTAGAGGTAGCCGTGGATTGCGCCTAACGCTCCCTATGCAACTCGGCACAGCCTGAGAAACTAGCTAGGCCTGAAGATAGAAAAATAAGCCTACCTTGCCTCAGAGAAATTCCCCAAAGGAAAAGGCAGCCCCCCACATATAATGACTGTGAGTTAAGATGAAAGTACAAACACAGAGATGAAATAGATCTAGCAAAGCGAGGCCCGACTTACTGAATAGACCAAGGATAGGAAAGATAGCTTTGCGGTCAACACAAAAACCTACAAACAACCGCGCAGAGGGGCAAAAAGACCCTCCGCACCGACTAACGGTACGGAGGTGCTCCCTCTGCGTCTCAGAGCTTCCAGCAAGCAAGAAAAACAATTAAAGCAAGCTGGACAGATAATATAGCAACAAAAGTAACACAAGCAGAACTTAGCTTATGCTGAGCAGACAGGCCACAGGAACGATCCAGGAGGAAGCAAGACCAATACTAGAACATTGACTGGAGGCCAGGATCAAAGCACTAGGTGGAGTTAAATAGAGCAGCACCTAACGACTTAACCTCATCACCTGAGGAAGGAAACTCTGAAGCCGCAGTACCACTTGTGAGCACAGGAGGGAGCTCGACCACAGAATTCACAACAGAGGGGGCTGGCTGACCACATGAAGGACGCTCTGGCCACTAAGGAGATTCCCGCCACACTGGAGGAATTAATAGCTATCTCTACTCGTATTGACCTCCATTTTAACGAGCGGAGGTTAGAGCGAGCCAAGTGTAGTCAGAGGTTTCGTCTGGCACCCACCTTCGCCAAACTTCTGGAATCTCCGGTCCTGGTCCCTGAGTCACATGAGGCCATGGAGGTTTCACGAGTGGGATCTAAGTCTCGGACCGCTTGTGCACTCAAGGTCTGTCATGTTTGCCAGCAGTCAGGACATCTTGCCACCAGATGTTCCCAGTGGTCGAGGAAACGTCAGGGTCTGGTGGTAGTAGGTGGAGGTACACTAGACACGGCGACGTTTGCCTCTAAATTGTCCTTTAAGGGGACAATTGCTATAGGCTCATCCATCCACTCGGTAGAGCTCTGCATGGATTCTGGGACAGAGGGCAATTTTATGTCTTCTGCTTTCGCCCAACGTCATGCAATACCCCTGGTAATACTAGCTCAATCAGTAATGGTACGAGTGGTGAATGGGTCGACACTACCCTCACAGATAACACACCAGACCATCCCTTTTACTCTGTCCATGTCGCCATCCCATCAGGAGATTATATCTCTGCTCATCATTCCTGAGGGAATTAATGAGGTCCTGTTGGGAATACCTTGGCTGCGGTACCACTCTCCTCATATTGAGTGGTCCTCAGGCAGAATTCTGGGATGGGGTGAATCTTGTGGGGGTAGGTGTCAGAGTTGCTACTACAGAGGTACTACAGGTTGCTACTACAGAGGTACCCGCAGATTTATCCTCTCTCCCCAAGCAATATTGGCTGTATGCGGACGTGTTCTCCAAAAAAGCGGCGGAGACCCTTCGGCCCCATCACCCCTATGACTGTCCTATTGATCTCTTGCCTGGTGCTGAGCCTCCCCGGGGTAGAGTCTATCCGTTATCTTTTCCGGAGACGGAGGCAATGTCTCAGTATATTCAAGAGAATCTGGCAAGAGGGTTCATCAGGAAGTCAGTGTCCCCTGCTGGGGCTGGGTTCTTCTTCGTGCAGAAGAAGAGTGGGGAACTACATCCATGCATAGATTACAGGGGTCTTAACGCCATCACAGTTAAGAATAAGTATCCTTTGCCCCTGATATCTGAGCTCTTTGATAGGCTTCAGGGAGCAAGGGTATCTAATAAATTAGATCTGCGGGGTGCTTGCAACCTGATTCGCATACGTGAGGGGGGCGAAAGGAAGACGGCTTTTAACACCAGGGATGGGCACTATGAATATCTGGTGATGCCCTTCGGGCTCTGTAATGCCCCAGCCGTTTTCCAAGACTTTGTGAACGACATCTTCCGGGATATGCTCTCCACCTTGGTCGTAGTCTATCTGGATGATATTCTCATCTACTCTCCAGATATTGACTCCCACCAGAGAGATGTTTGCAGAGTCTCCGACCTCCTACGGGCAAACTCCCTCTATGCCAAGTTGGAGAAGTGTGTGTTCGAGCAGGAGTCCTTACCTTTCCTGGGCTTTATCATCTCCGCCCAGGGATTGGCTATGGATCCTGCAAAACTACAGGCTGTGATGGACTGGCAGGAGCCCCATTCTCTTAAAGTGGTGCAGCACTTTATGGGGTTCATTAACTACTATCGCCAGTTCATTCCACACTTCTCAACTTTGGTAGCTCCCTTGGTTGTCCTCACCAAGAAGGGAGCAAATCCCAAATTGTGGTCTGAGGAGGTCTCCAAGACCTTTAACTCCATAAAGTCACACTTCGCTAGTGCTCCCATCCTACATCGCCCCGATGTAGATAAGCCATTTATAATGGAGGTGGATGCCTCATCTGTTGGTGCTGGAGCAGTCCTTTTCCAAAAGGATGCTCAAGGTCAGATCCTTGCTTCTTCTTTTCTAAGACCTTCTCACCAGCAAAGAGGAATTATTCCATCAGGGACAGGGAGTTGCTAGCCATGAAGTTGGCTTTCTTGGAGGGAGCTCGTTTTCCCTTCCAAGTCTTCACAGATCACAAAAATTTGGTGTACCTGCAGACAGCCCAGCGGTTAAATTCTCACCAGGCCAGATGGTCCTTGTTCTTCTCCCGGTTTCATTTCACCCTCCATTTTCTTTCTGGGGAGAAGAACGTTCGTGCCGATGCTCTCTATTGCTCCGTTGTGTCATCTGAGGAGGAGGAAGAGGAGCCTTGGCTTATTGTCCCCACCGAGAGCCTGAGAACTGTGGCCCCGGTTTTGCTTGAGTCTGTGCCCCGGGTGAAGACTTTTGTACCATCCAGATTGCATCCGGAGGTTCCCTCTTGTGCTCACTCGTCCAGGGTGGGTGGACATTTTGGTTCCAAAAGGACATCTGAGTTCCTGGCGAGGACATACTGGTGGCCGCATATGGCTCATGACGTCGCAGACTATTTTCGGGCGTGTGTCTCTTGCGCCAAGAACAAGTCTCCTCGGCAACGGCCAGCTGGGTTGCTTTACCCCCTGCCGGTGGCGGACAGGCCATGGGAGATAGTCAGGATAGACTTTGTGGTGGGCTTACCCAAGTCTCGTAGCTGCACCATTATCTGGGTGATCACCGACCATTTTTCCAAAATGGTTCACTTGGTGCCTCTTCCACGGCTACCTTCTGCACGGGCTCTGGCAGTGTTGTTCATCAAGCATATCTTTCGCCTACATGGTATGCCAGACAAAATTGGCAGTGATCGGGCCCCCAGTTTGCGTCTCGTTTCTGGAGAGAGCTTTGTCGTCTACTCAGTATTGAGTTGAATCTCTCCTCGGCATAACATCCCGAGACGAATGGGTTGGTTGAGAGTGCCAATGAGACCCTGGTCACATATTTACATCATTTTGTTTCTGCCAGGCAGGATGACTGGGCATCCTTGCTACCGTGGGCAGAGTTTGTGCTTAACAACGCTGTAGCCGACTCCACCAGTCAGACTCCTTTCCTCCTTAATTACGGCCAGCATCCGCAGGTTCCTGTGCCTATGCCTGTGTCTTCTGCTGCCTCCAGGTTGGCAGACTGGGCAGTGGAGGCATGGGACATTTGAGACCGCCCTCAGGATGCCATCCGGGCCTCCAAGGAGAGAATGAGGTCCTCCGCTGATGCACATCGGCGCCCTGCTCCGACCTTTGCTCCTGGCGACTTTGTGTGGCTCTCCGCCCGTAACATCAGGCTGCGTGTTGGGTCCACTAAGATTGCACCTCGCTACTTGGGTCCCTTCAAGGTCCTTGAACAGGTTAACCCTGTGGTTTACCATCTGGCCCTTCCTCCACGCCTGGGTATCACCGACACCTTTCATGTGTCCCTCCTTAAGCCCGTATACATGTCCCGGTTTTCAGAGTCATCTGCAGGGACATCGGGTTCATCTACAGATGATTACGAGGGAACGCTATTTTGGGGTGCAAGGTGGTACATGGTAAAATTTTTTATTTGGTGGACTGGAAGGGTTATGGTTCTGAGGACAGGTCCTGGGAGTCTGCTAAGCACATTCAGGCTCCGCAACTCATTGCTGCCTTCGAGCGTAGCAAGGCCCAAGGGGTGGGCCCTAGGGGGGGTAATGTTAGGGGTCGAGTTCCCGCCTCTGCACAGGGGGAATCTCGGGCCATCTCCGCTGTGGTTTCCCATTCTTCCCCTGCCGCAGTGGAGCCTGCTCAGCAAAGACATCAGTCCCAGCGTCTCGATCAGTCTGACTCTATACAAAGGGTTACTGCTGCTTTTCCTGCTTCTGCCATTGAAGTCAGTGTTGGGCAGCGGCGAGCAGACGCTTCTAGGACTAAGTAAATAAGGCAGCACACTGCAGCGCTAGAACATGCAAACTTGAAATACGAAATTTGAACTGCATTACTGCACTAGAAATATGAAAAATGAGAGCGTTTAGCGCATAAAAATGGCCAATTTTATGTGTACCTAGTAGCCCCTTTACGGCATCTCTCTTATACCAGGTCCTACACTTGCCTTACCTCGCTGAGAATAAAAGTCTCCATCTGAATGGGTACATGTGAAACCTCTTCCTAGACTAAAATTCTCTCTCTCTGTGGAGGGGTATTGGACCTGCTGTAATTAAAACACCTGTGGCTAGGAGGCGGAGTGCACGATCAGAAGGCTAAAGAATACATTTCAAAAACCTGACCTGCACATCCAAACATAGACCAAGTGTGAACAGGTGCTGAACTTGAAATACGAAATTTGAACTGCATTACTGCACATGTACCCATTCAGATGCAGTAATGCAGTTCAAATTTCGTATTTCAAGTTTGCATGTTCTAGCGCTGCAGTGTGCTGCCTTATTTACTTAACTATATACGAGTTGGCGACTCTAGGTTCAGCACCTGTTCACACTTGGTCTATGTTTGGATGTGCAGGTCAGGTTTTTGAAATGTATTCTTTAGCCTTCTGATTAGGGTTGAGCGACCTTGACCTTTTTAGAGTCGAGCCGTGTTTCGAGAAACCCGACTATCTTAGAAGTCGAGTGGAATCGGCCGATTATCGCGAAAAGTCGGGTATCGACCGAAACACGAAACCCAATGTAAGTCAATGGGGGGGCATAGTCGGCAGTGAGTGGAGGCCAGGAAAACACCTACACTGCCCATTTTAATGGCAAAAACATCCATTCTTGTTACAGAAGCTTGTCAATCGTAATTTACCTTATAATAATTGGAAGGCATTTGAAATTGGGGGTCATTTGGCTAAAGTTGTGGGGGGTAGGGCTGGTTCAAGTAATTAGTGGGCCCAGGAAATCTGGACCACGTCACGGCTGTGGAGCAGGGAGAGGTAAGTATTTCAACTTTGCAAGTGCTGTGATCCTGAGCAAGCAGGGGGGGCCCACTCGTTGGCATTGGCACTGGCACAGGGCTCCTCAAAGTACAGCGGTGTGTTTGCACGGCGGGGGCGCCTCCCACCGGCAGCAACACTTTTGCGTACTATGAGAGGCCCTGTGCCAGTGACGTCGCCAACTAGTATTCCTCCCCCCACCTGATGAAAGAACCTGCACTTTCATCTGCACCTTCCTCTTTGTCCCCGTGTAAGGTGGTATGGTATGCGGGAAGAGGAACCTGACTTTCAGCAGGGTCACAATCTTGCTGTGTAGCGTGCACGGGGAATGTTGCGTTATGGTTCAATGTACCAGCAGACTCATCTATCACTGGCTGGGCAATGGGCAGGATGAGGAGGAAACACAGATATAGGCCCAAAGAATAAAGTTGGCTAAATGCAGTTCAAAATTGGTAACACAGGACTAACCAGGGGGCATTGCAGTGGAGGACAACTGGAATGAGAGGCTGACACAGAGAGTAGGCCCAAATCAGTAAGTAGTCGAAATGCAGTTCAAAATTGGCAACCGTAGTAAACAGGCGGCACAGCTTTGTTCAGTGGAGGAGAACAGCAAGGAGTGGCAGACACCGATAGTAGGCCCCAACCCAACTAGTAGGCCAAATGCAGTTTAACATTAACAACTACTTAACGAGAGCCTGAAAATGGAATTTCAGGACAGGAAACCAGGAGAACAGCAAGGAGCGGCAGACACTGTTAGTAAGCCCCAAACCAACTAGTACGCCAAATGCAGTTGTTCCATTTAACCACTATTTAACAAGAGCCTGAAGATAGAAGCTCAGGAAAGGCAACCTGGAGAACACCTTAGAGTGGAAGACACCGTCTCTACACCCCATACCCAATTTGTAGGCCTAATGCAGTGTAGTTTCCAACAACTACTAAACGAGAGTCGGAAGACCGAAGCAATGTGGACGAAACCTGGGGCACACCTTGGGGCGGCAGACACCGTTAGTGTCATGGTTTACTGTGCTCTCGGGTCAGGTAGTTGCAGGGTTAACTCTTATGGCCTCTTTCTGGGTCCTGGGAGGCTTTTTATAGCCTCACTCTGAGGTCAGTCCTTGTCGTTTATACTCTGACCATTGGCTGAGTGTGTCTGACCCTGGTGTACCTCTGCTTTGTGCATGTACTAGTCTGTCTGTTTGGTTTCTGATTTGGTTCTGTCGCTGTTGTGATTTCTGCCTGCTGTTTTTGTACTGTCTATTGCCCGTTCTGGTTTTTCTGATCTATTGCTATGTCCTGACTATTCTTCTGATTGCCCCTGTGTACTGCGCCACCCTCTCTGTGTATGACACCCGCCTGTCCGACCTGAGTTCCCCTCTCCTTTACTTTAGTTTCCCTGTAAAGACTTACACCCATCTCCAGCAGCAGGACGCTAAGCTCCACCTCCTGTGGTCACATGATCGCAGGTCCTCCTGTTCTCTACCATACTCAGCACGCTGTGCAGGTCCCGTCTGTCTGAGTTTTCCTTGGTATCTGACCCCGGGTCCTCCTGTAGTGTGGGTGAGTCACCCTGTTCAGCCGTGACAGTGTTTCGGTGCTGACAGGATCTTGACATTATAAACGACCGTCACAGTTTGTTTTTGTTTTTTTCTCTCTCTCTCTTTGTTAGGGGGAGGTTTAAGAGTGTTATCTGAATGGATCCTATGCAGGCATTAGCGGATCAGGTGAAACACCTAACGCAAATGTTCCAGAAATTGAATGTGGAGCAGCGCACGATGGCTCAGACCCAGCAGCAGCTGGTAGATACTGTACAGGGGGCTGTCGCTGCGGGGTCTTTTGGTACTGGTAGTACAGATGTGTCGGTGGTGTCTCCTGAATCTCCAGTTAAACTACCCGACACCTTCTCAGGGGATAAAAAGGAGTTCAGAGCCTTCAGGGAGGGATGTAAACTTTTTTTTCCCTGAGGCCTCGTTCTTCTGGGGATGAGTTCCAGAGGGTGGGGGTCATTATTTCTTTACTTCGCGGGGCTCCTCAAGCCTGGGCCTTTTCTCTATCTACGTCTGCTCCTGAGAGGATGACTGTTGATGCTTTTTTTGGTGCGCTGGGCCGCATCTATGATGAGCCTGACAGAGTTTGTATGGCTGAGGACATGGTAATGAGTGTTCGGCAGGGCAAACATTCAGCTGAGTGGTTCTGTTCTGAGTTCCGACGGTGGGCTGCAGAGGTGTCCTGGAATGATGCCGCCCTTCGAGCGCTATTCCGCAGGGGCCTGTCTGAACGCCTCCAGGATGCTTTGGCCCTTCATCCTCCACCTGACACTCTGGAGGATGCCATAACCCAGGCCGTACGAATGGACCGCAGGTTACGTGCCAGGGGTGTAATGCAGTGTGAAACTTCCCTGTTTGCTGGCAGCAAAGAGATTGGGTCTGCACCTGAGCCCATGGAAATCGGTGTCACCTCGCTAAAAGAGAAGGAGAGAAGACGCCACCGGGAGAAAAAACTCTGTTTCTATTGTGGAGAACCCGGACACTGGAGAAAAGATTGCCCCTCATGTCCATCATCCTCTCAGATGACGGGAAACAACTAGGTCTGGGTAGCGGTCGAGGAAACTGCTCAGACCTTCAGGTACTGTCTTCCTCGTGTACTAAAGTCTTGTTAAAGGTGGAACTATGGGTAGACCATAATCGTTTTTTCTCTACAGCTTTGGTGGACAGTGGTTCATCCCTCAACCTGGTCAGTTCCTGTGTTATCTCCCAACACAAGATAGGGACAGTCAGGCTGGAAACGCCACTTAAAATTGTGGCCATCGACTCTTCCCCTCTTACACGTACAGGAATTCTTTATGTTTCCAAAAGGTTTTCTTTACAGATAGGTTCTTCCCACAAGGAAGAGATGGAATGTTTTGTTATGGACAAATTGCCCGCAGGGCTAGTGCTGGGCATGCCATGGCTTCAACGCCACAACCCGGTTATTGACTGGGAAACAGGGGAGATTATTAAATGGGGATCCAAATGTGTCGATTGTTGCCATAAACCTGTTTGTTGTTTGAAACTTGCAAAACCTGTCTTGGTGTCTTCTGTTAGTCTGGAGGGTATTCCGGAGTATATAAAAGACTTTGAGGACGTGTTTTCTGAAAGTGAGGCTGAGGCGCTGCCTCCGCATAGGCCATTTGACTGTGCTATTGATCTTATCCCTGGAGCCAAATTGCCCAAAGCCCGTCTATTTAATTTGTCAGGCCCGGAGCGCCTAGCTATGAAGCAATACATTGCTGAAAGTCTTCGTAAAGGGCATATAAGACCTTCTGTGTCCCCAGTAGCTGCGGGGTTTTTCTTTGTTAAAAAAAAGGATGGCGGCCTACGTCCCTGCCTCGACTTTCGAGAACTTAATAAAATTACAGTCAGGAACACATACCCCCTGCCTCTGATTCCTGATCTCTGTAACCAGCTCTCTGGGGCCACGTGGTTTTCGAAGTTGGACCTCAGAGGAGCTTATAATCTGATAAAAATACGGGAAGGTGATGAGTGGAAAACTGCATTTCTTACATCAGAGGGGTTATTCGAAAATCTGGTGATGCCATTTGGTCTCACCAATGCCCCAGCTGTGTTTCAAAATTTCATTAATGTTGTTTTTTCGGACCTCATTGGTCGCTTTGTTGTTATCTACTTGGATGATATCCTGATATATTCCTCTGACAGACATTCTCATTTATCACATGTTAGAACAGTGTTTCAAAGACTCAGGGAAAATCAATTATTTGTTAAACTAGAGAAATGTTCGTTTTTTGTTCAGGAGCTATCATTTTTTGGGTCTCATAATCTCTCCACAGGGGTTTCGTATGGATCCCAAGAAGGTGCAAGCCATTATGGAGTGGGTCCAGCCTCGGGACCTTAGGGGACTCCAGCGCTTTTTGGGATTCGCTAATTACTATCGCAGGTTTATCAAAGGTTTTTCTCAGATTGTTAAACCCCTTACTGACCTCACATGTAAAGGGGCAGATGTCAGGAATTGGTCCTTGTCAGCCAAACAATCTTTCCTATCTTTGAAAAACTGTTTCACAACTGCTCCTGTTCTAGTGCAACCTGACTCATCCAAGCCATTTGTAGTCGAAGTTGACGCTTCGGAGGTAGGGGTGGGGGCAGTGTTGTCACAGGGATCTGCTTCTCTGACTAATCTCAAACCTTGTGCCTATTTCTCGAAAAAATTTTCTCAGGCTGAGAGGAATTGTGACGTTGGTAATAGAGAACTCTTAGCAATTAAGTTGGCGTTTGAGGAATGGAGGCATGTTTTGGAGGGGGCGGCTCATCCCCATCACGGTCATCACCGACCACAAAAACCTAGAGTATATCAAATCTGCTAAAAGACTGACTCCCAGGCAGGCCCGTTGGTCACTTTTTTTTTCTCGATTCCAATTCTCAATAACAATTCGTCCAGGGTCTAAAAATGTGAAAGCTGATGCTTTATCATGTAGTTTTGAGCCGCTATCCGCCCCTGATCCGCCGTCCCCCATTCTTCAACCCAATATCATTATAGCCGAAGTGTCATCGGAATTGGAACGGGAGATTGTGGGGGCTCAATCTTTAGCTCCAAGGTCCAAACCTAAAAACAAATTGTTTGTTCCTCAGCAATTACGCTCCAAGCTCCTGCGAGAGTTCCATGATTCGAAACTGAGTGCTCACCCAGGCATTTCTGCCACACGAGACTCAGTTGCTAGAGTCTTTTGGTGGCCTTTAATAATTTCGGATATTAAGAGGTATGTCGCTGCTTGTGGGGTATGCGCCCGTTCTAAGAGCTCTCATTGCCGGCCGGCCGGGGAATTGATGCCTTTATCAATTCCAGGAAGACCATGGACTCACTTGTCCATGGACTTCATTACCAACCTTCCTGTGTCCCGGGGTAACACGGTAATCTGGGTAGTCATAGACAGGTTTTCTAAGTTAGCACATTTTGTACCTATGGCAAGTCTACCTTCAGCACAGACCCTCGCTAAACATTTCCTTGCTCAAATTGTACGGTTACATGGGGTTCCTATGAACATTGTATCAGATAGAGGGGCACAATTTGTGGCTAAGTTTTGGCGGGCTTTTTGCAAAAGGTTGGGGATTGTTGTGAGTTCTGTTTTTGGGCTCCCTCTGGTGGTTACTGATGGTACTGGGTGACTTGTGTTTTCTGCGGTCTCTGGTGTCCACCTGTTCCATCAGGTTATGGGAGTTTCCTATTTAACCTGGCTTTTTTGTCATTTCCTCGCCGGCTATCAATGTAATCAGCGTGTCTTTTACCTCAGCTCCCTGCGTCTGTTATCTTCAGGACAAGCTAAGTTTTGATTTTCCTGTTTCACGTTTTGCTTAATTTTGGTCTTAGTCCAGCTTGCAGATATGTGATTCCTTGCTGCTGGTTGCTCTAGTGGGCTGAAATTACTCCTCATGTTCCATGAGTTGGCACATGAGTTCAAGTAATTTCAGGATGGTTTTTTGAAGGGTTTTTCGCTGACCGCGCAGTTCACTTGTGTATCCTCTGCTATCTAGCTTTAGCGGGCCTCATTTTTGCTGATTCTATTTTCATAACTACGTATGTGCTTTCCTCTCATTTCACCGTTATTACATGTGGGGGGCTGCTATTTCTGTGGGGTGTTTCTCTGGAGGCAAGTGAGGTCTGTGTTTCTTCTTATAGGGGAAGTTAATCCTTCGGCTGGCGCGAGACGTCTAGGAATCATCGTAGGCACGTTCCCCGGCTACTGCTAGTTGTGTGTTTAGGTTCAGGATCGCGGTCAGCTCAGGTTCCATCACCCTAGAGCTTGTTTTGTTTTTGTGCTTGTCCTTTTGTGATCCCCTGCCATTGGGATCATGACAGTATAGCCGGCCCAAAAAAATGGGTCATCATTTTGGCTGAAGTAGGAGGAAAAGTAGTCTGAGGAAGTTTTTTTTTTTTTTTTTCCCCTCCTCAGTGTTTGCTGCCTAGCCTTAATTGCAGCTTGACTGCTTTTTTCCTCCTCTTAATCCTTGAATGGCTCTGACCTCAGCTGTTTATCATGGACGTCCAGAGTTTGGCTTCCAGCCTGAATAATCTTGCTGCTAAGGTTCAAAATATACAAGATTTTGTTGTACATACGCCTATGTCTGAACCTAGAATTCCTGTCCCAGAGTTTTTTCCTGGAGATAGATCTAGTTTTCTGAATTTTAGGAACAATTGCAAGTTGTTTCTTTCCTTGAAATCTCGCTCCTCTGGAGACCCTGCTCAGCAGGTCAAGATTGTTATATCTTTCCTGCGGGGTGACCCTCAGAATTGGGCATTTGCATTGGCACCAGGGGATCCTGCGTTGCTCAATGTGGATGCGTTTTTTCTGGCATTGGGTTTGCTCTATGAGGAACCTAACCTAGAGATTCAGGCTGAAAAAGCTTTATTGGCTCTCTCTCAGGGGCAAGATGAAGCAGAAATATATTGTCAGAAATTTCGGAAATGGTCGGTGCTTACTCAGTGGAATGAGTGCGCTCTGGCTGCAAAATTCAGAGATGGCCTTTCTGAGGCCATTAAAGATGTTATGGTGGGGTTCCCGGCGCCTACAGGTCTGAATGAGTCCATGACTATGGCTATTCAGATTGATCGGCGTTTACGGGAGCGCAAACCTGTGCACCATTTGGCGGTGTCTTCTGAACAGGCACCTGAGATAATGCAATGTGATAGAATTCAGTCCAGAAGTGAACGGCAAAATTATAGGCGGAAAAGTGGATTGTGTTTTTATTGTGGTGATTCAGCTCATGTTATATCAGCATGCTCTAAACGCACAAAAAAGGTTGATAAGTCTGTTGCCATTGGTACTTTACAGTCTAAGTTCATTCTGTCTGTGACGCTGATTTGTTCATTATCATCCATTTCCGTCGATGCCTATGTGGATTCAGGCGCTGCCCTGAGTCTTATGGATTGGTCATTTGCCAATCGCTGTGGGTTTAGTCTGGAACCTCTGGAAGTTCCTATTCCTTTGAAAGGAATTGACTCTACACCTTTGGCTATGAATAAACCTCAGTACTGGACAGAAGTGACCATGCGCATGACTCCCGTTCATCAGGAGGTGATTCGCTTCCTGGTACTGTATAATTTACATGATGTCTTAGTGCTTGGTCTGCCATGGTTACAAACTCATAGCCCAGTCCTGGACTGGAAAACAATGTCTGTGTTAAGCTGGGGATGTCAGGGGGTTCATGATGATGCATCTCCGATTTCTATCGCTTCATCTACTCCTTCTGAGGTTCCGGTATTTTTGTCTGATTATCGGGAGGTTTTTGAGGAGCCTAAGCTCAGTTCGCTTCCTCCTCACAGGGATTGCGATTGTGCTATAGATTTGATTCCTGGCAGTAAATTCCCTAAAGGTCGTTTGTTCAATCTGTCAGTGCCAGAGCATACTGCTATGCGGAATTATGTTAAGGAGTCCTTGGAAAAGGGACATATCCGTCCATCTTCGTCCCCTTTGGGAGCAGGTTTTTTTTTTGTGGCCAAAAAAGATGGTTCCTTGAGGCCTTGCATAGATTATCGTCTTTTGAATAAGATTACCGTCAAATATCAGTATCCTTTGCCATTGTTGACTGATTTGTTCGCTCGCATTAAGGGGGCTAAATGGTTCACTAAGATTGATCTTCGGGGTGCGTATAATCTTGTGCGGATAAGGCAGGGTGATGAGTGGAAAACCGCATTTAATACGCCTGAGGGCCATTTCGAGTATTTGGTGATGCCTTTTGGACTTTCTAATGCTCCTTCTGTCTTCCAGTCTTTTATGCACGATATTTTTCGTGAATATCTGGATAAATTTATTATCGTGTATTTGGATGATGTTTTGGTTTTTTCTGATGACTGGGAGTCTCATGTTCAGCAGGTCAGGAAGGTGTTTCAGGTCCTGCGGGCCAATTCTTTGTTTGTAAAGGGTTCTAAATGTCTCTTTGGAGTCCAGAAGATTTCTTTTTTGGGGTATATTTTTTCCCCTTCTACTATTGAGATGGATCCCGTCAAGGTTCAGGCTATTTGTGACTGGACGCAGCCTACATCTCTTAAGAGTCTACAGAAGTTCTTGGGCTTTGCTAATTTTTATTGTCGCTTCATAACTAATTTTTCTAGTGTTGTTAAGCCTTTGACGGATTTGACTAAAAAGGGTGCTGATGTTACTGATTGGTCTCCTGCGGCTGTGGAGGCCTTTCAGGAACTTAAGCGCCGGTTTTCTTCTGCTCCTGTGTTGCGTCAGCCAGATACGTCGCTTCCTTTTCAGGTTGAGGTTGATGCTTCCGAGATCGGAGCGGGGGCGGTTTTGTCACAGAGAAGCTCTGATGGCTCAGTGATGAAGCCATGTGCGTTCTTTTCTAGAAAATTTTCGCCCGCTGAACGGAATTATGATGTTGGTAATCGGGAGCTTTTGGCCATGAAGTGGGCATTTGAGGAGTGGCGTCATTGGCTTGAGGGTGCTAGACATCGTGTGGTGGTCTTGACTAATCACAAAAATCTGATGTACCTTGAGTCTGCCAAGCGTCTGAATCCTAGACAGGCTCATTGGTCACTGTTTTTCTCCCATTTCAATTTTGTGGTTTCATACCTGCCAGGTTCAAAGAATGTGAAGGCGGATGCTCTTTCTAGGAGTTTTGTGCCTGACTTCCCTGGAAATTCTGAGCCTACTGGTATCCTTAGGGATGGGGTGATTTTGTCGGCTGTCTCCCCAGATTTGCGACGTGCTTTGCAAGAGTTTCAGGCGGATAAACCTGATCGTTGTCCGCCGGAAAGACTGTTTGTTCCGGATAATTGGACCAGTAGAGTCATCTCCGAGGTCCATTCTTCTGTGTTGGCAGGTCATCCTGGAATATTTGGTACTAGAGACTTGGTGGCCAGGTCTTTTTGGTGGCCTTCCTTGTCGAGGGATGTGCGTTCTTTCGTGCAGTCTTGTGGAGTTTGCGCTCGGGCTAAGCCTTGCTGTTCTCGGGCCAGTGGATTGTTGTTACCTTTGCCTATCCCGAAGAGGCCTTGGACGCACATTTCCATGGACTTTATTTTGGATCTCCCTGTCTCTCAAAAAATGTCCGTCATATGGGTTGTGTGTGACCGCTTTTCTAAGATGGTTCATCTGGTACCCTTGCCTAAGTTACCTTCCTCCACTGAGTTGGTCCCTCTGTTTTTTCAAAACGTGGTCCGTTTGCATGGCATTCCGGAGAACATCGTTTCTGACAGGGGATCCCAGTTTGTGTCTAGATTTTGGCGGACGTTCTGTGCTAAGATGGGCATTGATTTGTCCTTTTCGTCTGCATTCCATCCCAAGACGAATGGCCAGACGGAACGAACTAATCAGACTTTAGAAACTTATTTAAGGTGTTTTGTTTCTGCTGATCAAGATGACTGGGTTTCCTTTTTGCCGCTTGCCGAGTTTGCCCTTAATAATCGGGCTAGTTCTGCTACCTTGGTTTCTCCTTTCTTTTGTAATTCGGGGTTTAATCCTCGTTTTTCCTCTGGTCAGGTGGAGCCTTCTGATTGTCCTGGAGTGGACATGGTGGTGGATAGGTTGCATCGGATTTGGAGTCATGTGGTGGACAATTTGAAGTTGTCCCAGGAGAGGGCTCAGCAGTTTGCTAATCGCCGTCGCCGCGTGGGTCCTCGACTTCTTGTTGGGGACTTGGTGTGGTTGTCTTCTCGTTTTGTTCCTATGAAGGTCTCTTCTCCTAAGTTCAAGCCTCGGTTCATCGGTCCCTATAGGATCTTGGAAATTCTTAACCCTGTGTCGTTTCGTTTGGATCTCCCGGCATCGTTTGCTATTCATAATGTGTTCCATCGGTCGTTGTTGCGGAAGTATGAGGTACCTGTCGTTCCTTCGCTTGAGCCTCCTGCTCCGATGCTGGTGGAGGGTGAATTGGAGTATGTTGTGGAGAAGATCTTGGATTCTCGTGTTTCCAGACGGAAACTCCAGTATTTGGTCAAGTGGAAGGGTTATGGTCAGGAGGATAATTCTTGGGTGATTGCCTCTGATGTTCATGCTGCCGATTTGGTCCGTGCTTTTCATAGGGCTCATCCTGGTCGCCCTGGTGGTTCTCATGAGGGTTCGGTGACCCCTCCTCAAGGGGGGGGGTACTGTTGTGAGTTCTGTTTTTGGGCTCCCTCTGGTGGTTACTGATGGTACTGGGTGACTTGTGTTCTCTGCGGTCTCTGGTGTCCACCTGTTCCATCAGGTTATGGGAGTTTCCTATTTAACCTGGCTTTTTTGTCATTTCCTCGCCGGCTATCAATGTAATCAGCGTGTCTTTTACCTCAGCTCCCTGCGTCTGTTATCTTCAGGACAAGCTAAGTTTTGATTTTCCTGTTTCACGTTTTGCTTAATTTTGGTCTTAGTCCAGCTTGCAGATATGTGATTCCTTGCTGCTGGTTGCTCTAGTGGGCTGAAATTACTCCTCATGTTCCATGAGTTGGCACATGAGTTCAAGTAATTTCAGGATGGTTTTTTGAAGGGTTTTTCGCTGACCGCGCAGTTCACTTGTGTATCCTCTGCTATCTAGCTTTAGCGGGCCTCATTTTTGCTGATTCTATTTTCATAACTACGTATGTGCTTTCCTCTCATTTCACCGTTATTACATGTGGGGGGCTGCTATTTCTGTGGGGTGTTTCTCTGGAGGCAAGTGAGGTCTGTGTTTCTTCTTATAGGGGAAGTTAATCCTTCGGCTGGCGCGAGACGTCTAAGAATCATCGTAGGCACGTTCCCCGGCTACTGCTAGTTGTGTGTTTAGGTTCAGGATCGCGGTCAGCTCAGGTTCCATCACCCTAGAGCTTGTTTTGTTTTTGTGCTTGTCCTTTTGTGATCCCCTGCCATTGGGATCATGACAGGGGATATCTTTGTATTTTTCCTCAGCTTATCACCCAGAGAGTAATGGGCAGACGGAGCGCACCAACCAGTCGCTTGAACAAATTCTTCGATGCTTGACTTCTGCTCTGCAAAGCGACTGGTGTGATGCCCTACCATTAGCAGAGTTTGCTTTCAACAACCGTACCAATCAATCAACCGGTAAGTCACCATTTTTTATTAATTATGGTCTGAACCCCCATTTTGGTGAATTCTCACGATTAGATTTGGGCTGTCCAGGAGCTGAGGACTGTGTCAACCGAATCAGGGAGTTATGGTCAAAAGTCCGGTTAAATATTTCCAGGGCTCAGGAGAATTATAAGCGTTTTGCGGATAAAAAAAGGAACTCTGCTCAGGTTTTGCAGTGTGGGGACAAGGTGTGGCTCTCTACGCGAAATATAAGTCTCCGTATGCCCTCCGCCAAACTGGGACCCAAGTTCATCGGTCCCTACGAGATCATTGAGGTTGTAAACCCGGTGGCGTATCGTCTTCGCCTCCCTCGTTGAAACTTCATAATGTATTCCATAGATCCTTGCTTAAACCTTTAGGATCGGTGGTGGAAGATCCAGGTGCTGTTCCTTCCCCAGTCTTGGTCGAGGGGCATCTGGAATTCGAGGTACAACATATTGTAGATTCCCGGTGGATTCATGGGTCTCTACAATACTTGTTGCAATGGAAGGGGTACGGGCCGGAGGACCGGTCTTGGGTGCCAGCCAGGTCGGTACATGCTGATCGTCTGGTTCAGGCATTCCATGCTCGGAATCCTGAGAAACCTGGGGGTCCAGTGGCCCCCCATTAAGTAGGGGGTACTGTCATGGTTTACTGTGCTCTCGGGTCAGGTAGTTGCAGGGTTAACTCTTATGGCCTCTTTCTGGGTCCTGGGAGGCTTTTTATAGCCTCACTCTGAGGTCAGTCCTTGTCGTTTATACTCTGACCATTGGCTGAGTGTGTCTGACCCTGGTGTGCCTCTGCTTTGTGCAAGTACTAGTCTGTCTGTTTGGTTTCTGATTTGGTTCTGTCGCTGTTGTGATTTCTGCCTGATGTTTTGGTACTGTCTATTGCCCGTTCTGGTTTTTCTGATCTATTGCTACGTCCTGACTATTCTTCTGATTGCCCCTGTGTACTGCGCCGCCCTCTCTGTGTATGACCCCCGCCTGTCCGACCTGAGTTCCCCTCTCCTTTACTTTAGTTTCCCTGTAAAGACTTACACCCATCTCCAGCAGCAGGACGCTAAGCTCCACATCCTGTGGTCACATGATCGCAGGTCCTCCTGTTCTCTACCATACTCAGCACGCTGTGCAGGTCCCGTCTGTCTGAGTTTTCCTTGGTATCTGACCCCGGGTCCTCCTGTAGTGTGGGTGAGTCACCCTGTTCAGCCGTGACAGTGTTTCGGTGCTGACAGGATCTTGACAGTTAGTAGGCCCTACCAAAGTTGTAGCCCCAATGCAGTTTTAAAATTCCTAGAGGCTGAAAACAAGACTATTGACGCTCAGCTTTCTTCAAAGGAACACAGCTGTATTGAGTGGCGCAGACAGACACAGGTAGTAGGCCTTAAACCAAAAATGTGGCTCACTGCAGCTTAAAAAAGGTTACAGGGGTACACAGGCAGCATTGCTCTGGGCAGTGGAGGACAATTTCAATAGTGGACTGCAGACAGACTTTGTACGCCTACTATTAAAAAAAGGATGCTCTATGCAATTAAAAATAGGTTCCAGGGGTACACGGGCAGCAGTGGTCTGGTCAGTGTAGGAGTAGTAGAAAGAACGGGCCGCAGACAGGCTTCGAAAGCCTAACATAAAAAAATATTGGGCTGTAGGCACTTTAACATTGGTTCCAGGGGTACACGAGGAGCAGTGGTCTGGTCAGTGTAGGAGTAGTAGAAAGAACGGGCCGCAGACAGGCTTCGAAGGCCTAACATAAAAAAATATTGGGCTGTAGGCACTTTTAAATAGGTTCCAGGGGAACACGGGCAGCAGTGGTCTGGTCAGTGTAGGAGTAGTAGAAAGAACGGGCCGCAGACAGGCTTCGAAGGCCTAACATAATAAATTGGGCTGGCTGTAGGCAATTTAAAATTGGTTCCAGGGGTACACGGGCAGCAGTGGTATGGTCAGTGGAGGCCTAGTGGAAGGAGGGACCGCAGACAGGCTTCGAAGGCCTAACATAATAAAATTGGACAGGCTGTAGGCACTTTATAATTGGTTCCAGGGGTACACGGGCAGCGGTAGACAGGTCAGTGGAGGCCTAGTGGAAGGAGGGACCGCAGACAGGCTTTGAAGGCCTAACATAATAAAATTGGACAGGCTGTAGGCACTTTATAATTGGTTCCAGAGGTACACGGGCAGCGGTAGACAGGTCAGTGGAGGCCTAGTGGAAGGAGGGACCACAGACAGGCTTCGAAGGCCTAACATAATAAAATTGGGCTGGCTGTAGGCAATTTAAAATTTGTTCCAAGGGGTACACGGGCAGCAGTGGTCTGGTCAGCGGAGGCCGATTGTAATGAGTGTCTGCCAGTTAGTAGTCCAAAACAATACATAAATGTGAATGTCTCGCATTAAAACAAAACGAAAACACTAAAGGGTGCAATCATTAGGTACAGGGGTGGGATCCTCTGCGTAGTTTCAGACCTACTAATTTGGCGCAAAGTATTTACTTTGGTAAATAGAGGACACTGCCCCTGACTATGTTAAGTACCATCATACATGTCAACACGATGGTATTGTCAGTGGCAGGAATGGAAGGATGTCAGCGCATAGACTAAACATTGGTGGAAGTGTGAGAGATAACTGTTGAAGTGGTAGAGCAATGTTTGACCTGGGGGTGGGTGAACTCTCTTGTGGCCGGCGGTACAGGCCCAGGGCCCCTCATGTTACAACAGTGTGTCTGACGTTGGGTGCGCACCACCACCACCAGAGACGCTTTATTGTACTATGAGGGACCCAGTGGCAGTGCTGTCGACCAAAAGCGGGCACACCCACCTCTTCAGACAAACAGCACTCTCCCGGGTGCTTGCGCCAAGTCGCGATACCACGGCCCCGTGTGGGGAGTTTGGCCATTTAGGGAGGTGTAAACATGTCGTATGCTGGACAATCAGCTGCAGCAAATTAAGACATTAGAAAAGTAATTCACAGTAGTCCACAGGCAAGAGCTTTTCATAGGAAAGCTAGGTGTCGGCTGGGCAAGGTGGGGCAAAAGAATTCGAAATCCAGTTGTGGTTCATTTTAATAAATGTTAGATCATCAACATTTTGGGTAGCCAGACGAGTCCTTTTTTCAGTTAATATTGAACCTGCAGCACTGAATACTCTTTCTGATAGGACACTAGCTGCCGGGCAAGCAAGCTCCTGCAATGCATATTCTGCCAATTCTGGCCAGGTGTCTAATTTGGATGCCCAGTAATCAAATGGGAATGACGGTTGAGGGAGAACATCGATAAGGGATGAAAAATAGTTTGTAACCATACTGGACAAATGTTGTCTCCTGTCACTTTCAATTGATGCAGCAGTACCTGTCCTGTCTGCGGTCATAGCAAAATCACTCCACAACCTGGTCAGAAAACCCCTCTGTCCAACGCCACTTCTGATGTGTGCACCCCTAACACTCCTGGTCTGCTGCCCCCTGGAGCTCGTGTGAGAACGATCACGGGCGCTGTGTGCTGGGAATGTGTTGTAAATTCTGTGGCTGAATTCACTCCTGTGGTCACAAGTGGTACTGCAGCTTCTGAGCTTCCTCCCTCAGGTGTTCTGGTGAGCTCGTTAACTGCTTCATTACTTAACTCCGCCTGATGCTGCTATCCTTGCTCCTTGTCAATGTTTCAGTGTTGGATCTGAGCTTCTCCTGATTGTTCCTGTGACCTGCTGCTCTGTATAGCTAAGTGCTTTTTGCTTTTTTGTTGCTTTTTTTCTGTCCAGCTTGTCTTTTGTTTTGCTGGAAGCTCTGAGATGCAAAGGGTGTACCGCCGTGCCGTTAGTTCGGCACGGTGGGTTTTTTTTGCCCCCTTTGCGTGGTTTTGCTTTAGGGTTTTTTGTAGACTGCAAAGTTCGCTTTACTGTCCTCGCTCTGTCCTAGAATATCGGGCCCCACTTTGCTGAATCTATTTCATCCCTACGTTTTGTCTTTTCATCTTACTCACAGTCATTATATGTGGGGGGCTGCCTTTTCCTTTGGGGAATTTCTCTGGGGCAAGTCAGGCCTATTTTTCTATCTTCAGGCTAGCTAGTTTCTTAGGCTGTGCCGAGTTGCCTAGGTAGTTGTTAGGCGCAATCCACAGCCGCTTTTAGTTGTGTTTAGGATAGGATCAGGTGTGCAGTCTACAGAGTTTCCACGTCTCAGAGCTCGTTCTTGTATTTTTGGGTATTTGTCAGATCACTGTGTGCGCTCTGATCGCTAAGCACACTGTGTTTCTGGATTGCCTTCATAACACCTGTCATTAGCAAACATAACAGTACAAGGAGCCTAACTAATGATTCTCAATAGAGGGAAAGAAAAAGTTCTGACATCATTTTTTTTTTTTCTCAGCTCTGTGTTCACTTTTTTTTTTCCTCCTAGACATTTGGGTGATTCTGGACACAGGTGTGGACATGGATATTCAGGGTCTGTGCTCTTCAATGGATAATCTCGTTATAAATGTACAAAAAATTCAAGATACTATTGATCAGAAATCTATGTTAGAACCAAGAATTCCTATTCCTGATTTGTTTTTTGGAGATAGAACTAAGTTTCTAAGTTTCAAAAATAATTGTAAGCTATTTCTGGCCTTGAAACCTCATTCTTCTGGTAATCCTATTCAACAGGTTTTGATTATTATTTCTTTTTTGCGCGGCGACCCTCAAGACTGGGCATTTTCTCTTGCGCCAGAAGACCCTGCATTGAGTAGTGTCGATGCGTTTTTCCTGGCGCTCGGATTGCTGTACGATGAGCCTAATTCAGTGGATCAGGCTGAGAAAAATTTGCTGGCTTTGTGCCAGGGTCAGGATGATATAGAAGTATATTGTCAGAAATTTAGGAAATGGTCAGTACTCACTCAGTGGAATGAATCTGCGCTGGCAGCTTTGTTCAGAAAGGGTCTCTCTGAGGCTCTTAAGGATGTCATGGTGGGATTTCCTATGCCTGCTGGTTTGAATGAGTCTTTGTCTTTGGCCATTCAGATCGGTCGACGCTTGCGCGAGCGTAAATCTGTGCACCATTTGGCGGTACTGCCTGAGGTTAAACCTGAGCCTATGCAGTGCGATAGGACTATGACTAGAGTTGAACGGCAGGAATACAGACGTCTGAATGGTCTGTGTTTCTACTGTGGTGATTCCACTCATGCTATTTCTGATTGTCCTAAGCGCACTAAGCGGTCCGCTAGGTCTGCCGTCATTGGTACTGTACAGTCCAAATTCCTTCTGTCCATTACCTTGATATGCTCTTTGTCGTCGTTTTCTGTCATGGCGTTTGTGGATTCGGGCGCTGCCCTGAATCTGATGGATTTGGATTATGCTAAACGTTGTGGGTTTTTCTTGGAGCCTTTGCGGTGTCCTATTCCATTGAGAGGAATTGATGCTACACCTTTGGCCAAGAATAAACCTCAATACTGGGCCCAGCTGACCATGTGCATGACTCCTGCACATCAGGAGGTTATTCGCTTTCTGGTGTTGCATAATCTGCATGATGTGGTCGTGTTGGGGTTGCCATGGCTACAAACCCATAATCCAGTATTGGATTGGAATTCCATGTCGGTATCCAGCTGGGGTTGTCAGGGGGTACATGGTGATGTTCCATTTTTGTCGATTTCGTCATCCACCCCTTCTGAGGTCCCAGAGTTCTTGTCTGATTATCAGGATGTATTTGAAGAGCCCAAGTCCGATGCTCTACCTCCGCATAGGGATTGTGATTGTGCTATCAATTTGATTCCTGGTAGTAAATTCCCTAAAGGTCCATTATTTAATTTATCCGTGCCCGAACACGCCGCTATGCGCAGTTATGTGAAGGAATCCCTGGAGAAGGGACATATTCGCCCATCGTCATCACCACTGGGAGCAGGGTTCTTCTTTGTAGCCAAGAAGGATGGTTCGCTGAGACCGTGTATTGATTACCGCCTTCTTAATAAGATCACTGTTAAATTTCAGTATCCCTTGCCATTGTTATCTGACTTGTTTGCTCGGATTAAGGGGGCTAGTTGGTTCACTAAGATAGATCTTCGTGGTGCGTATAATCTGGTGAGAATCAGGCAAGGAGATGAATGGAAAACTGCATTCAATACGCCCGAGGGTCATTTTGAGTATCTAGTGATGCCGTTCGGACTTGCCAATGCTCCATCTGTGTTTCAGTCTTTTATGCATGACATCTTCCGTGAGTATCTGGATAAATTCCTGATTGTTTACTTGGATGACATTTTGATCTTCTCAGATGATTGGGAGTCTCATGTGAAGCAGGTCAGAATGGTTTTTCAGGTCCTGCGTGCTAACTCTTTGTTTGTGAAGGGATCAAAGTGTCTCTTCGGTGTGCAGAAAGTTTCATTTTTGGGGTTCATCTTTACCCCTTCTACTATCGAGATGGATCCAGTTAAGGTCCAAGCCATCCAGGATTGGATTCAGCCGACATCTCTGAAAAGTCTGCAAAAGTTCCTGGGCTTTGCTAATTTTTATCGTCGCTTCATCTGTAATTTTTCTAGCATTGCCAAACCATTGACCGATTTGACCAAGAAGGGTGCTGATTTGGTTAATTGGTCTTCTGCTGCTGTGGAAGCTTTTCAGGAGTTGAAGCGTCGTTTTTGTTCTGCCCCTGTGTTGTGTCAGCCAGATGTTTCTCTTCCGTTCCAGGTCGAGGTTGATGCTTCTGAGATTGGAGCAGGGGCGGTTTTGTCACAGAGAGGTTCTGATTGCTCAGTGATGAAACCATGTGCTTTCTTTTCCAGGAAGTTTTCGCCCGCTGAGCGTAATTATGATGTGGGCAATCGAGAGTTGCTGGCCATGAAGTGGGCATTCGAGGAGTGGCCTCATTGGCTTGAAGGAGCTAAGCATCGCGTGGTGGTATTGACTGATCATAAGAACTTGACTTATCTCGAGTCTGCCAAGCGCTTGAATCCTAGACAGGCCCGTTGGTCGTTATTTTTTGCCCGCTTCGACTTTGTGATTTCGTACCTTCCGGGCTCTAAAAATGTGAAGGCGGATGCTCTGTCTAGGAGTTTTGTGCCCGACTCTCCGGGTTTATCTGAGCCAGCGGGTATCCTCAAGGAAGGAGTCATTGTGTCTGCCATCTCCCCTGATTTGCGGCGGGTGCTGCAAAAATTTCAGGCGAATAAACCTGATCGTTGTCCAGCAGAGAAACTGTTCGTCCCTGATAGGTGGACTAATAAACTTATCTCTGAACTTCATTGTTCGGTGTTGGCTGGTCATCCTGGAATCTTTGGTACCAGAGAGTTAGTGGCTAGATCCTTCTGGTGGCCATCTCTGTCACGGGATGTACGTACTTTTGTGCAGTCCTGTGGGATTTGTGCTAGGGCTAAGCCCTGCTGTTCTCGTGCCAGTGGGTTGCTTTTGCCCTTGCCGGTCCCAAAGAGGCCTTGGACACATATTTCGATGGATTTCATTTCTGACCTTCCCGTTTCTCAAAAGATGTCAGTCATTTGGGTGGTCTGTGATCGCTTTTCTAAAATGGTCCATCTGGTGCCCTTGGCTAAATTGCCTTCCTCCTCTGATTTGGTACCTTTGTTCTTTCAGCATGTGGTTCGGTTGCATGGCATTCCTGAGAATATTGTTTCTGACAGAGGTTCCCAGTTTGTTTCAAGGTTTTGGCGAGCCTTTTGTGGTAGGATGGGCATTGACCTATCCTTTTCCTCGGCTTTCCATCCTCAGACTAATGGCCAGACCGAACGAACCAATCAGACCTTGGAAACATATCTGAGATGTTTTGTTTCTGCAGACCAGGATGATTGGGTGTCCTTTTTGCCGTTGGCTGAGTTCGCCCTTAATAATCGGGCCAGCTCGGCTACCTTGGTTTCTCCATTTTTTTGCAATTCTGGGTTCCATCCTCGTTTCTCTTCAGGACAGGTTGAGTCTTCGGACTGTCCTGGTGTGGATTCTGTGGTGGATAGGTTGCAGCAGATCTGGACTCAGGTAGTGGACAATTTGATCTTGTCCCAGGAGAAAGCTCAACTTTTCGCTAATCGCAGACGCCGTGTGGGTCCCCGACTTCGTGTTGGGGATCTGGTTTGGTTATCTTCTCGTCATATTCCTATGAAGGTTTCCTCTCCTAAATTTAAACCTCGTTTTATTGGTCCGTATAGGATTTCTGAGGTTCTCAATCCTGTGTCTTTTCGTTTCACCCTCCCAGACTCCTTTTCCATACATAATGTATTCCATAGGTCGTTGTTGCGGAGATACGTGGCACCTATGGTTCCATCTGTTGAGCCTCCTGCCCCGGTTTTGGTGGAGGGGGAATTGGAGTATATTGTGGAGAAGATTTTGGATTCTCGTGTTTCTAGACGGAAACTCCAGTATCTGGTTAAATGGAAGGGTTATGCTCAGGAAGATAATTCCTGGGTTTTTGCCTTTGATGTTCATGCTTCCGATCTTGTTCGTGCCTTTCATGCGGCTCATCCTGGTCGGCCTGGGGGCTCTGGTGAGGGTTCGGTGACCCCTCCTCAAGGGGGGGTACTGTTGTGAATTCTGTGGCTGAATTCACTCCTGTGGTCACAAGTGGTACTGCAGCTTCTGAGCTTCCTCCCTCAGGTGTTCTGGTGAGCTCGTTAACTGCTTCATTACTTAACTCCGCCTGATGCTGCTATCCTTGCTCCTTGTCAATGTTTCAGTGTTGGATCTGAGTTTCTCCTGATTGTTCCTGTGACCTGCTGCTCTGTATAGCTAAGTGCTTTTTGCTTTTTTGTTGCTTTTTTTCTGTCCAGCTTGTCTTTTGTTTTGCTGGAAGCTCTGAGACGCAAAGGGTGTACCGCCGTGCCGTTAGTTCGGCACGGTGGTTTTTTTTTGCCCCCTTTGCGTGGTTTTGCTTTAGGGTTTTTTGTAGACTGCAAAGTTCGCTTTACTGTCCTCGCTCTGTCCTAGAATATCGGGCCCCACTTTGCTGAATCTATTTCATCCCTACGTTTTGTCTTTTCATCTTACTCACAGTCATTATATGTGGGGGGCTGCCTTTTCCTTTGGGGAATTTCTCTGGGGCAAGTCAGGCCTATTTTTCTATCTTCAGGCTAGCTAGTTTCTTAGGCTGTGCCGAGTTGCCTAGGTAGTTGTTAGGCGCAATCCACAGCCGCTTTTAGTTGTGTTTAGGATAGGATCAGGTGTGCAGTCTACAGAGTTTCCACGTCTCAGAGCTCGTTCTTGTATTTTTGGGTATTTGTCAGATCACTGTGTGCGCTCTGATCGCTAAGCACACTGTGTTTCTGGATTGCCTTCATAACACCTGTCATTAGCAAACATAACAGGAATGCCTGAAGCAAACGGTCAACAAGAGTTGATTGTTTGATTGCTAATATTAGTTCCAAGTTCTCATGTGGCATTATATTTTGCAATTTGCCTTTATAGCGAGGATCAAGGAGACAGGCCAACCAGTAATCGTCATCGTTCATCATTTTAGTAATGCGTGTGTCCCTTTTGAGGATACGTAAGGCATAATCCGCCATGTGGGCCAAAGTTCCAGTTGTCAAATCTGCGGTTGTGATTGGTTGAGGGGCAGTTTCAGGCAAATCTACGTCACTTGTGTCCCTCAAAAAACCAGAACCCGGCCTTGCCACGCAACCAATTTCCAGTGACCCCCGGAAAGCTTCCTCATTAAAAATATACTCATCCCCATCATCCTCCTCATCCTCCACCTCCTCTTCGCCCGCTAACTCGTCCTGTACACTGCCCTGACCAGACAATGGCTGACTGTCATCAAGGCTTTCCTCTTCCTCTGGTGCAGACGCCTGATCCTTTATGTGCGTCAAACTTTGCATCAGCAGACACATTAGGGGGATGCTCATGCTTATTATGGCATTGTCTGCACTAACCAGCCGTGTGCATTCCTCAAAACACTGAAGGACTTGACACATGTCTTGTATCTTCGACCACTGCACACCTGACAACTCCATGTCTGCCATCCTACTGCCTGCCCGTGTATGTGTATCCTCCCACAAAAACATAACAGCCCGCCTCTGTTCGCACAGTCTCTGAAGCATGTGCAGTGTGGAGTTCCACCTTGTTGCAACGTCTATGATTAGGCGATGCTGGGGAAGGTTCAAAGACCGCTGATAGGTCTGCATACGGCTGGAGTGTACAGGCGAACGGCGGATATGTGAGCAAAGTCCACGCACTTTGAGGAGCAGGTCGGAGAACCCAGGATAAGTTTTCAATAAGCACTGCACCACCAGGTTTAAGGTGTGAGCCAGGCAAGGAATGTGTTTCAGTTGGGAAAGGGAGATGGCAGCCATGAAATTCCTTCCGTTATCACTCACTACCTTGCCTGCCTCAAGATCTACTGTGCCCAGCCACAACTGCGTTTCTTGCTGCAAGAACTCTGACAGAACTTCCGCGGTGTGTCTGTTGTCGCCCAAACACTTCATAGCCAAATACAGCCTGCTGACGCTTGCCAGTAGCTGGCCCATAATGGGACAACTGGTGTGCAACAGTGACAGCTGCCGATGGAGTGGTTGGGCGACTGTGGTCTGTGGAAGAGCTCTCGCTTCTGCAGGAGGACGAGGAGGAGGAGGAGGAGGGGGTGCGAACGCCTACAGCCAACTGTTTCCTAGACCGTGGGCTGGGCACAACTGTCCCGAAATTGATGTCCCCTGTGGACCCTGCATCCACCACATTCACCCAGTGTGCCGTGATGGACACGTAACGTCCCTGGCCATGCCTACTGGTCCATGCATCTGTAGTCAGGTGCACCTTTGTACTCACAGATTGCCTGAGTGCATGGACGATGCGCTGTGTTTAACATGCTGGTGCAGGGCTGGGATGGCTTTTCTGGAAAAAAAGTGTCGACTGGGTAGCTCGTAGCATGGTTCAGCGTACTCCATCAGGGCTTTGAAAGCTTCACTTTCAACTAACCGGTAGGGCATCATCTCTAACGAGATTAGTCTAGCTATGTGGGCGTTAAAACCCTGTGTACGCGGATGCGAGGATAAGTACTTCCTTTTTCTAACCATAGTCTCATGTAGGGTGAGCTGGACTGGAGAGCTGGAGATCGTGGAACTAGCGGGTGTGCCGGTGGACATGGCAGACTGAGAGACGGTTGGAGACTGTATTGTTTCCGCCGGTGCCCTAGATGCAGTATTTCCTCCTACAAAACTGGTGATTCCCTGACCCTGACTGCTTTGGGCTGGCAAAGAAACCTGCACAGATACTGCCGGTGGTGCGGAAAATGGTGGCCTTACAGTGACGGAAGGGATGTTGCGTTGCTGACTAGCTTCATTGGCCGAGGGTGCTACAACCTTAAGGGACGTTTGGTAGTTAGTCCAGGCTTGCAAATGCATGGTGGTTAAATGTCTAGGCATGCAACTTGTATTGAGACTTTTCAGATTCTGACCTCTGCTTAAGCTAGTTGAACATTTTTGACAGATGACTTTGCGCTGATCAATTGGATGTTGTTTAAAAAAATGCCAGACTGCACTCTTCCTAGCATCGGATCCCTTTTCAGGAATTGCAGACTGAGCTTTAACCGGATGGCCACGCTGTCCTCCAACAGGTTTTGGCTTTGCCACGCGTTTTGGGCCAGATACGGGCCCGGCAGATGGAACCTGTTGCGATGTTGATGCCTGCTGCGGCCCCTCCTCCACCTCCGCTTCAGAACTACTGCCGCCTGCACCCTGTTCCCCCAATGGCTGCCAATCGGGGTCAACAACTGGGTCATCTATAACCTCCTCTTCTAGCTTGTGTGCAACTTCGTCTGTGTCACCGTGTCGGTCGGTGGTATAGCGTTTGTGACGGGGCAACATAGTCTCATCAGGGTCTGATTGTGGATCAGTACCCTGAGAGGGCAATGTTGTGGTCTGAGTCAAAGGACCAGCATAGTAGTCTGGCTGTGTCTGTGCATCAGTGCACTCCACGTCAGAATCTACTTGTAATGGGCATGGCCTGTTAACTGTTTCACTTTCTAAGCCAGGGACGGTATGTGTAAAGAGCTTCATGGAGTAACCCGTTGTGTCGCCTGCTGCATCCTTCTCTCTTGTTGTTGTTTTTGCTGAAGAGGACAAGGAAGCGACTTGTCCCTGACCGTGAACATCCACAAACGACGCGCTGCTTTTACATTTACCAGTTTCAGAAGAGGAGGCAAAAGAGCTAGAGGCTGAGTCAGCAAGGTAAGCCAAAACTTGCTGTTGCTGCTCCGGCTTTAAAAGCGGTTTTCCTACTCCCAGAAAAGAGAGCGTTCGAGGCCTTGTGTAACCAGACGACGAACCTGGCTCCACAGCTCCAGACTTAGGTGGAATATTTTTTTTCCCACGACCACCTGATGCTCCACTACCACTACCATCATTACCAGCTGACAATGAACGCCCACGGCCACGACCTCTTGCACCAGACTTCTTCATTGTTTTAAAAACTTAACCAAAGTAACTTTATTTGTTGCTGTCAAACAACTTACACGGTGAGCTATAACTTCAGTATGATTTCGATATCCCTTTACAGGTTGGTGAGACCGCAAGGAAAATCAGGCACAATGTTACACACTCTGTTTTCTATAGCACATATGAAAAAATGGAGAACGGTCCAGAAATATCAAAAATAACAATTTTATTGAATAAATAACAACTAATCAAAAGTACAAAATACAAAATATAAAAGACTAGGATCGGGAAAAAAAGGGGGCCCGAAGTCCCGACCAAAAAGATGGAAAAAATGGCCAGCATGGGAAAGACACACAGGCTAAGTGCCATACATAAATAAAGGAACCATGAGTAATAAATCCGTTTGAGTCCAATGACTATTTACATCAGATATGTAGTGCGCACTACCTTCTGACAACACTCCGGTTCATGTATTATCACATTTGCTTACCCATGCTTCTGCCAGGTCGGGATCAATGCCCCCTGCCGCCACCGACGCGCGTTTCGCCTTCTTTGTCAAGGTGCGGTAGTGTGCCAACTGTCCCACCTCTCCTAAATACCCCTCAGATAACATGCTCACACGTGCGGCGCATGTCCTCAGACGCGAACGCCGGTGCTTGCATCACTTCCGGCACAAGTCCAGCACGCGAGCCAGGGCAGCAGGTAGAGCGCCGCTGGATCTCAGGCGCTGACATTAATGTGCCTAAAGCGATGCCCCAGAGCGCATCGATCCCGGACATGCGCACATGAGCATGAAAAGATGTTCCAGACAGGGGTAAACAAATATATTTACGCAACAAATCTAACTCTAATATTGGAACAAAACAAAAATAATAAATCCTTACTATGTAACATAAACGAGCCATATATAAAGAAAGAAAGACTAACCCCTATAAAAAACAAAAAACCATAAATAATAATATAAGAATGAAGAGAATACTAATAATACCAAAGTGAGTAAATACGAAAATCAATAATAATAAATCAAAAATCGAAAATATGCACAGTGAATGTGTATATATATGAAGTATACGTTTGACAATAAAAAATGCAAAAAAATGCACATAAGATACGTACAATAAATATACAAAGGGGTGTATATCATACACTAATATAATAAACAGCATACAATCTGTGAACAGATGGTGACACCAATTTTAGACTCTTCCACTTAAAGCATCAAAAATTGTGAACACAGTGACGTCAGTGTAAAACTCTTCCTCTTATGCCAGGCTCAGATGATCCAATAACGGATACATAAAAATGCATCCATATATGCGAACATAGATGCTGTAAACTACAAATATAAAGAAAAGGAACAAATTAGATTATAGACAGAACACACAATAAAATAAAAAGAGCACAGAACGGGAGGCACCAGTACTATAAATAAGAACTAAAGCTCAAGTTTTCATTGAGACCTGCCGGTGACATTGTGTTAAGTGTCACAATCCACCGGCATTCTCTCTCAGCAAGTAAACGTCCTACATCACCCCCTCTTATACCAGCATGAATTTGATCGATACCCGATCCTAGTCTTTTATATTTTGTATTTTGTACTTTTGATTAGTTGTTATTTATTCAATAAAATTGTTATTTTTGATATTTCTGGACCGTTCTCCATTTTTTCATATGTGCTATATCTGATAGGGAGAGTCCGGCTGGTGCACGGATATGAATACTGTAGTTCGTTCTGATAGCACCATTTCACCTTTTGTACCTTATATGGTGTATGTTTATTTACACTCTGTTTTCTGTGGCACCAAATCACAGAGATGCCACACACGCAGGACTGTCACTCAAGCACAAATGTCAATATTAATCTCCCATTTTTTTTTTTTTTCAGGGAGACTTTAGGAACAAAATAAAATAAAATGATTTTTTCAGGAAGAATTTAGAAACCAAATAAAAAAAAAAATAGGCTTTCTATGGCCCACTGAGTGAGAGATGGCACACACAGGAGTCAGGAGTGGCACACAAGCCCAGAGGCCAATATTTATCTCCCACTGATTGATTGATTGATTTATTGATTTTTTTCAGGTAGAATTTAGAACCCAAATCAACCAAAAAAATAAATAGGCTTTCTATGGCCCACTGAGTGAGAGATGGCACACACAGGAGTCAGGAGTGGCACACAAGCCCAGAGGCCAATAATTATCTCCCACTGATTGATTTATTGATTTTTTCAGGTAGAATTTAGAACCCAAATCAACCAAAAAAAAAAAATAGGCTTTCCATGGCCCACTGAGTGAGAGATGGCACACACAGGGATGGCACTCTAGCAGAAATGCCAATCTTAATCTCCCACAAAAAAAAAAAAAAACAGGGGCTGTCCTACAATTACTATCTCCCTGCAGTAATCTCAGCCAGGTATGGCAGGCAGCAATAAGGAGTGGACTGATGCACAAATTAAATAAAAAGTGTGGACAAACAAAAAAGATAGCTGTTCAGAAAGGAAGGAACAAGAGGATTTGTGCTTTGAAAAAAGCAGTTGGTTTGCACAGCGGCATACACACAGCAATGCAGCTATCAGGGAGCCTTCTAGGGCAACCCAATGAGCTACAGCGCTGTGAAAAAAAAAAATGTAGCTTCCACTATCCCTGCACACCGAAGGTGGTGTTGGACAGTGGAAATCGCTACAGCACAAGCGGTTTGGGGGTTAATGGACCCTGCCTAACGCTATCCCTGCTTCTGACGAAGCGGCAGCAACCTCTCCCTAAGCTCAGATCAGCAGCAGTAACATGGCGGTCGGTGGGAACGCCCCTTTATAGCCCCTGTGACGCCGCAGACAGCAAGCCAATCACTGCAATGCCCTTCTCTAAGATGGTGGGGACCAGGACCTATGTTATCACGCTGCCCACACTCTGCGTTCACCTTCATTGGCTGAGAAATGGCGCTTTTCGCGTCATTGAAACGCGACTTTGGCGCGAAAGTCGCGTACCGCATGGCCGACCCCGCACAGGGGTCGGGTCGGGTTTCATGAAACCCAACTTTGCCAAAAGTCAGAGACTTTTGAAAATGAACTACCCATTTCGCTCAACCCTACTTCTGATCGTGCACTCCGCCACCTAGCCACAGGTGTTTTAATTACAGCAGGTCCAATACCCCTCCACAGAGAGAGAGAATTTTAGTCTAGGAAGAGGTTTCACATGTACCCATTCAGATGGAGACGTTTATTCTCAGCGAGGTAAGGCAAGTGTAGGACCTGGTATAAGAGAGATGCCGTAAAGGGGCTACCAGGTACACATAAAATTGGCCATTTTTATGCGCTAAACGCTCTCATTTTTCATATTTCTAGTGCAGTAATGCAGTTCAAATTTCGTATTTCAAGTTTGCATGTTCTAGCGCTGCAGTGTGCTGCCTTATTTACTTAACTATATATGAGTTGGCGACTCTAGCTTCTAGGACTAAGTCCTGCTTTTCTCGTTCTGAGCATGCCCAGAGTAAGATCTCTCAGTGGAGATCGAGGGTCACATGTTCAGATACTGCAGCTAAATCCTTTGGTCCTTCTAGGAAGGTCCTGTAGGTGCTCAGGCTCTGTGGCAGCCTCTCATTGGTCCTTCTTGGAAGGTCCTGTACGTGCTGAGGCTATTTAAGGCTCTCATGACCGCACGGCCATGCGCTAGTATTGAATCAGTTATGTGCATGCACCAGTGTGGTCACATTTATGTGTGTTCAGGGACTCGGCTGAAAAAAGCCCCTAGAAAGCCGGCACCTCTGGCGAGGAAATTGTGTGCATGGATTTAGGGTCCCAGCTGAAATAAGCCCCTAGAACACCGGCTCCTCCGGTGAGGAGATGGTATGTTTGTTTTGCCACACACTGCCATCAGCTCGGCAGTTGCTGGATACTCCTGTGAAGTCAACAGGGTTCCACATTTCTTAGTTGCCAAGGTCTCAGCTGCTGACTCAGGGCATCCTCTGGCGCGGGCTTAAAAGCCACCGAGGGTCAGAGTGAGATCTGGCACAGCGTCTCTGTGAAATAACAGAGTGCATTTCTACCGCCATATAGGTCCGCCATTTGCCAGCAGCAGGTCCTCTCCTGCACGGTGGACCCCAGGCTGTGAATGCACCAAATAACATCTCTCAAATTAACTCGGCCTGTAGCTATTAAATTTAAGGGTTAAATCGCTTAAAAAATTGGCGTGGGCTCCCGTGCAATTTTCTCTGCCAGAGTGGTAAAGCCAGTAACTGAGGGCAGATATTAATAGCCTAGAGAGGGTCCATGGTTATTGCCGCCCCCCCCATCCGGGCTAAAAACATCTGCCCCCAGCCACCCCAGAAAAGGCACATCTGGATGATGCGCCTATTCTGGCACTTGGCCACTCTCCTCCCACTCCCGTGTAGTGGTAGGATATGGGGTAATGAAGGGTTAATGTCACCTTGTTATTGTAAGGTGACATTAAGCCAGATTAATAATAGAGAGGCGTCAATTATGACACCTATCCATTATTAATCCAATAGTATGAAATGGTTAAAGAAACACACACAGACAATATTGCAAAGTATTTTAATGAAATAAACACACAGGTTGTTGTAAGATTTTATTCCACTCTCAATCCACCTGAAGACACTCGACCTGTAACAAAGTAAAAATAATAAACCAACAATATCTCATACCTTCTGTCGATCTGTCCCACGATGTATATCCATCTGAAGGTGTTAAAATATTTTACAGGCAGGAGCTCTGCTATAATGCAGCTGTGCTCATGCCTGTAAAACCCCAGGGAATGAAGGTAATGTAGGTCAATGACCTGTATTTACCTTCAGTCGTGGTGAAGCGCCCTCTGCTGGATGTCCTCATATGACCTCAAGCGTGGGAACTTTTCTGAATATTTTCCCAACCACGAGCTCAAATGAGGACATCCAGCAGATGGCGCATCACCGCGAATGAAGATAACTACAGGTCATTGGCCTACTTTCCATTCATTCGCTGGGGTTTTACAGCCACGAGCACAGCTGCATTAGCAGAGCTCCTGGATGTAAAATTATTTAACCCCTTCAGATGGATTTACAGCGTGGGACGTGACAGATCATCGGAAGGTATGGGATATTGTTGTTTTTTTATTTTTCCTTTGTTACAGAGCGAGGGTCTTCAGGTGGATTAAGAGTCTAATAAAATATTACAATAACCTGCGTCTTTATTTCATTAAAAGACTTTGTAACAATGTGTGTGTGTTTTTTAACCATTTTATACAATTGGATTAATAATGGATAGGTGTCATAATTGACGCCTCTCCATTATTAATCTGGCTTAATGTCACCTTACAATAGCAAGGTGACATTAACCCTTCATTACCCCATATCCCACAGCTACACGGGAATGGGAAGAGAGTGGCCAAGTGCCAGAATAGGCGCATCTTCCAGATGGGCCTTTTCTGGGGTGGCTGGGGGCAGATGTTTTTAGCCAGGGGGGGCAATAACCGTGGACCCTCTCCAGGCTATTAATATCTGCCCTCAGTCACTGGCTTTAACACTCTGGCGAAGAAAATTGTGCGGGAGCCCACGCCAATTTTTTCCGCAATTTAACCCTTAAATTTAATAGCTACAGTGCCCAAATTTTGCACATACACGCTACTAACATTAGTAGTGTGTAATATGCAAAAAAAATGGGAATATGACATGGTTTACTGTATGTAAACCATGTCTCATATCATGTCGGGCTTAGGAAGGAGAAATGAAAAGCCGGCAATTGAATTACCGGCTTTTCTGCTATATCGCGCTGAAGTAAATATAAATATATGGAGAGAGAGAGAGAGATTTCCCATTGACTTGCATTGGGCTTCGTGTTTCGGTCGATCCCCGACCCCGACTTTTCGCGATAATCGGCCGATTTCACTCCACTCGACTTTTGAGAAAGTCGGGTTTCGCTAAACCCGACTCGACCTTAAAAAGTAAGTCGCTCAACCCTAATGTTGACTAATAGACATCGGTGCAAAGCATGCTCAAAATACAATGGAGAACACAACAAATATCACCATATATAATATGGTATGAAAGTAAATCATGTGTATTGAGCACATCCCATGTACATGGAACATATACTGTATGTGACAGTGTTAAATTGCCAAGAATTCCTTACCCATATTTGTAGGTTATGTCTCACAACCTCTTTTTGAGCCTTCACTGAGAACCTCGCTTGCTACTCGTAGTCTGGAAAATGGGGGAGCTGTATGATCAATGTCAGTAAATTGGATTCTTCCAGACACCGAAACTTGGGTTGAGCGAAACGGATCGGTCATCTTCATAAGTCGCCGACTTTTGGCAAAGTCGGGTTTCATGAAACCTTTGTGCGGTCGGCCACGTGGTCGGCGACCTTCGCGCCAAAGTCGCGTTTCATATGACGCGTTCAGCGCCATTTCTCAGCCAATGAAGGTGAATGCAGAGTGTGGGCAGCGTGATGACATAGGTCCTGGTCCCCACCATCTTAGAGAAGGGCATGGCAGTGATTGGCTTGCTTTCTGCGGCGTCACAGGGGCTATAAAGTGGCGTGCACGCCGACCACCATCTTACTGCTGCCGATCTGAGCATAGGGAGAGGTTGCTGCCGCTTCGTCAGAAGCAGGGATAGCGTTAGGCAGGGTACATTAACCCCCAAACCGCTTGTGCTGTAGCGATTTCCACTGTCAAACACCACCTTTTGTTTGCAGGGACAGTGGAGGCTAGACTTTTGTTCATCAGCTCTGTAGCTTATTGGTCTGCCCTAGAAGGCTCCCTGATAGCTGCATTGCTGTTTGTACGCCGCTGTGCAAACCAACTGCTTTTTTCAAAGCACAAATCCTGTTGCTCCTTCCTTTCTGCACAGCTATCTTGTTTGTTGTTCCACACTTTTGTGTGCAGCAGTCCTTTTTATTGCTGCCTGCCATACTTTTCTGAGATTATTGTAGGGAGATAGTAATTGTAGTACAGTATATATATATATATATATATATATATATATATATATATATATATATAAAATCTCTTCAAGCCACTTTCTGCCCCTGAAACTGTGTAGTGTAAAACAGTGGGCCTGTATTTTTCTGCACTGTCCCACACCTAAAAAGGAGATTTATATTGCCAATCAGTGCATCTGCGCCAGTCCTGTCTGTGGTATCTGTCATTCATTTTCTGCCACAGAAACTTTACTGTAATACAGTGGGCCAGATTTATTTACTAGTCTCCCAGAAAAAATAAAAAAGGGGGAGATTAAGATTGGCAAATCTGCATCTGTGCCAGTCCTGTCTGTGGCATCTGTCTGTCATTTTCTGCCACAGAAAATATACTGTATTACAGTGGGCCTGATTTCTTCACTATTCTCCCAGAAAAAAAAGGGGGAGATTTTTATTGGCAGTGTGTGCATCTGCGTCAGTCCTGTTAGTGGCATATCTGTCTGCCACTTAAGCAGTGTACTGTTATACAGTGAGCCTGATTTTCCCTGCAGTCTCACCCACCTATAAAGGGAGATTTAAATACACCACAAGTTTGAGTACACCTTTTAACTGGTTTTACAGTACCAAATATCGTTTGTTTGGTTACATTTTTCAAACAATGAGGAAGTCTGGTGGAAGAGGTCGTGGCCGTGGGCGGTCATTGCCAGCTGGTAATGATGGTAGTGGAGGTGAAGCATCAGGTGGTCGTGGGAAAATCAATATAGCACCTATGTCTCGAGTTGTTGAGCCAGCGTCATCGTCTGGCTACACAAGGCCTCGAACGCTCCCTTTTCTGGGAGTAGGAAAACCGCTTTTAAAGCCGGAGCAGCAGGAACAAGTTTTGGCTTTCCTTGCTGACTCTGCCTCTAGCTCTTTCGCCTCCTCTTCGGAAAGTGCAAAATGTAAAAGCAGCGCGTCTCAGTGGATGTTCCCGGTCAGGGACAAGTCGCTTCCTTGTGTTTTTCACCCAGAACAACAGAGAAGGATGCGTCAGGCGTCACAACGGGTTACTCCATGGAGCTCTTTCCACATACCGTTCCTGGGTTAGAAAGGGAAATTGTTAACAGGCCATTCCCATTACAAGATGAATCGGACATGGAGTGCACAGATGCACAGATCCACAGCCAGATTACTATGCTGTTCCTTTGACTCAGATGAGAACATTGCCCTCGCAGTGTACTGATCCAGAATCTGACACTGATGAGACTATGGAACCCCATCACGAACGCTATAGCACCGGCTTACACGGTGACACAGAGGAAGGTGCACAGGACATAGAAGAGGAGGTCATAGATGACTCAGTTGTTGACCCCGATTGGCAGCCATTGGGGGAACAGGGTGCAGGCAGTAGCTCTGAAGCGGAGGAGGAGGAGGAGCCGCAGCAGGCATCAACATCACAACAGGTTCCATCTGGCAGTTCCGTATCTGGCCAAAAATGTGTGGCAAAACCAAAACCAGTTGTAGGACAGCGTAGCCATCCAGTTAAAGAAGCTCAGTCTGCAATGCCTGAAAAGGTATCCGATAGTAGGAAGAGTGCAGTCTGGCATTTTTTTAAACAAGATCCAAATGATCAGCGCAAAGTCATCTGTAAAAAATGCTCAAGGACCTTCAGCAGAGGTCAGAATGTTAAAAATCTAAATACAAGTTGCATGCGTAGACATTTAACCACCATGCACTTGCAAGCCTGGACTAACTACCAAACGTCCCTTAACAATGTAACACCCTCTCACAATGAAGCTAGTCAGCAACGCTACATCCCTTCCCTCACTGTAAGCCCAACATTTACCACACCACCTGCAGTAAATGTGGAGGTTTTGTCGCAAGGCCAAAGCAGTCAGGAAATCACCAGGTTCGTGGTAGGAAAGTCTGTATGTAGGGCACCAGCAAGAATACCATCACCAACCCTCTCTGTCTGCCATGTCCACCGGCACCCCCACAAGCTCCACCATATGCAGCTCTCCAGTCCAGCTCACCCTACATGAGACTCTCGTTAGGAAATGGAAGTACTCATCCTCGCTTCCACTTACACAGGGTTTGAACGCCCACATTGCTAGACTAATCTCATTAGAGATGATGCCCTACCGGTTAGTTGAAAGCGAAGCTTTCAAAGCCCTGATGGACCACGCTGTACCACGCTATGAGCTACCCAGTCGACACTTCTTTTCGAGTAAAGCCATCCCAGCCCTCAACCAGCATGTAAAAGACCGCATTGTCCATGCACTAAGTCAATCTGTGAGTACAAAGGTGCACCTGACAACAGATGCATGGACCAGTAGGCATGGCCAGGGGCGTTACGTCTCCATCAAGGTCCACTGGGTTAATGTGGTGGATGCAGGGTCCACAGGGGACAGCAATATTGTGACAGTTCTGCCTAGCCCACGGTCTAGGAAACAGTTGGCTGTAGGCGTTCGCCCCCCTCCTCCTCCTCGTCCTCCAGCAGAAGCGAGAGCTCATCCACAGACCGCAGTCGCACGACCACTCCATCCGCAGCTGCCACTGTTGCACACGAGGTGTCCCATTATGGAACAGCTAGTGGCAAGCGTCAGCAGGCTGCATTGGCAATGAAGTGTTTGGGCGACAACAGACACACCGCGGAAGTTCTGTCCGAGTTCTTGCAGCAAGAAACTCAGTCATGGCTGGGCAGTGTACATCTTGAGGCAGGCAATGTAGTGAGTGATAACGTAAGGAATTTTATGGCTGCCATAGCCCTTTCACAACTGAAACACATTCCTTGCCTGGCTCACACCTTAAACCTGGTGGTGCAGTGCTTCCAGAAAAGTTATCCGGGGTTACCCGACCTGCTCCTCAAAGTGCGCCGACTTTGCTCGCACATCCGCCGTCCGCCCGTACACTCCAGCCGTATGCAGAACCATCAGAGGTCTTTAAACCTTCCCCAGCATCGCCTAATCATCGACGTTGCAACAAGGTGGAACTCCACACTGCACATGCTTCAGAGACTGTGCGAACAGAGGCGTGCTGTTATGTATTTGTCGGAGGATACACATACACGGGCAGGCAGTTGGATGGCAGACATGGAGTTGTCAGGTGTGCAGTGGTCGAAGCTACAAGACCTGTGTCAAGTCCTCCAGTGTTTTGAGGAATGCACATGGCTGGTTAGTGCAGACAACACCATAATAAGCATGAGCATCCCCCTAATGCGTCTGCTGATGCAAAGTTTGATGCACATAAAGGAGCAGCTTTCTGCAGCCGAGGACGAGGGAAGCCTTGATGACAGTCAGCCATTGTCTGGTCAGGGAAGTCTACAGGACGAGGTGGTGGGTGAAGAGGAGGAGGATGATAGGGATGAGTATTTTTTGAATGAGGAAGCTTCTCAGGGGGCAATAGAAACTGGTGGCGTTGCAAGGCCGGGTTCAGGGTTTTTGAGAGAGAGAAGTGACGTTGATTTGCCAGAAAGTGCTCCTCAACCCAGCACAAGCACAGATTTGACAACTGGAACATTGGCCCACATGGCGGATTATGCCTTGCGTATCCTCAAAAGGGACCCACGCATTATAAGAATGATGATCGATTACTGGTTGGCCTGCCTCCTTGATCATCGCTATAAAGGCAAATTGCAAAATATCATGCCACATGAGAACCTCGAACAAATATTGGCAACCAAACAAGCAACTCTTGTTGACCGTTTGATTCAGGCATTCCCAGCACACAGCGCCGGTGATGGTTCTCACACGAGCTGCAGGGGGCAACAGGGCAGAGTTGTTAGAGGTGCACAAATCAGAAGTGGCGTTGGACAGAGGGGTTTTCTGACCAGGTTGTGGAGTGATTTCGCAATGACCGCAGACAGGACAGGTACTGCAGCATCAATTCAAAATGACAGGAGACAACATTTGTCCAGTATGGTTACTAACTATTTTTGCTCCCTTATCGATGTTCTCCCTCAACCGTCATTCCCATTTGATTACTGGGCATCCAAAATAGACACCTGGCCTGAATTGGCTGAATATGCATTGCAGGAGCTTGCTTACCCAGCAGCTAGTGTGCTATCAGAAAGAGTATTCAGTGCTGCTGGTTCAATACTGACCGAAAAAAGGACTCGTCTGGCTACCCCAAATGCTTTTGGACTGGTCTTACTGACTATTCCAATCTCTTAATTTGCAGCTGCTGTTTGTCCAGCATACGACATGTTTACACCTCCCTAAAATGGCTAACTCCACCCACGGGGCCGTGGTCTCGCCACTTGGCGCAAGCACCCGTGAGAGTGCCGTTTGTCTGAAGAGGTGGGTGTGCCCACTTTTGGTCGACGGCACTGCCACTGGGTCCCTCATAGTTCAATGAAGTGTCTCTGGAGGTGGTGGCGCGCACCCAACGTCAGACACACCGTTGTAACATGAGGGGCCCTGGGCCGGTACCGCCGGCCATGAGAGAGTGTCCCCCCCATCCCAGCTCAAACAGTGCTCTACCACTTGCAAAATTATCTCTCACAGCTCCACCACTGTTTAGTTTATGCGCTGAAATCCTTCAATGCCTGGCACTGACAATACCAATTTGTTGACATGTATGATGCTAGTTAAAATATTCAGGGGCCCTGTCCTACATTTACACCAGTAAATACTTTGCGCCAAATTACTATGTCTGATAGGCAGCAGAGGAGCCCACCCCTGTACCTAAGTATGCCACCCTTTTTTTTTGTTGTTTTGCAAGACATCAACATCTATTTATTTTTGGGAGTACTAACTGTGTCAGACACTCCTTCCAATTGTCCTCCGCTGACCACACCTATGCTGCCTGTGTACCCCTACCACATAATCGAAGCTGCATTGAGCCTATTTTGTTGTTTTAGGCCTACTAAGTCTGTCTGCGGTCCCTCCTACCAATTGTCCTCCGCTGACCGCACCAATGCTGCCCGTGTACCCTTGTAACCTTTTTTAAACCTGCAGCCAGCCAGCTTTGTGGTGTAAGGCCTACTAGCAGCGTCTGTCTGCGCCACTCAATGCAGCTGTCCTCCTCTAAAAAAAAAAAAAGAGCTGCAATTGTCTGGTTTTTAGCCTGTCGGAATTTTAAAACTGCATTGGGGCCACAAGTTTCGTTGGGGTCTACAAACTGTGTCTTCCACTCCAAGGTGTTCTCCATGTTGCCTATCCCTAGCTTCTATCTTGAAGCTCTCGTTAAGTAGTTGTTGATAGAACACTGCATTAGGTTTACAAGTTGGGTCTGGGTTCTACAAACGGTGTTTTCCGCTCCAAGGTGTTCTCCAGGTTGCCTTTCTCTAGCCTCTATATTCAGACTCTCGTTAAATTGTTTTTAATATAACACTGCATTTGGCCTACTTGTTTTGTTGGCCCTACTAACGGTGTCTGCTGCTCCTTGCTGTTCTCCTCCACTGAACAAACCAGTGCCGCCTGGCTTAGCTATCTGTCTCTCTGGATATACTGTGTGTGTTTGTAATAAATATACATATTAGTTACACCGTACATACACATATACAAATTCATATACCGTATGTGCAAACACACATACTGTACATACATTCACACAGATACACATACAGTACATATACCATACATACATACATAAATACAGATATGCATATACCGTATATGCAAACACACACATAAACCATACACACATAGATACACATACATATATCGTCATACATACACGTACTATACATACACACACGCATATACCGTACATACACACACCGCACATACATATACCATAAATACATACAGATACACATACATATACCGTATATGCAAACACACACATATGCCATACATACACATACATATACCGTCACACATTCACGTACTATACATACACACACGCATATACCGTGCATACATATACCGTACATACACAGATTTTTATTATTATTTATTATTATAGCGCCATTTATTCCATGGTGCTTTACATGTGAGGAGGGGTATGCATAATAGAAACAGGTACAATAATCTTGAACAATACAAGTCACAACTGGTACAGGAGGAGTGAGGACCCTGCCCGCGAAGGCTCACAATCTACAAGGGATGAGTGAGTATACAGTAGGTGAGGATAGAGCAGGTCGTGCAGTGGCTTGGTCGATTGGTGGTTACTGCAGGTTGTAGGCTTGCCGGAAGAGGTAGGTCTTCAGGTTCTTTTTGAATATTTCGATGGTAGGCGTGAGTCTGATATGTTGTGGTAGAGAGTTCCAGAGTAGGGGGGATGCGCGAGAGAAATCTTGTATGCGATTGTGGGAAGAGGAGATAAGAGGGGAGTAGAAAAGGAGATCTTGTGAGAATCTGAGGTTGCGTGCAGGAAAGTACCGGGAGACGAGGTCACAGATGTATGGAGGGGACAGGTTGTGGATGGCTTTGTATGTCATGGTTAGGCTTTTGTACTGGAGTCTCTGGGTAATGGGGAGCCAGTGAAGGGATTGACAGAGGGGAGAGGCCGGGGAATAGCGGGGGGACAGGTGGATTAGACGGGCAGCAGAGTTTAGAATAGATTGGAGGGGTGCGAGAGTGTTAGAGGGGAGGCCACAGAGCAGAAGGTTACAGTAGTCAAGGTGGGAGATGATGAGATGCACATACACGTACTATACATACACACACGCATATACCGCACATACACACAGATACACATACATATAACGTATATGCAAACACACACACATATACCGTACATACACACAGATACACATACTGTCATACATACACATACCGTACATACGCACACATATACCGTATATACATACACACATAGTTATATACACATACCGTACACACATATACATACACATATACTGTACATGCATATATACATACAATTGTATCGCACATAAACAGATACACACATATACTATACACTCAGACGTACACATATACTGTACGTGCATACACAGATACACACACACACACATACACAAGCATACACAAAGATACACACATACTTTACATACACAGATGCACATACAGTGGGGCAAAAAAGTATATAGTCAGTCAGCAATAGTGCAAGTTCTACCACTTAAAAAGATGAGAGGCGTCTGTAATTTACATCATAGGTAGACCTCAACTATGGGAGACAAACTGAGAAAAAAAAATCCAGAAAATCACATTGTCTGTTTTTTTTAACATTTTATTGCATATTATGGTGGAAAATAAGTATTTGGTCAGAAACAAAATTTCATCTCAATACTTTGTAATATATCCTTTGTTGGCAATGACAGAGGTCAAACGTTTTCTGTAAGTCTTCACAAGGTTGCCACACACTGTTGTTGGTATGTTGGCCCATTCCTCCATGCAGATCTCCTCTAGAGCAGTGATGTTTTTCGCTTTTCGCTTGGCAACACGGACTTTCAACTCCCTCCAAAGGTTTTCTATATGGTTGAGATCTGGAGACTGGCTAGGCCACTCCAGGACCTTGAAATTCTTCTTACGAAGCCACTCCTTCGTTGCCCTGGCGGTGTGCTTTGGATCATTGTCATGTTGAATGACCCAGCCACGTTTCATCTTCAATGCCCTTGCTGATGGAAGGATGTTTGCACTCAAAATCTAACGATACATGGTCCCATTCATTCTTTCATGTACCCGGATCAGTCGTCCTGGCCCCTTTGCAGAGAAACAGCCCCAAAGCATGATGTTTCCACCACCATGCTTTACAGTAGGTATGGTGTTTGATGGATGCAACTCAGTATTCTTTTTCCTCCAAACACAACAAGTTGTGTTTCTACCAAACAGTTCCAGGTTTGGTTTCATCAGACCATAGGACATTCTCCCAAAACTCCTCTGGATCATCCAAATGCTCTCTAGCAAACTTCAGACGGGCCCGGACATGTACTGGCTTAAGCAGTGGGACACGTCTGGCACTGCAGGATCTCAGTCCATGGTGGCGTAGTGTGTTACTTATGGTAGGCCTTGCTACATTGGTCCCAGCTCTCTGCAGTTCATTCACTAGGTCCCCCCGCGTGGTTCTGGGATTTTTGCTCACCATTCTTGTGATCATTCTGACCCCACGGGGTGGGATTTTGCGTGGAGCCCCTGATCGAGGGAGATTATCAGTGGTCTTGTATGTCTTCCATTTTCTAATTATTGCTCCCACTGTTGATTTCTTCACTCCAAGCTGGTTGGCTATTGCAGATTCAGTCTTCCCAGCATGGTGCAGGGCTACAATTTTGTTTCTGGTGTCCTTTGACAGCACTTTGGTCTTCACCATAGTGGAGTTTGGAGTCAGACTGTTTGAGGGTGTGCACAGGTGTCTTTTTATACTGATAACAAGTTTAAACAGGTGCCATTACTACAGGTAATGAGTGGAGGAAAGAGGAGACTCTTAAAGAAGAAGTTACAGGTCTGTGAGAGCCAGAAATCTTGATTGTTTGTTTCTGACCAAAAACTTATTTTCCACTATAAAATGCAAAAAAAATGATAAAAAAACAGACAATGTGATTTTCTGGATTTTTTTTTCTCAGTTTGTCTCCCATAGTTGAGGTCTACCTATGATGTAAATTACAGACACCTCTCATCTTTTTAAGTGGTGGAACTTGCACTATTGCTGACTGACTAAATACTTTTTTGCCCCACTGTACATACATAAACAAGCACACACACACACACACACACACACACACACACACACACACACACACACACACACACACACATGCTAATCTTGTATATCGGGTGATCAGATGAGCCCTGGAGGTCAGTTGGAGAGGGCTGCAGAGCCCACTGTGGGGGATGGGGCACAGAGCAGACAGGACTGATATCATCCCCTCTAGTGCTACCCTGTTGTCCCGTGCAGTGCGCTCCTCCCCCATCTCTTCTCTGTGAGGAGATGCTGCAGCCTGCCGAGAACTGAATAGTGGAGGGAACAGAAAACACACTGTAAGTCCTGCTCTTCCTCCACTGCTGTTCCTGAGTGCTGTGCGGCGGGGCCCCTGACTGTAGGTGAGTACTCACAGTCACCATTGGGATGCGCCATGCTGGAGAACAGAGACAGCAGCCAATGAGTGCTCTCCTCAGTCAGGTGAGGAAAGTTTTCATTGGCCAGTGTCTCTTCCTGTATGACACAGCCCCCTTTTGAACTCCTGCACTCTGTGCCATTCTCTCCCCAGCTGAAGTATTGTTGGCATGATTACAGGAGGGAATGAGATGGGTCCGATGCTACATGATACAGGGCCTGCCTGCAGGGACCACCCTCCACCTCTCAGCCCCAGAGAAGAGACATCGGCGGTATGTCCGCCCCTGGCTGAGGGCCCCTAGGGCAGTGGGGGCCCTAGGCAGCTGCCTAGTCCGCCTGCCCCTAACGCCGACCATGGTCTTATGGAGTGTAAAAGCAGACTTCTTAAAATAGTGAAATTTAAAAGCAGGCTATTTAATATAAGCTAACAGTATATGAAATTATAAATTAAAATGACCAAGCTACTTTTTAATTAAATGTTAAATAAAATTTATGCACATTGTTCCAAACCTGATTATTGAATCTACATGTAACCAATGTAAATGTTATTCCTATTTCTTCTATACATGATTGTTATGTGACATCGAGTGTAAGAAATGGAGTGCAGTGTTCCATCATGACCAGCCTCTTGGATCAGAACTTTCTTCCTTATATAGAGCTTTCTGTGTACTTATGGGTTCATTTCACTCCACAATTGTTTTCTCTTCATTTGAAACAAAAGGAATGAGAACAAGCTCCCATAGGATTTCTGGGTAAGAATGAAATGTTGGCTTTGCTACAAGGACCAATAAACTATTAGAAAATGTTTTTATTTTTATGATATAAGTGGAATCATCCCATATTTTTTCACTTATGAGGAGCGTGGATGACAATAGTGCAAGAATAATGAAAACGGAAATGATTTACACATGTTAGTTCATGAGATGACTACTGTGGACCACATCATATAACAATCTAAAAAATAGAAACAAATAACTGTTGACCAAATTATCAGTACATAAAGAGGACATATTTCAAATTAAATATCTTGTAAAACTCTTTTGCATTTTGTTCTACATTACTCCACTGCCAAGATGTGAATATCTCTGGAATAATGCAGCATAAAATGGAAAAAGGTGGCAAAATCAGGAAGTTTGAGGATTCTTACAATTCCTCATTTTCTTATTTGGAGCATGTGACAGTTCATATTTATTCCTTCAGCTCTGGCAAAAATTAAGAGACCACCACATCAAAACCCTGTCATGGGCAGGATGATGGATAGTCACAAGCCATCAAACAAAGAAGAACTGCAAACATTTGTGCTCCAAAAGCAGTGTGAAAGACTGGTGGAAAGCATGTCAAGACGCATGAAAGCTCTGACTAAAAATCATGGTTATTGCACAAAATATTGATTTCTGAACTCTTCCTGAGTAGTGTTGAGCCACCTTCCTAGGGTTCGGTTCGGTTCGTCGAACAGGTACGTGTTCGACGAACACCATTGAACCCCATTGAAACCAATGGCAGGCAAACACAAACACATGCAAACACATGGAAAACACATAGAAAACACCTTAAAAGGTGTCCAAAAGCTGACAAACTGCTCAGAAGACACAAAAAACACATGGAAAAGTCACAACTACATATAGTCATGTGAAAAGAAAAGAGGTGGAGGAGTAAAATGAGGAGGAGACACCGATATAGGCATGTCATGCCGTTCTAAAATCAAGAAAGGCTGGAGTAAAAATTTAAACTCACTCTACCAACACCCAGACATCTTGACAAAAAAAATAGAAAAATAAATATCTTTAGGTAGAATGGCGGCAGGTCCATTCAGAACACTTTCCTTAGAAGACGTAGTGGTACCCCCATTGGGAGTTGTGCCAAAAAATGAACCCAATACATTCAGACTAATCCACCATTTGTCATATCCAAGGGGCAGGTCAGTAAACGACAACATCGATGCGGAACCAAGTACAGTACTATGTACTGTACCTCCTTTGACGAGGCAATCAGGCAGGTCAAGAAGTTGGTAAGGGGCACCCTAATGGCCAAAAAAGACATTGAGGGGGCGTTCCGGTTACTACCTGTGCCTCCGAATAGTGTCCTCCCATTGGGCGGCTTCTGTGAAGGAGCATACTACATAGATCGCTGTTTGCACATGGGTTGCTCCATATCCTGCTCACTATTTGAGGCGTTTAGTTGCTTTCTCGAATGTGTTGTCATGGACGTTTGTAAGGCGGCACATATTATCCATTACCTCGATGACTTCTTTTGCCTGGGCCCAAAATATTCCCCACAGTGTGAAAACATGCAGTAGTCCACCTGTGAGAAGGAGAGAGCTGGAGGGAGAGTGGACACCCCAGAGCCGAGGGGTTAGGTTGAGAAAGAAAGAAGGCGGTGTAGATTGCTTCATGGGTGGGGTAATCTGCTGAGTAGCAGAAATTGCTACTAGGCCCAAAAGAATTTCCTGGGCCAAATGAAGTAAAAAAATAGTACTTAGGCAAACAGGCGGTGTAGCTTGCTTCATGGGTGGGGTGCTCGGGTCAAGCAAATTGGAATGCTCGGGTGCTCAACCTAAGCAAGGAGCCCATTGTAAGTCTGTGGGAAACCGGAGCATTTTTGCCTCGACAAGAGAGGTCTTTTGAGGGTCTAAAACCTGTGGAAATCAATGGGAAAAGTGCTCAAATGACATGGGAACAGCATGGGGAAGACAACTGGAAGCATTTCTGACTCCCAGGTCACTGCTGTGAACAATATTGTATTTTGAAATTTAGCGGAGAATATGTGTGTCTGTCTGCGTGTGTGTGCGGCTGTCTTCATGTGTGTGCGGGTGTCTGCGTGTGTGTAGCTGTCCGCGTGTTTGCAGCTGTCTGTGTGTGCATGTGTGTGTGTGTGTGAGTGTCTGCAGGTGTGTGTGTGCGAGTGTCTGTGTATGAGCAGGTGTGTGTGTGCGAGTGTCTGTGTGTGTGCGGGTGTCAGCGTGTCTGTGCAGCTGTCTGCGTTTGTGTGCGGCTGTGTGCGGTGTTTTTGTGTGCTGGTGTCTGTGTGTGCGGTAATGTTACCGCCGGTACTGTCAGTCACAACGCTGTGGAATCATGCTGGCAGATGTCAGTGTGATTCTGCAATAGTCTCATCGGCCCAGGCACCAGCAGATGTTACTAATCTCCCATCAGTGGCACCTGTTGTCACTGTTATCAGTGACACCACACATAGTCCGATGGGAGCAGTAGTCTCATCGAGTTAAGCCATCTTCACCGCTGTGGGTCACAGTCAGCTGCGGAATCACGCTGACATCTGCCAGCATGATCCCGCAGCACTGTGATTGACAGTACTGGTGGTAGCATTACCGCACACAGACACCTGCACACACCCGTAGACACACACACACACACACACAGACACCTGCACAAAAACAGACACCCACACAGAGCCACACACACATGTAGACACCTGCACACAGCTGCACACAAAGACCCAGCATGTGACGAGCATGGTGATGCCAGGTCTGAGATAGACCTGATGATGCTGTGCAGCCAGCCAATCACTGTAATGCCACAACCAACATGGCTGTGGCATTATAGTGTGTGGCAAACAATCCCTGCATGTTCATTGGCTCTCTAAAGAGCGCCAAACTTGCAGGGCAGAGAACCGAGCTCCAGCCGAGCAACCCATTTAATACTCGGCAAGCTCCGAGGATCGTGGGCACTGCTGTTATGACCAAGCCGAACTTTCCGTGCTATACACCCCCACACGGTGTCCGCAGCTGAAGGAATTATGACACACACCGGTCTCGGGATAAGAGTTGCTTTTACTTCAGCAGGGACGGAATTATAACTTGAAACAAATAAGGAACAGTCTCATGAATAGTCCATGGCAATTACATGTCACACTTAGATGCTGAGATGTCTTTGGGGTCTGGAGCTTTAAAAGCACTCGACAGTGTCTTTTGATAGCTTACAGTAGGAGGTAGACGCAGCAATTAGAGGTTGCAGACCTGTACTCGGGGTTAACTCTACAGTATGTCACAGCACATGCACAAGTATGTATAGGTGAATGTAAAGCTGAGATGATTCCGGTCAGAAAGACTTTAGAATGATGTCTGTACAGGTTATAGAGGGAACGCAGGCTCTTAGGCCTGCAGGAGATGTCATAGTGAAAACTGCTTCCACATGTGTTCTGCTCTCACTGAGGGCATCCTTCAGACTAAAGAACATTCTAGACTTGCCTGGAAAACAGCTCCTCCTATTGACCATGTGACTAGGAGCTGTCCAACAGGACACCCAATTCACATCTCAGATCCTCACAAAACAATAATTACAGTATGAGTCACTGTACACTTTCACTATTAGATAGTGTTGAGCATTCCGATACCGCAAGTATCGGGTATCGGCCGATACTTGCGGTATCGGAATTCCGATACCGAGATCCGATATTTTTGTGGTATCGGGTATCGGTATCGGAGGTGTAAAATAAAGAATTAAAATAAAAAATATTGTTATATTCACCTCTCCGGCGGCCCCTGGAACATCACCGCGAGTCACCGGCGTCCGGCAGGCTTCTTTGTTCAAAATGAGCGCCTTTAGGACCTGCGGAATGACGTCGCGGCTTCTGATTGGTCGCGTGCCGCCCATGTGACCGCCACGCGACCAATCAGAAGCCGCGACGTCATTCCTCAGATAAATTCCTAGAATGAGCGCCTTTAGGACCTGTGGAATGACGTCGCGGCTTCTGATTGGTCGCGTGGCGGTCACATGGGCGGCACGCGACCAATCAGAAGCCGCGACGTCATTCCACAGGTCCTAAAGGCACTCATTTTGAACAAAGAAGCCTGCCGGACGCCGGTTCCTCGCGGTGATGTTCCAGGGGCCGCCGGAGAGGTGAATATAACAATATTTTTTATTTTAATTCTTTATTTTACACCTCACTATGGATCCCAGGGCCTGAAGGAGAGTTTCCTCTCCTTCAGACCCTGGGATCCATCAGGATACCTTCCGATACTTGGTGTCCCATTGACTTGTATTGGTATCGGATATCGGTATCGGCGATATCCGATACTTTTCGGGTATCGGCCGATACTATCCAATACCGATACTTTCAAGTATCGGACGGTATCGCTCAACACTACTATTAGATTACCCCAGAACACAGCAAATGAGAAATGCATTGCATCTAAAATGGATGTGACTAGAAATGGAGAATTACAGCTCACGAATAGGGTTGAGCGAAACGGGTCGTTCATTTTCAAAAGTCGCCGACTGCGGGGTCGGCCATGCGGTACGCGACTTTCGCACCAAAGTCGCGTTTCAATGACGCGAAAAGCGCCATTTCTCAGCCAATGAAGGTGAACGCAGAGTGTGGGCAGCGTGATGACATAGGTCCTGGTCCCCACCATCTTAGAGAAGGGCATTGCAGTGATTGGCTTGCTGTCTGCGGCGTCACAGGGGCAATAAAGAGGCGTACCCGCCGACCGCCATCTTACTACTGCTGATCTGAGCTTAGGGAGAGGTTGCTGCCGCTTCGTCAGAAGCAGGGATAACGTTAGGCAGGGTCCATTAACCCCCAAACCGCTTGTGCTGTAGCGATTTCCACTGTCCAACACCACCTTCGGTGTGCAGGGATAGTGGAAGCTACATTTTTTTTTTTTTTCTCAGCGCTGTAGCTCATTGGGCTGCCCTAGAAGGCTCCCTGATAGCTGCATTGCTGTGTGTACGCCGCTGTGCAAACCAACTGCTTTTTTCAAAGCCCAAATCCTGTTGTTCCTTCCTTTCTGCACAGCTATCTTTTTTGTTTGTCCACACTTTTTATTTAATTTGTGCATCAGTCCACTCCTTATTGCTGCCTGCCATACCTGGATGAGATTACTGCAGGGAGATAGTAATTGTAGGACAGTCCCTGTTTTTTTTTTTTTTTTTTTTTTTGTGGGAGATTAAGATTGGCATTTCTGCTAGAGTGCCATCCCTGTGTGTGCCATCTCTCACTCAGTGGGCCATAGAAAGCCTATTTATTTTTTTGGTTGATTTGGGTTCTAAATTCTACCTTTCTAATTCTAAAAATCACTAAATCAATCAGTGGGAGATAAATATTTGCCTCTGGGCTTGTGTGCCACTCCTGACTCCTGTGTGTGCCATCTCTCACTCAGTGGGCCATAGAAAGCCTATTTTTTTTTTTATTTTGTTTCTAAATACTCCCTGAAAAAAAAAAAAAAAAAAAAAAATGGGAGATTAATATTGACATTTGTGCTTGAGTGACAGTCCTGCGTGTGTGGCATCTCTGTGATTTGGTGCCACAGAAAACAGAGTGTGTAACATTGTGCCTGATTTTCCTTGCGGTCTCACCAACCTGTAAAGGGATATCGAAATCATACTGAAGTTATAGCTCACCGTGTAAGTTGTTTGACAGCAACAAATAAAGTTACTTTGGTTAAGTTTTTAAAACAATGAGGAAGTCTGGTGCAAGAGGTCGTGGCGTGGGCGTTCATTGTCAGCTGGTAATGATGGTAGTGGTAGTGGAGCATCAGGTGGTCGTGGGAAAAAAAATATTCCACCTAAGTCTGGAGCTGTGGAGCCAGGTTCGTCGTCTGGCTACACAAGGCCTTGAACGCTCTTTTTTCTGGGAGTAGGAAAACCACTTTTAAAGCCGGAGCAGCAACAGCAAGTTTTGGCTTACCTTGCTGACTCAGACTCTAGCTCTTTTGCCTCCTCTTCTGAAACTAGTAAATGTAAAAGCAGCGCGTCGTTTGTGGATGTTCACGGTCAGGGACAAGTCGCTTCCTTGTCCTCTTCAGCAAAAACAACAACAAGAGAGAAGGATGCAGCAGGCGACACAACGGGTTACTCCATGGAGCTCTTTACACATACCGTCCCTGGCTTAGAAAGTGAAACAGTTAACAGGCCATGCCCATTACAAGTAGATTCTGACATGGAGTGCACTGATGCACAGACACAGCCAGACTACTATGCTGGTCCTTTGACTCAGACCACAACATTGCCCTCTCAGGGTACTGATCCACAATCAGACCCTGATGAGACTATGTTGCCCCGTCACGAACGCTATACCACCGACCGACACGGTGACACAGACGAAGTTGCACACGAGCTAGAAGAGGAGGTTATAGATGACCCAGTTGTTGACCCCGATTGGCAGCCATTGGGGGAACAGGGTGCAGGCGGCAGTAGTTCTGAAGCGGAGGTGGAGGAGGGGCCGCAGCAGGCATCAACATCGCAACAGGTTCCATCTGCCGGGCCCGTATCTGGCCCAAAACGCGTGGCAAAGCCAAAACCTGTTGGAGGACAGCGTGGCCATCCGGTTAAAGCTCAGTCTGCAATTCCTGAAAAGGGATCCGATGCTAGGAAGAGTGCAGTCTGGCATTTTTTTAAACAACATCCAATTGATCAGCGCAAAGTCATCTGTCAAAAATGTTCAACTAGCTTAAGCAGAGGTCAGAATCTGAAAAGTCTCAATACAAGTTGCATGCATAGACATTTAACCACCATGCATTTGCAAGCCTGGACTAACTACCAAACGTCCCTTAAGGTTGTAGCACCCTCGGCCAATGAAGCTAGTCAGCAACGCAACATCCCTTCCGTCACTGTAAGGCCACCATTTTCCGCACCACCGTCAGTATCTGTGCAGGTTTCTTTGCCAGCCCAAAGCAGTCAGGGTCAGGGAATCACCAGTTTTGTAGGAGGAAATACTGCATCTAGGGCACCGGCGGAAACAATACAGTCTCCAACCGTCTCTCAGTCTGCCATGTCCACCGGCACACCCGCTAGTTCCACGATCTCCAGCTCTCCAGTCCAGCTCACCCTACATGAGACTCTGGTTAGAAAAAGGAAGTACTTATCCTCGCATCCGCGTACACAGGGTTTTAACGCCGACATAGCTAGACTAATCTCGTTAGAGATGATGCCCTACCGGTTAGTTGAAAGCGAAGCTTTCAAAGCTCTGATGGAGTACGCTGAACCACGCTACGAGCTACCCAGTCGACACATTTTTTCCAGAAAAGCCATCCCAGCCCTGCACCAGCATGTTAAACAGCGCATCGTCCATGCACTCAGGCAATCTGTGAGTACAAAGGTGCACCTGACTACAGATGCATGGACCAGTAGGCATGGCCAGGGACGTTACGTGTCCATCACGGCACACTGGGTGAATGTGGTGGATGCAGGGTCCACAGGGGACATCAATTTCGGGAAAGTTGTGCCTAGCCCACGGTCTAGGAAACAGTTGGCTGTAGGCGTTCGCACCCCCTCCTCCTCGTCCTCCTGCAGAAGCTAGAGCTCTTCCACAGACCGCAGTCGCCCAACCACTCCATCGGCAGCTGTCACTGTTGCACACCAGTTGTCCCATTATGGGCCAGCTACTGGCAAGCGTCAGCAGGCTGTATTGGCTATGAAGTGTTTGGGCGACAACAGACACACCGCGGAAGTTCTGTCCGCGTTCTTGCAGCAAGAAACGCAGTCGTGGCTGGGCACAGTAGATCTTGAGGCAGGCAAGGTAGTGAGTGATAACGGAAGGAATTTCATTGCTGCCATCTCCCTTTCCCAACTGAAACACATTCCTTGCCTGGCTCACACCTTAAACCTGGTGGTGCAGTGCTTATTGAAATCTTATCCTGGGTTCTCCGACCTGCTCCTCAAAGTGCGTGGACTTTGCTCACATATCCGCCGTTCGCCTGTACACTCCAGCTGTATGCAGACCTATCAGCGGTCTTTGAACCTTCCCCAGCATCGCCTAATCATAGACGTTGCAACAAGGTGGAACTCAACACTGCACATGCTTCAGAGACTGTGCGAACAGAGGCGGGCTGTTATGTTTTTGTGGGAGGATACACATACACGGGCAGGCAGTAGGATGGCAGACATGGAGTTGTCAGGTGTGCAGTGGTCGAAGATACAAGACATGTGTCAAGTCCTTCAGTGTTTTGAGGAATGCACACGGCTGGTTAGTGCAGACAACGCCATAATAAGCATGAGCATCCCCCTAATGTGTCTGCTGATGCAAAGTTTGACGCACATAAAGGATCAGGCGTCTGCACCAGAGGAAGAGGAAAGCCTTGATGACAGTCAGCCATTGTCTTGTCAGGGCAGTGTACAGGACGAGTTAGCGGGCGAAGAGGAGGTGGAGGACGAGGAGGATGATGGGGATGAGTATATTTTTAATGAGGAAGCTTTCCCGGGGGCACTGGAAATTGGTTGCGTGGCAAGGCCGGGTTCTGGTTTTTTGAGGGACACAAGTGACGTAGATTTGCCTGAAACTGCCCCTCAACCAATCACAACTGCAGATTTGACAACTGGAACTTTGGCCCACATGGCGGATTATGCCTTACGTATCCTCAAAAGGGACACACGCATTACTAAAATGATGAACGATGACGATTACTGGTTGGCCTGCCTCCTTGATCCTCGCTATAAAGGCAAATTGCAAAATATTATGCCACATGAGAACTTGGAACTAATAATAGCAGCCAAACAATCAACTCTTGTTGACCGTTTGCTTCAGGCATTCCCAGCACACAGCGCCCGTGATCGTTCTCACACGAGCTCCAGGGGGCAGCAGACCAGGAGTGTTAGGGGTGCACACATCAGAAGTGGCGTTGGACAGAGGGGTTTTCTGACCAGGTTGTGGAGTGATTTTGCTATGACCGCAGACAGGACAGGTACTGCTGCATCAATTGAAAGTGACAGGAGACAACATTTGTCCAGTATGGTTACAAACTATTTTTCATCCCTTATCGATGTTCTCCCTCAACCGTCATTCCCATTTGATTACTGGGCATCCAAATTAGACACCTGGCCAGAATTGGCAGAATATGCATTGCAGGAGCTTGCTTGCCCGGCAGCTAGTGTCCTATCAGAAAGAGTATTCAGTGCTGCAGGTTCAATATTAACTGAAAAAAGGACTCGTCTGGCTACCCAAAATGTTGATGATCTAACATTTATTAAAATGAACCACAACTGGATTTCGAATTCTTTTGCCCCACCTTGCCCAGCCGACACCTAGCTTTCCTATGAAAAGCTCTTGCCTGTGGACTACTGTGAATTACTTTTCTAATGTCTTAATTTGCTGCAGCTGATTGTCCAGCATACGACATGTTTACACCTCCCTAAATGGCCAAACTCCCCACACGGGGCCGTGGTATCGCGACTTGGCGCAAGCACCCGGGAGAGTGCTGTTTGTCTGAAGAGGTGGGTGTGCCCGCTTTTGGTCGACAGCACTGCCACTGGGTCCCTCATAGCACAATAAAGCGTCTCTGGCGGTGGTGGTGTGCACCCAACGTCAGACACACTGTTGTAACATGAGGGGCCCTGGGCCTGTACCGCCGGCCACAAGAGAGTTCACCCACCCCCAGGTCAAACATTGCTCTACCACTTCAACAGTTATCTCTCACACTTCCACCAATGTTTAGTCTATGCGCTGACATCCTTCCATTCCTGCCACTGACAATACCATTGTGTTGACATGTAGGATGGTACTTAACATAGTCAGGTGCAGTGTCCTCTATTTACCACAGTAAATACTTTGCGCCAAATTAGTAGGTCTGAAACTACGCAGAGGATCCCACCCCTGTACCTAATGATTGCACCCTTTAGTGTTTTCGTTTTGTTTTAATGCGAGACATTCACATTTATTTATTGTTTTGGACTACTAACTGGCAGACACTCATTACAATCGGCCTCCGCTGACCAGACCACTGCTGCCCGTGTACCCCTTGGAACCAATTTTAAATAGCCTACAGCCAGCCCAATTTTATTATGTTAGGCCTTCGAAGCCTGTCTGCGGTCCCTCCTTCCACTAGGCCTCCACTGACCATACCACTGCTGCCCGTGTACCCCTGGAACCAATTTTAAAATGCCTACAGCCAGCCCAATATTTTTTTATGTTAGGCCTTCGAAGCCTGTCTGCGGTCCCTCCTTCCACTAGGCCTCCACTGACCATACCACTGCTGCCCGTGTATCCCTGGAACCAATTTTAAATTGCCTACAGCCAGCCCAATTTATTATGTTAGGCCTTCGAAGCCTGTCTGCGGTCCCTCCTTTCACTAGGCCTCCATTGACCAGACCACTGCTGCCCGTGTACCCCTGGAACCAATTTTAAATTGCCTACAGCCAGCCCAATTTATTATGTTAGGCCTTCGAAGCCTGTCTGCGGTCCCTCCTTCCACTAGGCCTCCACTGACCAGACCACTGCTGCCCGTGTACCCCTGGAACCAATTTTAAATTGCCTACAGCCAGCCCAATTTATTATGTTAGGCCTTCGAAGCCTGTCTGTGGTCCCTCCTTCCACTAGGCCTCCACTGACCAGACCACTGCTGCCCGTGTACCCCTGGAACCAATTATAAAGTGCCTACAGCCCAATATTTTTTATGTTAGGCCTTTCGAAGCCTGTCTGCGGTCCCTCCTTCCACTAGGCCTCCACTGACCTGTCTACTGCTGCCCGTGTACCCCTGGAACCAATGTTAAAGTGCCTACAGCCCAATATTTTTTTATGTTAGGCCTTCGAAGCCTGTCTGCGGCCCATTCTTTCTACTACTACTACACTGACCAGTCTACTACTGCACGTGTACCCCTGGAACCAATGTTAAAGTGCCTACAGCACAATATTTTTTTATGTTAGGCCTTCGAAGCCTGTCTGCGGCCCGTTCTTTCTACTACTCCTCCACTGGCCAGACCACTGCTGCCCGTGTACCCCTGGAACCAATGTTAAAGTGCCTACAGCACAATATTTTTTTATGTTAGGCCTTCGAAGCCTGTCTGCGGCCCGTTCTTTCTACTACTCCTCCACTGACCAGACCACTGCTGCCCGTGTACCCCTGGAACCTATTTTTAATTGCATAGAGCATCCTTTTTTTAATAGTAGGCGTACAAAGTCTGTCTGCGGTCCACTATTGAAATTGTCTTCCACTGCCCAGAGCAATGCTGCCTGTGTACCCCTGTAACCTTTTTTAAGCTGCAGTGAGCCACATTTTTGGTTTAAGGCCTACTACCTGTGTCTGTCTGCGCCACTCAATACAGCTGTGTTCCTTTGAAAAAAGCTGAGCGTCAATAGTCTTGTTTTCAGCCTCTAGGAATTTTAAAACTGCATTGGGGCTACAACTTTGGTAGGGCCTACTAACGCTGTCTGCCGCCCCAAGGTGTGCCCCAGGTTTCGTCCACATTGCTTCGATCTTCCTACTCTCGTTTAGTAGTTGGTGAAAACTACACTGCATTAGGCCTACAAATTGGGTATGGGGTGTAGAGACGGTGTGTTCCACTCCAAGGTGTTCCCCAGGATTCCTCACCATTGCTTCGGTCTTCCGACTCTCGTTTAGTAGTTGTTGGAAACTACACTGCATTAGGCCTACAAATTGGGTATGGGGTGTAGAGACGGTGTCTTCCACTCCAAGGTGTTCTCCAGGTTGCCTTTCCTGAGCTTCTATCTTCAGGCTCTTGTTAAATAGTGGTTAAATGGAACAACTGCATTTGGCGTACTAGTTGGTTTGGGGCCTACTAACAGTGTCTGCCGCTCCTTGCTGTTCTCCTGGTTTCCTGTCATGAAATTCCATTTTCAGGCTCTCGTTAAATAGTTGTTAATGTTAGACTGCATTTGGCCTACTAGTTGGGTTGGGGCCTACTATCGGTGTCTGCCACTCCTTGCTGTTCTCCTCCACTGAACAAAGCTGTGCCGCCTGTTTACTACGGTTGCCAATTTTGAACTGCATTTCGACTACTTACTGATTTGGGCCTACTCTCTGTGTCAGCCTCTCATTCCAGTTGTCCTCCACTGCAATGCCCCCTGGTTAGTCCTGTGTTACCAATTTTGAACTGCATTTAGCCCACTTTATTATTTGGGCCTATATCTGTGTTTCCTCCTCATCCTGCCCATTGCCCAGCCAGTGATAGATGAGTCTGCTGGTACATTGACCCATAACGCAACATTCCCCGTGCACGCTACACAGCAAGATTGTGACCCTGCTGAAAGTCAGGTTCCTCTTCCCGCATACCATACCACCTTACACGGGGACAAAGAGGAAGGTGCAGATGAAAGTGCAGGTTCCTTCATCAGGTGGGGGGAGGAATACTAGTTGGCGACGTCACTGGCACAGGGCTTCTCATAGTACGCAAAAGTGTTGCTGCCGGTGGGAGGCGCCCCCGCCGTGCAAACACACCGCTGTACTTTGAGGGGCCCTGTGCCAGTGCCAATGCCAACGAGTGGGCCCCCCCTGCTTGCTCAGGATCACAGCACTTGCAAAGTTGAAATACTTACCTCTCCCTGCTCCACTGCCGTGACGTCGTCCAGATTTAATGGGCCCACTAATTACTTGAACCAGCCCTACCCCACACAACTTTAGCCAAATGACCCCCAATTTCAAATGCCTTCCAATTATTATAAGCTAAATTACGACTTACAAGCTTCTGTAACAAGAATGGATGTTTTTGCCATTAAAATGGGCAGTGTAGGTGTTTTCCTGGCCTCCACTCACTGCCGACTATGCTCCCCCATTGACTTGCATTGGGTTTCGTGTTTCGGTCGATACCCGACTTTTCGCGATAATCGGCCGATTCCACTCGACTCGACTTCTAAGATAGTCGGGTTTCGCGAAACACGGCTTGACTCTAAAAAGGTCAAGGTCGCTCAACCCTACTCACGAATGCAGGGGATAATGAAGATGGGCGGTTAGAGAGCGAGCTGTGGTCTACAGAAGCTACTCACAATCCAGGATTACTTAAAGGGAAGGACACACTCTCAACTGGGTCACTACATACTTCCCCTCTGAAGACTATCTGCCCTCGGCGACTGTGTGAGTGGAGGGCTACTAAAGAAGGAAATATACAGGTAACGCAAAGCAACACCAAGGCAAGTAGGCTCAGATATATGGGAGAACCATATGCAATTAACAGCAAAACATGAAGGTGGAAGTGCCTGTGTGGAATAGTCTCTTTCTGCAATATACTATCATCCATATGAAAAGCTCTAGAAAGGCAGTTCAGTGGCAACAAACAGTCAATAATGGGGTTGAGCGAAACGGATCGGACAAATTCAAAAATCGCCGACTTTCGGCAAAGTCGGGTTTCATGAAACCCGATCCTAATGTGGGATCGGCCATGAGGTCGGTGATCTTCGCGCCAAAGTTGTGTTTTGTATGACGCTTTCAGCGCCATTTTTCAGCCAATGAAGGAGGATGCAGACTGTGGGCAGCGTGATGACATGTCTCGGTTCCCACCATCGTAGAGAAGGGCATGACAGGGATTGGCTTGCTTTCTGCGGCATCACAGGGGCTATAAAGGGGCGTGACCGCCGACTGCCATCTTACTTCTGCCGATCATAGCATAGGGAGAAGTTGCCGCAGCTTCAACAGAAGAAGGGATATAGTTATGGAGTGAAGATTAAGTCCCGAAACTGCTTGTGCTGTAGCGATTTCCACTGTCCAACACCACCATTTGTTTGCAGGGACAGTGGAGGCTATATTTTTGTGTATCAGCTCTGTAGCTTATTAGGCTGCCTTATAAGGCTCCCTGATAGCTGCATTGCTGTTTGCAAATTGCTGTGCAAACAAACTGCTTTTTTAAAAGCAAAAATCCTGTTGCTCCTTTCTGCCCAGTTATCTTGTTTATTTGTCCACACTTTTGTGTGCAGCAGTCCTATTTATTGCTGCTATGCTTTTCCTGAGATCATTGTAGGGAGATTGAAATTGTACTACAGTCCTTGTATTTTTTCATATATCTTAAAGCCACTTTCTGCCACTTACATTGTGTTGTTTTATGCACTGGGCCTGAGTTTTGGTTCAGTCTCCCCCCAAAAAAGTGAGCTTCAAATTCTCACAAAGTGGATATACTGCAGTCCTGTTAGTTTGTCGTATGTCAGCCAGCCACTTTCTGCCACTTGTGTTGCATTACAGGAGCTCGCTTGCCCTGCTGCTAGTGTGCTATCAGAAAGTGTATTCAGTGCTGCTGGTTCAATACTGACCGAAAAAAGGACACGTCTGGCTACCCAGAATGTTGATGATCTAATCTTCATTAAAATGAACCAATCATGGATTTCAAATTATTTTGCCTCACCTTCTCCTGCTGACACGTAGTTTGCCTGAAAAATGTCTTGCTTTTGGCCTCCTCTTACTGATTTCTCCAATTCTGTCATTTGCAGCTGCTGAATGTCCACCATAGGCCATTTTTATACCTCCCTAAATGGGCTGACTGTCCTCACATGGCCGTGGTCACCATCTGGCGCAAGCACCCATGCAAGTGCAGTTTGCCTGGACAGGTGGGTGCGCCCACTCTTGGGCGACGGCACTGGCACAGGGTCCCTCATAGTACAATGAAGTGTCTCTGATGGTGGTGGTGCACAACAAACATCAGACACACCGTCGTAATATGAGGGGCCCTGTGCCAGTACCACCGCCCACGAGAGAGTGTTCCCCCCCCAGCTCGAACAGTGCTCTATCACTTGCAAAACTTACCTCTCCCTGCTCCTCCACTGTGTAGTCTGTGCTGTTAAATCCTTCAATGGCACTGCCAATGCAAATTTGTTGAAATTATAGTTAAAATATACAGGGGCCCTGGCCTCCATTTAGACCAGTTAATACTTTGCGCCTACTACCACTGTCTGCTACTCAGCAGAGGAGCCCACCCCAGTACCTAGCTATGCCGCCTGTTTAGTCCTGTTACCAATTTTGAACTGCATTTAGCCTTTATTATTTGGGCCTATATCTGTGTTTCCTCCTCATCCTGCCCATTGCCCAGCCACTGCTAGATGAGTCTGCTGGTACATTGACCCAGACCACTACATTCCCCTTGCACTCTACACAGCGGGAATCTGACCCTGCTGAAAGTCAGGTTCCCCTTCCCGCATACTATACCACCTCACACGGGGACAAAGAGGAAGGTGCAGATGAAAGTGCAGGTTCCTTCATCAGGTGGGGGGGGATACTCGATGGCGACGTCAAACACACCACCGTTCTATGAGGGGCCCTGTGCCAGTGCCAAGTGCCAACGATTGGGCCCCTCCTGCTTGCTCAGGATCACAGCACTTGCAAAGTTGAAATTTATCTCTCCCTGCTCCACCATCGTGACGTATTCCGCGTTTCCTGGACCCATGAAAATTTTGAGCCAGTCCTACCCCCCACAACTTTAGCCAAATGACCCCCTGTTTTCAATGCCTAACTATTATTATAAAGTAAATTAAGATTGACGAGGTTAAGAAATAAGAATTAATGTTTTTGGCATTAAAATGGGCACTGTAGGTGTTTTCCTGTCCTCCACTCACTGCCGACTTTGATTCCCCATTGATTTGCATAGGGTTTCGTGTTTCGTTTGGCCCCCGACTTTTCACAATAATCGGCCGATTTTACCGCGAAACCCGACTCGATCCTAAAAAAAGTAAAAGTTGCTCAACTCTAGTCAATAATAAGTCCATGACTGCATAAGAAAATAATGCAAATAACAAGTAAAGTGCATGGTATTACCCAGGTGCAGAGGTGGAAACATTACTAAACTGACTTGCTAACTAAATATACACATGAAAAGGATATATATATATATATATATATATATATATATATATATATATATATATTTAGTCTCTGTAGCGGGCTGGAATTGTTCGCTTTGTGCTTTGCTCTGAATGCCTCAACCTATGATCTTCCTCTTGAGCAGAAATGAAACAGTCTGCTGGTTCAGGTGGGATTGGCAAAGGAGCAACAACTGGAGCAGAAATCGAGACGAGGACATATTGATAGCATGGCAGTATAAATTGATAGTTGAAAGGAGACTCTTCTGCCATGGGTTGTCTGGATGGTGGCTCCAAGGTAGGAATTTGTGTGTAGACTGGCATGACTTTTGGAGGAGGTGAGGACATCATTAGTAGACAACTTCATGCGGTTTCTGTCCACCATCTGTGGGGCCATTTTGGGTTTCTTCACTTCATATACATCGGACTCCGGACATATGATAGCTGTAATTGTGTAGGGCTCTATTTCCCAGAGTGAATCAAGTTTCCCTTTACATTGGCACTTCATAGTAACATAGTAACATAGTAACATAGTTAGTAAGGCCGAAAAAAGACATTTGTCCATCCAGTTCAGCCTATATTCCATCATAATAAATCCCCAGATCTACGTCCTTCTACAGAACCTAATAATTGTATGATACAATATTGTTCTGCTCCAGGAAGACATCCAGGCCTCTCTTGAACCCCTCGACTGAGTTCGCCATCACCACCTCCTCAGGCAAGCAATTCCAGATTCTCACTGCCCTAACAGTAAAGAATCCTCTTCTATGTTGGTGGAAAAACCTTCTCTCCTCCAGACGCAAAGAATGCCCCCTTGTGCCCGTCACCTTCCTTGGTATAAACAGATCCTCAGCGAGATATTTGTATTGTCCCCTTATATACTTATACATGGTTATTAGATCGCCCCTCAGTCGTCTTTTTTCTAGACTAAATAATCCTAATTTCGCTAATCTATCTGGGTATTGTAGTTCTCCCATCCCCTTTATTAATTTTGTTGCCCTCCTTTGTACTCTCTCTAGTTCCATTATATCCTTCCTGAGCACTTCTTTAGTCATACTTTCTCTACAAGGTGAAGTGGGAAAGCTTTTGGTCTTTGGTTGTAGTTCTCTTCCTATCGATGGTGAGCTTCACCCATGCGGTGATCGACGATCTGCTGCGCTTCATGTATTCTTTGCTGATGCTCTGTGAGCCCATCAGTTTTAGGCAGAGGGTTGGTTGCATCGGGAACCTGGATTCCCAAAGCATTATCTTTTGGGAGATGACCTTGTCTTCCAAACATCAAGTAATATGGGGAATAGCAGGTAAAACAGTGGACAGTATTGTAGTAGGTTTCCACTAACTCATCAAGTAGTTGAAGCAATTCAGCATGTTTGGTAACAGATCCTGTTTGCAGCCTATTGATGAAGGTCTGGTTGACTTTCTAACAAAGGCCATTCCCTTGTGGATGATAGGCAGTGGTTCTTTGCTTCTTACTCCCATGGAATTGGCAGTTCTTAGTTGTGACTCATAGGCAGGTCCACGGTCTGTGAGGTCTGCTTCAGGGCAACCGTAAGGTCTCACATATTTATGGTAGAAGGTGATAGCTGTAGTCCGAGCTGTCTTTCACCTGTATAATGGCAACCCACTTAATATAGTGGTCCACCATGGTAGGGGCATACGTGTAGCCCAAACGACTTGGAGCTAGCTTCATGTGATCAAGAGCAACCAGTTTGTACAGTTTTTGATAATGAATTGGATGAAGAGGAGCTCTGGCATCTTTCTTACCTGCTTTAGTGAGGTTGCAAGATGAACATGCGCTACACCAATTCTCTATGTCTGAATGCATCCCAATCGAATAGAAGCATTGGCGTATGGTGGCTTCAGTTTTGTGTATGCCAAAATGCCCAGACTGGTCGTGGTAGGCATCGAAAACAATTCTGACATCTCGCCATGGGATTAGAATCTGATGTAGTCATTCACCTGAAATAGGGTCCAGGGAATTGCGCAAGATCAAGCCCTTTTGAATGAAGAGTCTTTTGTGCTGTCTCCATAGATGATTTAGCTCAACATCAGGACATCATCTGCGTTGTCGGGCAGGTATTCTTCCAGTAGTTGGGTTTTCATAGATCTCTTCTAGGACACAAGACTCATTTTGAAGGGTTTTGCCATCTCAATGGATCTTGGACAAGTCTGGTTTCGGTTGAGAGACTTCATCAGTTTGTGTAGCAGCAATGGCGTTCTGTGTAGCAAATTTTTGAAAGAAGGGAGGCATCTCGACATCCTCCCAAAAAATCTTCCTCAGGAGGCTCTTCTCCTACGGGCATGAGATACAATATCAATATATCTGTATTGATGTTAATCTTGCCACTGCGATACTTAATGTCAAAGCAGAAACTCCTCAATCTTGAAGCCCATCTCTGTTCCAGAGCACCAAGCCGTGCAGTATTAAGGTGAGCGAGAGGATTATTGTCCATTTAAATGGTGAATGGGGTAGCCGTGAGGTAATCTTTGAGCCTTTTGGTGACAGCCCACACAAGAGCTAGCAGCTCTAACTTGAATGATCTGTAATTGTTATTGTTCCTCTCGGCACCTCTCAAGCTTTGGCTGGCATAGGCAATGACTCTCTCTTTGCCATTCTGGACTTGTTATAGTACCACCCCAAGGCCTTGATAGCTGGCATCCGTGTAGAGACGGAAAGGATGGCAATAGGGATACGCCAGAAATAGATGGGGAGTTAGTAAGTCAGTTTCTTGTCGCTCAGACCAATCAAATGGAAGTCTTCTGTCACAGTGTTCTCTAGGGCAACCTCGTAGCAGTTCTGTAAGAGGCTATGCTATTTACTCAAAATGAGGGATGGAGTGGCGGTAGTAGCCCGCAAAACTTAGGAAACTCTTGACTTCTTTCACGGTTCTTGGAGTATCCCCATCATTCACAGCTGAGATTTTGTCAGGATCAGACTGGATACCTTCAGCACTTACAACATGACCCAGGTATTTGACCTTCAGCTTGAGCAGATGGCACTTTGATGGTTTTAGTTTCAGGCCATGTTCAATGAGTACATGGAATACTTCTGCAAGATGGCGTAAGTGCTTTTCATAAGTACTGGAATACACAATCACATCATCGAGATATAACAGAACGCTTTGGAAGTTGAGGTGACCAAGACATCTCTCCATGAGTCACTGAAATGTAGCAAGGACAGTCCATAACCCAAATGGCATACCAGCGAACTCGTAGAGTTCCATCAGGGTGGTGAAAGCTGTCTTCTCTCTATCTTCAGGAACCATGGGTACTCGCCAATAGCCGCTGGTCAAGTCAAGAATGGAGAAATATGCAGCTGGGCCGAGATTTGTGATGGATTCTTCAATCCGTGGAAGAGGATAGGCATCTTTGTGCGTAACATTGTTCAGCTTTCTATAGTCGACACAAAACGTGATGTTACCATCCTTCTTCTTCACCAGGACAACTGGTGCAGCCCACTGGCTTTGATTTTCTCTAATGACTTTGGAGTCTTTCATCTCCCTTAACCGCGTCTTTTCTTGCTGATAGTTAGTAGGAGGTACTGGACTGTGTCTTTCCTTGATAGGAGGATGATCACCTGTTTTGATTTTGTGTTGTATCAGGGAAGTTCTGCCAAAGTCAAGTGGGTGCTTGCTGAAAGCTTTGCTGTGTCATTTAGCAACTTTGGTGACACCCTGGATCTGTTCAATGGGAGTGATAGCATCTCCGACATTAAGTTTATTCCACCAGAAGGTAGTGGGTGTATTAGTGCCTTTAGGAGCCGATTTAATCGACTTTTGATGAGTGAGTGTCTCGTCATCTAGGATGTCTTCAAGATTAAAACTGTACAGTTGAGTGATTGAATTAAACTTGTATAGCTCAATGGGTGCATCACTCAAATTGATTAGCCGTACTGGTACTCTACAATTTGAGACAGTGACAATACTTCTGGCAGCTTTTACCAGGGACTGTCCTTCAATTGGGATGGAGTCAAGAAGCTCTTCATAGTCTTCGTTGTTAATTCCTGGTCGAGCTCAGCACCAGACTAAAGTCTCGCTGTTGGCCGACAGGGCAACTGGCCGTGCGTCGGTGATACGCACATGGCAGATCTCAACTCTACAGTTGGCAAACTTCTGTTGGGCACAGAGCACTTTGATAGTCCATTGAACAGCTTTCCAGTAAGGGGAAGAAGCAGAAGGGAGAGAAGCATGCAATGAAGCGAGCAATTCAGGAAACAAATGTCGCATAACATTCAAGCCTAGCACTACTCCTCACAACATTACAACTTGACCTGGTAACTTACGATCCCCAGTTTGGATGATGTGTTCCCAGTAGCCTAGCTGGGGAACAGATTGACCATTACTTGCAATCACAAATAAATTCGCTTTGCCCAATGGAATCAGAATACCATAGTCCCAATTATTCTCAAAAGTTTGGCAGTCAATGGTGGTGACTCGTGAACCAGTGTCTAATAAAGCTTCTGGAGTGCCCCCAGACACAGGGCCACAGGTTCTCTTGGTACCGGTCCTCTCTGTCTCAGTCCTAGGATTGTCACGGTGGCTGAACCCGGTTCGTGACCCTACTAAGGGGCGCCCAATGAAAGGGTGGTAGAAGTTGTTAGGTGTTTGTGACGCCACCTGTGGTATTCGGTCAGAGTGACCGACGTTGCTTGGGGTCCGCTGGGGGTGATGTGATAGCAGCTAGATGGTATACCTTCCCACAGGTGAAGTAGGTCCCCAGGGCTTCCCAGTGGTGTAGGTGGCGATGGTGTGAGGCGCAGTTAATAACGAGGACACAGGGTTGCAGTCTCTTTACCTCTTTACTGGTGACTTCAGGATCCTCAATCCGTAGCACTGTTAACAGGGCTGGCTGAGACCGGCCGGTCCGAAGGCACATCCAGAGTTCCCTTTGCAGGTGGAATGGCTAGGACGCACCCATTTGACGGGAAGGCTCGGAGCTATTCTGGGACCCTAGAGACGCCCCTCTCCATGCTTGCCCCCTATGTCTTCTTAGGTGATGTATGTTAGACAGCCAACCTGTAATCAACTGTCCTGCCTCTGTTTGAAGTAATGCTTGGAGTCAGTTACTTCCTCGGCGTTCTGGCCACCGGCTACGCGCCTCAGTAGGATGTTGCCGATCTCTGGGCACGACTCCTAGTGGTTCTCCTTTGTGCTTTGATCTCGTTTCTCACTTCTCCACAATATACTTTGCTTTGTGTCCTTTCTTTAGATGCCGCCGCAAGGTTGTGCAGGCGCGGCTCTGTAACAATCTGTCCTTGTCGCTAAGTCTCCGCCAGGTTCCCACGCCTGACAGGGACCCCTCTAAATCTTCCCCGCAACACCCCCTGCCACGGGATGTTGCCTGGACAAAACCCAGCCAGCTTCTGACTAACTTCCTATCCAACCCCCAGTTTTACCAAAGTGTGAGGAGTGGCCTAATAAATAGAACCTTTTGCTCCCCCTAGTGGCCAGAGTGTGAAGTGTAGGGTGTGACTGTGATACCTGGTCAGGTGAACTCCTTTATTGCCATCAGACGTACCATCACTCCCCTTAGTGGCAGAGCGACACTACTGCAACGACCAGGTCTCTGGGGCGCTGCACTTCTAAGGGTACACCATCAATCCATATGGTTATATATGGGCATTTGGAGATGAACCTGGAGACCCATTGTGATGGTCGCTCTGGGCCTTTGGATTTACCTCCCAAGGTGCAGCCCTTGGCCTCAGGGGTGGCCCATTTAAGTTATAGCATTGTTACCTATATTGCCCAGGACACTCACAATAAGTACAGTAGACATAATCTCCAGATGGAAGCCCTCCAGCACCTGGGTGACTAGAACGTGGCCATGGGAACACTGCCTAAGTTATGGATGATTCAAATTGTGCAGGGAATTGGCTTTTTAGTTCCTTCAAGGCTTGGCATACAGAGTCAAGAACTTTATCAAGTGCATCTGTGGTAATAGGAATTAGACCGAGAGTAGGGGCTGGCACGGACTCTGTGGACTGCACTGCATAAGTGGAGCAGGTGAAAGTGGAGATACGGTAAATATTCTGGCAGCCTTGTCTGGAGAACAAGGAGCAAGAGCATAGTGGGGACAAGGTGAGTCATTACCCACTACCTGCAGTGCTAGTGCTTTAAAGTCTAAGAAAGTCATGTTGGTGTTTTGTGCTACTAGCATGCGGAGTTGACTTTTTACAAGTCTGGAATTTGCACCTTCTATGAATCTGTCAGTGATTATGCTTTCTGTAGCAGCAGGATCTAGATTGTCTATTTGCTGTAAATCCCTGTATGCAGACTGAAGGGCTAATGCATAGTACCAGAGGGTCTCACCTGGTTCCTGACGTCAGTTGTAAAATGCTAGATGAACCTCGGTAGACGACTGGCACTCAAATTCTTTTCTCAGGCGGGTGAGGATCTTTTCTATGCTGGTCTTTTCAGTAGATGGCCAGGAACGGCCTTCTTCAGCCACTGGACCTTCAAGCTGGCCCAGGAGAAGTTGTACTCGCTGATGGGGAGAAAGTGAGAAGAGTTCAAGGGTGTGCATTATCTTTTCTTTGAACCCAGCAAGTGTATGGGGATCTCCTCTGTAGATTGAGAGCCTAGAGGTTCCTATGAAGAATGGCATGCCAGTGGCCATGACAGGGGCTGGAACAAGGATGTCAGCATTAGCCTGTAAAACTGAAACACTAGCTGATGATGATAATGGTGCAGAGTTAGTGGACTCTGCCTGGTCATTATGAAAAGGGTAAGACATTTTGGTGTTAATACCGGTACTGTCTTTTTAAGAATAAGGAAGACGCTGTAGCTTTAAGAAATGCACAATTAAACAGCAACAGAGTTTGTGAAGTGGAAGGCTCACCCTCTTGAACATAGCACTGCTGGAAATGAGAATTTTCACTTATCTGTATAACCTGGGAGGCAGGAGAGGAGAGAAGCTATTGCAGAAGTGAGTCGCAGTGTGTGCAAAACAGGCAGGCACCATCCAGCCGTGAGAAACTTGAGGATCACAGTTCTTGGCTTCACCCACGAATACAAGCAGCTGCAGCAAGACAGTCTTTAGCAATAATCTGTAGCAAGATAAAGGTTAATGAGCAGTGCTGGGACTGGTAGTGCAGTAACAGTAAATAGGCCTTGCAAGGACCAGGCCAAACGTTCCCTGCTATCCACCCCCACATGGTGTCGGCAACCAAAGGAGTCATGACACACACCAGTCTCGGGGATAACAGTTGCTTTTACTTCAGCAGGAATGTGAATTATAACTTGGAACAAATAAGGAACAGTCTCTCATGGATAGTCTACAGTAATTACAGTTCACACTTAGATGCTGAAATGTGATTGGTGTCTGGAGCTTTAAGAGCACTCGACAGTGTCTTTTGATAGCTTACAGTAGGAGGTAGATGCAGCAATTAGAGGTTACAGACCTGTACTTGGGGTTAACTCCACAATGTGTCACGGCATGTGACCAAGTACTTATAGGTGAATGTAAAAACTGATGTGATTCCAGTCAGAAAGACTTTAGAATGATGTCTGTACAGGTTAGGCTACTTTCACACTAGCGTTTTCTGCAATCCATCACAATGCGTCGTTTTGCAGAAAAAACGCATCCTGCAAAAGTGCTTGCAGGATGCGTTTTTTCCCCATAGACTTGTATTGACGATGCATTTGCGACGGATTGCCACACGTCGCATCCGTCGAGCGACGGATGCGTCGTGCTTCTGCGGACCGTCGGGAGCAAAAACGCTACATGTAACGTTTTTTGCTCCTGACGGACCGCTTTTTCCGACCGTGCATGCGGTCACGCTAGTGTGAAAGTAGCCTTAGAGAGGGAACCCAGGCTCTTAGGCCTGCAGGAAATCTTGTATTGAAAACAGCCTCCACATGTGTTCTACTCTCCCTGAGGGCATCCCTCAGACTAAAGAACATTCAGGACTTGCCTGGAAAACAGCTCCTCCTATTGACCATGTGACAAGGAGCTGGCCAATTGGACACCGAATTCACATCTCAAATCCTTACAAAACAATAATTATGAGTCACTGTACACTTTCACTATGAGATTACCTCAGAAAACAGCAAATGAGAAATGTATTGCATCTAAAATGGAGGTGACTAGAAATGGAGAATTACAGCTCACGAATGCAGGGGATAATGTAGAGGGTCAGTTAGAGAGCGAGCTGTGGTCTACAGATGCTACTCACAATCCAGGATTACTTAAAGGGAAGGACACACTTGCGACTTGGTCACTACACTGCGATGCTTGAGCGAGCACTGAATAGAGGCAAGCATGCTTGCTCATCACTAGTAGTAATATCATACGCCGGCGACATGTGCGCTGACGTCAGCTGCCGACCTGTAATTGGCTGGTGGCTGTTGACTGTTGCCGTGATGGAGGATGTCCTCCCACACAGCAATAGATGTTAACTGAACTGGCAGACTCCTGCTCACCGGTAAGGGCAGTAATGCTCTGATGATGGCCCTGGTTCTACATATGGTAAAATTGATGAAAGCTTTATTCTTCAAGTAAGTACGATTACAGCAATACCACATTGTGTGTGAGCAAAGGGTCTGACTGACTATTTATGACCATGTGACATTTCAGTTTTTCTTTTTTAATACATTTGCAAACATTTCTACATTTGTTTTTTTCAGTCAAGATGGGGTGCATTAATGAGAAAAAAATGAACTTTTACCAAATGGCTGCAATGAAACAAAGACTGAGAAATTTATAGGGGTATGAATACTTTCCATACCAACTGTATGCACTTTTTTTGTTTTTACAAACTTGTAAGTATTTACTAATATAACTTTCCACACAGACTTTCCTCTGCTCCTAGCATTCACATGGTATGTTCATGCACCCAGCTCTCCAGCCTGCTCTCCTGCCTTGTCTGTCTATGAAGTGCACATAGTACATCACCCAACTTTCCACACAGACTTTCCTCTGCTCCTGGCATTCTCATGGTATGCCTTTCAGCTAAACCCAGCTTACCCCTGTGTTATTTATGACCTTGTTTACTCAGGCCTGATTGTATACATCTGGTCCACCCTTAATTCTCTGACCAAGATGAGCAGAGACCATTCCTCTCTGCTTCATACCTGAATGCACTTAGTTGTACTTATATTGCATAGCACAAGTCTGCAATGACTTTAGTCTGCTGTGTGATTCCTATAAGTGTGTCCTAGACGTGTGAAGATTAATTTAGATTTAAAACCAGAATTGAACCAGAAGGGAACTGAAGGTAACTGTACACAGTCACTGTAAACAATGTTTCTGTTTGTTTTCACTTTCACCCTTAGGCCATGTTCACACAGTGCGTTTTTTACTGCGGAACCGCAGCGGTTTTGCCGCTGCGGTTCCGCAGCTGATTTCCATGCAGGGTACATAACAATGTAACCCTATGGAAAACAGTCACTGCTGTGCACATGATCCGTAATTTCGTTTAAAAAGCCGTGCAGAATAGCTGCGGCAAAAAAGAAGGAGCATGTCACTTCTTTTTCCTGAACCGCAGCGGTTCTGCACCCATAGACCTCCATTGTGAGGTCAAAATCGCAGTAAAACCCGCAGATCAAAAATATATCTGCGGGTTTTACTGCGATTTGATGTGCAGAACCGCTGCAGCAGGAAGTGCGGGGGAGCGGGCGGAAGTGCGTGGGCGGAGTGTGGCTGCCCCCCCGTGCTCCGATCCCGCCCCCCCGTGCTCCGATGCTCCGATGCCCCCCCGTGCTCCGATGCCCCCCCCCAGTGCTCCGATGCCCCCCCCGTGCCCTAATCTCCCCCCCTTATACTTACCCGGCGTCCCGGTGTCCGTCCGGCCGTCTTCTCCCTGGGCGCCGCCATCTTGCAAAATGGCGGGCGCATGCGCAGTGCGCCCGCCGAATCTGCCGGCCGGCAGATTCGCTCCAAAGTGCATTTTGATCACTGAGATATAACCTATCTCAGTGATCAAAATAAAAAAATAGTAAATGACACCCCCCCCCACTTTGTCACCCCCATTGGTAGGGACAATAAAAAAATTAAGAATTTTTTTTTTTTTCACTAAGGTTAGAATAGGAGTAGGGGTAGGGTTAGGGGTAGGGTTAGGGTTAGGGGTAGGGTTAGGGTTAGGGGTAGGGTTAGGGGTAGGGTTAGGGGTAGGGTTAGGGGTAGGGTTAGGGTTAGGGTTAGGGGTAGGGTTAGGGGTAGGGTGTTTTCAGCCATTTTAGCCCTAAAAAGCTTCCTAGGAAACACACAGTCTCTGCATAGAAAACTGCATAAAAAAAGGATAAAAAAACGCATCAAAAAACGCATCAAAAAAGGACAAAAAAAAGGACCAAAAAAAGGATCTGCGTTTTCTGCCAAGAGCTGCAGTTTTTTAAAAAAACTGTCCTGAAAAAAAAAGGATGGAAATCCTGAACGTGTGAACATACCCTTATAATTCTTCACTTTCTGCAAACTCCTCTAATCCCTACTTCTAGTAAAGAACTGTTCATCTCCTCTTCAATCCTCCCCATCCATCTCACCTCCTCCTCAGAACTGTTCCTTAACATACAATCCTCTGTCTCCAAGCACAGACAGCCACCTCATGCCTTCTCCTGCTCCCACCTGCTAACACTTTCTCTGCTCCTTCTCATTGCTGGTGATATCTCTCCAAATCCTGGTCCTCCTCACCACATCCCCACAGTCAGTTCTACCTCCCATCCATGCTCCATCACAAATTTCCGTAACCTCTCTAACCTTATACCCATTCGCCCAGCCCCCACTTCCACAGTCCCACTAACAGGAGCTCTGTGGAATGCTCGCTCTGTCTGCAACAAGCTTTCCTACATGCACAATCTTTTTGTTACTACCAAACTCTCCTTCCTTGCCATCACTGAAACCTGGCTCACTCATTCTAACACAGCCTCTCCTGCTGCACTTTCCTATGGTGGGTTCCACCTTTTTCACACACCCCGCCCCAGCAGCAAGCATGGCGGAGGAGTTGGCTTTCTCCTGTCGGGTACCTGCTCCTTCACCCCAATCCCACTGCCACCCTCTGTTACCCTCCCTTCCTTTGAGGTGCACTCTGTGCGCATCTATGCCTCCACCAACCTCCAACTGGCTGTCATTTACCGCCCCCCAGGGCCAGCCACCACCTTATTTGACCACTTTGCCACCAGGCTACTTCATTTCCTTTCTGCGGACATCCCCACTATAATCATGGGCAACTTCAACATACCCATTGACACTTCCCTCTCAGCTGCCACTAAACTTCTATCTCTCACTTCCTCCTTCATCCTCACTCAATGGTCTTCTGCAGCCACTCACAAAGATGGTTACACATTGGACCTCCTCTTCACCCGCCTCTGCTCCCTATCTAACCTCTCTAACTCACTTTTTCCTCTTTCTGACCACAATCTACTCACATTCTCTTCCCTCTCCACTCCTTGTCTACAATCCCCACAAACTTGCACACCCTCGCAGAAATCTTAAACACCTTGGTCTACATTCACTCTCTGAATCCCTCCTCCCAATCACAGACATAAGTTCCCTACACAATGCGGATGACGCTGCCGCTCTATATAACACCACAATAGCTGCAGCTTTGGAATCTCTTGCCCCTCTCACCCATACCAAAGCTCACAAAATCAACCGGCAGCCCTGGCACACCAGGATGACCAAAGAACTGAGGCGAGCTTCCAGGGCTGCAGAGCGGAGATGGAAAAGATCCCACTCCAACGAGCACTTTATCGCATTCAATCAGTCCCTCACTACCTTCAAGACCACACTCGCCACAGCTAAACAAACCTACTTCTCATCTCTCATATCCTCCCTGTCTCACAACCCTAAACAGTTATTCCACACCTTCAACTCTCTGCTCCATCAACCAGCACCTCCTCCCTCCCCACTCATCTCAGCTGAAAACTTTGACTCATTTTTCAAGCAGAAGATTGAGAACATCAGAGACAGTTTTAGTCGACAACCCCCAGAGCCCTTCCTTTCAACTACCCAGCCCTCCACCTCCAAAACCAACTTCTCCACCATTACAGTCGTCATGGAGCGGGGGTGCCAACTGCAGAAACTTAGGGTGCCAACCTCCGCAGACAGGTAGCGAACAGTATTAGGGCACCTGACAGGGTCAGATAGCCTACATCGTATTCATTCCTGTGGTAATTTATATTTGTATTAATGTCTTCAAATCTGTAACAAAGTGTTTTATTAAAACTCACCACCCTACTAACCAGAATCCCTCAATGTTTATCTGCTATTTTATCCTTCTTCTCCGCTAGATTTCTAAAACTTAACATGGACAAAACAGAATTCATTGTCTTTCCCCCATCTCACGCGACCCCCCCCCCCAGCGAACCTATCCATTACAGTAAACGGCTGCCCACTCTCCCCAACCCCACAAGCTCGCTGTCTCGGGGTAATCCTTGACACTGATCTCTCCTTCAAACCGCATATCCAAGCCCTTTCCACTTCCTGCCGCCTTCAGCTCAAAAATATTTCACGGATCAGTACACTCTTAAACCAAGAATCTGCAAAAAGCCTAGTCCATGCCCTCATCATCTGCCACCTCGACTACTGTAACCTCCTGCTCTGTGGCCTCCCCTCTAACACTCTCGCACCCCTCCAATCTATTCTAAACTCTGCTGCCCGACTAATCCACCTGTCCCCCCGCTATTCCCCGGCCTCTCCCTTCTGTCAATCCCTTCACTGGCTCCCCATTACCCAGAGACTCCAGTACAAAAGCCTAACCATGGCATACAAAGCCATCCACAACCTGTCTCCTCCATACATCTGTGACCTCGTCTCCCGGTACTTTCCTGCACGCAACCTCCGATCCTCGCAAGATCTCCTTCTCTACTCCCCTCTTATCTCCTCTTCCCACAATCGCATATAAGATTTCTCTCATGCATCCCCCCTACTCTGGAACTCTGTACCACAATCAGACTCTCACCTACCATCAAAACCTTCAAAAAGAACCTGAAGACCTACCTCTTCTGGCAAGCCTACAACCTGCAGTAACCGCCGATCGACCAAACCACTGCAAGACCAGCTCTATCCTCACCTACTGTATCCTCACTCATCCCTTGTAGATTGTGAGCCCTCACGGGCAGGGTCCTCTCTCCTCCTGTACCAGTTGTGACTTGTATTATTCAAGATTATTTTACCTGTTCTTATTATGTATACCCCTCCTCACATGTAAAGCGCAATGGAATAAATGGCGCTATAACAATAAATAATAATAATAATTTATTTTCATTTTATTATTATTTATTTTATGATTTGTTTTATATTTTTTACATTTTAATTTTTTTTAAATCAATTTTACTTAGTACCTTTATCGTACTTTAACTTTTATTTGTCCGATCACTGGTGTAATGTATTTGCATTGCATCAGTACTGCAATGCATTAAACCTGTCAATGAGACAATTGCAGAACTGATTTCAGACCATGCTCTCATCATGGACTAACAGGCAAGCTGTAGCTGGCTGACCTGGATGTCATTATATGACCTGTGGTTGCTATGGCAATGATTGTCAGCCCATAATAACTTCGCAAGGGTACCAAGCCCCCTCCCAGCCTCCTAAATGCAATAAATGCTATTTATTGCGGCATTTAGCAAACTAAACAGCCAGGGGTGGAGTGAGCACTGCTATTAGCTGTGACAGCTGGGGCTCAGCTATCACGCAAGCCGAGTTCCCAGTGGCGATAGCTCAGGCACAGCACCATGATGTACCCATACGTCAAAGGTCTTCAACCCATTTGCAAACATGACGTATAGGTACGTCAAATGTCTCCAAAGCTTACAATCAATAGGAAATAGGGGGGACATAAAAAGTGAAATGTGATGATAGTGTATGAGTCTGCTAACCATATAATAAGGGCAGGGGCTGTCATAACATTGGTGCAACCTGTGCAGCCACATAAAGGTCCATTATAATGAGCTATTGGGTTGCAAAGGGCCTGTATATTGTTCTTGCACAGCGGCCCTTGTTTGTTTTTGTCTGCCCCTGAATACGGGTATTGAAGAGAAGCTTAAGGAACTAGTCATTAGCCAGTATGTGTATATTTTCATATAAGAAGTATGAGTATGAGTAAACATCATTTAGATTTGTGAGGTGATGTGATAAGCCTGTCTAAGAAGATCTGTCTTTTGGGCATGCTTAAAACTAGGACTACTGAGAATTATTTGGATTGTCTTGGGTAGTGGATTCCAGAGAATAGGTGCAACATGAGAAAAGTCTTATAGGTGGGAGTGAGAGGTATGGATTATGAAGGATGTTAGTCTTGGATCATTAGCAGAATGGAGAGTACAGGTAGGGTGGTAGACACAGATGAGGGAGGAGATAGATTCACAGGAGCAAGGAAATTCCAAGCACTGATTAGGCAAGCATGGATTTACCATCAGATTTGGCACAAAAGCTGATATCCATCTGTCACTGTGAATTGCAGAAGTCTTGCAAAATAACTGTCAATACTGCAAATATTGAGTTTTTGCATAAACATGATGTATTTGTTAATGAAAGTTTAAAAACTTTTTAAATACTTATACATTTACTTCATGAACCATAGAAACATCTTACTAAAAACACTAAAACAGCAAGAGTAAGAGATAGATGCTACTGCGCAGGCGCTGCCACCGGTGCCATTTTGCTGGATGTAAAAAATTTCTCCAAGCCTCACAATAGCCACAATATTATAGATATTAACAACAATAACGCATATCAACAATATTCTCAGCAATAATATTAACACTGTTATATGCATTATGTGAAATAAGGGGCAAAGCACTGAGGGATCAGGAATGTAAGCAGAGCACCACATAAAGCCCTGCCCACAGCCCCATCCACAGGTCGCTCCTAAGAGCAAGAATCTCATTAACTGAAAACTGCAAATAAAGATTAAAAAACAACCACAAGATGGATTTCAGCAACCAAGATATAATTTTAATCAGAATAACGGTGCCAACCTGACAGTGTCTGTAGTTTAGTGATCAAAATCCTGCGGACAGTTTCCCTTTAATACCATGCTAAATATAGAAACGGAGAGTACGGTGAAAGGCACTTGTCTGCAAATACTGCTGTTTTATAACTGTATGGACATCGTTGTTGGTCACAAAGTCACTACTATCTTCCAGGGAAATTTCAGCAATTCTCACTAAATGATTAGACTTTTTCCAACGGATTGCGAGTGTCGAACTCTCCAGGCATAGACCAATCCTCCAAATTCAGGCAGCATGATTCAGAATCTGGCTCCACAGGTATGCAGCCAGGTATGTTTTTCTCTGAAACACCCTAGCATTTCTGAGAAAACATAGTTTGAAGTACATAGGAGAGACCTGTCAATCACCTAGAGTGGAGTAGGAAGAAGGTGGCTAGGGACTACGCTGGACTAGTCTTTTCTGTCCCTATAGTCCTCAGCCATGGTTTCAAACCACACTTCGGCATTTCAGAGAAAAACATATCTGGTTACAATTGTTCAGCCAGCAGACAGGCTGACCGTGGTTTGGGCAGTATGAATCAAGTGACAGGTTCCCTGTGAATAATGAGAATTCTATATACAATGTAGAACCAGAGGAAATGATCCAAGACAAGAAAGATATAGTATACTTGGAGATTGCGCCTCTTAAATATGCTCCATTGTACAGAGGGAATGTTCTAAGATTAACCCCTTCATGACCTTGGGATTTTCCGTTTTTCCGTGTTCGTTTTTCGCTCCCCTCCTTCCCAGAGCCATAACTTTTTTTTATTTTTCCGTCATTATGGCCATGTGAGGGCTTATTTTTTGCGAAACAAGTTGTACTTTTGAACGACGTCATTGGTTTTAGCATGTCGTGTACTAGAAAATGGGAAAAAAATTCCAAGTGAGGTGAAATTGTAAAAAAAGTGCAGTCCCAAACTTGTTTTTTGTTTGGCTTTTTTGCTAGGTTCACTAAAACCTAAAACTGACCTGCCATTGTGATTCTCCAGGTCATTACGAGTTTATAGACACTTAACATGACTAGCTTATTTTTTGTGGTGAAAGTGGTGAAAAAAAATTCCAAACTTTGCTAAAAAAAAAAAAAATTGTGCCATTTTCCGATACCTGTAGTGTCTCCATTTTTGGTGATCTGGGCTCGGTTGAGGGCTTATTTTTTGCGGGCCGAGCTGGCATTTTTATACCATTTCGGTGCAGTTACTTTCTTATGATCACCTGTTATTGCATTTTAATGCAATGTCTTGGCGACCAAAAAAACGTAATTCTGGTGTTTCAAATTTTTTTCTCACTACGCTGTTTAGCGATCAGGTTAATGCTTTTTTTATTGATAGGTCGGGCGTTTCTGAACACGGCGATACCAAATATGTGTAGGTTTGATTTTTTTTTTTTTTATTGATTTATTTTGAATGAGGCAAAATGGGGGGTGACTTAAACTTTTATATTTTTTTTATTTTTTTCACTTTTTTTCACTTTTTTTAACTTTTGGCATGCTTCAATAGCCTCCATAGGAGGCTAGAAGCTAGCACAACTAAATCAGCTCTGCTACATAGCAGCGATCATTACATCGCTGCTATGCACCAGAAATGCAGGTGTGCTGTGAGCGCCGTCCACAGGGTGGCGCTCACAGCTACCGGGGATCAGTAACCATAGAGGTCTCAAGGACCTCTATGGTTACTATACAGAAGCATCGCTGACTCCCGATCATGTGACGGGGGTCAGCGATGCGCTCATTAAAGCGCCGATTAAATGCCGCTGTCAGCGGCTTTTAACTAGTTAATAGCAGGGGGTGAATCGCAATTTCACCTGCCGCTATTGCGGGCACATGTCAGCTGTTGAAAACAGCTGACATGTCCCGGCTTTGATGCGGGCTCACCGCCGGAGCCCGCATCAAAGCGGGGGTTCTGACCTCGGACGTACTATCCAGGCCGAAGTCAGAAAGGGGTTAAACATGAACAGTATAGTTTGTAATATATGAGATCTAAAAACGTATTTCAGCACATACTTTTCACACATTACAGCATTTTCTGATTTGTATCTTTTTTTCTGCTGAAACAATTGCTTTAAACTTCCGGCTTTGTTTTAAATCATCAGCATGGGTTTCCTTAATGCTGAAAAATTGTATTTCCCACGTTCTGTCTAATCCCATTGGGTAAGTAATAAATGTTTTGACTGCTTCTTGATAATCACCTCCTTGTAGTAAAATATATGGCAGGAAATACAGTTGACAGCCATAAAAAATAATATCTAATCTAAACGCAATAATACTTTTTTCCTTTAGGAATATTTGTTGTCTAAAAATCATATGTATCTCCATTTAGCTTTTTGGGTTTCTATTGTAGATGCACGGTTATTTGCAGATAGAACTGAGCTACTATTAAAAGAAATTTCCATCGTTACTCTTTCAAGAGATTATTTCTGCAGCCAATCTATGTAACTGCAGATCATTTGTATCATGACAATGTGCAATGTGGACACTGTCAAGATTCTGCTCTATTTCTAATCTATCCCCCACAGTCTTGTAAACTACTCCCCAACTAGATTCTCCTCTTCTTGTGTCAATGTTACGATTCTGTTAATCGGCAACCATGTAGTTAATGATGGGTTCACATCGATGTGTGAGATAAATGTGATCCAGTGCTGCATTTTCATAACAATTAAAGTATAAATTGGTAGATAAAAGTATTCTTTGAAAAATGTAATACACCTGTCAGTACAAAGCCCATTGATAATTTGTATACCTTCTAAACATAATAAAAAGTCATTCCATTGTTTTAGATGCCAGCAGCCTTCTCTTTCTCTACATATATTTGCAATAGGATTTTGTTACAAATTTAATCTAACTAAATAATTCACAACGTCACAGTAATTCTGATCCTCTGTGTTTCAAATTCCACAATTTTTTACAAATAATTAAGTGATGTAGAATTATTTACATAGTATAAATGTTCCCATTGACCTTTGACTTGAGATCTATATCTGATGCATATCCCTAGGCTAAAAGTTTGACCTTGAAAGTCTTACAGAGTTGAGAAATTTGCATTCAGGAAGCACTTCATCAACTAAAGTTTCTGGATGACTAGTTAAATAAAGATAGTGAACTGAAAGTCACATTCACTTTTACTGAAATTAGAAAGAATGTATGTCCAATGTGGGAAATCTGACTTTATCTAAGTATCCCTGTTTGCAGTGCTTCAACTCAAATATTGAAAACATTAAAGTTTATTATGTATTCTTTTTATTTTTGTGACTGCAAAGTGCTAGTAGTGTATTGGTATGAATTAGGATTTTTTTCTGGTATAAGGCGCAATGGGGTCCTTAAAGACTGTATTATTGCCCCAAAGGACTTATTGTGCTACTATGAGGTGCCTGCATGCAGCACTATGGCCGCAATTTATCAAGACAGGGATTCTTCACAACTGTCTTGACAATCTTGATTGGGGGTTTGTTGGAGTCAAATAATCCTGATTCATTCAGAGTAGGGTTGAGCGAAACGGGTCGGCCAGATTCAGAAGTCGCCGACTTTTGGCAAAGTCGGGTTTCATGAAACCCGACCCGACCCCTGTGTGGGGTCGGCCATGAGGTCGGCGGTCTTCTGATCTGGTATCGGAATTCCAATACCGAGTTCCGATATGTTTGCGATATCGGGAATCGGTATCGGAATCCATATTTAAGTGTAAAGTAAAGAATAAAAATAAAAAATATTGATATACTCACCCTCGGACGCGCCCTGGTTCTAACCCGCAGCCTTCTTTCCTAAGAATCAGTGCCTGAAGGACCTTAGATGACGTCGCGGCTTGTGATTGGTCACGTGACGCCCATGTGACCGCTCACGCGACCAATCACAAGCCGCGACATCATCGAAGGTCCTTCAAGCGCTCATTCTTAGGAAGGAAGGCTGCCGGTGAGAACCAGGGCGCGTCCGAGGGTAAGTATATCAATATTTTTTATTTTGATTCTTTATTTTACACTTAAATATGGATCCCAGGGCCTGAAGGAGAGTTTCCTCTCCTTCAGACCCTGGGAACCATTAGAAACCCAATGCACTGCATTGGGTTTCGTGTTTCGGCCGACCCCGACCCCGACTTTTCTATAGGATCGGCCGATTTCACTCGACCCGACTTTTGAAAAAGTAGGGTTTCGTGAAACCCGACCCGATCCTATAAAAAGAAAAGTCGCTCAACCCTAATTAAGAGGCATAAGCCTCTTAATGAATTTGGCACGTCTGACAAGTGGTGTGCATCTCACCACAAATATTACTCCAGTCAGAGACTGGAATAAGTTTCCTCGTGTAAGGTACACCACAATTCAGGATAAAATAGATGAGCAGTGGGATTAAGCCCCCATGCTGCCTCTGTCCCTCCCTTAGATCAGCCTAATTTAGAAGAGCTGGGAGAAACAGGCATGAAAATGCCAAAGTCTTAACATTTTTGTGTAACATCAAGTTTCACAAAAAATTTGAAACTTAATAAAAGTGCTTTACGAACACTTCGGTGAAGCTGGACCTGTTTCCTCCTAGAACTGCATTGAGAATAGCTCAAATATTACAGCATCTTCTTGTGTATAGTACATTTTTCACATATTATAATAAATTCTTATATGAATCCATGAGTGTAGAACCTTTCTGGGTTTCTGTATTAAAACCTTAACTTCATTCAAACTATTGTATTACTATTACATGGTAATCATTCAGAAAATTGTTGTAATACTATATAATGATGATGGCATGGTCACAGCAGCTGTGTCAGTGACATCTGAATTGGGAGAATGCTGCTAAATTACACTGCTCAAAAAATAAAGGGAACACTTAAACAGCAAAATTTAACTCCAAGTCAATCACACTTCCGTGAAATCAACCAGTTGTGAATCAATTTCTACTGCTGTTGCGCCAAAGGAACAGTCAACAGGTAGAAATGATAGGCAATCCACAAAACGACCCCAATAAAGGAGTGGTTCTGTGGGTAATGACCACAGACCATTTCTCTGTTCTAGCGCTTTTTGGCTGTTGTTTTGGTCACTATTGCTTTTTGACATTGCTCTCACCCTTAGAAGTACTGTACAGTGGCATGAGGGGGTGTCTACAATACAAAGAAGGTGCTCAAGTAAGGCAGCACATGCAGGATGACACATCAATGCAAACTGTGACAAGTCAGCTCAGTGTCCAGAGCATTGAGAGATACCAGGAGACAGGCCAGTACACCAGGAGATGTGGAAGGGGCTGTAGGAGGGCAAAAACCCAGCAACAGGACTGCTACCTCCTCGCTTGTGCAAAGAGGAACAGGAAAAACATGTCAGAGCCCTGCAAAATGACCTCCTGCAGGCTACTAACATCCATGTATTTGCTCAAACTATCGGAACAGACTCCATGAGGGTGGTATGAGGGTCTAACTTCCACAAGTGGTTGTTGTGCTTACAGCCCAACATTGTACAAGGCAATTAGCATTTGCCAGACCACATCAACATTCACCCTGTGTTCTTTATTATTGAGGACAGGTTCGCACTGAGCACATGTGACAGACGTGACAGTCTGGAGACGCTGTGGAATACTTTCTGCTGCCTGCAACACCCTCCAGCATGACCAGTTTGGCAGTGGGTCAGTAATGTTATGGGGAGGCATTTCTTTGGAGAGCCATATGCTAGTCACAGATATCCAGACTGCCACAAGGTACCGGAATGAGATTTTCAAACCCATTGTGAGACCATATGCAGGTGCAGTGGTTCCTGGGTTCCTTCTAATGCATGACAATGCTAGGCCTTATGTGGCTGAAGTGTCAGCAGTTCCTGCATAATGAAGGCATTGATGCTTTGGATTAGTCTGCCCATTCCGCAGACCTGAATTCAATCGATCACATCTGGGACATTTTATCTCGTTCCATCCACCAACGCTATATTGCACCACAGACTGTCGAAGAGTTGACTGATGCTTTAATCCAGGTCTGGGAGGAGATCCCTCAGGAAAATATCTGCTGCTTCATCAGGACCATGCCCAGGAATTGTAGGGAGGTCATAAAGGCAAATGGAGGCCACACACACTACTACATATAGTGGCATGATACTGTGTCAACAACCCACAGTCATTGCTCACGTTCGGCAGCTCATTCAGGATGGCACATCAATGCAAGCTGTAGCAAGATGGGTAGCTGTGTCTGTCTGCACAGTATCCAGAGAATGGATCAGATACCAGTAGACAGGCCATTACACAAGGAGATGTGGAGGGGCCATAGGAGGGCAACAACCCAGCAGCAGGACTGCTTCCTCCTTCTTTGTGCATGCAAGAACAGAAGGAGCAGTGTTAGAGCCTTGCAAAATGACCTCCAGCAAGCCACTAACATCCATGTGTCTGCTCAAACTTTCAGAAACAGACTCCATGATGGTGGTATGAGGATCAAACGTTCAGCCCAGCCGAACACCATGCAGGGTGATAAGCGTTTGCCACAGAACATCAAGATTGATAGATTCAACATTGGCACCCTGTGCTTTTCACGGATGAAAGCAGATTAGATTTCAGCACATGTGACAAACATGGCAAAGACTGAAAATGCCGTGGAGAAGGTTCTCCTACCTGAACATCCTCCAGCTTGACAAGTTTGGCTGTGGGTCAGTAACGGTGCGGGGAACCATTTCTTTGGACGGCCACACAGCCCCCCATGTGCTATCCATAAGGACCCTGACTTTCATTAGGAACCAGGTTGAGCTCCTCAGAGCCATTGTGAGACAATATGCAGGTGAACAAGGCACTGTGTTGCTTGTGATGCATCACAATACTAGGCTTCATGTGGTTGAAGTGTGTCAGCAGTTCCTGCATGATAAAGGTATTGATGCTATGGACTGACCTGCCCGTTCCCTAGAATTGAATCTAATCGAGCACATCTTGGACATTGTGCCTCATTCCATCCAACAATGCCACGTTGCACAACAGACTGTCCAGGAGTTGATTGATCCTTTAATCCAGGTCTGGGAGGAGATCCCTCAGAAGAACATCTGAAGCGTCATCAGAACCATGGGTAGGCATTGTAGGGAGGTCATCCAGGCAAGCAGAGGCCAAGCACACTACTGAGCATCATTTCCTCGTCTTGAGGCATTTCCACTGAAGTTGGATCAACCTGTAATTTGATTTTCCACTTTGATTTTGAGTATTATTTCAAATCCAGACTTCCATGGGATATTCATTTTTGATTTGCATTGATTATTTTTATATTTTATTGTTCTCATCATATTCCACTATGTAATGAATAAATATTTGCAACTGGAATATTTCATTTAGTGATATCTAGGATGTGGTATTTTAGTGTTCCCTTTATTTTTTGAGCAGTGTATAACTATGCCCCTGAGTGGCAGGGATTGTTATGAAAAATCAATGCTCAAAAAATGACCACATCATCATAAATAGGGACACTTCCAAAATCATAAACATATCCAAAGAAAGGGGAAGTACATCAAACAAGTAAAATCAAAGATATTTATTGATTTATAAGTTATAATAGTAAATAAAATATATAGACAGGCATTAGGGATGCTAGAAAATTATGGAATAAATTGCTAAAGTGCTAATGCATGTGTGCAAATCTATAATATAACGCTGGGAGCGTCACTCTGTCCGAAGCCTTTATAGACTGCGCAGGCGCAAGCGCCGGCGCAGCCTGGGCCTCACAGAGTGACGCTCCCGGGAGATCGCGGTGTGCGTTCACACTGAACGCACACCGTGATCTCCAACAGAGAAGCAGGGACCGGCAGGAGGGTAAGTATCGGCCATATTCACCTGTCCTGCGTTCCACCGCTGAGCGCCGCCATCTTCCCGGTCTTCGGCCTGTGACCTTCAGTTCAGAGGGCGCGATGACGCGCTTAATGCGCGCCGGTGCCGCCCACTGACTGACCAGTCACAGCCAAGAGACCGGGAAGATGGCGGCGCCCAGCGGTGGAACGGGACAGGCAGGTGAGTATAGTAAGTGCTGGGGGGCCTGAGCTGGCGGCGATACCGGCACCTCACCCCCACAACGCGCCGGTGTCCCCGCCTGCTCAGGCCCCCGGATGGGTGCAGCACATGACAGGATGGGGACGCAGGATGGTTGCAGCACATACCAGGATGGGGACGCAGGATGGGGACGCAGGATGGTTGCAGCACATACCAGGATGGGGACGGAGGATGGGGATGCAGGATGGTTGCAGCACATACCAGGATGGGGACGCAGGATGGGTGCAGCACATACCAGGATGGGGACGCAGGATGGGTGCAGCACATGACAGGATGGGGACGCAGGATGGGTGCAGCACATACCAGGATGGGGACGCAGGATGGGTGCAGCACATACCAGGATGGGGACGCAGGATAGGTGCAGCACATGACAGGATGGGGACGCAGGATGAGTGCAGCACATACCAGGATGGGGACGCAGGATGGGTGCAGCACATGACAGGATGGGGATGCAGGATGGGGACGCAGGATGGGTGCAGCATATACCAGGATGGGGACGCAGGATGGGTGCAGCACATGACAGGATGGGGACGCAGGATGGGGACGCAGGATGGGTGCAGCACATGACAGGATGGGGACGCAGGATGGGTGCAGCACATGACAGGATGGGGATGCAGGATGGGTGCAGCACATGACGGGATGGGGGCGCAGGATGGGTGCAGCACATGACAGGATGGGGACGCAGGATGGGTGCAGCACATGACAGGATGGGGACGCAGGATGGGTGCAGCACATGACAGGATGGGGACGCAGGATGGGGATGCAGGATGGGTGCAGCACATACCAGGATGGGGACGCAGGATGGGTGCAGCACATGACAGGATGGGGCGCAGGATGGAGCAGCACATGACAGGATGGGGGCGCAGGATGGGTGCAGCACATGACAGGATGGGGACGCAGGATGGGTGCAGCACATGACAGGATGGGGACGCAGGATGGAGCAGCACATGACAGGATGGGGGTGCAGGATGGGTGCAGCACATGACAGGATGGGGACGCAGGATGGGGACGCAGGATGGGTGCAGCACATGACAGGATGGGGACGCAGGATGGAGCAGCACATGACAGGATGGGGGCGCAGGATGGGTGCAGCACATGACAGGATGGGGACGCAGGATGGGTGCAGCACATGACAGGATGGGGACGCAGGATGGGTGCAGCACATGACAGGATGGGGACGCAGGATGGGTGCAGCACATAACAGGATGGGGACGCAGGATGGGTGCAGCACATGACAGGATGGGGACGCAGGATGGGTGCAGCACATGACAGGATGGGGATGCCGGATGGAGCAGCACATACCAGGATGGAGACCATATACCAATATAAATGCTCGCCACCCGGGCGTAGAACGGGTTCAATAGCTAGTATTATATAACATAGAAGGGATGGTAAAGAAAATTGTTGCAAACAAAATTGCAATTAAAGGCAAATCTTTGTACATGAATTTCTCTAGTCAGATACCACAGTGGTTACATATTATTTATGTAAAAGTGCCAGAAAATGTTTTAAAAAGTGTAGTTGAAAAAGTTTTAAGTGTCACATGGCTGTGAGGATATGCAACAAATAATATTGGAGTAGATTCACTGGAGACAAAAAGAAAGATTGGTAGGGAGATGTGATAAAGTGCACATGCATGAGAGGCTAAAGGCATGTAATCAGCTGGGAAAGCTACACATGATGTAAGCATGAAGACTGGTAAGGGTGTTCTAACATACAGATTGCTAATACCTGTATCATGAAGCTGCTCAGGCAAGAGAAACCCTGTTAGGTTGAACAATTAATAAATGTTCACTTAGTTGCCTACTCCTGGCACAATGGATATTTGATCAGGTGCGCACCAAAGAAATAAACATATAACAACACGCAGCCATATGTAAACTCTCCATGATCAATCTATGGCTCAGCTCCAAGGGAAAAAAGGGACTTTATTCAGTCAGGACACATGGTTATATATCCCCTGTAAGGGGGGCTCGGTTAGCTTTAAAATGGGAGTGATCGGATGCATTCCATTGGTTAGTGGGTTGGGCAATGAGCAAGTCCATGGGAGGATCCATGAGGTCATCAGGGTGGGTTGGTTCATGAGGTCATCAAGGTGGGCGTCACTGTGGGTGGATCCATGAGGTCATTAGGGTGGGCGTCATCTTGGATACCAGCCAGGCAGCCACGTGGTATGCTGAGACAGGAAATGGCAGCCATCTTTAGGGTCTCACTTTTGATCTGAGGAAGCTTGTAAGGTTAAACAATACATGTTATGGGTCGCTTCTCTCAATCTCTTACGTCTTGAGGTTAAGTATTTGATCTTATTTCTCTCCTCAACAGTCCCCCCTAAATACTTTATTAACCTCCTTTTTTTATCTTGATCCCACCATGGTTCCCTAACCCACCAGTGTTAAGTGTCATTATGACATCAGAGGCTTCATGACAATACGGATGCTATAGACACCAGAGAATGTGTGACCAATTACGGATATATCAGGAGGTATATCGGAGTGCTCTACCCGTGTCCTCGGGACTTTGCTACCTGCTGGATCTATTACTCTCCAATCTCCATGGTTTCTTAAAATACACATGTGATTCACCCTGATGTAACACATCCTAGATCTGACCATCTCGCACGGGAGGGGGGAATTGGAGTTTTCACCAGTTTGAGTCAAGTTTTCCCTTGTTGAAGACCTCCCTTTGTAGCTGGACTTTGACAATCAGGTCAGATCCTACGCTGTCCCTAACTTTCTAACAAGTTTACAATGTGAGATGGATTAAATGGCGCTATAACAATAAATAATAATAATAATAATAAAATGGATCCAGGAGGCGCTCAGCAATCCTGACCGAAGTAGGAGTAGTCAGGAGTAGGGTTGAGCGACCTTGACCTTTTTAGAGTCGAGTCGTGTTTCGCGAAACCCGACTATCTTAGAAGTCGAGACGAGTGGAATCGGCCGATTATGGCGAAAAGTCGGGTATCGCCCGAAACACAAAACCCAATGCAAGTCAATGGGGGAGCATAGTCGGCAGTGAGTGGAGGCCAGGAAAACACCTACACTGCCCATTTTAATGGCAAAAACATCCATTCTTGTTACAGAAGCTTGTCAATCGTGATTTACCTTATAATAATTGGAAGGCATTTGAAATTGGGGGTCATTTGGCTAAAGTTGTGGGGGGTAGGGCTGGTTCAAGTAATTAGTGGGCCCAGGAAATCTGGACCACGTCACGGCAGTGGAGCAGGGAGAGGTAAGTATTTAAACTTTGCAAGTGCTGTGATCCTGAGCAAGCAGGGGGGGCCCACTCGTTGGCATTGGCACTGGCACAGGGCCCCTCAAAGTACAGCGGTGTGTTTGCACGGCGGGGGCGCCTCCCACCGGCAGCAACACTTTTGCATACTATGAGAGGCCCTGTGCCAGTGACGTCGCCAACTAGTATTCCTCCCCCCACCTGATGAAGGAACCTGCACTTTCATCTGCACCTTCCTCTTTGTCCCCGTGTAAGGTGGTATGGTATGCGGGAAGAGGAACCTGACTTTCAGCAGGGTCACAATCTTGCTGTGTAGCGTGCACGGGGAATTTTGCGTTATGGGTCAATGTACCAGCAGACTCATCTATCACTGGCTGGGCAATGGGCAGGATGAGGAGGAAACACAGATATAGGCCCAAAGAATAAAGTTGGCTAAATGCAGTTCAAAATTGGTAACACAGGACTAACCAGGGGGCATTGCAGTGGAGGACAACTGGAATGAGAGGCTGACACAGAGAGTAGGCCCAAATCAGTAAGTAGTCGAAATGCAGTTCAAAATTGGCAACCGTAGTAAACAGGCGGCACAGCTTTGTTCAGTGGAGGAGAACAGCAAAGAGTGGCAGACACCGATAGTAGGCCCCAACCCAACTAGTAGGCCAAATGCAGTCTAACATTAACAACTACTTAACGAGAGCCTGAAAATGGAATTTCAGGACAGGAAACCAGGAGAACAGCAAGGAGTGGCAGACACCGATAGTAGGCCCCAAACCAACTAGTACGCCAAATGCAGTTGTTCCATTTAACCACAATTTAATGAGAGCCTGAAGATAGAAGTTCAGGAAAGGCAACCTGGAGAACACCTTGGAGTGTAACACACCATCTCTCTACACCCCATACCCAATTTGTAGGCCTAATGCAGTGTAGTTTTCTACAACTACTAAACGAGAGTCGGAAGACCGAAGCAATGTGGACGAAACCTGGGGAACACCTTGGAGTGGAACACACCATCTCTCTACACCCCATACCCAATTTGTAGGCCTAATGCAGTGTAGTTTCCAACAACTACTAAACGAGAGCATGAAGATCGAAGCAATGGACAGGAAACCTGGGGAACACCTTGGAGTGGAACACACCATCTCTCTACACCCCATACCCAATTTGTAGGCCTAATGCAGCGTAGTTTCCAACAACTACTAAACGAGAGCATGAAGATCGAAGCTCAGGAAAGGCAACCTGGAGAACACCTTGGAGTGGAACACACCATCTCTCTACACCCCATACCCAATTTGTAGGCCTAATGCAGCGTAGTTTCCAACAACTACTAAATGAGAGCATGAAGATCGAAGCAATGGAGAGGAAACCTGGGGAACACCTTGGAGTGGAACACACCATCTCTCTACACCTCATACCCAATTTGTAGGCCTAATGCAGTGTAGTTTCCAACAACTACTAAACGAGAGCCAGAAGATCGAAGCAATGGAGAGGAAACCTGGGGAACACCTTGGAGTGTAACACACCGTCTCTCTACACCCCATACCCAATTTGTAGGCCTAATGCAGTGTAGTTTCCAACAACTACTAAACGAGAGCATTAAGATCGCAGCAATGGCGAGGAAACCTGGGGAACACCTTGGAGTGGAACACACCATCTCTCTACACCCCATACCCAATTTGTAGGCCTAATGCAGTGTAGTTTCCAACAACTACTAAACGAGAGCCGGAAGATCGAAGCTCAGGAAAGGCAACCTGGAGAACACCTTGGAGCGGAACACACCATCTCTCTACACCCCATACCCAATTTGTAGGCCTAATGCAGTGTAGTTTCCAACAACTACTAAACGAGAGCATGAAGATCGAAGCAATGGAGAGGAAACCTGGGGAACACCTTGGAGTGGAAGACACCATCTCTCTACACCCCATACCCAATTTGTAGGCCTAATGCAGTGTAGATTCCAACAACTACTAAACGAGAGCATGAAGACCGAAGCAATGGAGAGGAAACCTGGGGAACACCTTGGAGAGGAACACACCATCTCTCTACACCCCATACCCAATTTGTAGGCCTAATGCAGTGTAGTTTTCTACAACTACTAAACGAGAGTCGGAAGACCGAAGCAATGTGGACGAAACCTGGGGAACACCTTGGAGTGGAACACACCATCTCTCTACACCCCACACCCAATTTGTAGGCCTAATGCAGTGTAGTTTTCTACAACTACTAAACGAGAGCATTAAGATCGAAGCAATGGCGAGGAAACCTGGGGCACACCTTGGGGAGGCAGACACTGTTAGTAGGCCCTACCAAAGTTGTACCCCCAATGCAGTTTTAAAATTCCTAGAGGCTGAAAACAAGACTATTGACGCTCAGCTTTTTTCAAAGGAACATGTTGTGAATTCTGTGGCTGAGTTCACTTCTGTGGTCACAAGTGGTATTGCAGTCTCTGGGCTTCCTCCCTCAGGTGTTTTGGTGAGCTCGTTGGCTGCCTTGCTATTTAGCTCCACCTGAGTCTGTCTTCCTTGCTCCTTGTCAATGTTCCAGTGTTGGATCTGAGCTACTGCATCTTTCCTTGGGCCTGCTGCTCTGCTAGATAAGTGCTTCTAGTTTGTTTTCTGTTTTTTTCTGTCCAGCTTGCTATTGTCTTTTGCTGGAAGCTCTGAGAAGCAGAGGGGTGCACCGCCGTGCTGTTAGTTCGGCACGGTGGGTCTTTTTGCCCCTTTGCGTGGTTTTCGTTTTAGGGTTTTTTGTAGACTGCATAGTTCTCTTTGCTATCCTCGCTCTGTCTAGAATATCGGGCCTCACTTTGCTGAATCTATTTCATTCCTACGTTTGTCTTTTCATCTTGCTAACAGTCATTATATGTGGGGGGCTGCCTATTCCTTTGGGGTATTTCTCTGAGGTAAGTCAGGCTTGTATTTCTATCTTCAGGCTAGTCAGCTCCTCAGGCAGTGCCGAGTTGCATAGGTAGTTGTTAGGCGCAATCCACTGCTGCTTATAGTTGTGTGAGGATAGATCAGGTACTGCAGTCTACAGAGATTCCACGTCTCAGAGCTCGTCCTATTGTTTTTGGTTATTGCCAGATCTCTGTATGTGCGCTGATTACTGCACGCTGTGTTGCCTGATTGCCAGCCATAACAGGAACACAGCTGAATTGAGTGGCGCAGACAGACACAGGTAGTAGGATTTAAACCAAAAATGTGGCTCACTGCAGCTTAAAAAAGTTACAGGGGTACACAAGCAGCAGTGCTCTGGGCAGTGGAGGACAATTTCAATAGTGGACCGCAGACAGACTTTGTACGCCTACTATTAAAAAAAGGATGCTCTATGCAATTAAAAATAGGTTCCAGGGGTCCACGGGCAGCAGTGGTGTGGTCAGTGGACGAGTATTGGAAGGAGGGACCGCAGACAGGCGTAGTAGGCCTAACATAACAAAATTAGGCTGTAGACACTGTAAAATTGGTTCCAGGGGTACACGGGCAGCAGTGGTGTGGTCAGCGGAGGAAAATTGGAATTAGGGACTGCAGACAGACTTTGTAGGCTGTCCCCTGTGGACCATGCATCCAACACATTAACCCAGTGCGCCGTAATGGACACATAACTTTTTGTGGACATGCCTACTGGTCCATGCGTCTTTTGTCAGGTGCACCTTTCTACTGTTTGATTGCCTGAGTGCTATGACAAAATGATCGCAAAAGAAATGTCGACTGGGTAGCTTGAACCGTTGCACAGCGTAGTTCATCTGGGCTTTCTAAATATAAAACAAAGAAAAAAAGGAGGCTACATGCACTTTCAGCTGGGTTCCAGGGGTACACGGCCAGCATTGGTCTGGTCAGTGGAGAACTATTGGAAGGAAGGACCGCAGACACGCTTTGAAGGCCTAACATAATAACAGATGGCTGTAGGCAATTTTAAATTGGTTCCAGGGGTACACGGGCAGCAGTGGTGTGGTCAGTGGAGGCCTAGTGGAAGGAGTGACCGCAAACAGGCATCGAAGGCCTAACATAATAACACATGGCTGTAGGCAATTTTAAATTGGTTCCAGGGGAACACGGGCAGCAGTGGCTTGGTCAGTGTAGTAGTAGTAGAAAGAACGGACCGCAGACAGGCATCGAAGGCCTAAAATAAAAAAATTGGGCTGGCTGTAGGCAATTTTAAATTGGTTCCAGGGGTACACGGGCAGCAGTGGTGTGGTCAGTGGAGGCCTAGTGGAAGGAGTGACCGCAAACAGGCATCGAAGGCCTAACATAATAACACATGGCTGTAGGCAATTTTAAATTGGTTCCAGGGGAACACGGGCATCAGTGGCCTGGTCAGTGTAGTAGTAGTAGAAAGAACGGACCGCAGACAGGCATCGAAAGCCTAAAATAAAAAAATTGGGCTGGCTGTAGGCAATTTTAAATTGGTTCCAGGGGTACACGGGCAGCAGTGGTGTGGTCAGTGGAGGCCTAGTGGAAGGAGTGACCGCAAACAGGCATCGAAGGCCTAAAATAAAAAAATTGGGCTGGCTGTAGGCAATTTTAAATTGGTTCCAGGGGTACACGGGCAGCAGTGGTGTGGTCAGTGGAGGCCTAGTGGAAGGAGGGACCGCAAACAGGCATCGAAGGCCTAACATAATAACAGATGGCTGTAGGAAATTTTAAATTGGTTCCAGGGGTACACAGGCAGCAGTGGTGTGGTCAGTGTAGGCTTAGTGGAAGGAGGGACCGCAGACAGGCTTCGAAGGCCTAACATAACAAAATAGGGCTGTTGGCAATTTAAAATTGGTTCCAGGGGTACACGGGCAGCAGTACAATGGTCAGTGGAGGCCTAGTGGAAGGAGGGACCGCAGACAGGCTTCGAAGGCCTAACATAAAAAAATAGGGCTGTTGGCAATTTAAAATTGGTTCCAGTGGTAAAAGGGCAGCAGTACAATGGTCAGTGGAGGCCTAGTGGATGGAGGGACCGCAGACAGGCTTCGAAGGCCTAACATAAAAAAATAGGGCTGTTGGCAATTTAAAATTGGTTCCAGGGGTACACGGGCAGCAGTACAATGGTCAGTGGAGGCCTAGTGGAAGGAGGGACCGCAGACAGGCTTCGAAGGCCTAACATAATAACACATGGCTGTAGGCAATTTTAAATTGGTTCCGTGGGTACACGGGCAGCAGTGGTGTGGTCAGTGGAGGCCTAGTGGAAGGAGTGACCGCAAACAGGCATCGAAGGCCTAAAATAAAAAAATTGGGCTGGCTGTAGGCAATTTTAAATTGGTTCCAGGGGTACACGGCAGCAGTGGTGTGGTCAGTGGAGGCCTAGTGGAAGGAGTGACCGCAGACAGGCATCGAAGGCCTAACATAATAACACATGGCTGTAGGCAGTTTTAAATTGGTTCCGTGGGTACACGGGCAGCAGTGGTGTGGTCAGTGGAGGCCTAGTGGAAGGAGTGACCACAGACAGGCATCGAAGGCCTAACATAATAACAGATGGCTGTAGGAAATTTTAAATTGGTTCCAGGGGTACACGGGCAGCAGTGGTGTGGTCAGTGGAGGCTTAGTGGAAGGAGGGACCGCAGACAGGCTTCGAAGGCCTAACATAACAAAATAGGGCTGTTGGCAATTTAAAATTGGTTCCAGGGGTACACGGGCAGCAGTACAATGGTCAGTGGAGGCCTAGTGGAAGGAGGGACCGCAGACAGGCTTCGAAGGCCTAACATAAAAAAATTGGGCTGTTGGCAATTTAAAATTGGTTCCAGTGGTACAAGGGCAGTAGTACAATGGTAAGTGGAGGCCTAGTGGAAGGATGGACCGCAGACAGGCATCGAAAGCCTAAAATAAAAAAATTGGGCTGGCTGTAGGCAATTTTAAATTGGTTCCAGGGGTACACGGGCAGCAGTGGTGTGGTCAGTGGAGGCCTAGTGGAAGGAGTGACCGCAAACAGGCATCGAAGGCCTAAAATAAAAAAATTGGGCTGGCTGTAGGCAATTTTAAATTGGTTCCAGGGGTACACGGGCAGCAGTGGTGTGGTCAGTGGAGGCCTAGTGGAAGGAGGGACCGCAAACAGGCATCGAAGGCCTAACATAATAACAGATGGCTGTAGGAAATTTTAAATTGGTTCCAGGGGTACACAGGCAGCAGTGGTGTGGTCAGTGTAGGCTTAGTGGAAGGAGGGACCGCAGACAGGCTTCGAAGGCCTAACATAACAAAATAGGGCTGTTGGCAATTTAAAATTGGTTCCAGGGGTACACGGGCAGCAGTACAATGGTCAGTGGAGGCCTAGTGGAAGGAGGGACCGCAGACAGGCTTCGAAGGCCTAACATAAAAAAATAGGGCTGTTGGCAATTTAAAATTGGTTCCAGTGGTAAAAGGGCAGCAGTACAATGGTCAGTGGAGGCCTAGTGGATGGAGGGACCGCAGACAGGCTTCGAAGGCCTAACATAAAAAAATAGGGCTGTTGGCAATTTAAAATTGGTTCCAGGGGTACACGGGCAGCAGTACAATGGTCAGTGGAGGCCTAGTGGAAGGAGGGACCGCAGACAGGCTTCGAAGGCCTAACATAATAACACATGGCTGTAGGCAATTTTAAATTGGTTCCGTGGGTACACGGGCAGCAGTGGTGTGGTCAGTGGAGGCCTAGTGGAAGGAGTGACCGCAAACAGGCATCGAAGGCCTAAAATAAAAAAATTGGGCTGGCTGTAGGCAATTTTAAATTGGTTCCAGGGGTACACGGCAGCAGTGGTGTGGTCAGTGGAGGCCTAGTGGAAGGAGTGACCGCAGACAGGCATCGAAGGCCTAACATAATAACACATGGCTGTAGGCAGTTTTAAATTGGTTCCGTGGGTACACGGGCAGCAGTGGTGTGGTCAGTGGAGGCCTAGTGGAAGGAGTGACCACAGACAGGCATCGAAGGCCTAACATAATAACAGATGGCTGTAGGAAATTTTAAATTGGTTCCAGGGGTACACGGGCAGCAGTGGTGTGGTCAGTGGAGGCTTAGTGGAAGGAGGGACCGCAGACAGGCTTCGAAGGCCTAACATAACAAAATAGGGCTGTTGGCAATTTAAAATTGGTTCCAGGGGTACACGGGCAGCAGTACAATGGTCAGTGGAGGCCTAGTGGAAGGAGGGACCGCAGACAGGCTTTGAAGGCCTAACATAAAAAAATTGGGCTGTTGGCAATTTAAAATTGGTTCCAGTGGTACAAGGGCAGTAGTACAATGGTAAGTGGAGGCCTAGTGGAAGGAGGGACCGCAGACAGGCTTCGAAGGCCTAACATAAAAAAATAGGGCTGTTGGCAATTTAAAATTGGTTCCAGGGGTACACGGGCAGCAGTACAATGGTCAGTGGAGGCCTAGTGGAGGGAGGGACCGCAGACAGGCTTCGAAGGCCTAACATAACAAAAATGTCAATACAATGGTATTGTCAGTGCCAGGCATTGAAGGATGTCAGCGCATAGACTAAACATTGGTGGAGCTGTGAGAGATCATTTTGCAAGTGGTAGAGCACTGTTTGAGATGGGGGGGGGGGACTGTCTTGTGGCCGGCGGTACAGGCCCAGGGCCCCTCATATTACAACGGTGTGTCTGACGTTGGGTGCGCACCACCACCGCCAGAGACACTTTATTGTACTATGAGGGACCCAGTGGCAGTGCCGTCGACCAAAAGCGGGCACACCCACCTCTTCAGACAAACAGCACTCTCACGGGTGCTGGCGCCAAGTGGCGATACCACGGCACCGTGTGGGGAGTTTGGCCATTTAATGAGGTGTAAACATGTCGTATGCTGGACAATCAGGTGCAGAAAATTACGAGATTGGAAAAGTCATTCAGAATAGTCCACAGGCAAGACCTTTTCATAGGAAAGCTAGGTGTCAGCCGGGCAAGGTGGGGCAAAAGATTTCGAAATCCAGTTGTGGTTCATTTTAATGAAGGTTAGATCATCTACATTTTGGGTAGCCAGACGAGTCCTTTTTTCTGTTAGTATTGAACCTGCAGCACTGAATACTCTTTCTGATAGGACACTAGCTGCCGGGCAAGCAAGCTCCTGCAATGCATATTCTGCCAATTCTGGCCAGGTGTCTAATTTGGATGCCCAGTAATCAAATGGGAATGACAGTTGAGGGAGAACGTCGATAAGGGATGAAAAATACTTTGTAACCATACTGGACAAATGTTGTCTCCTGTCACTTTGAATTGATGCTGCAGTACCTGCCCTGTCTGCGGTCATAGCAAAATCACTCCACAACCTGGTCAGAAAACCCCTCTGGCCAACGCCACTTCTGATTTCTGCCCCTCTAACACCTCTGGTCTGCTGGCCCCTGCAGCTCGTGTGAGAACGATCACGGGCGCTGTGTGCAGGGAATGCCAGAAGCAAACGGTCAACAAGAGTTGATTGTTTGGTTGCTAATATTATTTCCAAGTTGTCATGTGGCATTATATTTTGCAATTTGCCTTTATAGCGAGGATCAAGGAGGCAGGCCAACCAGTAATCGTCATCGTTCATCATTTTAGTAATGCGTGTGTCCCTTTTGAGGATACGTAAGGCATAATCCGCCATGTGGGCCAAAGTTCCAGTTCTCAAATCTGCGGTTGTGCTTGGTTGAAGGGCAGTTTCAGGCAAATCCACGTCACTTGTGTCCCTCCAAAAACCAGAACCCGGCCTTGCCGCGCCAACAATTTCCAGTGGCCCCGGAAAAGCTTCCTCATTAAAAATATAATCATCCCCATCATCCTCCTCGTCCTCCTCCTCCTCTTCGCCCGCTACCTCGTCCTATACACTGCCCTGGCCAGACAATGGCTGACTGTCATCTAGGCTTTCCTCTTCCTCAGCTGCAGACGCCTGATCCTTTATGTGCGTCAAACTTTGCATAAGCAGACGCATTAGGGGGATGCTCATGCTTATTATGGCGTTGTCTGCACTAACCAGCCGTGTGCATTCCTCAAAACACTGAAGGACTTGACACATGTCTTGAATCTTCGACCACTGCACACCTGACAACTCCATGTCTGCCATCCTACTGCCTGCCCGTGTATGTGTATCCTCCCACAAAAACATAACAGCCCGCCTCTGTTCGCACAGTCTCTGAAGCATGTGCAGTGTTGAGTTCCACCTTGTTGCAACGTCTATGATTAGGCGATGCTGGGGAAGGTTCAAAGAACGCTGATAGGTCTGCATACGGCTGGAGTGTACGGGCGAACGGCGGATATGTGAGCAAAGTCCACGCACTTTGAGGAGCAGGTCGGATAACCCCGGATAACTTTTCAGGAAGCACTGCACCACCAGGTTTAAGGTGTGAGCCAGGCAAGGAATGTGTTTCAGTTGGGAAAGGGAGATGGCAGCCATGAAATTCCTTCCGTTATCACTCACTACCTTGCCTGCCTCAAGATCTACAGTGCCCAGCCACGACTGCGTTTCTTTCTGCAAGAACTCGGACAGAACTTCCGCGGTGTGTCTGTTGTCGCCCAAACACTTCATAGCCAATACAGCCTGCTGACGCTTGCCAGTAGCTGCCCCATAATGGGAGACCTGGTGTGCAACAGTGGCAGCTGCGGATGGAGTGGTTGTGCGACTGCGGTCTGTGGACGAGCTCTCGCTTCTGCAGGAGGACGAGGAGGAGGAGGAGGGGGTGCGAACGGCTACAGCCAACTGTTTCCTAGACCGTGGGCTAGGCAGAACTGTCCCAAACTTGCTGTCCCCTGTGGACCCTGCATCCACAACATTCACCCAGTGTGCCGTGATGGACACGTAACGTCCCTGGCCATGCCTACTGGTCCATGCATCTGTTGTCAGGTGCACCTTTGTGCTGACAGATTGCCTGAGTGCATGGACGATGCGCTCTTTAACATGCTGGTGGAGGGCTGGGATGGCTTTTCTGGAAAAAAAGTGTCGACTGGGTAGCTCGTAGCGTGGTACAGCGTAGTCCATCAGGGCTTTGAAAGCTTCGCTTTCAACTAACCGGTAGGGCATCATCTCTAACGAGATTAGTCTAGCTATGTGGGCGTTCAAACACTGTGTACGCGGATGCGAGGCTAAGTACTTCCTTTTTCTAACCATAGTCTCATGTAGGGTGAGCTGGACTGGAGAGCTGGAGATCGTGGAACTAGCGGGGGTGCCGGTGGACATGGCAGACTGAGAGACGGTTGGAGATGGTATTGCTACCGCCGGTGCCCTAGATGCAGTGTTTCCTACTACGAAACTGGTGATTCCCTGACCCTGACTGCTTTGGCCTGGCAAAGAAACCTGCACAGATACTGCAGGTGGTGCGGAAAATGGTGGCCCTACACTGCCGGAAGGGATGTTGCGTTGATGACTAGCTTCATTGGCCGAGGGTGCTACAACCTTAAGGGACGTTTGGTAGTTAGTCCAAGCTTGCAAATGCATGGTGGTTAAATGTCTATGCATGCAACTTGTATTGAGACTTTTCAGACTGCACTCTTTCTAGCATCGGATACCTTTTCAGGCATTGCAGACTGAGCTTTAACCGGATGGCCACGCTGTCCTCCAACAGGTTTTGGCTTTGCCACGCGTTTTGGGCAAGATGCGGGCCCGGCAGATGGAACCTGTTGCGATGTTGATGCCTGCTGCGGGCCCTCCTCCTCCGCTTCAGAACTACTGCCGCCTGCACCCTGTTCCCCCAATGGCTGCCAATCGGGGTCAACAACTGGGTCATCTATGACCTCCTCTTCTATCTCATGTGCAACTTCGTCTGTGTCACCATGTAAGCCGGTGGTATAGCGTTCGTGATGGAGCAACATAGTCTCATCAGGGTCTGATTCTTGATCATTACCCTGCGAGGGCAATGTTGTGGTCTGAGTCAAAGGACCAGCATAGTAGTCTGGCTGTGGCTGTGCATCAGTGCACTCCATGTCAGATTCAACTTGTAATGGGCATGGACTGTTAACTGCTTCACTTTCTAAGCCAGGGACGGTATGTGTAAAGAGCTCCATGGAGTAACCCGTTGTGTCGCCTGCTGCATTCTTCTCTGTTGTTGTTTTTGCTGAAGAGGACAAGGAAGCGACTTGTCCCTGACCGTGAACATCCACTAACGACACGCTGCTTTTACATTTACCAGTTTCACGAGAGGAAGCAAAAGAGCTAGAGGCTGAGTCAGCAAGATAAGCCAAAACTTGCTCTTGCTGCTCCGGCTTTAAAAGCGGTTTTCCTACTCCCAGAAAAGGGAGCGTTCGAGGCCTTGTGTAGCCTGACGACAAACCTGGCTCCACAGCTCCAGACTTAGGTGCAATATTTTTTTTCCCACGACCACCTGATGCTCCACCACTACCACTACCCTCATTACCAGCTGACAATGAACGCCCCCGGCCATGACCTCTTCCACCAGACTTCCTCATTGTTTTAAAAACGTAACCAAACTAACGGTATTTGTTGCTGTCACACAACTTACACGGTGAGCTATAACTTCAGTATGATTTAGCTACCCCTTTACAGGTGGGTGAGACCACAACGAAAATCAGGCACAATGTTACACACTCTGTTTTTGGTGGCAACAAATGAGAGAGATGCCACACACGCAGGACTGTCACTGAAGCACAAATGTAAATATTAATCTCCCACTGATTTGATTTTTTTTTTTTTTTTCAGGGAGACTTTAGAAAAAAAAATAATAGAATAAAATGATTTTTTTCAGGAAGAATTTAGAAACCAAATAAAATAAAATGATTTCTTCAGGGAGAATTTAGAAAACAAATAAAACAAAAAATAGGCTTTCTATGGCCCACTGAGTGAGAGATGACGCACACAGGAGTCAGGAGTGGCACACAAGCCCAGAGGCCAATATTGTTCTCCCAATGATTGATGTAGTGATTTTTTCAGGTAGATTTTGGAACCCAAATCAAGCTAAAAAAATAATAGGCTTTCTATGGCCCACAATTGGAGAGAGAGAGAGAGAGAGAGATGGCACACCCAGGAGTCAAGACTGGCACACAAGCAGAAAGGGCAATATTAATCTCCCACTGATTTGATTTTTTTTTTTTTTCAGGGAGACTTTAGAAAAAAAAAATAATTAAAAAAAATAATTTTTTCAGGAAGAATTTAGAAACCAAATAAAATAAAATGATTTTTTCAGAGAGAATTTTGAAAACAAATAAAACAAAAAATAGGCTTTCTATGGCCCACTGAGTGAGAGATGATGCACACAGGAGTCAGGAGTGGCACACAAGCCCAGAGGCCAATATTGTTCTCCAAATGATTGATGTAGTGATTTTTTCAGGTAGATTTTGGAACCCAAATCAAGCAAAAAAAATAATAGGCTTTTATGGCCCACAATTGGAGAGAGAGAGAGAGATGGCACACCTAGGAGTCAAGACTGGCACACAAGCAGAAAGGGCAATATTAATCTCCCACTGATTTGATTTTTTTTTTTTTTTTTCAGGGAGACTTTAGAAAAAAAAATAATAAAAAAAAATGATTTTTTCAGGAAGAATTTAGAAACCAAATAAAATAAAATGATTTTTTCAGGGAGAATTTACAAAACAAATAAAACAAAAAATAGGCTTTCTATGGCCCACTGAGTGAGAGATGACGCACACAGGAGTCAGGAGTGGCACACAAGCCCAGAGGCCAATATTGTTCTCCCAATGATCGATGTAGTGATTTTTTCAGGTAGATTCTGGAACCCAAATCAAGCTAAAAAAATAATAGGCTTTCTATGGCCCACAATTGGAGAGAGAGAGAGAGATGGCACACCCAGGAGTCAAGACTGGCACACAAGCAGAAAGGGCAATATTAATCTCCCACTGATTTGATTTTTTTTTTTTTTTTCAGGGAGACTTTAGAAAAAAAACATAATAAAAAAAAATAATTTTTTCTGGAAGAATTTAGAAACCAAATAAAATAAAATGATTTTTTCAGGGAGAATTTAGAAAACAAATAAAACAAAAAATAGGCTTTCTATGGCCCACTGAGTGAGAGATGACGCACACAGGAGTCAGGAGTGGCACACAAGCCCAGAGGCCAATATTTATCTCCCACTGATTGATTTAGTGTTTTTTTCAGGTAGATTTTGGAACCCAAATCAAGCAAAAAAAATAATAGGCTTTCTATGGCCCACAATTGGAGAGAGAGAGAGAGAGATGGCACACCCAGGAGTCAAGACTGGCACACAAGCAGAAAGGGCAATATTAATCTCCCACTGATTTGATTTTTTTTTTTTTTCAGGGAGACTTTAGAAAAAAAAACTAATAAAAAAAATGATTTTTTCAGGAAGGATTTAGAAACCAAATAAAACAAATAATAGGCTTTCTATGGCCCACTGAGTGAGAGATGATGCACACAGGAGTCAGGAGTGGCACACAAGCCCAGAGGCCAATATTGTTCTCCCAATGATTGATGTAGTGATTTTTTCAGGTAGATTTTGGAACCCAAATCAAGCAAAATAAAATAATAGGCTTTCTATGGCCCACAATTGGAGAGAGAGAGAGAGATGGCACACCCAGGAGTCAAGACTGGCACACAAGCAGAAAGGGCAATATTAATCTCCCACTGATTTGATTTTTTTTTTTTTTCAGGGAGACTTTAGAAAAAAAAAATAATAAAAAAAAATGATTTTTTCAGGAAGAATTTAGAAACCAAATAAAATAAAATGATTTTTTCAGGGAGAATTTAGAAAACAAATAAAACAAAAAATAGGCTTTCTATGGCCCACTGAGTGAGAGATGACGCACACAGGAGTCAGGAGTGGCACACAAGCCCAGAGGCCAATATTTATCTCCCACTGATTGATTTAGTGTTTTTTTCAGGTAGATTTTGGAACCCAAATCAAGCAAAAAAAATAATAGGCTTTCTATGGCCCACAATTGGAGAGAGAGAGAGAGAGAGATGGCACACCCAGGAGTCAAGACTGGCACACAAGCAGAAAGGGCAATATTAATCTCCCACTGATTTGATTTTTTTTTTTTTTTCAGGGAGACTTTAGAAAAAAAAACTAATAAAAAAAAATAATTTTTTCAGGAAGGATTTAGAAACCAAATAAAACAAAAAATAGGCTTTCTATGCCCCACTGAGTGAGAGATGACGCACACAGGAGTCAGGAGTGGCACACAAGCCCAGAGGCCAATATTTATCTCCCACTGATTGATTTATTGATTTTTTCAGGTAGATTTTAGAACCCAAATCAAGCAAAAAAATAAATAGGCTTTCTATGGCCCACTGAGTGAGAGATGGCACAGACAGGGATGGCACTCTAGCAGAAATGCCAATCTTAATCTCCCACAAAATAAAAAAAGGAACTGTCCTTCAATTACTATCTCCCTGCAGTAATCTCAGCCAGGTATGGCAGGCAGCAATAAGGAGTGGACTGATGCACAAATTAAATAAAAAGTGTGGACAAACAAACAAGATAGCTGTGCAGAAAGGAAGGAACAAGAGGATTTGTGCTTTGAAAAAAGCAGTTGGTTTGCACAGCGGCGTACACACAGCAATGCAGCTATCAGGGAGCCTTCTAGGGCAGCCCAATGAGCTACAGCGCTGAGGAAAAAAAAAATGTAGCTTCCACTGTCCCTGCACACCGAAGGTGGTGTTGGACAGTGCAAATCGCTACAGCACAAGCGGTTTGGTGGTTAATGGACCCTGCCTAACGCTATCCCTGCTTCTGACGAAGCGGCAGCAACCTCTCCCTAAGCTCAGATCAGCAGCAGTAACATGGCGGTCGGCGGGAACGCCCCTTTATAGCCCCTGTGACGCCGCAGACAGCAAGCCAATCACTGCAATGCCCTTCTCTAAGAAGGTGGGGACCAGGACTTAAGTCATCACGCTGCCCACACTCTGCGTTTACCTTCATTGGCTGAGAAATGGCGCTTTTTGCATCATTGAAACGCGACTTTGGCGCGAAAGTCGCGTATCGCATGGCCGACCCCGCACAGGGGTCGGATCGGGTTTCATGAAACCCGACTTTGCCAAAAGTCGGCGACTTTTGAAAATGAACGACCCGTTTCGCTCAACCCTAGTCAGGAGCACTTGGTAGGAACCCTCAAATCTCGACTCCAGGGATGTCTTTCTGATGAACTTCTTTACCAGCATGTAGACACCCGGTTGTAAAGTATGGGTACCTTCACTGGAATCTGGATCTGGAATGGATGATAAAACTTGTACATGTGTTACTGACAGTTCTTTTAGTAAGGACAATTACATAATTTACAAGAGTATCACTTCCTAAGGCTAGCTGTTGTGGAAAATAATGACCCAACCTTTTGCCCATTGAGCATAAGGCAATGGGCAAAATGTCTGTTCAAGTCAGACCTCCTAACTGGCTTTCAGTATTTTATTTTTCAAGGTGCCATTCAGTGTTTCTACTTTCCCACTGCTCTGGGGGTGATATGGAGTATGTAAACCCAAATCGGCTCCCACCAATATCCTTAGTTCCTTAATCAGTGCTGCAGTGAACGCAGGTCCTTGGTCACTCTCCATTACCTCTAGGACCCCATATCTGCATACTACTTCAGTCATCAGTTTCTTAACAGTCACTCTGGTAGTCATGTTGGTTACTGGATAGGCTTCGGGCCATCCTGAGAACATGTCAGTCACTACCAGTACATACTCATGCTTCCCTACTTTTGGCATTTGAATGTGATCAATCTGAATCCTTCGAAAGGGATAGAGTGGTTTAGCCAATGTTTCTGAGTAACTTTCTGGGGCGGTGCTGGATTGCATGTTGCACATACAAGGCAGGAGTTGCAATATTTTTGGGTGACAGTAGAGATCCCAAGTGCCATGTACGTCTTCCAAATCAGGTCAATCATCTGATTCTTGCCTCTGGGTGATACCGTGTGCCCATTCTGTCACTGAGGGGTACAGATTATGGGGTAGACAGAGCTTTTTGTTCACCCTCCAGACTCCATCTTCATCCTTTTTAGCTCCTCCTTCCTGCCATGACTTCTTTTCATCATCTGATGTCTTGTCTTGATGCAGATGGATAATCCTCATAAGAGAGCCTTTAGGCCCTTCTTCAGTGTCTTGTGACACGTACACCGCTGCTTTCTCTTTCCCAAATGGATCCACAGCATAGGTTTTTGCTGTTTTGTCAGCAAAGAAGTTCCCCCTTGCTTCTGGAGAATCCAATCTCCCATGAGCTTTGATCTTGATCACTGTATCCTCTGAAGGTAGATCTAGAGCGACCACAAGTTCTTGTATGGTAGCAGCATGTTTTACAGGAGTTCCACTGGACGTTAGGCATCCTCTGGTTGCCTATATACTGCTGAAGTCATGAGCCACTCCGAAAGCATATCTTGAATCCATGTAGATGTTGACCAGCTTCTCCGTCGCTTCCTTACAAGCCAGTGTCAAGCCTTAAGTTCCGCTTCTTGTGCAGACATGTGCGGTGGTAGGGATCCAGCTGAGATGACCTGGTCATGTGTAACCACGGCATATCCCGTATGGAACCTTCCTATTTCATCTGCAAATCTGGAACCATCAGTGAAGAACGTCAGGTCAGCATGTGGTAATGGGTCAGACACGTTTTCTGGGAGGCTACTTCTTCCTGCATTTGTTCAAGGCAGTCATGATCCTCCTCTGAGTGTGTAGAAGCATCTTCACCGAGAGCATCAGCATCATCATCCACATCCCCCCTGGAAAGAGGAAGCAGCATGGACGGGTTGAGGATGTGCAGTGGACAAGAGTTCCAAGAGGGAACATTGGAGTTTGATATGACGCTGCAGCGACACGTTTAGGTTTCAAAAATAGCTTTTATGTTGTGTGGAGCCATTAAGAGAACCGGATGTCTTAAGATGATATCAGAATTTGGGATTCCAAGAGCTGGTGCAGACTGTATGGCCTGTTTCAGAGCGTAGAAAGCTTCCTCGGATTTGGTATATATTGGAAACGTTGACGTCTTGAGGTCATCGTACAATGGCTGCATCAGCTTGGAGGCATCTAGAATCCATTGGCAACTATAAGTGATAGGTCAGCCAACTCATCCGAGGCCCATGTCTTAAGTTGTTGGCAGAACTCAACACCAGAGTCCCATGTAGTGTCACTGGCAAGTGAGGCATCGTTGAATGCGATTTCCATAGCAGGCCAATATGCATCGCCTGCTTTAAGATTTGCCAGGGAAATGAGATCTTGCCACGTAGCTGGGTAAGTACTTTGGATTTGAAGCATGCTTCTGCAGAAAGGCATCGGCTGTTTTTCTGGATCTGGAGCTTGGTTCAACAGAGTAGCAGCTTGCTGGGGTGTAAACTTGACGTAGAGGGTGGGCTCCTCAGACATGAGCATTGACACTATTGGTGGTGGCACTTGAGGTGGGAGTAGAGATGGCACTGGGAGTACAGATGTAATCTCTTGTGTATGAGGAGCAGGAGGAGGTAACAGTACTGAAATGAGGGGCTCTATTTGGGCAGCTCCAGTATCATGGTGTGGGGTCCAGGTGACGCAGGCAGTCTTAACAGCTTTAACAGTCCTGTCCTCATTACTAATTAACCTGATTTTGGAGAGTCAGCAAATGCTTGGGGGATACACTTGTTTATTATAATTCCAACGATTTCCCTTGTACATGCATGAACAGGGAAACCGAAAATGCCAACACCAATGGCGGGAATTGTCAAGGTCTCAATCTGCTCACTAATATTCGCATACTCTAAAATGCGAGTTATTGCTGCACAAAGTTGTTGAGCACTAACGTCTGGATGAATAGGGTCAAAAGTAGGGGTCACAGCGTGAATGATCATTCTACACGGAAGATTGCCAGCTTTAGTAACCGTTATGTCCCCAACAGATATCTGACCACGTGACTCAACAATGATTTGACTGTCAACTTGAATAGTCACCCCTCCTGCTTCCACTATAGCTCTAGCTACACCTCCATTATGCTCTAACCGAGAATTGGCAGCATTAACAATAGCATCTGTCTCCATTGTTATGTCACCCTTTCCCACCACTAACAAGGTTCCCTCAGAAAGTTCTTTCTCAAAAACAGGTTGCCAACATTCCCTCTCCTTTGTGCTTCCTGTGCTATTGGTACCCCCCTCCCAGATTGAGCCCCCCCTTGATACAGATGCCACCGTCCCATACAGGTGTGCGCTTGGCTGCGAGAGAGTCTGTGAGGTACCGGGCATAGGGTTAGGTAGGCTGTGTGAGAGTGCTGTTGTAGCGGAAGCATTGGGAGGAGAGGTCGTTGCTTGGAGCATCTCATGTGGGTGTGCGACTAAATTGGCAGTGGAAGTGACAGTAGAAAGGGTCGTCGCCGGGGACGATCCAGGTAGGAGGATTGCTGGATTCACAACAGGAGTGATAGGGGAAAGGGTCGGTGCCTCAATGGAAACCACTGAGACAGGGAACATGGGTAAAGCCTGTTCACTTTCCGAAGGAATATAGTATTGGCCGTTAGTGGTCATTACTGGGTAACAAGGATTTAGTGATGTGGTGTGTAGCCTTAGTCTAAAATCTTCACCACCAGGATCAGCACATTTGCCATCCACAAAATGGCTACCGTCAGAATTACATTTGTCATCCACAAAATGGCCACCATTAGAATTAACACTTTTGCCATCCACAAAATGGCTGCCACCAGCATCCACACATTTGCCATCCACAAAATGGCTGCCACCAGCATTAACACATTTGCCATCCACAAAATGGCTGCTACCAGCATTAACAAATTTACCATCCACAAAATGGCTGCCACCAGCATCAACACATTTGCCATCCACAAAATGGCTGCCACCAGCATTAACACATTTGCCATCTACAAAATGGCTGCTGCCAGCATTAACACATTTGCTATCCACAAAATGGCTGCTGCCAGCATTAACACAGTTGCCATCCACAAAATGGCTGCTACCAGCATTAACAAATTTACCATCCACAAAATGGCTGCTGCCAGCATTAACAAATTTACCATCCACAAAATGGCTGCTGTTAGAATTAGCACATTGCCCATCCACAAAATGGCTGCTATTAGAATTAGCACTTGGCTCTGGGCCATTATATGGTGGTGGCCGCTCACAGGATATATTTTTGTAATACACAACTCAAAACTCTTTTCTTTTATTCCTTTCCTCCTCTACCCAATTTTCTCTATACAAACTTTCAGAGACTCTTTTCCCTGCCATAGCAATAAACAACAATCCATTATCTTCTAGGATACCTTTTTTTTTTTCCAGACAATCTTCCACTCCAGGGGCTGTAACCTCCCCCTTTCTGGCATTCCACACAACTTCATAAGCTTTTTACATTGTTTAACATGACTCTTCCCTTCACGAGTCGCCACTAATGAACACGGGTCTAACTTGCCATCTGAATTTAGCTTAGTGCCAATACGGCAGATCTGCATTAATTTCTCCATCTATCTATAGATATCTATATTTCTTTCAAGATAACAAACACCAAACAAACAATAAGACGGGGAGATGACTCAAACCTGAGATTCTAAAGAGAACTGAGTCTGCAGCACTCAGTTCCTATTCCTTCTTGTCACGTGGTCCCTGTCTGACTTACGTATTCTGTACTTTACAAACCAATTATTCCCTACTTATCAAATTATTCCTAAATTACCAGTCCCCGTGCAGAGTCAATTCACTCGATGTCACGAGGCAAACCTAAATTTAATTGGCTCGAACTGAGTCATCTCACTCGAACTTTACCGAGCCGCTACAAAATTTATTAGGCGCCGAACTGAGTCTTCTCGCTCCGAGTTTACGGGCCCCTCCTAGGCCGAGTCAATCACTCAAGGTCCTAGTCTCTCCTATACAGAACTGAAAATCGTATCACAGGCGACAACCGTGGACTGTACCACACAGACAAAATTTTTTTTATTTTTTTGAAAAATTTGCTTTCTCAAACACTTGCTTTTCTTTTTCTAACGCTTGCTTTTCTTTTCTAACAGTCATCTCCCCTCTTCACAACACGTAACAGGCGGTAGGCAACTACAACATGTGACGGTTCTTGCAATTAAATGACCAGCCGCGGAGAGACCCTTCTGCCGTTTTACAGATGCCGCGAAAACCGGACACGGTCAGGCAATCTGCACAGGATACCCCGAAGGACACAAGTAAAGACTACAGATTATAAAAATCAGTAGACTTACCATGTTCTGATAAGGAGGTGATCAGTATCCAGGTTTGGGGTATTCAGAGCGTCCTGCTGTTCCAGTCGCCGGTCCTCAGGGTTCAGGGCTCTTCCTCTGCTGGCCCCAGGTTGAGCGGCCAAATATGTTAGGTTGAACAATTAATAAATGTTCACTTAGTTGCCTACTCCTGGCCTAATGGATATTGATCAGGTGCGCACCAAAGAAATAAACATATAACAACACACAGTCATATGTAAACTCTCCATGATCAATCTATGGCTCAGCTCCAAGGGAAAAAAGGGACTTTATTCAGTCAGGACACATGGTTATATATCCCCTGTAAGGGGGGCTCAGTTAGCTTTAAAATGGGAGTGATCGGATGCATTCCATTGGTTAGTGGGTTGGGCAATGAGCAAGTCCATGGGAGGATCCATGAGGTCATCAGGGTGGGTTGGTTCACGAGGTCATCAAGGTGGGCATCACTGTGGGTGGATCCATGAGGTCATCAGGGTGGGCGTCATCTTGGATACCAGCCAGGCAGCCACATGGTATGCTGAGACAGGAAATGGCAGCCATCTTTAGGGTCTCACTTTTGATCTGAGGAAGCTTGTAAGGTTAAACAATACATGTTATGGGTCGCTTCTCTCAATCTCTTATGTCTTGAGGTTAATTAAGTATTTGATCTTATGGCTCTCCTCAACAATCCCGACACACGTTTCGCAATTGCTTCTTCTTGGGGGAGGTTATTATGGTTTATTTATGAAATTGTCCTGCTCAGCTCTCACTCTGCTAGTGTTCCTATTGCCCTTCCATATATTATTATTTACTTTTTAACTTGTAAATCAATAAATATTTTTGATTTTACTTGTTTTTATTTAACTTCCCTTTTCTTTGGATACATTGCTAAAATATAGTAGGTTATAGATATAACTCTTTAGATTGCTTACAGCATTGAGCATGACTTCTTTTTGCCTCCCTATCTTTTTGCCTCCCTAGCAGGTGATGAGGGATGCCACTGAGTTTTCTCATGGCCGCAGGGGCTTAAACCTAATCTCTGTGGTGCCCATTTACAACCCTCTTTAGGCACTGCAGATGGTTTGGAGATTGGTTTACACCTATGGGAAGTCTTGTGTTTGCTAATAATACTAGTTCTGATGTCCTAGGTCAGCTCCTTTGTCTTCACCATTGTGCCAAAGGAACAGGGCTCACCATGTGGCTTTTTAAAACACTGAAGTCATCATTCATTGGCTAATTCATGTCACATAGGCACTGACATTTAATAAATAATAATAATAATCTTTATTTTTATATAGCGCTAACATATTCCGCAGCGCTTTACATTTTGCACACATTATCATCACTGTCCCCGATAGGGCTCACAATCTAAATTCCCTATCAGTATGTCTTTGTAATGTGGGAGGAAACCGGAATGCCCGGAGGAAACCCACGCAAACACGGAGAGAACATACAAACTCTTTGCAGATGTTGTCCTTGGTGGGGTTTGAACCCAGGACTACAGCGCTGCAAGGCTGCTGTGCTAACCACTGAGCCACCGTGCCGCCTAATCACAGGTGTTTTTAATTTGTGATTAACCACAGGCGAGTCAAAATGTGTTTTCACTAGTGTTGAGCATTCCGATACCGCAAGTATCGGGTATCGGCCGATACTTGCGGTATCGGAATTCCGATACCGAGATCTGATACTTTTGTGGTATCGGGTATCGGTATCGGATCCATAGTGAGGTGTAAAATAAAGAATTAAAATAAAAAATATTGATATATTCACCTCTCCGGCGGCCCCTGGACATCACAGCGGGTAACCGGCAGGCTTCTTTGTTTAAAATGAGCGCGTTTAGGACCTGAGGAATGACGTCCGGCTTCTGACTGGTCGCGTGCCGCCCATGTGACCACGACGCGACCAATAAGAAGCCGTGACGTCATTCTCAGGCACTAAATTCCTAGAATGAGCGCGTTTAGGACCTGTGGAATGACGTTGCGGCTTCTGATTAGTCGCGTGCCGCCCATGTGACCGCGACGCGACCAATAAGAAGCCGTGACGTCATTCTCAGGCACTAAACTCCTCATTCTAGGAATTTAGGACCTGAGGAATGACGTCGCGGCTTCTGATTGGTCGCGTGGCGGTCACATGGGCGGCACGCGACCAATCAGAAGCCGCAACTTCATTCCGCAGGTCCTAAACGCGCTCATTTTAAACAAAGAAGCCTGCCGGTTACCCGCGTGATGTCCAGGGGCCGCCGGAGAGGTGAATATATCAATATTTTTTATTTTAATTCTTTATTTTACACATTAATATGGATCCCAGGGCCTGAAGGAGAGTTTCCTCTCCTTCAGACCCTGGGAACCATCAGAATACCTTCCGATACTTGGTGTCCCAATGACTTGTATTGGTATCGGATATCGGTATAGGCGATATCCGATACTTTTCGGGTATCGGCCGATACTATCCGATACCGATACTTTCAAGTATCGGACGGTATCGCTCAACACTAGTTTTCACACTAATTTAATGTAAAGAATGCCAATACCAGTGTCAAAGCAAACTTTAGGTTTTTCCATGTTTCCCTTCCATGGTTTTTTATTTTAAATTATTGTTTATCATGTGCTCTTTTGTTTTTCACATAAGTGCTCTATACAAAAAACCTTTCATTTGACTCATTTTCAGGAGATATTCCACATTATGTAATTAAATGTCACGGGTGCCAATAACGTTGAGCAGGACTGTTTATTGCCATATATTATTATTATTATTATTATTATTATTATTATTATTATTATTACTCTACATTTTATTATTGCTGTACTATATTTATTTGCATTTACTGGGAGACGATTTTTCTGGGGTACATGTTCTTTCTTTTTACCAGGAATTCATTGATCTTATTTTTGATTATTTTCCATTATTATCCTGAAATGTGTCTTTTAGCAGACATTTTTCCATGTTTATGTTATTTTTGATGACTATTTAACCCCTTAGCGACCGCCGATACGCCTTTTAACGGCGGCCGCTAAGGGTACTTAAACCACAGCGCCGTTAATTAACGGCGCTGTGGAAAAAGTGTATAGCGCCCCCCACAGGCCGATTTTCTCCGGGGTCTCGGCTGCCGAGGGTAGCCGAGACCCCAGAGAACATGATTCGGGGGTTTTTTAACCCTCCCCGCATTTGCGATCGCCGGTAATTAACCGTTTACCGGCGATCGCAAAAAAAAAAAAAAAAAAAAAAAAAAAAGCGATCTCTTTTTAATTTCTCTGTCCTCCGATGTGATCGCACATCGGAGGACAGAGAAAAGGGGTCCCAGGTGGCCCCCCAATACTCACCTAGCTCCCCCGATGCTCCTCGTGTCTCCCGGTGGGCGCCGCCATCTTCAAAATGGCGGGCGCATGCGCAGTGCGCCCGCCGGCCGGCACCGGGAGAATCTTTGGGGTCTCGGCTGCCTGTGGTAGCCGAGACCCCAAAGAGCATGATCGGGGGTCGGTTTTAGCGACCCCTGTTTTGCGATCGCCGGTAATTAACTGTTTACCGGCGACCGCAAAAAAAAAAAAAAAAAAAAAAAGTAAAGTGTAATTCTCTGTCCTCTGATGTGATCGCACATCAGAGGACAGAGAAATAGGGGGATTCGGGGACCCTAGCATACTCACCTAGGTCCCTGGATCCTCTTGCTGCTCCTCCTGGCCGCCGGCAGAAGAACATGGCGGACGCATGCCCAGTGCGCCCGCCATCTGTCTCCATCTGCCGGCCGGCAGGAGAACAGCGGTTAGGGCTAAAATTAGGGTTAGGGTTAGGGGTAGGGTTAGGGGTAGGGGTAGGGTTAGGGGTAGGGTTAGGGGTAGGGTTAGGGTTAGGGCTAGGGTTAGGTTAGGGGTAGGGTTAGGGTTAGGGGTAGGGTTAGGGGTAGGGTTAGGGGTAGGGTTAGGGTAGGGTTAGGGGTAGGGGTAGGGTTAGGGGTAGGGTTAGGGTTAGGGTAGGGGTAGGGTTAGGGCTAGGGTTAGGTTAGGGGTAGGGTTACGGCTAGGGTTAGGTTAGGGGTAGGGTTAGGTTAGGGTTAGGGGTAGGGTTACGGCTAGGGTTAGGTTAGGGGTAGGGTTAGGTTAGGGTTAGGGGTAGGGTTAGGTTAGGGTTAGGGGTAGGGTTAGGGGTAGGGTTAGGTTAGGGGTAGGGTTAGGTTAGGGTTAGGGGTAGGGTTAGGGCTAGGGTTGGGGCTAAATTTAGGGTTAGGGTTGGGGCTAAATTTAGGGTTAGGGTTGGGGCTAAATTTAGGGTTAGGCTTCTTTCACACTTACGTCGGTACGGGGCCGTCGCAATGCGTCGGCCCGACATACCGACGCACGTTGTGAAAATTGTGCACAACGTGGGCAGCAGCTGTAGTTTTTCAACGCATCCGCTGCCCAATCTATGTCCTGGGGAGGAGGGGGCGGAGTTACGGCCACGCATGCGCGGTCAGAAATGGCGGATGCGACGTACAAAAAAACGTTTCATTGAACGTTTTTTTGTGCCGACGCTCCGCCAAAACACAACTGATCCAGTGCACGACGGACGCGACGTGTGGCCATCCGTCACGATCCGTCGGCAATACAAGTCTATGGGCAAAAAACGCATCCTGCGGGCACATTTGCAGGATCTGTTTCTTGTCCAAAACGACGGATTGCGACGGAATGCCAAACAACGCAAGTGTGAAAGTAGCCTTAGGGCTAGGGTTAGGGTTGGGGCTAAAGTTAGGGCTAGGGTTGGGGCTAAAGTTAGGGTTAGAGCTGGGATTAGGTTTAGGGTTTGGATTAGGGTTGGTATTAGGGTTAGGGTTGGCATTAGGGTTACACTTGGGATTAGGGTTAGGTTTGGGATTAGGGTTAAGGTTAGGGTTGTGATTAGGGGTGTATTGGGATTAGGGTTAGGTTTGAGGTTAGGGTTGAGATTAGGATTAGGGGTGTGTTGGATTTAGGGTTTTGATTAGGGTTATGGTTAGGGTTGACATTAGGGTTGTTTTGGGGTAAGGGTTGTGATTATGGTTAGGGTTAGTGATTAGGATTATGGATCAGGTTGGGATTAGGGTTAGGGGTTGGAGCTAGAATTGGGGGGTTTCCACTGTTTAGGTACATCAGGGGGTCTCCAAACACGACAGCCAATTTTGCGCTCAAAAAGTCAAATGGTGCTCCCACCCTTCTGAGCTCTGCCGTGCGCCCAAACAGTGGGTTACCCCCACATATGGAGCATCAGCGTACTCGGGATAAATTGGACAACAACTTCTGGGGTCCAATTTCTCTTGTTACCCTTGTGAAAATAAAAACTTGGGGGCTACAAAATCTTTTTTGTGAAAAAAAAAATATTTTTTATTTTCACGACTCTGCATTCTAAACTTCTGTGAAGCACTTGGGCATTCAAAGTTCTCACCACACATCTAGATAAGTTCCTTGGGGGGTCTAGTTTCCAAAATGGGGTCACTTGTGGGGGGTTACTACAGTTTAGGTATATCAGGGGCTCTGCAATCGCAACATAATGCCCACAGACCATTCTATCAAAGTCTGCATTCCAAAAAGGCTCTCCTTCCCTTCCGAGCTCTGCCGTGCGCCCAAACAGTGGTTTACCCCCACATATGGCACATCAGCGTACTCGGGATAAATTGGACAACAACTATTGCAGTCCAATTTCTCCTGTTACCCTTGTGAAAATAAAAACTTGGGGGCTACAAAATCTTTTTTGTGAAAAAAAAAATATTTTTTATTTTCACGACTCTGCATTCTAAACTTCTGTGAAGCACTTGGGCATTCAAAGTTCTCACCACACATCTAGATAAGTTCCTTGGGGGTCTAGTTTCCAAAATGGGGTCACTTGTGGAGGGTTTCTACTGGTTAGGTACATCAGGGGCTCTGCAAATGCAACATAATACCCGCAGACCATTCTATCAAAGTCTGCATTCCAAAATTGCGCTCCTTCCTTCCGAGCTCTGCCGTGCGCCCAAACAGTGGTTTACCCCACATATGGGGTACCAGCATACTCAAGACAAATTGGACAACAACTTTTGGGGTCCAATTTCTCTTGTTACCCTTGTAAAAATAAAAACTTGGGGGCTACAATATCTTTTTTGTGGAAAAAAAAAATATTTTTTATTTTCACGGCTCTGCATTATAAACTTCTGTGAAGCACTTGGGCATTCAAGGTTCTCACCACACATCTAGATAAGTTCCATGGGGGGTCTAGTTTCCAAAATGGGGTCACTTGTGGGGGATTTCTACTGTTTAGGCACATCAGGGGCTCTCCAAACGCGACATGGCGTCCGATCTCAATTCCAGCCAATTCTACATTGAAAAAGTAAAACGGCACTCCTTCTCTTCCAAGCTCTGCGGTGCGCCCTAACAGTGGTTTACCCCCACATATTGGGTATCAGCGTACTCAGGAGAAATTGCACAACAACTTTTGTGGTCTAATTTCTCCTGTTACCCTTGTGAAAATAAAAATTTGTGGGCAAAAAGATCATTTTTGTAGAAAAAATGCGATTTTTTTTTTCACGGCTCTACGTTATAAACTTCTGTGAAGCACATGGGGGTTCAAAGTGCTCGCCACACATCTAGATAAGTTCCTTAAGGGGTCTAGTTTCCAAAATGGTGTCACTTGTGGGGGGTTTCCACTGTTTAGGCACATCAGGGGCTCTCCAAACGCGACATGGCGTCCAATCTCAATTCCAGCCAATTCTACATTGAAAAAGTAAAACGGCGCTCCTTCACTTCCAAGCTCTGCGGTGCGCCCAAACAGTGGTTTACCCTCACATATGGGGTATCGACGTATTCAGGAGAAATCGCCCAACAACTTTTGTGGTCTAATTTCTCCTGTTACCCTTGTGAAAATAAGAATTTGTGGGCAAAAAGATCATTTTTGTGTAAACAAAAGCGATTTTTTTATTTTCACGGCTCTACGTTATAAACTTCTGTGAAGCACTTGGGGGTTCAAAGTGCTCACCACACATCTAGATAAGTTCCTTAAGGGGTCTAGTTTCCAAAATGGTGTCACTTGTGGGGGGTTTCCACTGTTTAGGCACATCAGGGGCTCTCCAAACGTGACATGGCGTCCGATCTCAATTCCAGCCAATTCAACATTGAAAAAGTAAAACGGCGCTCCTTCACTTCTAAGTTCTGCGGTGCGCCCTAACAGTGGTTTACCCCCACATATGGGGTATTGGAGTATTCAGGAGAAATTGCATAACAAAATTTATGGTTACATTTCTGTTTTTACACTTGTGAAAATAAAAAAAATGGTTCTGAATTAAGATGTTTGCAAAAAAAAGTTAAATGTTCATTTTTTCCTTCCACATTGTTTCAGTTCCTGTGAAGCACGTAAAGGGTTAATAAACTTCTTGAATGTGGTTTTGAGAACCTTGAGGGGTGTAGTTTTTAGAATGGTGTCACACTTCATTATTTTCTATCATATAGACCCCTCAAAATGACTTCAAATGTGATGTGGTCCCTAAAAAAAAATGGTGTTGTAAAAATGAGAAATTGCTGGTCAACTTTTAACCCTTATAACTCCCTAACAAAAAAAAATTTTGTTTCCAAAATTGTGCTGATGTAAAGTAGACATGTGGGAAATGTTATTTATTAACTATTTTTCATGACATATCTCTCTGATTTAAGGGCATAAAAATACAAAGTTTGAAAATTGCAAAATTTTAAAAATTTTCGCCATATTTCCGTTTTTTTCATAAATAATCGCAAGTAATATCGAAGAAATGTTACCACTAACATGAAGTACAATATGTCACGAAAAAACAATCTCAGAATCAGCGGGATCCGTTGAAGCGTTCCAGAGTTATAACCTCATAAAGTGACAGTGGTCAGAATTGCAAAAATTGGCTCGGTCATTAAGTACCAAATTGGCTCTGTCACTAAGGGGTTAACAAACTTTATGATTGTATGTAATACTGGTTACCCTTTTATATCTTTGTAAGGTTAGGGTTTGGATTACATTTATGGTTAGGATTAAGGTTGGGATTAGGGTTAGGGGTGTGTCAGGGTTAGGGGTGTGGTTAGGCTTATGGTTGGGATTAGGGATAGGGGTGTGTTGGAGTTAGGGGTGTGGTTAGGGTTGGGATTAGGGTTATGGGTGTGTTGGGGTTAGGGGTGTGGTTAGGGTTAGGGTTGGGATTAGGGTTAGAGGTGTGTTTGGGTTAGGGTTTCAGTTAGAATTGGGGGGTTTCCACTGTTTAGGCACATCAGGGGCTCTCCATGGCGTCCGATCTCAATTCCAGCCAATTCTGCATTGAAAAAGTAAAACAATGCTCCTTCCCTTCCGAGCTCTCCCGTGCGCCCAAACAGGGGTTTACCTCAACATATAGGGTATCAGCGTACTCAGAACAAATTGGACAACAACTTTTGGGGTCCAATTTCTCTTGTTACCCTTTGGAAAATAAAAATTTGGGGGCTATAAAAATCATTTTTGTGGGAAATAAATGATATTTTATTTCTACGGCTCTGCATTATAAACTGTAGTGAAACACTTAGAGTTCACAGTTCTCAAAACACATCTAGATATGTTCCTTGGGGGTCTAGTTTCCAATATGGGGTCACTTGTGGAGGGTTTCTACTGTTTAGGCACATCAGGAGCTCTGCAAACGCAATGTGATGCCAGCTGACCATTCCATCTATGTCTGCATTCCAAACGGCGCTCCTTCCCTTCCAAGCTCTGCCATGAGCCCAAATGGTGGTTCCCCCCAACATATGGGGTATCGGCGTACTCAGGACAAATTGAGTAACAACTTTTGTGGTCCATTTTATCCTGTTACCCTTGGGAAAATACAAAACTGGAGGCTAAAAAATAATTTTTGTGGAAAACAAAAGTTTTTTTATTTTCACGGCTCTGCGTTATAAACTTCTATGAAGCACTTGGTGGGTCAAAGTGCTCACCACACATCTAGAAAAATTCCTTAGGGGGTTTAGTTTAAAAAATGGTGTCACTTGTGGGGGATTAAAATGTTTAGGCACATCAGAGTCTCTCCAAACGCGACATGGTGTCCTATCTCAATTTCAGTCAACTTTGCATTGAAAGTCAAACGGCGCTCCTTCCCTTCCGAGCTCTGCCATGCGCCCAAACAGTGGTTTATTACCACATATAGAGTATCAGCGTACTCAGGACAAATTGAATAACAACTTTCGGGGTCCAATTTCCTCTGGTACCCTTGTGAAAATAAAAAGTTGAGGGTGAAAGATTATTTTTGTGAAAAAATATGATTTTTTTCTTTTTCAGCTCTACATTATAAACTTCTGTGAAGCACTTGGTGGTTAAAAGTGCTCACGACTGTGTGGGGTCGGCCATGCGGTACGCGACTTTCGCGCCAAAGTCGCGTTTCAATGACGTGAAAAGCGCCATTTCTCAGCCAATGAAGGTGGACGCAGAGTGTGGGCAGCGTGATGACATAGGTCCTGGTCCCCACCATCTTAGAGAAGGGCATTGCAGTGATTGGCTTGCTGTCTGCGGCGTCACAGGGGCTATAAAGAGGCGTTCCCGCCGACCGCCATCTTACTGCTGCTGATCTGAGTTTAGGGAGAGGTTGCTGCCGCTTCGTCAGAAGCAGGGATAGTGTTAGGCAGGGTCCATTAACCACCAAACCGCTTGTGCTGTAGCGATTTCCACTGTCCAACACCACCTTTTGTTTGCAGGGACAGTGGAAGCTACATTTTTTTTTCCTCAGCGCTGTAGCGCATTGGGCTGCCCTAGAAGGCTCCCTGATAGCTGCATTGCTGTGTGTACGCCGCTGTGCAAACCAACTGCTTTTTTCAAAGCACAAATCCTCTTGTTCCTTCCTTTCTGCACAGCTATCTTGTTTGTTTGTCCACACTTTTTATTTAATTTGTGCATCAGTTCACTCCTTATTGCTGCCTGCCATACCTGGCTGAGATTACTGCAGGGAGATAGTAAATGTAGGACAGCCCCTGCTTTTTTTTTTTTTTTAATTCTCCCTAAAAAAATAAGTTGTGGGAGATTAAGATTGGCATTTCTGCTAGAGTGCCATCCCTGTGTGTGCCATCTCTCTCACATAGTGGGCCATAGAAAGCCTTTTTATTTTTCTGTTTCTTTGGGGGGGGGTTTATAAATTCTCCCTGAAAAAAAAAAAAACAGTGGGAGATTACTATTGGCCTTTGGGCTTGTGTGCCAGTCCTGAGTGTGCCATCTCTCTCTCAAATAGTGGGCCATAGAAAGCCTATTTTTTTTTTTATTTGGTTTCTAAATTCTCCCTGAAAAAATAAAAAAAAATCAGTGGGAGATTAATATTGGCCTTTCTGCTTGTGTGCCACTCCTGACTCCTGGGTGTGCCATCTCTCTCTCTCAAATAGTGGGCCATAGAAAGCCTATTTTTTTTTTATTTGGTTTCTAAATTCTCACTGAAAAAATAAAAAAAATTTATTTGGTTTCTAAATTCTCCCTTAAAAAAAAAAAAAAAAGTGGGAGATCAATATTGACATTTGTGCTTGAGTGACAGTCCTGCGTGTGTGGCATCTCTCTCATTTGGTGCCAAGGAAAATAGAGTGTGTAACATTGTGCCTGATTTTCCTTGCGGTCTCACCCACCTGTAAAGGGATATCTAAATCATACTGAAGTTATAGCTCACCGTGTAAGTTGTTTGACAGCAACAAATACCGTTACTTTGGTTAAGTTTTTAAAACAATGAGGAAGTCTGGTGGAAGAGGTCGTGGCCGTGGGCGTTCATTGTCAGCTGGTAATGATGGTAGTGATAGTGGAGCATCAGGTGGTCGTGGGAAAAAAAATATTGCACCTAAGTCTGGAGCTGTGGAGCCAGGTTCGTCGTCTGGCTACAGAAGGCCTCGAACGCTCCCTTTTCTGGGAGTAGGAAAACCGCTTTTAAAGCCAGAGCAGCAAGAGCAAGTTTTGGCTTACCTTGCTGACTCAGCCTCTAGCTCTTTTGCCTCCTCTTTTGAAACTGGTAAATGTAAAAGCAGCGCGTCGTTAGTGGATGTTCACGGTCAGGGACAAGTCGCTTCCTTGTCCTCTTCAGCAAAAACAACAACAGAGAAGGATGCAGCAGGCGACACAACGGGTTACTCCATGGAGCTCTTTACACATACCGTCCCTGGCTTAGAAAGTGAAACAGTTAACAGGCCATGCCCATTACAAGTTGAATCTGACATGGAGTGCACTGATGCACAGCCACAGCCAGACTACTATGCTGGTCCTTTGACTCAGACCACAACATTGCCCTCGCAGGGTACTGATCCAGAATCAGACCCTGATGAGACTATGTTGCCCCGTCACGAACGCTCTACCACCGACTTACATGGTGACACAGACGAAGTTGCGCACGAGCTAGAAGAGGAGGTTATAGATGACCCAGTTGTTGACCCCGATTGGCAGCCATTGGGGGAACAGGGTGCAGGCGGCAGTAGTTCTGAAGCGGAGGAGGAGGGGCCGCAGCAGGCATCAACATCGCAACAGGTTCCATCTGCCGGGCCCGTAGATGGGACAAAACGCGTGGCAAAGCCAAAACCTGTTGGAGGACAGCGTGGCCATCCGGTTAAAGCTCAGTCTGCAATGCCTGAAAAGGAATCCGTGGCTCGAAAGAGTGCAGTCTGGCATTTTTTTAAACAACATCCAATTGATCAGCGCAAAGTCATCTGTCAAAAATGTTCATCTACCTTAAGCAGAGGTCAGAATCTGAAAAGTCTCAATACAAGTTGCATGCATAGACATTTAACCACCATGCATTTGCAAGCCTGGACTGACTACCAAACGTCCCTTAAGGTTGTAGCACTCTCGGCCAATGAAGCTAGTCAGCAACGCTACATCCCTGCCGTCACTGTAAGGCCCCCATTTTCCGCACCACCTGCAGTATCTGTGCAGGTTTCTTTGCCAGGCCAAAGCAGTCAGGGTCAGGGAATCACCAGTTTCGTAGTAGGAAACACTGCATCTAGGGCACCGGCGGAAACAATACCGTCTCCAACCGTCTCTCATTCTGCCATGTCCACCGGCACACCCGCTAATTCCATGATCTCCAGCTCTCCAGTCCAGCTCACCCTACATGAGACTCTGGTTAGAAAAAGGAAGATGATGCCCTACCGGTTACTTGAAAGCAAAGCTTTCAAAGCCCTGATGGACTACGCTGAACCACGCTACGAGCTACCCAGTCAACACTTCTTTTCGAGAAAAGCCATCCCAGCCCTCCACCAGCATGTTAAAGAGCGCATCGTCCATGCACTCAGGCAATCTGTGAGTACAAAGGTGCACCTGACAACAGATGCATGGACCAGTAGGCATGGCCAGGGACGTTACGTGTCCATCACGGCACACTGGGTGAATGTGGTGGATGCAGGGTCCACAGGGGACATCAATTTCGGGACAGTTCTGCCTAGCCCACGGTCTAAGAAACAGTTGGCTGTAGGTGTTCGCACCCCCTCCTCCTCCTCCTCCTCCTCCTCCTTCCTCTGCAGAAGCGAGAGCTCGTCCACAGACCGCAGTCGCCAAACCACTCCATCCGCAGCTGCCACTGTTGCACACCAGTTGTCCCATTATGGGCCAGCTACTGGCAAGCGTCAGCAAGCTGTATTGGCTATGAAGTGTTTGGGCGACAACAGACACACCGCAGACGTTCTGTCCGAGTTCTTGCAGAGAGAAAAACAGTCGTGGCTGGGCACAGTAGATCATGAGGCACGCAAGGTAGTGAGTGATAACGGAAGGAATTTCATGGCTGCCATCTCCCTTTCCCAACTGAAACACATTCCTTGCCTGGCTCACACCTTAAACCTGGTGGTGCAGTGCTTCCTGAAAAGTTATCCGGGGTTATCCGACCTGCTCCTCAAAGTGCGCGGACTTTGCTCACATATCCGCCGTTCGCCCGTACACTCCAGCCGTATGCAGACCTATCAGCAGTCTTTGAACCTTCCCCAGCATCGCCTAATCATAGACGTTGCAACAAGGTGGAACTCAACACTGCACATGCTTCAGAGACTGTGCGAACAGAGGCGGGCTGTTATGTTTTTGTGGGAGGATACACATACACGGGCAGGCAGTAGGATGGCAGACATGGAGTTGTCAGGTGTGCAGTGGTCGAAGATACAAGACATGTGTCAAGTCCTTCAGTGTTTTGAGGAATGCACATGGCTGGTTAGTGCAGACAACGCCATAATAAGCATGAGCATCCCCCTAATGCGTCTGCTGATGCAAAGTTTGACGCACATAAAGGAGCAGGCATCTGCAGCCGAGGAAGAGGAAAGCCTTGATGACAGTCAGCCATTGTCTGGTCAGGGCAGTGTACAGGACGAGGTAGCGGGCGAACAGGAGGAGGAGGACGAGGAGGATGATGGGGATGAGTATTTTTTTTTAATGAGGAAGCTTCTCGGGGGCCACTGGAAATTGGTGGCGTGGCAAGGCCGGGTTCTGGTTTTCTGAGGGACACAAGTGACGTAGATTTGCCTGATACTGCCCCTCAACCAAGCACAACCGCAGATTTGACAACTGGAACTTTGGCACACATGGCGGATTATGCCTTACATATCCTCAAAAGTGACACACGCATTACGAAAATGATGAACGATGACAATTACTGGTTGGCCTGCCTCCTTGATCCTTGCTATAAAGGCAATTTGCAAAATATTATGCCACATGAGAACTTGGAACTAATATTAGCAACCAAACAATCAACTCTTGTTGACCGTTTGCTTCAGGCATTCCCAGCACACAGCGCCCGTGATCGTTCTCACACGAGCTGCAGGGGGCAGCAGACCAGTGTTAGAGGTGCAGAAATCCGAAGTGGCGTTGGACAGAGGGGTTTTCTGACCAGGTTGTGGAGTGATTTTGCTATGACCGCAGACAGGACAGGTACTGCAGCATCAATTCAAAGTGACAGGAGACAACATTTGTCCAGTATGGTTACTAACTATTTTTCATCCCTTATCGATGTTCTATGTTATGACCTGGTGGTTAGGAGCACTCGGAATGACCTGATAATTAAACCTCATACAGGACGAGCTCTGGGATGTGGGAGCTCTGTTGACCGCAAGCCCTAATCCTATCACACACAGTAGAAATAGCCGTGGAGCGCTCCTGACCAGACCTAGGCGCCTCGTCTCAGCCTATGAACTATCTAGCCCTAGAGATAGAAAATAAAGCCTACCTTGCCTCGGAGAAATTCCCCAAGGGTAAAGGAAGCCCCCCACATATATTGACTGTGAGTAAAGATGAAAGTCACAAACGCAGAAATGAAACAGGTTTCAGCAAAGGGAGGCCAGACTTACTAAATAGACAGAGGATAGGAAAGGTAACTTTGTGATCAGCACAAAAACCTACAAAAGACCACGCAGAGTGTGCAAAAAAGACTTCCGCACCGACTCACGGTGTGGAGGGGCCTCTCTGCATCCCAGAGCTTCCAGCTAGTAAGACAAAATCATGAAAACCAGCTGGACAAGAAAACAGAGAACAAAATAAGACAATAAGGAACTTAGCTTCTGCAGGAGAAGGCAGGTCACCAGAGAGATCCAGGAGCGAACTGAACGAATGCAAAAACATTGACAGCTGGCATGGAGTAACAATCTGAGAGGAGTTAAATAGAGCAGCCAACCATAGGATAAACCACGTCACCTGTGTAAGGAACCTCAGATGCAGCAGCTTCACTCATAGCCACCAGAGGGAGCCCATAGACAGAACTCGCCAAAGTACCATTCACGACCACAGGAAGGAGCTTGACAACAGAATTCACAACAGTTCTACCTCAACCGTCATTCCCATTTGATTACTGGGCATCCAAATTAGACACCTGGCCAGAATTGGCAGAATATGCATTGCAGGAGCTTGCTTGCCCGGCAGCTAGTGTCCTATCAGAAAGAGTATTCAGTGCTGCAGGTTCAATATTAACCAAAAAAAGGACTCGTCTGGCTACCCAAAATGTTGATGATCTAACCTTCATTAAAATGAACCACAACTGGATTTCGAATTCTTTTGCCCCACCTTGCCCGGCCGACACCTAGCTTTCCTATGAAAAGGTATTGCCTGTGGACTACTCTGAATGACTTTACCAATCTCGTAATTTGCAGCAGCTGATTGTCCAGCATACGACATGTTTACACCTCCCTAAATGGCCAAACTCCCCACATGGGGCCGTGGTATCGCCACTTGGCGCAAGCACCTGTGAGAGTGCTGTTTGTCTGAAGAGGTGGGTGTGCCCGCTTTTGGTCGACTGCACTGCCACTGGGTCCCTCATAGTACAATAAAGTGTCTCTGGCGGTGGTGGTGCGCACCCAACGTCAGACACACTGTTGTAACATGAGGGGCCATGTACCGCCAGCCACAAGAGAGTTCCCCCACCCCCAGCTCAAACATTGCTCTACCACTTGCACAATTATCTCTCACAGTTCCACCAATGTTTAGTCTATGCGCTGACATCCGTAAATTCCTGCCACTGACAATACCATTGTGTTGACATGTATGATGGTACTTAACATAGTCAGGGGCAGTGTCCTATATTTACCCAAGTAAATACTTTGTGCCAAATTACTAGGTCTGAAACTACGGAGAGGAGCCCACCCCTGTACCTAATGATTGCACCCTTTTGTGTTTTCGTTTTGTTGTAATGCAAGACATTAACATGTATTTATTGTTTGGGACTACTAACTGGCAGACACTCATTACAATCGGCCTCTGTTGACAACACCAATGGTGCCTGTGTACCCCTGCAAGAGAATTCCAAGTGCCTACAGCCCAATTTTATTATGTTAGGCCTTCGAAGCCTGTCTGCGGTCCCTCCTTCCACTAGTCCTCCACTGACCTGTCTACTGCTGCCTGTGTACCCCTGGAACCAATTATAAAGTGCCTACAGCCCAATTTTATTATGTTAGGCCTTCGAAGCCTATCTGCGGTCCGTCCTTCCACTAGTCCTCCACTGACCTGTCTACTGCTGCCCGTGTACCCCTGGAACCAATTATAAAGTGCCTACAGCCCAATTTTATTATGTTAGGCCTTCAAAGCCTGTTTGCGGTCCGTCCTTCCACTAGTCCTCCACTGACCTGTCTACTGCTGCCCGTGTACCCCTGGAACCAATTTTAAAGTGCCTACAGCCAAATTTTATTATGTTAGGCCTTCGAAGCCTGTCTGCGGTCCGTCCTTCCACTAGTCCTCCACTGACCTGTCTACTGCTGCCTGTGTACCCCTGGAACCAATTTTAAAGTGCCTACAGCCCAATTTTATTATGTTAGGCCTTCGAAGCCTGTCTGCGGTCCCTCCTTCCACTAGGCCTCCACTGACCTGTCTACTGCTGCCCGTGTACCCCTGGAACCAATTATAAAGTGCCCACAGCCCAATTTTATTATGCTAGGCTTTCGAAGCCTGTCTGCGGTCCCTCCTTCCACTAGGCCTCCACTGACCTGTCTACTGCTGCCCGTGTACCCCTGGAACCAATTTTAAAGTGCCTACAGCCCTATTTTATTATGTTAGGCCTTCGAAGCCTGTCTGCGGTCCGTCCTTCCACTAGGCCTCCACTGACCTGTCTACTGCTGCCCGTGTACCCCTGGAACCAATTTTAAAGTGCCTACAGCCCTATTTTATTATGTTAGGCCTTCAAAGCCTGTCTGCGGTCCCTCCTTCCAATAGTTCTCCACTGACCAGACCAATGCTGGCCGTGTACCCCTGGAACCCAGCTGAAAGTGCATGGAGCCTTCTTTTTTTCTTTGTTTTATATTTAGAAAGCCCAGATGAACTACGCTGTACCACGGTTCAAGCTACCCAGTCGACATTTCTTTTGCGAGAAAAGATATCCCAGCCCTCCACCGGCATGAAAAAGTCTGCATTGTCATAGCACTCAGGCAATCAAACAGTAGAAAGGTGCACCTGACAAGAGACGCATGGACCAGTAGGCATGTCCACAAAAAGTTACGTGTCCATTACGGCGCACTGGGTTAATGTGTTGGATGCATGGTCCACAGGGGACAGCCTACAAAGTCTGTCTGCAGTCCCTAATTCAAATTGTCCTCCGCTGACCACACCACTGCTGCCCGTGTACCCCTGGAACCAATTTTAAAGTGCCTACAGCCTAATTTTGTTATGTTAGGCCTACTACGCCTGTCTGCGGTCCCTCCTTCCAATGCTCCTCCACTGACCACACCACTGCTGCCCGTGGACCCCTGGAACCTATTTTTAATTGCATAGAGCATCCTTTTTTTAATAGTAGGCGTACAAAGTCTGTCTGCGGTCCACTATTGAAATTGTCCTCCACTGACCAGAGCAATGCTGCCTGTGTACCCCTGTAACCTTTTTTAAACTGCATTGAGCCACATTTTTGGTTTAAGGCCTACTACCTGTGTCTGTCTGCGCCACTCAATACAGCTGTCCTCCTTTGAAAAAAGCAGAGCGTCAATAGTCTTGTTTTCAGCCTCTAGGAATTTGAAAACTGCATTGGGGCTACTACTTCGGTAGGGCCTACTAACGGTGTCTGCCGCTCCAAGGTGTTCCCCAGGTGTCCTCGCAATTGCTTCGATCTTCGGACTCTCGTTTAGTAGTTGTTGAAAACTACACTGCATTAGGCCTACAAATTGGGTATGGGGTGTAGAGACGGTGTGTTCCACTCCAAGGTGTTCCCCAGGTTTCCTCTCCATTGCTTCGGTCTTCCGACTCTCGTTTAGTAGTTGTTGAAAACTACACTGCATTAGGCCTACAAATTGGGTATGGGGTGTAGAGACGGTGTGTTCCACTCCAAGGTGTTCCCCAGGTTTCGTCTACATTGCTTCGGTCTTCCGACTCTCGTTTAGTAGTTGTTGAAAACTACACTGCATTAGGCCTGCAAATTGGGTATGGGGTGTAGAGACGGTGTGTTCCACTCCAAGGTGTTCCCCAGGTTTCCTCTCCACTGCTTCGGTCTTCCGACTCTCGTTTAGTAGTTGTTGAAAACTACACTGCATTAGGCCTACAAATTGGGTATGGGGTGTAGAGACGGTGTGTTCCACTCCAAGGTGTTCCCCAGGTTTCCTCTCCATTGCTTCCGTCTTCCGACTCTCGTTTTGTAGTTGTTGAAAACTACACTGCATTAGGCCTGCGAATTGGGTATGGGGTGTAGAGACGGTGTGTCCCACTCCAAGGTGTTCCCCAGGTTTCCTCTCCATTGCTTCGGTCTTCCGACTCTCGTTTAGTAGTTGTTGAAAACTACACTGCATTAGGCCTACTAGTTGGGTAGGGGCCTTCTATCTGTGTCTGCCGCTCCTTGCTGTTCTCCTACAGTGAACAAAGCTGTGCCGCCGGTTTACTACTGTTGCCAATTTTGAATTGCATTTAGAATACTTACTGATTTGGGCCTACTCTCTGTGTCAGCCTCTCATTCCAGTTGTCCTCCACTGAACAAAGCAATGCCCCCTGGTTAGTCCTGTTACCAATTTTGAACTGCATTTAGCCCACTTTATTATTTGGGCCCATATCTGTTTCCCCCTCATCCTGCCCATTGCCCAGCCAGTGATAGATGAGTCTGCTGGTACATTGACCCATTCCCCGTGCACGCTACACTGCAAGATTGTGACCCTGCTGAAAGTCAGGTCCCCCTTCCCGCATACCATACCACATTACACGGGGACAAAGAGGAAGGCGCAGATGAAGGTGCAGGTTCCTTCATCAGGTGGGGGGAGGAATACTCGTTGGCGACGTCACTGGCACAGAGCCTCTCATAGTACGCAAAAGTGTTGCTGCCGGTAGGAGGCGCCCCCGCCGTGCAAACACACCGCTGTACTTTGAGGGGCCCTGTGCCAGTGCCAATGCCAACGAGTGGGCCCCCCCTGCTTGCTCAGGATCACAGCACTTGCAAAGTTGAAATACTTACCTCTCCCTGCTCCACTGCCGTGATGTGGTCCAGATTTACTGGGCACACTAATTACTTGAACCAGCCCTACCCCCCACAACTTTAGCCAAATGACCCCCAATTTCAAATGCCTTACAATTATTATAAGCTAAATTATGATTGACAAGCTTCAGTAGCAAGAATGGATGTTTTTGCCAATACAATGGGCTCTGTACATGTTTTCCTGGCCTCTACTCACTGCCAACTATGCTCCCCTATTGACTTGCATTGGGTTTCGTGTTTCGGTCGATCCCCGACTTTTCGCGATAATTGGCCGATTTTACTCGACTCGACTTTTGAGATAGTCGGGTTTCGCAAAACCCGGCTCGACTCTAAAAAGGTCAAGGTCGCTCAACTCTACTCACGACACATCTAGATAAGTTCCTTAGGGGTTCTACTTTCCAAAATAGTGTCACTTGTTGGGAGTTTCAATGTTTAGGCACATCGGGGCTCTCCAAAGCGTCATGGCGCTCTATCTTAATGTAACAACTCTGCTGGCATCACAGCATGGCCTCACATCTCTCACACAATCTTACCCACTGCTCCAGGCCATGATGTGCTTTCTCTTTAATGCCAGCTCCATGTTCTGTGTCTCTGCTCTCTGCATGCCTCATGGCTATGTGTATAGGGGGCCGGCGCCTGAACTCTCTGGTTCTTATAGGAATCAGGTGCACCTGTCCATTCAGTTCCTGACCAATTACCAAGAGGCCTCCTGTATATAGTGCAGCTCCACCCTGTGGTCTGGGCCTGTGCAATGTGTTAGCTCAGCTAGTGTTTTGCTGCTGAGTTTGCCTGGCCTTGCTCTGAGTTACTCTCTCTGAGCTTTTCTCTGTGCTTTTGCCTTGTTCTTGTAGTCCGCCCTCCAGGAGGCAGAATATCCTGGTCCCTGTGTCTTTGTCCCTGTGTCTTGTTCTATTGCCTTGTCTGTACTTTGTCTTTTCTCGGTCTCCTTGTCTGTGGCTTCCTTCCCTGCTTTCTTTCCTTGTGTTTTCTGTTTGCTTACACTCCGCACTCTTGCGGCTCTGCACTCAGACTTTGCTTCGCACTCTCTGGCTTTGCTCTGTGGCTCCGCTCTTTGTGGTTCTATCTGGCTCCGCTCTTTGCGGTACTATCTGGCTCCGCCTCCAGCATCTCCGCTCTTGGCTCCGCCTCCAGCGTCTCCGCTCTTGGCTCCGCCTCCAGCGTCTCCGCTCTTGGCTCCGCCTCCAGCGTCTCCGCTCTTGGCTCCGCCTCCAGTGTCTCCGCTCTTGGCTCCGCCTCCAGCGTCTCCGCCCTTGGCTCTGCATTCTCCTTCTCTTTTCTTAGTTCCACCTTCTACTTGTTACTTGGTCCTCCTGTTTCTTCATACCTCATTCCTTTCTGCTTGTTTCCTTTCCTGCACCTCCTGTGTGAACAGGTCCCTACCTGTTCCTTCATTCTCCTTTCCTTCTGGCTTGTTTCCGTACCTGCATCTTCTGTGTGTACAGGTCCCTACCTGTTCCTTCATCACTCTCACAATAGGACTGCACTCAGGTGTCATCTGAGTGCAGCCTGATTCATACACCACATCAACCAGTCCTGTGTATCCTGTGTTCCTGCCAGTCCTGCCGTTCCTGCCCTGCCTTCCAGTCCTGTGTTCTCTGCAGTGCCTCCCAATCCTGTGTTCCTACCAGTCCTGCCGTTCCTGCCCTGCCTTCCAGTCCTGTGTTCCTGCTGTCCTAGCCAGTCCTGTTTCCTGCCGTGTCTCTGCCAGCCCTGAGTTCTCTGCCGTGTCTCTGCCAGCCCTGTCTCAGCCGTGCCAGCCTACTCGTCTGTGTTCCAGCCTAATGCCCGCACCAATCCTGGTGTTCCTGTCTCCCAAGTGGGATCAGCAGCCACAGCCAGACACCACCCTGGAGTAGCACCTGGCAGCTGCCTGCTGCACAAGCCTGTCCTCACCATCAGAGGCTCCAGTGAAAACCCAGGCAGCTGTCATAGTCATGCCCCTTCCAGGGTAGTCTGGTTTGTGGCACAGTGGGGCTTCAGCATCCACAGTCCAGGGCACCAGATCACGGGGCAGGCAGAGTCCGGCCGGTCTGAAGGCAAATCCAGAGTCCCCTTATCCAGGTTGAAATCAGTAGCCTCCCTGCTGAGCAACTCGGTAAGGTCCTCACAACTATTGTAGATGTTAAGTCTCTTCTCTCTGTCCCCCTGACGGATAGGACAAACCCATATGACGGGTGGCCTGAGGCTTTTTATAGGGAACCTAGTGATGCCCCAGCCCCCACAAGTTGCCACCCTGCCTCCTGGGTAAATGGAATTAACTGTCCTGCCCGTCTCTGAAGTAACGGCATAGAGCTCTTTACTCCCTCGGTGTACTGGCTACCGGTCCTGTGCTTCAGAAAGAGGCAGCTTGCTTCTAGCTGGTCTCCCTCTGATGTTTCACTTCTGTTGCTATGACTTCGTTGCTCACTCACTGCAACACAATTCGTTTCGTGTCCTTTCTTAGGATGCTGCCACACGTGGGGCAGGCACAGTTCCGTGTACCTTTCTTCCGTAGGCCGCAGTCTGGAGCTGGCTGGAACCCAACCCAGCCAGCCTCTGCCAAACTCGGTCAGGACCCACTGACTATCTCCTTCTCCCTCCAGTCAGCTTCTGTCCTTTTCTCTGACCAACTTCCTCCCCAACCCACCAGTTTTACCCAAGTGTGAGGAGTGCCCTAATAGATAAAAGCATGGCTCCCCCTGGTGGACTGGAGTGTGAAGTGTGTGTAGTGGTTGTGATACCTGGACAGAAGATCTCCTTCATTATCTTCAGACGTAACATCACTCCCCCTGGTGGAAGAATAACATTACTGCAACGAACCAGGACTCTGGGGTGCTGCAACATGACCACCCACCGAAGGTCCCGGCCGCCTGTATGGATCCCTCCCTTGTCGAGACCTACGATTCAGAGCAGGACCAAGGCAGCCAGATCCCAACAAGGAGAGTCCCTAGACGGGCTCCTACGGCGCCGCCGAGACCTAGGAGCTGCATCGGGGACAGTATTTCCGGTGGTCTCACCAAGCGTGCACGTCAGGCTGAAGGAAGATCTTCATCAACTCCAGCAGCTTGATCTCCCAGTATCTCCCGGATCTGATCCCTGACATTTGCTCCATCTGGGCCACCAGCAGCAGCTTTTAGCTGCTCTAGGATATCTGTAATTGCTGCCATGTCTTCAGGCGGCAGGAGATAAAGGTGAGGAGGCACAGGACCTTTATTTTTGGTGCCTCATGCAAATTGATAGCCCCCACCACTTCTCAGACAAATAAACCCTGATCAACTGTTAAACACCCCCCACCCTTAAGTCCAAACCCCCTAAACTTTTAACCCCTCTGAGCCTGCGCTTCAAACCATATTCATTTTAACCCATGGCTTCACTGAGGGCAGTGTTTTTCCTTTTTGTTTGTCTCAGAACGCTCTTTAAAAAAGTCTCAGACTGGAGAACACCTTTGACAGGGAATTCAGGAGTGTTGGTGCTCTGTGCAACAGTTGCCAGCCTTCTTCATCTGGTCACCCACTGCCTCTTCATGTCTGTTTCAGTGTTGCTGATCTGTCCCCCTCAGCGCTGCTGGCCTCGCTCTACATGCCAGCTTTCCAGGTTGTGTCGGTGACTTTCTCATCCATAACCACATCTCCTGACTTTGTGACTTAACGACAACAAGATGTAACAGCAACAGTGTCTCATCATTTTCCTCCTCTTGATCCCAAATTTTTCTTTTCCCACAGTCATGTTCTTGTGGCCTGCTTTAAGTTTTGTGCATCACTAAACAGCACATCATCCTGTCCCTTTTGAAGCATGCAGACTGACAGGCTGCAATCAAGGAATGTTGTGATAAAGTGTGTGCTAGTGTGACACCATCATCAGCACTTCCACACCCCATCCCTTAATGCACACCTTATGATTTTTAGATAGGTCTCCTGAAAAAAAGTTTATCTTTAATAAAAGAAAAAAATTGGTCACCTGCAGCAATCAAAGTGTCTTTTGTAAGCTTACTTGACCGTAATTTAACAGAAAGAACGCAAAAGTTTATGGATGATAATAAAATTAATTCCAGAAAAATGTTTTAATACTTTTTCTCAGTTTTAGAGATCACAGAAATGTTCAGGCTTACAAAATTTTTAGAAGCCTTACCGATCACAGAAATATTCACAGGACATGTAATACTGTATGTCTGAGAAATGAAAGCTTCCAAAATTTGGAAAAGTTCACTTTTACAGATTACAAAAAATATGTATTCAGACGAAATAACACTGCATGTCTGAGAAATGAAGGCCTGCAACATTTTTAAAAGCTTTTTAGCAGTTTTACAGATGACATAAATTATTACAGAACACGTAACACTATATCTGAGAAATAGAAACCGACAACATTTTTAAAAAAACTTTTGTTCACTATTAGAGATCACAGAAATATTCACAAAGTAAAACTGTGTCTGAGAAATAGAGGCCTACACACAGTTTAAAAGTTTTAAGTTTTACAGATCACAGAAATGTTTACAGACCACATAACACTGTGTGTCAGAGAAATGGAGGCATACAAATTTGTTAAGGCTTTTGTTCACTTTTAGAGATCAAAGAAATATTCACAAAGTAACACTGTCTGAGAAATGGAGACCTACAATGTTTTTAAAGCATTTTTGCAGTTTTACAGATTACAGAAATGTTCACAGACCATGTAACACTGTATGTCTGAGAAATGGAGACCTACAAAAAATTTTAAAGCATTTTTGCAGTTTTACAGATCACAAAAAATGTTCTCAGACCATGTAACACTGTATGTCTGAGAAATGGAGACCTAAATGATTTTTAAAAGCTTTTCTTCACTATTGGAGATCACAAAAATTTACTTCACACTATAGAATCTGGATGTTGTGTATGGCTGAGAAATGTAACCCAGGTAAATGTTTCAATGATTTTTCTGTGTGCTATATAACGCAAAAAAGCACCTGAAAGCACATATTACTTGATGGATTAAAAGACATTACACTTTTCCAGCACCCACAAAAGAATGCAGCTATCTATTTGCCAACAGACTGCACAGACCTAATCCCTGTCTGTAGACTGAATTCTGTCACTCTTACTGCTGTTATGACTCTCTCTCCATCCATAGGCTAATTGCAGATTGCATGTGCTGCAAATGATTAGCCCTTGGTAGTATGATGGCTCAGCATCAGCACCAATATCAACACTACAGACCTTTGATTTGCTATGCACACAGGCCTTGACAAGCACTCTCTCCCTCCAATATAAAGTGTCACAGAGCTGTGCAATGACGTCAGTGTGCCATGCCCAGAGGCGCCTGTTTTGTTAAAACCGCCCAATGAGCGCATTCGAGTATCACCAAGCACGTTCACTTATCGTTAGGGGTACAGTATCAAATGCCATTACAAAATCCAGATACATCACATTAGCTGCATGATCAGCATCCAGATTTGTACGTATCTCCACTTTGAAACTCAGAATGTTAGGTTAGATATGACCTCTATTTCTTAAGAGAAGCTGGGTTGGAACCATCTGGTCACCTGGCCCATGGAGATGTTCAGAAAAGCCAGGTTTGGACCTTCCACTCCCTTAGCACCATGGAAACTTTCAGAAAAGCCAGTTTGGGTCAATTAGGTCATCTGGCAAAGTACCTCAATGGACTGTCGGCTTCCTACACTTGTCGTTACCTCCTATCTCTGAGTGCCTGCCAAAGGCATGGTGCCATTGGCGGGGTAGACAGCCCTGGAAACACCAAATTTGCAGATGCTCTAATCCCAGTAAGCCAGTGGAAGGGTGAGACTCTATAAGTTGCACCATTTTGGGTATTTTCTAGGGCTGTTCTAGATGGTTTTGTCTGTTGCTTAAATAAATTACTGAAACACTGTTTTAATTTCACCCTGTGTTGTCTGAGTGATATTCTGCCCATGGGTAAGGAGTGCTAGCTTTTCAGTGGGATGAGACCCGGTCCATGTGTCTTCCTTAAGACAGCCTGGACAGAAAATGATCACATGTCTCCACACTTAGTGGCTGTGGTGGGATACTGCTCAGCCCGACAGATCCAGGGGAGCTACAGGGGACTGTTGTTTGTAGAAATCGCTAAAGGGCTTCACAACCAGAGAGCCATATAGACAGACCCAGGAGAGCATTGGTAAGGCATATTCAGCAGAATTTGGATGCCACCATGTCCAACATCATCAACTCGGCCTTGGGAAAAGCACCAGAGTGGATATGCAGCTTCAACAGAAAACGACAACTACAAGATTGTTGTCCTATGAACAGACTGTCCCACCTCAGCTGTAGATCTCTGCAGTTCATCCAGAGTGATCATGGGCCTATTGGCTGCATCGCTGATCAGTCTTCTGTTTGAGATGAAAGTTTAGAGGGACGGCCGGTCTTGGTAGATTTGCAGTGGTATGATACTCCTTCCATTTCAAAATGATTGCTTGCACAATGCTCCTTGGGATGTTTAAAGTTTTGGAAATCATTTTGTATCCAAATCCAGCTTTAAACTTCTCCACAACAGTATCCGGACCTGTCTGTTGAGTTCCTTGGTCTTCATGATGCTCTCTGTGCTTCACACAGAACCCTGAGACTATCACAGAGCAGGTGCACTTATACGGAGACTTGATTACTCACAGGTGGATTATATTTATCATCATTAGGCATTTAGGACAACATTGGATCATTCAGAGATCCACAATGAACTGGAGTGAGTTTGCTGCACTGAAAGTAAAGGGCCCCAATAATATTGCACGACCCACTTTTCAATTTTTTAATTTCCACAAAAATTTAAAATAAGCAATAAATTTTGTTCAACTTCACAATTGTGGTCCACTTGCTGATTCTTCACCAAAAATTTACATTTGGTATCTTTATGTTTGAAGCAAGATACTGTATGTGGGAAAAGGTTGTGGGTTTACAATTGGTATCTTTATGTTTGAAGCAAGATACTGTATGTGGGAAAAGGAGAAGGCATATTCCAGGTGCCTTCTGGGAGAAGCGAAGTCTCCCTAAGCTAGAAGATCGTTGGGTACAGCCGGGACCAGCTGCTTCGAAAGCATCACCAAACCAGGGATTCAAGTTTCAGGAGGCTAATTTGCATATTCCAGGTGCCTTCTGGGAGAAGCGAAGTCTCCCTAAGCTAGAAGATCGTTGGGTACAGCCGGGACCAGCTGCTTCGAAAGCATCACCAAACCAGGGATTCAAGTTTCAGGAGGCTAATTTGCATATTCCAGGTGCCTTCTGGGAGAAGCGAAGTCTCCCTAAGCTAGAAGATCGTTGGGTACAGCCGGGACCAGCTGCTTCGAAAGCATCACCAAACCAGGGATTCAAGTTTCAGGAGGCTAATTTGCATATTCCAGGTGCCTTCTGGGAGAAGCGAAGTCTCCCTAAGCTAGAAGATCGTTGGGTACAGCCGGGACCAGCTGCTTCGAAAGCATCACCAAACCAGGGATTCAAGTTTCAGGAGGCTAATTTGCATATTCCAGGTGCCTTCTGGGAGAAGCGAAGTCTCCCTAAGCTAGAAGATCGTTGGGTACAGCCGGGACCAGCTGCTTCGAAAGCATCACCAAACCAGGGATTCAAGTTTCAGGAGGCTAATTTGCATATTCCAGGTGCCTTCTGGGAGAAGCGAAGTCTCCCTAAGCTAGAAGATCGTTGGGTACAGCCGGGACCAGCTGCTTCGAAAGCATCACCAAACCAGGGATTCAAGTTTCAGGAGGCTAATTTGCATATTCCAGGTGCCTTGTGGGAGAAGCGAAGTCTCCCTAAGCTAGAAGATCATTGGGTACAGCCGGGACCAGCTGCTTCGAAAGCATCACCAAACCAGGGATTCAAGTTTCAGGAGGCTAATTTGCATATTCCAGGTGCCTTCTGGGAGAAGCGAAGTCTCCCTAAGCTAGAAGATCGTTGGGTACAGCCGGGATCAGCTGCTTCGAAAGCATCACCAAACCAGGGATTCAAGTTTCAGGAGGCTAATTTGCATATTCCAGGTGCCTTCTGGGAGAAGCGAAGTCTCCCTAAGCTAGAAGATCGTTGGGTACAGCCGGGACCAGCTGCTTCGAAAGCATCACCAAACCAGGGATTCAAGTTTCAGGAGGCTAATTTGCATATTCCAGGTGCCTTCTGGGAGAAGCGAAGTCTCCCTAAGCTAGAAGATCGTTGGGTACAGCCGGGACCAGCTGCTTCGAAAGCATCACCAAACCAGGGATTCAAGTTTCAGGAGGCTAATTTGCATATTCCAGGTGCCTTCTGGAAGAAGCGAAGTCTCCCTAAGCTAGAAGATCGTTGGGTACAGCCGGGACCAGCTGCTTCGAAAGCATCACCAAACCAGGGATTCAAGTTTCAGGAGGCTAATTTGCATATTCCAGGTGCCTTCTGGGAGAAGCGAAGTCTCCCTAAGCTAGAAGATCGTTGGGTACAGCCGGGACCAGCTGCTTCGAAAGCATCACCAAACCAGGGATTCAAGTTTCAGGAGGCTAATTTGCATATTCCAGGTGCCTTCTGGGAGAAGCGAAGTCTCCCTAAGCTAGAAGATCGTTGGGTACAGCCGGGACCAGCTGCTTCGAAAGCATCACCAAACCAGGGATTCAAGTTTCAGGAGGCTAATTTGCATATTCCAGGTGCCTTCTGGGAGAAGCGAAGTCTCCCTAAGCTAGAAGATCGTTGGGTACAGCCGGGATCAGCTGCTTCGAAAGCATCACCAAACCAGGGATTCAAGTTTCAGGAGGCTAATTTGCATATTCCAGGTGCCTTCTGGGAGAAGCGAAGTCTCCCTAAGCTAGAAGATCGTTGGGTACAGCCGGGACCAGCTGCTTCGAAAGCATCACCAAACCAGGGATTCAAGTTTCAGGAGGCTAATTTGCATATTCCAGGTGCCTTCTGGGAGAAGCGAAGTCTCCCTAAGCTAGAAGATCGTTGGGTACAGCCGGGACCAGCTGCTTCGAAAGCATCACCAAACCAGGGATTCAAGTTTCAGGAGGCTAATTTGCATATTCCAGGTGCCTTCTGGAAGAAGCGAAGTCTCCCTAAGCTAGAAGATCGTTGGGTACAGCCGGGACCAGCTGCTTCGAAAGCATCACCAAACCAGGGATTCAAGTTTCAGGAGGCTAATTTGCATATTCCAGGTGCCTTCTGGGAGAAGCGAAGTCTCCCTAAGCTAGAAGATCGTTGGGTACAGCCGGGACCAGCTGCTTCGAAAGCATCACCAAACCAGGGATTCAAGTTTCAGGAGGCTAATTTGCATATTCCAGGTGCCTTCTGGGAGAAGCGAAGTCTCCCTAAGCTAGAAGATCGTTGGGTACAGCCGGGACCAGCTGCTTCGAAAGCATCACCAAACCAGGGATTCAAGTTTCAGGAGGCTAATTTGCATATTCCAGGTGCCTTCTGGGAGAAGCGAAGTCTCCCTAAGCTAGAAGATCGTTGGGTACAGCCGGGATCAGCTGCTTCGAAAGCATCACCAAACCAGGGATTCAAGTTTCAGGAGGCTAATTTGCATATTCCAGGTGCCTTCTGGGAGAAGCGAAGTCTCCCTAAGCTAGAAGATCGTTGGGTACAGCCGGGACCAGCTGCTTCGAAAGCATCACCAAACCAGGGATTCAAGTTTCAGGAGGCTAATTTGCATATTCCAGGTGCCTTCTGGGAGAAGCGAAGTCTCCCTAAGCTAGAAGATCGTTGGGTACAGCCGGGACCAGCTGCTTCGAAAGCATCACCAAACCAGGGATTCAAGTTTCAGGAGGCTAATTTGCATATTCCAGGTGCCTTCTGGGAGAAGCAAAGTCTCCCTAAGCTAGAAGATCGTTGGGTACAGCCGGGACCAGCTGCTTCGAAAGCATCACCAAACCAGGGATTCAAGTTTCAGGAGGCTAATTTGCATATTCCAGGTGCCTTCTGGGAGAAGCGAAGTCTCCCTAAGCTAGAAGATCGTTGGGTACAGCCGGGACCAGCTGCTTCGAAAGCATCACCAAACCAGGGATTCAAGTTTCAGGAGGCTAATTTGCATATTCCAGGTGCCTTCTGGGAGAAGCGAAGTCTCCCTAAGCTAGAAGATCGTTGGGTACAGCCGGGACCAGCTGCTTCGAAAGCATCGCCAAACCAGGGATTCAAGTTTCAGGAGGCTAATTTGCATATTCCAGGTGCCTTCTGGGAGAAGCGAAGTCTCCCTAAGCTAGAAGATCGTTGGGTACAGCCGGGACCAGCTGCTTCGAAAGCATCGCCAAACCAGGGATTCAAGTTTCAGGAGGCTAATTTGCATATTCCAGGTGCCTTCTGGGAGAAGCGAAGTCTCCCTAAGCTAGAAGATCGTTGTGTACAGCCGGGACCAGCTGCTTCGAAAGCATCACCAAACCCTTACGGCGCGCGAATTTTTGCCTGTAGGACATTATTGCAAGAGAGCTTGGCTGAGTAGATTACACAAGAAGGAAAACACACAGCAAGTCAGCAGGATCTAGGAGCAACATGGCAGATGTGACAACCTACATGGTGAGCTGCAGCATGTGCTACATGTTCACAGATCGACCAGAAGAAGAATCCAATTTCACCTGTCAGAAGTGTAGACTAGTGACCCTTTTAGAAGAAAAGGTGCGGGGTCTGGAAGAAAGAATAGCAACTTTGAAACTCATCAAAGAGAATGAAGACTTTCTAGACAGAACAGAAGCATCTCTACTGGTCACAGAAGGTGCAAAAAGTGTCAGAGAACCTCCAAAAACAGATGAGTGGAAGCATGTGACCAAAAGAAGCAAGAAGACCATGGAGAAATCACCAACCACACAACTGAAGAACCGATATCAAATCTTTGTAGAGGATGAAGATGGCACACCTAAGAATGAAGCAATACCAGCAAGCAAAAAAGAAAAGGGCACACAGCAACAAGTGACAGCAAAAAGTACAGACAAGAAGCAACGAAGAGTGGTGGTGGTGGGAGACTCACTACTGAGAGGCACCGAAGCAGCCATCTGCAGACCGGACATAACTGCAAGAGAAGTATGCTGCCTTCCAGGTGCGATGATCAAGGATGTGACCGATAGGATACCAAAGCTCTTCAGCTCCAAGGACGTCCACCCATTTCTTCTGATACATGTTGGCACCAATGACACGGCAAGGAAGGACCTACCGACAATCTGCAAGGACTTTGAAGAGTTGGGGAAGAAAGTAAAGGAACTGGATGCACAGGTAGTTTTTTCTTCTATCCTTCCAGTAGACGGGCATGGCACCAGGAGATGGAACAGGATCCTTGATGCAAACAACTGGCTAAGACGATGGTGCAGACAACAAGGATTTGGATTCCTGGACCACGGTGTGAATTACTGGTATGATGGACTCCTCGCCAGAGACGGACTACACCTCAACAAACCTGGGAAACACACATTCGCCAGAAGACTCGCTACACTCATCAGGAGGGCGTTAAACTAGAAGAAGAGGGGACGGGAAGAAAAACATTAGACTCGAACAAAGACGACCCAGGAAAACATACTCAGAAGGGAGGTAAGAACATTTCTAAAACAATCCACAGTGAGGAGATTAGAACAAAACAAAATCCTCTAAACTGCATGCTAGCAAACGCCAGAAGCCTGACAAACAAGATGGAAGAACTAGAAGCAGAAATATCTACAGGTAACTTTGACATAGTGGGAATAACCGAGACATGGTTAGATGAAAGCTATGACTGGGCAGTTAACTTACAGGGTTACAGTCTGTTTAGAAAGGATCGTAAAAATCGGAGAGGAGGAGGGGTTTGTCTCTATGTAAAGTCTTGTCTAAAGTCCACTTTAAGGGAGGATATTAGCGAAGGGAATGAGGATGTCGAGTCCATATGGGTTGAAATTCATGGAGGGAAAAATGGTAACAAAATTCTCATTGGGGTCTGTTACAAACCCCCAAATATAACAGAAAGCATGGAAAGTCTACTTCTAAAGCAGATAGATGAAGCTGCAACCCATAATGAGGTCCTGGTTATGGGGGACTTTAACTACCCGGATATTAACTGGGAAACAGAAACCTGTGAAACCCATAAAGGCAACAGGTTTCTGCTAATAACCAAGAAAAATTATCTTTCACAATTGGTGCAGAATCCAACCAGAGGAGCAGCACTTTTAGACCTAATACTATCTAATAGACCTGACAGAATAACAAATCTGCAGGTGGTCGGGCATCTAGGAAATAGCGACCACAATATTGTACAGTTTCACCTGTCTTTCACTAGGGGGACTTGTCAGGGAGTCACAAAAACATTGAACTTTAGGAAGGCAAAGTTTGAACAGCTTAGAGATGCCCTTAATCTGGTAGACTGGGACAATATCCTCAGAAATGAGAATACAGATAATAAATGGGAAATGTTTAAGAACATCCTAAATAGGCAGTGTAAGCGGTTTATACCTTGTGGGAATAAAAGGACTAGAAATAGGAAAAACCCAATGTGGCTAAACAAAGAAGTAAGACAGGCAATTAACAGTAAAAAGAAAGCATTTGCACTACTAAAGCAGGATGGCACCATTGAAGCTCTAAAAAACTATAGGGAGAAAAATACTTTATCTAAAAAACTAATTAAAGCTGCCAAAAAGGAAACAGAGAAGCACATTGCTAAGGAGAGTAAAACTAATCCCAAACTGTTCTTCAACTATATCAATAGTAAAAGAATAAAAACTGAAAATGTAGGCCCCTTAAAAAATAGTGAGGAAAGAATGGTTGTAGATGACGAGGAAAAAGCTAACATATTAAACACCTTCTTCTCCACGGTATTCACAGTGGAAAATGAAATGCTAGGTGAAATCCCAAGAAACAATGAAAACCCTATATTAAGGGTCACCAATCTAACCCAAGAAGAGGTGCGAAACCGGCTAAATAAGATTAAAATAGATAAATCTCCGGGTCCGGATGGCATACACCCACGAGTACTAAGAGAACTAAGTAATGTAATAGATAAACCATTATTTCTTATTTTTAGGGACTCTATAGCGACAGGGTCTGTTCCGCAGGACTGGCGCATAGCAAATGTGGTGCCAATATTCAAAAAGGGCTCTAAAAGTGAACCTGGAAATTATAGGCCAGTAAGTCTAACCTCTATTGTTGGTAAAATATTTGAAGGGTTTCTGAGGGATGTTATTCTGGATTATCTCAATGAGAATAACTGTTTAACTCCATATCAGCATAGGTTTATGAGAAATCGCTCCTGTCAAACCAATCTAATCAGTTTTTATGAAGAGGTAAGCTATAGACTGGACCACGGTGAGTCATTGGACGTGGTATATCTCGATTTTTCCAAAGCGTTTGATACCGTGCCGCACAAGAGGTTGGTACACAAAATGAGAATGCTTGGTCTGGGGGAAAATGTGTGTAAATGGGTTAGTAACTGGCTTAGTGATAGAAAGCAGAGGGTGGTTATAAATGGTATAGTCTCTAACTGGGTCGCTGTGACCAGTGGGGTACCGCAGGGGTCAGTATTGGGACCTGTTCTCTTCAACATATTCATTAATGATCTGGTAGAAGGTTTACACAGTAAAATATCGATATTTGCAGATGATACAAAACTATGTAAAGCAGTTAATACAAGAGAAGATAGTATTCTGCTACAGATGGATCTGGATAAGTTGGAAACTTGGGCTGAAAGGTGGCAGATGAGGTTTAACAATGATAAATGTAAGGTTATACACATGGGAAGAGGGAATCAATATCACCATTACACACTGAACGGGAAACCACTGGGTAAATCTGACAGGGAGAAGGACTTGGGGATCCTAGTTAATGATAAACTTACCTGGAGCAGCCAGTGCCAGGCAGCAGCTGCCAAGGCAAACAGGATCATGGGGTGCATTAAAAGAGGTCTGGATACACATGATGAGAGCATTATACTGCCTCTGTACAAATCCCTAGTTAGACCGCACATGGAGTACTGTGTCCAGTTTTGGGCACCAGTGCTCAGGAAGGATATAATGGAACTAGAGAGAGTACAAAGGAGGGCAACAAAATTAATAAAGGGGATGGGAGAACTACAATACCCAGATAGATTAGCGAAATTAGGATTATTTAGTCTAGAAAAAAGACGACTGAGGGGCGATCTAATAACCATGTATAAGTATATAAGGGGACAATACAAATATCTCGCTGAGGATCTGTTTATACCAAGGAAGGTGACGGGCACAAGGGGGCATTCTTTGCGTCTGGAGGAGAGAAGGTTTTTTCACCAACATAGAAGAGGATTCTTTACTGTTAGGGCAGTGAGAATCTGGAATTGCTTGCCTGAGGAGGTGGTGATGGCGAACTCAGTCGAGGGGTTCAAGAGAGGCCTGGATGTCTTCCTGGAGCAGAACAATATTGTATCATACAATTATTAGGTTCTGTAGAAGGACGTAGATCTGGGTATTTATTATGATGGAATATAGGCTGAACTGGATGGACAAATGTCTTTTTTCGGCCTTACTAACTTTGTTACTTTGTTACTTTGTTACTTTGTTGAAAAGTTCCAGGGAGCCAAATAATTTCACAAGGCACTGTAAATATACAGTGTATATATATATATATATATATATATATATATATATATATATATATATATACAGTCATGGCCAAAAGTATTAACACCCCTGCAATTCTGTCAGATAATACTCAGTTTCTTCCTGAAAATGATTGCAATCACAAATTCTTTGGTATTATTATCTTCATTTAATTTGTCTTAAATGAAAAAACGCAAAAAGAATTGTCCTAAAGCCAAATTGGAAATAATTCCACACCAAACATAAAAAAGGGGGTGGACAAAAGTATTGGCACCGTTCGAAAAATCATGTGATGTTTCTCTAATTTGTGTAATTAACAGCACCTGTAACTTACCTGTGGCAGGTGTTGGCAATAACTAAATCACACTTGCAGCCAGTTGACATGGATTAAAGTTGACTCAACCTCTGTCCTGTGCCCTTGTGTGTACCACATTGAGCATGGAGAAAAGAAAGAAGACCAAAGAATTGTCTGAGGACTTGAGAAACCAAATTGTGAGGAAGCATGAGCAATCTCAAGGCTACAAGTCCATCTCCAAAGACCTGAATGTTCCCGTGTCTACCGTGCGCAGTGTCATCAAGAAGTGTAAAGCCCATGGCACTGTGGCTAACCTCCCTAGATGTGGACGGAAAGGAAAAAATTGACAAAAGATTTCAACGCAAGATTGTGCGGATGTTGGATAAAGAACCTCGACTAACATCCAAACAAGTTCAAGCTGCCCTGCAGTCCGAGGGTACAACAGTGTCAACCCGTACTATCTGTCGGCGTCTGAATGAAAAGGGACTGTATGGTAGGAGACCCAGGAAAACCCCACTTCTTACCCCGAGACATAAAAAAGCCAGGCTGGAGTTTGCCAAAACTTACCTGAAAAAGCCTAAAATGTTTTGGAAGAATGTTCTCTGGTCTGATGAGACACAAGTAGAGCTTTTGGGGCAAAGGCATCAACATAGAGTTTACAGGAGAAAAAAAGAGGCATTCAAAGAAAAGAACACGGTCTCTAAAGTCAAACATGGCGAAGGTTCTCTGATGCTTTGGGGTTGCATTGCTGCCTCTGGCACTGGACTGCTTGACCGTGTGCATGGCATTATGAAGTCTGAAGACTACCAAAAAATTTTGCTACTGTAGGGCCCAGTGTGAGAAAGCTGGGTCTCCCTTAGAGGTCATGAGTCTTCCAGCAGGACAATGACCCAAAACACACTTCAAAAAGCACTAGAAAATGGTTTGAGAGAAAGCACTGGAGACTTCTAAGGTGGCCAGCAATGTGTCTAGACCTGAATCCCTTAGAACACCTGTGGAGAGATCTAAAAATGGCAGTTTGGAGAAGGTACCCTTCAAATATCAGGGACCTGGAGCAGTTTGCCAAAGAAGAATGGTCTAAAATTCCAGCAGAGCATTGTAAGAAACTCATTGATGGTTACCAGAAGCGGTTGGTCGCAGTTATTTTGGCTAAAGGTTGTGCAACCAAGTATTAGGCTGAGGGTGCCAATACTTTTGTCTGGCCCATTTTTGGAGTTTTGTGTGAAATGATCAATGTTTTGCTTTTTGCTTCATTCTCTTTTGTGTTTTTTCATTTAAGACAAATTAAATGAAGATAATAATACCAAAGAATTTGTGATTGCAATCATTTTCAGGAAGAAACTGAGTATTATCTCACAGAATTGCAGGGGTGTTAATACTTTTGGCCATGACTGTATATATATATGTATATATATATATATATATATATATATATATATATATATATATTCGGCATTAAATGTTTGGCTACTTATAATCCCCCATAATTAGGACCCTATTGTTATTTTCTGATTTCTCCATTTGTTGCAGAATTGTATCCTCTATTTACCATAGTTATGTTAGGAGGCTTATGAGAAACCCAATTAGTTTCTTACCATTATTGCCATGTATATTTATCTTTAGTGTCTCTATATTGTCACATCTCCCCCCAAAGTTGTCATTGAGCACGTCTTAAGTTGGTTTTAACGAAAATTCACACCCCTCCTACCTTTTGCTTTTCTTGTCCTTTCTAAATGTCAAGTAACCCTCTAAGTTTGTCACCCAGTCATGACTTTTGTCCAGCCAGGTTTCTCTAATGCCTGCAACATTGAAATCTGTAGTTGACATATGAGTCTCCAAATCATTCATTTTGATTGCAAGACAAATTTGACAGCAGGCATTTTATGCTATCAGAACATTTATTATTCCTAGTAAACTCCTGAGTTTTCTTGCTAATAATAGACTTCTCTACAGTAAATTAGTAAATCTTCATTAACACCTACTACCTCCCACTTTCTGTCTGCTCTATTGTTTCTAGTAGGTGTATTATGTAATAATATATATTATATAGTATTCAGACCCCTTTACATTTTTCACTCTTTTCATTGCAGCCATTTGGTAAATTGAAAAAAGTTCATTTTTTTCTCATTAACCCCTTCCCAACCTTTGACGCCACGTAGGCGTCATGAAAGTCGGTGCCAATCCGACCTGTGACGCCTATGTGGCGTCACGGAGGGATCGCATCCCTGCAGATCGGGTGAAAGCGTTAACTCCAATTTCACCCGATCTGCAGGGACAGGGGGAGTGGTACTTCAGCCCAGGGGGGTGGCTTCACCCCCCGTGGCTATGATCGCTCTGAAAGTGAAACTGCCAATCAGAACGATTTGTAATATTTCACCTATGAAAACTGGTGAAATATTACAATGCAGCCATGGTCGATGCTGCAATATCATCGGCCATTGCTGGAGACCGCGATCTGATCCCCCCACAACTGACAGCGGCGATCTGCTGCTGCTGTCAGTCTTTCCTCCCCTCCGTTCAGTGCTCCGCTGCCCTCCGCTGCTTTCCTCTCCCCTCCAGTGCCCCTCCCCGCTGTCCGATCACACCCCCCGTACCGCTGGAGTCCTGGGAGTTCTGTCGGGAATCTTCGATGAGCGCCGCCATCTTCCAATATGTCCGGCAGATTCGTTACAGGTGCATTTTTATTACTGTGATAGATTATATCACAGTGATCAAAATGAAAAAAATAGGAAATAAAGCCTCCCCTTATCACCCCCATAGGTAGGAAAAATAATGAAATAAATAAAATATATTTATTTTTATTTTTCCACTAGGGTTAGGGTTAGAATTAGGGCTAGGGTTATGGTTAGGGTTAGGGTTAGGGCTAGGGTTAGGGCTAGGGTTAGGGCTAGGGTTAGAGTTGCAATTAGGGTTAGAATTAGGCTATGTGCACACGGTGCGGATTTGGCTGCGGATACGCAGCGGATTGGCCGCTGCAGATTCGTGGCAGTTTTCCATCATGTTTACAGTACCATGTAAACCTGTGGAAAACCAAATCCGCTGTGCCCATGGTGCGGAAAATACCATGCGGAAACGCTGCGTTGTATTTTCCGCAACATGTCAATTCTTTGTGCGGATTCCACAATGTTTTACACCTGCTCCTCATTAGGAATCTGCAGGTGAAATCCGCACAAAAAACACTGGAACTCTGCAGTAAATCTGCAAGTAAGACTCAGTGCTTTTTACCTGCGGATTTTTCAAAAACGGTGCGGAAAAATCCACACACGAATCCACAACGTAGGCACAAAGCCTTAGGGTTAGGGTTGGAACTAGAGTTAGGGTTGGAATTAGGGTTAGGGTTGGAATTAGGGTTAGGGTTGGAATTAGGGTTAAGATTAGGGTTAGGGGTGTGTTGAGGTTAGGGTTAGGCTTGTGGTTAGGGTTGTGATTAGGGTTGTGTGTTGGGGTTAGGGTTGGGATTAGGGTTAGGGTTGGGATTAGGGTTAGGGGTGTGTTGGGGTTAGTGTTGGAGTTAGAATTGAGGGGTTTCCACTGTTTAGACACACCAGCGGGTCTCCAATCACGACATGGGGCCACCATTGATTCCAGCCAATCGTACATTCAAAAAGTCAAATGGTGCTCCTTCCCTTCCGAACCCCGACGTGTGCCCAAACTGTGGTTTACCCCCACATATGGGGTATCAGCGTACTCAGGAAAAATTGTACAACAATTTTGGGGGTCTAATTTCTCCTGTTACCCTTGGAAAAATAAAAAAAATGGGGGATAAAAAATTATTTTTGTGGGGAAAAAAAAGATTTTTTATTTTCACGGCTCTGCGTTATAAAATTCTGCAAAGCACTTGGGGGTTCAAAGTGCTCACCACAAATCTAAATTAGGTACATCAGGGGCTCTGCAAATGCAACGTGATGCCTGCAGACCATTCCATCAAAGTCTGCATTTCAAAACGTCACTACTTCCTTTCCGAGCCCCGACGTGTGCCCAAACAGTGGTTTACCCCCCCATATGGGGTATCGGCGTACTCAGGACAAACTGGAAAACAACTATTGGGGTTCAGATTCTCGTGTTACCCTTTTGAAAATAAAAATGGCGGGCTAAAATAATCATTTTTGAGGAAAAAAAAATATTTTTTATTTTCATGGCTCTGCATTATAAACTTTTGTGAAGCACTTGGGGGTTCAAAGTGCTCACTACACATCTAGATAAGTTCCGGGGGGGGGTCTAGTCTCCAAAATGGGGTCACTTGTGGGGGGTTTCTACTGTTTAGGTGCATCAGGGGCTCTGCAAACGCAACGTGATGCCCGCAGACCATTCCATCAAAGTCTGCATTTCAAAACGTCACTACTTCCTTTCCGAGCCCTGACGTGTGCCCAAACAGTGGTTTACCCCCACACATGGGGTATCAGCGTACTCTGGACAAACTGGACAACAACTTTTGGAGTCCAATTTCTCCTGTTACCCTTGTGAAAATAAAAAATTGTGGGCTAAAAAATAATTTTTGAGGTAAGAAAAATGATTTTTTATTTTCATAGCTCTGCGTTATAAACTTCTGTGAAGCACTTGGGGGTTCAAAGTGCTCATCACACATCTAGATGAGTTCCTTGGGGGGTCTAGTTTCCAAAATGGTGTTAATTGTGGGGGAGTTCAAATGATTAGGCACACAGGGGTCTCCAAACGCAACATAATGACCGCTAACGATTGGCGCTAATTTTTCATTCAAAAAGTCAAATGGTGTTCCTTCCCTCCGAGCCTTGCCGTGTGCCCAAACAGTGGATTATCCCCACATGTGAGGTATCATTGTACTCAGGAGAAATTGCCCAACACATTATATGATCCATTATATCCTGTAGCCCATTAGAAAATGAAAAAATTGAGGCTAAAGGAATTTTTTTGGTGAAAAAAAGTGTTTTTTCATTTTTACGGATCAATTTGTGAAGCACCTGGGGGTTCAAAGCGCTCACTATGCATCTAGATAAGTTCCTTGGGGCGTTTAGTTTCCAAAATGGGGTCACTTGTGCAGAAGCTCCAATGTTTAGGCACACAGGGGCTCTCCAAACACGACATGGTGTCCGCTAACAACTGGAGCTAATTTTTCATTCAAAAAGTTAAATGGCACTCCTTCCCTTCCGAGCCTTGCCGTGTGCCCAAACAGTGGTTTACCCCCACATATGAAGTATCGTTGTACTCAGGAGAAATTGCCCAACAAATTTACAATCCATTTTATCCTGTTACCCATGTGATAACGAAAAAATTGAGGCTAAAAGAATTTTTTTGTGAATAAAAAGTACTTTTTCATTTTTACGGATCAATTTGTGAAGCACCTGGGGGTTGAAAGTGCTCACTATTCATCTAGATAAGTTCCTTGGGGGGTCTAGTTTCCAAAATGGGGTCACTTGTGGGGGAGCTCCAATTTTTAGGCACACAAGGGCTCTCCAAACGCGACATGGTGTCCTCTAAAGATTGGAGCCAATTTTTCATTCAAAAAGTAAAATGGCACTGCTTCCCTTCCGAGCCCTGTTGTGCGCCCAAACAGTCATTCGCCCGCACAAATGGGGTGTCGGCGTACTCAGGACAAATTGTACAACAACTTTCGGGGTCCAGTTTATCCTTTTTTGCCTTGGCAAAATAAAAAAATTGTTGCTAAAATTTCATTTTTGTGACTAAAAAGTTAAATGTTAATTTTTTCCTTCCATGTTGCTTCTGCTGCTGTGAAGAACCTGAACATAGTAACATAGTAACATAGTTAGTATGGCCGAAAAAAGACATTTGTCCATCCAGTTCAGCCTATATTCCATCATAATAAATCCCCAGATCTATGTCGTTCTACAGAACCTAATAATTGTATGATACAATATTGTTCTGCTCCAGGAAGACATCCAGGCCTCTCTTGAACCCCTCGACTGAGTTCGCCATCACCACCTCCTCAGGCAATCAATTCCAGATCCTCACTGCCCTAACAGTAAAGAATCCTCTTCTATGTTGGTGGAAAAACCTTCTCTCCTCCAGACGCAAAGAATGCCCCCTTGTGCCCGTCACCTTCCTTGGTATAAACAGATCCTCAGCGAGATATTTGTATTGTCCCCTTATATACTTATACATGATTATTAGTTCGCCCCTCAGTCATCTTTTTTGTAGACTAAATAATCCTAATTTCGCTAATCTATCTGGGTATTGTAGTTCTCCCACCCCCTTTATTAATTTTGTTGCCCTCCTTTGTACTCTCTCTAGTTCCATTATATCCTTCCTTTGCACCGGTGCCCAAAACTGGACACAGTACTCCATGTGCGGTCTAACTAGGGATTTGTAAAGAGGCAGTATAATGCGCTCATCATCTGTATCCAGACCTCTTTTAATGCACCCCATGATCCTGTTTGCCTTGGCAGCTGCTGCCTGGCACTGGCTGCTCCAGGTAAGTTTATCATTAACTAGGATCCCCAAGTCCTTCTCCCTGTCAGATTTACCCAGTGGTTTCCCGTTCAGTGTGTAATGGTGATATTGATTCCTTCCTCCCATGTGTATAACCTTACATTTTTCATTGTTAAACCTCATCTTCCACCTTTCAGCCCAAGTTTCCAACTTATCCAGATCCATCTGTAGCAGAATACTATCTTCTCTTGTATTAACTGCTTTACATAGTTTTGTATCATCTGCAAATATCAATATTTTATTGTGTAAACCTTCTACCAGATCATTAATGAATATGTTGAAGAGAACAGGTCCCAATACTGACCCCTGCGGTACCCCACTGGTCACAGCGACCCAGTTAGAGACTATACCATTTATAACCACCCTCTGCTTTCTATCACTAAGCCAGATACTAACCCATTTACACACATTTTCCCCCAGACCAAGCATTCTCATTTTGTGTACCAACCTCTTGTGCGGCACGGTATCAAACGCTTTGGAAAAATCGAGATATACCACGTCCAATGACTCACCATGGTCCAGCCTATAGCTTACCTCTTCATAAAAACTGATTAGATTGGTTCGACAGGAGCGATTTCTCATAAACCCATGCTGATATGGAGTTAAACAGCAAGAATAAACTTCTTGAATGTGGTTTTGAGCACCTGTAGGGGTGACGTTTTTAGAATGGTGTCACTTTTGGGTATTTTCAGCCATATGGACCCCTCAAAGTGACTTCAAATGTGAGGTGGTCCTTAAAAAAATGGTTTTGTAAATTTTGCTGTAAAAATGAGAAATCGCTGGTCAAATTTTAACCCTTATAACTTCCTAGCAAAAAAAATGTTGTTTCCAAAATTATGCTAATGTAAAGTAGACATGTGGGAAATGTTATTTATTAACTATTTTGTGTCACATAACTCTCTGGTTTAACAGAATAAAAATTAAAAATGTGAAAATTGCAAAATTTTCAAAATTTTCGCCAAATTTCCATTTTTTTCACAAATAAATGCAAAAATTATCGACCTAAATTTATCATGAACATGAAGCTTAATATGTCACAAAAAACAATCTCAGAATCACTAGGATCCGTTGAAGCGTTCTTGAGTTATTACCTCATAAAAGGACACTGGTCAGAATTGCAAAAAATGGCCAGGTCATTAAGATCAAAATAGGCTGAGTCATGAAGGGGTTAATGTACACTCTGCACCCCACATTGACTGAAAAAAACTGAAATGTAGAAATTTTTGCAAATTTATTAAAAAGAAAAATTGAAACATCACATGGTCAGAATTATTTAAACCATTTGCTCAGTTTTGAGTAGTAGCACCCTTTTGAGCTAGTACAGCCATAAGTCTTCTGGGGAATTATGCAACAAGTTTTTCACATCTGTATTTGGGGATTCTCTGCCATTCTTCCTTAAGGCCACAAACAAGAACACGATGATCAGAAGGTCAAATTTCATCAAAAAATCTGTATAAATGTTATTAAATTCCAAATTACAAAATTTAAAACACATATCACCATATAGGGACAGAAGGTAAAATAGAGCAGCATGTTCACATAATCTAATACATAATAAGCGATGCAAACGTCTGGACCCACAGTTTACTTGAGTAATATAACGGATAAGACAATGCTAACATTTACATTGTTCTCAACCACAATTAATGTTTGTACAAACCAAAATTTGCCTATCGCTTTAATGCCACACATGCATAGCCTAAATTGATTGCCACATGATAAACCATCTACAAACAGCATAGCTTATGCATTAGTAGGTATCACATCCCCCAATATATATATATCACCGTCTAAGTGCTACCGCCATAATAATTACCATAGGGGCTAAAAGAACCATGCCCAACAGGGACTAATCAATAGATCACATACCATTACCTCTTAATTGTCACCGGAGATATGGGGGCCAGAAAACCAGGGTCCAATGAGCGCTTCCGCCCCGACGTGCGTTTCGGACCTCTCCTTTTTCAAGGGGCCTGACGAGACTCATGTCAGCTCATCTTAAATTCTGCACGGACACTGACAGTGAAACGCGCTAGCCGGGAGTTGCGCTCCCGGCCCGGAAGTGACACGCCCTGTCACAGAGGCAACCACCACAACAACTCGTGCCGGCATCACACAGTGGAGAAGCCACTGGCTCCACCGCCGTGTACAGACACCAACAACAGGCAGCAGTGGCAACAAAAAGATGAGCACGTGCAGGGCAGGGATGACAACTTAAATCTGTATACATAATCTGCATCCATTTAGGGATATTTAAAATATGCAGCATACAATAGGAATAATTGTAGAGAGCATAACATGGCATATGTGGCATATAAGGATACACACCAGAACATTTACTATCATATATAGAACAAATTACAATTATAGCACTGCATATATCTCAATGACTATCAAACAATGATGCAATATACTATATTTCAAATAACAGTAGATCTACTATATAAAGCTGAATGTGTGTGTGTGTGTGTGTATATGTGTGTATGTCCGGGATTGGCATCTGCACCGTCGCAGCTACAGCCACAAAATTTTGCACAGTCACACGTCTGGACCCCGAGAGCGTCATAGGCTACGTTGTGAGGCGAAATTTTAACCCCGCGCGTTCCAATTCACCAAACAATTTTGCCCCCATCTACATAATGGGGAAAAAAGTGAAAGGAAAAGTGTTGGAAGTGTCGCAGCTACAGCAACAAAATTTTGCACAGTCACACGTCTGGACCCAGAGAGCATCATAGGCTACGTTGTGAGGTGAAATTTTAACCCCGCACTTTCCAAATCACCAAACAATTTTGCCCCTATCTACATAATGGGGAAAAAAGTGAAAGGAAAAGTGTTGGAGGCATCGCAGCTACAGAAACAAAATTTTGCACAGTCACACGTCTGGACCCTGAGAGCGTCATAGGATACGTTGTGAGGTGAAATTTTAACCCCGCGCTTTCCAATTCACCAAACAATTTTGCCCCTATCTACATAATGGGGAAAAAGTGAAATGAAAAGTGTTGGAGGCATCGCAGCTACAGCCACAAAATTTTGCACAGTCACATGTCTGGACCCTGAGAGCGTCATAGGCTACGTTGTGAGGTGAAATTTTAACTCCGCGCTTTCCAATTCACCAAACTATTTTTCCCCTATCTACATAATGGGGAAAAGTGAAAGGAAAAGTGTTGGAGGCAAATTGACAGCTGCCAGATGTGAACTAGGGGGACTTAAAGAGTGAGAGCGATGGCGCCAAAGAGTATATACCGTACAGTTGCTAAGGTGGGACCCCGACATGGGATACTCACCACACACGGGGATATGAACACACACACAAAATGCCCCACACACAACCACGTGCTTGAACATATATACCACCCTCAGCACACATTTCACCACACATACACCAACCTCGCCACATTAAAGTCAAAACACAAAAGTCGCCGCTCAAAACTCGCCACGCGCAAAACTCGCCACATGCAAAAAATAGGCTCACGCAAAACTCGCCACAAGTGCAAAACTCGCCTCATGGAAAACTCGCCACACGCAAAACTTGCACATGCGGAAAAATTGCCACATGCACAAAATTTGCAACACATGCAAAAGTTGCCTCACACAAAACTTGCACATACTCAAAAGGCACCAGACATAAAACTCACCACGCGCAAAACTCGCCATGCGCAAAACTTGCTGCACACAACTTGCTACACTAACCTGTCACATGCAACTCGACACACAAAAAGTTGATACACGCATGTTGCCACACAAAACTCATCTCACAAAAGTCGCTACATGCATGTTGCCACACAAAACTCAACACACACAACTTGACAAACGAAACTCGCCCTAAAACACACACAAGTCTGGTATTAGCCTTCAAAAATAAAAATCTGATTAATAAGCAGACAAACTACAAGAGCAACAAATAAACCATATAGGAAATACGGCAGCTGTCAGTCACATGACCTGTCTATTATGTGTATGTGTGAGCTAATATATACTGCCAGGGGGAGGGCTTCCTGTTGGCTGGGGATTTATCAGGCTGCCAATTTATCTTACAAATACTGATGTAAAAATACTGAGCAAATAACGTGTTAACGAGGTCTAATACAGGAGATCACACAGGTATATACTATATACAGGGGAGATGACACACAGATATATGCTATATACAGGAGAGATGACACACCGGTATATACTATATAAAGGAGGAGATGACATACAGGTACATACTATATACAGGAGGAGATGACATACAGGTATATGCTATATATAGAAGATGACATACAGGTATATACTATATACAAGAGGAGATGACACACATATATACTATATACAGGGGAGATGACACACAGGTATATACTATATACAGGAGGAGATGACATACAGGTATATACTATATATAGAAGGAGATGACATACAGGTATATACTATATATAGGAGGAGATGACATACAGGTATATACTATATATAGGAGGAGATGACATACAGGTATATACTATATACAGGAGATGACATACAAGTGTATACTATATATAAGGGAGATGACAAACATGTATATACTGAGGTGAAAATGAGAGGTGTGAGGTGAAAATGAAAAGGTGTGAGTGCAAAATGAGAGGAGTGAGGGAAAATAGTGTAGTGATCGCAACATGACAGATGTGAGATCGAAATGACAAGTGTTAGGCGGGAATGAGAGGAGTGAGGGAGAAAATGAGAGGTGTGAGGGAGAAAATGAGAGGTGTGAGGGGGAAAATTAAAGATGTGATTGGGAAAATGAGAGGCGTGATGGGAAAATAAGAGAAGTGACGTGCTATAACTAACCACAGATATTTACTATTCCCAGGCAACGCCGGGCTCTTCAGCTAGTACCATATAAAGCTGTGCAAAAGTACTTTAACAATAGTTCGATGTTGTTCCATTTCTTCTTTATATCAGAAGTTCATCCTTGTCCAACCGCCGGTGTATAGATATTAGATCGATTTGTCACTCCATATAGCCATCTCCATTTCCTCAAACACTTACAACTAAGAACAAAAAAAATATAAAATCAATAATAAAATATGTACACACAAGGTGAAACATGACTGACATCTATTTTACAGAGCGAGGATTTATAGAAAGGGAGTGAAACTAATATTTTCGTTAAGTCCAGATGGATGGACAGTACCAAGTGTCCATATCCATCTAGACTCTAAGGCTGGGGACACACACAACGTATAAAAAAACGGTCCTTTTTTGACAGACGAGAATAGCACAAATGTAACCAAAACAGTGATCCGTGTGCAGTGCGAGGATGCGATTTTCTCACATCAAATGATCCATTTGACATCCGTGTGACATCTGTATGGCGAGATTTTCTCACACACTTGCAAAATGAGCAAATAATGGCTGAGCCTTTCCTGTCACCTGCCCAATGCCTGATTTTCTCGCAAGTCACACTGATGGTCCGTGTGCTGTGCCATTTTTTCTCGCCCCCATAGACTTTCATTGGCGATTCTCGGCCGAGATACACTGACAATCGCAGCATGCTGCTATTTCACTCGGATCCTGAATATGGCCGAGAAAATATCGGATGATAGGAGCTGCCCCATAGATTAACATTGGGACGAGCGCTCTGCGGTTTTCTATCGCATTGCATTCCTCCGTATTATGGTCTAGTGTGACCCTGGCCTAACTGTGCCAATCTCCTAAAGGTCCCTCCACCCCGAATGTTTACATCAAGCATATCAATGCCCCTAACCTAAGCTGGCTACCATCGCAGTCATGGAACCTTCTAAAGTGTCGGGGTATAGTCTTCAATACCGTCACATCTTCTGCCAAAGCTGCTGCCTCAATCTCCAATATGTGCTCACGCACACGTATCTTCAGCTGTCTAGAGTAGATCACATTCTTACCCGTACAGGTGATATGTTTCCTAATTCTAAACTCCTTGGAACCTCCCTGATTCATAAAGGTATCTCTATGTTCCACATTGGGGCAGGCCACACAATGGCCACACGGAGCACTCCCGCAGCATCTCTCAATTTGGTCTAAAAATGTGGTTATTGGTTCCCCCGTATAGTGACTGCGGACCAAATGGTCCCGCAGATTCTTTGACCTTCTGGCTGTAATGCACGCCCTCTCAGGGAGGAATCTAGCAATCACTGGATCTGCCTTGAGTATATGCCTTGATTAATCAAGGACCTTCCTCATCCGTGAGAAATGTGAGTGGAAGTTAGTGACAAAGCTTACGTTATTAGAATCCTTAGACTGTTGCGTCTCATATAGTAGACTATCCCTAGAGGCATATTTGGCACGATTGTATGCTTTTTTTAATCAATTAGCCCACGCTGTTTTTTTCCGTTTTTTTTTTAAATTAAACGCTCATTAAGGCCTCTTTCATACTTGCATCGGTACGGGTCCGTCACTATGCGTCGGGCCGACGTGCCGACGAACGTTGTGAAATTTGTGCATGACGTGGGCAGCGGATGTAGTTTTTCAACGCATCCGCTGCCCATTCTGAAGTCCAGGGACAGAAAAAACGTTCCTGTATGTATTTTCTGTCTGGCGGATGAAACGTGTGGCCATCAGGCACAATCCGGCGCTAATACAACTCTATGAGAAAAAAACGGATCCGGCGGAAAAAAATGGATCCTGCAAATGTGCTCTTAGGATACGTTTTTTACCCATAGACTTGTATTGTCGACGGATGGCCACATGTCGCGTCCGTCGTGCAACACATCCGTCGTGTTTTGGCGGACTGTCGGCACGAAAAAACGTTCAAGTGAACATTTTTTGTCCATCGCATACGCCATTTTCTACCGCGCATGCGCGGCTGAAACTCCGCCCCCTCCTCCCCGGACTTCAGAATGTGCAGCGGATGCGTTGAAAAACTGCATCCGCTGCCCAACCCCCGGCAGGCCGCACAGACCCCCGGCAGGCCACACAGACCCCCCCAAGAGGCCCGTACAGACCCCCGGCAGGCTGCACAGACCCCCGGCAGGCCACACAGACCCCCCAAGAGGCCCGTACAGACCCACCGGCAGGCCGCACAGACCCCCGGCAGGCCACACAGACCCCAGAGAGGCCCGTACAGACCCCCGGCAGGCCGCACAGACCCCAGAGGCAGGCCGTACAGACCCCCCGGCAGACCGCACAGACCTTAGAGAGGCCCGTACAGACCCCTGGCAGACCGCACAGACCCCTGAGAGGCACGTACAGATGCCCAGCAGGCTCGCACAGACCCCCACACGGTCACGGTCAGACCCCGCACACACAGACGCAGTCTCTGCCCACGCACCACCCGCACTCCATTATAGTGCATCATTGCACTATAGGAACTTCCGATTGTGGTATCCGATATCTTAAAAATATCTGAACTCTGTATCGGAAATCCGATACAGCGAATATCGGCCGATACCCGATATTTTCAGTATCGGAATGCTCAACACTATTGATTTTATATTTTTTTAGTTCTTAGTTTTTAGTGTTTGAGGAAATGGGGATGGCTATATGAAGTGACAAATCGATCTAATATCTATACACCGGCGGTTGGACAAGGATGAACTTCTGATATAAAGAAGAAATGGAACAACATCGATCTATTGTTAAAGTACTTTTGCACAGCTTTATATGGTATCTACTGTTATTTGAAATATAGTATATTGCATCATTGTAAAGTTTGGTAGTCATCGAGATATATGCAGTGCTAAAATTGTAATTTGTTCTATACATGATAATACCTGTTCTGGTGTGTATCCTTATATGCCACATATGCCATGTTATGCTCTCTCCAATTATTCCTAATGTGTGTTGTATATTTTACATATCCCTAAATGGATGCAGATTATGTATACAGATTTAAGTTGTCATCCCTGCACGCGCTCATCTCCTTGTCGCCACTGCTGCTGCCTGTTGTTGGTGTCTCTACATGGCGGTGGAGCCAGTGGCTTCTCTGCTGTATGATGCCGGCACGAGTTGTTGTGGTGGTTGCCTCTGTGAGAGGGCGTGTCACTTCCGGCCCGGGAGTGCAACTTCCGGCTAACGCGGTTCACTGTCAGTGTCCGTGCAGTATTTAAGATGAGCTAATATGAGTCTCGTCAGGCCCCTTGAAAAAGGAGAGGTCCGAAACGCTCGTCGGGCTGGATGCGCTTGCTTGGACCCTGGTTTTCTGGCCCCCATATCTCCGATGACGATTAAGAGGTAATGATATGTAATCTATTGATTAGTCCCTGTTGGGCATGTTTCTTTTAGCCCCTATGGTAATTACTATGGCGGTAGCACTTAGACGGTGATATATATATATATATTGGGGGATGTAATACCTACTAATGCATAAGCTATGCTGTTTGTAGATGGTTTATCATGTGGCATTCAATTTAGGCTATGCATGTGGGGCATTATAGCGATAGGCTAATTTTGGTTTGTACAAACATTAATTGTGGTTGAGAACAATGTAAATGTTAGCATTGTCTTATCCGTTATATTACTTAAGTAAACTGTGGGTCCAGACGTTCGCGCTGCTTATTATGTATTAGATTATGTGAACATGCTGCTCTATTTTACCTTCTGTCCCTATATGGTGATATGTGTTTTAAATTTTGTAATTTGGAATTTAATAAAATTTACACAGATTTTTTTATGAAATTTGACCTTCTGATCATCATGTTCTTGTTTGTGGTCTTTTTGATATTTGATGATAGGTCTGGCAATCCCGTGGACACATGGGTGAATGATGAGTGAATAGTGGTATCTTGTGTCCTAGTCATACTTGTTATATTTGACATTCTTCCTTGCAGATCCCCTCCAGTTCTATCAAGTTGAATGGTGAACGTTGGTGGGCAGCCATTTTCAGGCCTCTCCAGAGATGCTCAATTGGGTTTAGGTCAGGGCTATTGCTGGGCCAGACAAGAATGGTTACAGAGTTGTTCTGAAGCAACTCCTTTGTTAATTTAGCTGTGTGCTTAGGGTCATTGTCTTGTTGGAAGGTGAACATTCGACCAAGTATCAGGTCCAGAGCACTCTGGAAGAGGTTTTCATCCAGGATATCTCTGCACTTGGCCGCATTCATGTTTCCTTCAATGGCAGCCATTCATCATGTCCCTGCAGCTGAAAAGCACCCCCATAGCATGATGCTACCACCACCATGTTTCACTGTTGGGATTGTATTGGCGCGCTGAATTTGCAGAATGGGCAAATAAAAAATTGGAACAGGACGCTCAATTTACACAGAACATTATGTTCAGTAATGGGGCAAATATTTCTGGGTGGGCCATTTATATGGATGCATCTAAATCAAATGGGAATGGTGACAGTTTTCTTGCGTAGGGTGTTCTGCATTGAAATCTGCTGCAATGACCCGGGTACTGCGTTCACCAGACACAACACATTTTCTATCCGCTCCTCACTTGTTATCCTCTGTGATATGTCAATGGCTGTAAACAAAGAGAAACTTGTAAATAACTCATGAAAGAATAAAGTTATACAGTTAGGGCCAGAAATATTTGGACAGTGACACAAGTTTTGTTATTTTAGCTGTTTACAAAAACATGTTCAGAAATACAATTATATATATAATATGGGCTGAAAGTGCACACTCCCAGCTGCAATATGATAGTTTCCACATCCAAATCGGAGAAAGGGTTTAGGAATCATAGCTCTGCAATGCATAGCGTCCTCTTTTTCAAGGGACCAAAAGTAATTGGACAATGGACTCTAAGGGCTGCAATTAACTCTGAAGGTGTCTCCCTCGTTAACCTGTAATCAATGAAGTAGTTAAAAGGTCAGGGGTGGATTCCAGGTGTGTGGTTTTGCATTTGGAAGCTGTTGCTGTGAGCAGACAACATGCGGTCAAAGGAACTCTCAATTGAGGTGAATCAGAACATCCTGAGGCTGAAAAAAAAGAAAAAAATCCATCAGAGAGATAGCAGACATGCTTGGAGTAGCAAAATCAACAGTTGGGTACATTCTGAGAAAAAAGGAATTGACTGGTGATCTTGGGAACTCAAAAAGGCCTGGGCGTCCACGGATGACAACAGTGGTGGATGATCGCCGCATACTTAATTTGGTGAAGAAGAACCAGTTCACAACATCAACTGAAGTCCAGAACACTCTCAGTGAAGTAGGTGTATCTGTCTCTAAGTCAACAGTAAAGAGAAGACTCCATGACAGTAAATACAAAGGGTTCACATCTAGATGCAAACCATTCATCAATACCAAAAATAGACAGGCCAGAGTTAAATTTGCAGAAAAACACCTCAAGAAGCCAGCTCAGTTCTGGAAAAGTATTCTATGGACAGATGAGACAAAGATCAACCTGTACCAGAATGATGGGAAGAAAAAAGTTTGGAGAAGAAAGGGAATGGCACATGATCCAAGGCACACCACATACTATGTAAAACATGGTGGAGGCAACGTGATGGCATGGGCATGCATGGCTTTCAATGGCACTGGGTCACTTGTGTTTATTGATGACATAAGAGCAGACAAGAGTAGCCGGATGAATTCTGAAGTGTACCGGGATATACTTTCAGCCCAGATTCAGCCAAATGCTGCAAAGTTGATTGGACGGCGCTTCATAGTACAGATGGACAATGACCCCAAGCATACATCCAAAGCTACCCAGGAGTTCATGAGTGCCAAAAAGTGGAACATTCTGCAATGGCCAAGTCAATCTCCAGATCTAAACCCAATTGAGCATGCATTTCACTTGCTCAAATCCAGACTTAAGACGGAAAGACCCACAAACAAGCAAGACCTGAAGGCTGCGGCTGTAAAGGCCTGGCAAAGCATTAAGAAGGAGGAAACCCAGCGTTTGGTGATGTCCATGGGTTCCAGACTTAAGGCAGTGATTGCCTCCAAAGGATTTGCAACAAAATATTGAAAATAAAAATATTTTGTTTGGGTTATGTTTATTTGTCCAATTACTTTTGACCTCCTAAAATGTGGAGTGTTTGTAAAGAAATGTGTACAATTCCTACATTTTCTATCAGATATTTTTGTTCAACCCTTCAAATTAAACGTTACAATCTGCACTTGAATTCTGTTGTAGAGGTTTCATTTCAAATCCAATGTAGTGGCATGCAGAGCCCAACTCGCAAAAATTGTGTCACTGTCCAAATATTTCTGGCCCTAACTGTATTAAAACCAAGCACACCATTGTTTTTTTTGTGAAATTCTCAATAAGTTTGATGTGTCAGATGACCCTCTTCCCAATAGAAAAAATAAAGTTGGATCCAAAATGGCTGACTTCAATATAACCGCCATGGTCACCCCCCGTCTTGAAAAGTTTTCCCCCTCCCATATGCTAATGTGCCACAAACATGAAATTGATATCACCAACCATTCCCATTATATTTAGGTGTATCCATATACATGGTCCACCCTGTATATATATATATATATATATATATATATATATATATATGTGTGTGTGTGTGTATGTATATCCATATATATACATTACAGACCAAAAGTTTGGGCACACCTTCTCATTTAAAGATTTTTCTGTATTTTCATGACAATGAAAATTGTACATTCTCACTGAAGGCATTAAAACTATGAATTGACACATGTGGAATTATATACTTAACAAAAAAGTGTGAAACAACTGAGATGATGTCTTCTATTCTAGGTTCTTTAAAGTAGCCACCTTTTGCTTTGATGACTGCTTTGCACACTCTTGGCATTTTCTTGATGAGCCTCAAGAGGTAGTCACCGGGAATGGTCTTCCAACAATCTTGAATGAGTTCTCAGAGATGATTAGCACTTGTTGGCTCTTTTGCCTTCACTCTGCGGTCCAGCTCACCCCAAACCATCTCGATTGGGTTCAGGTCTGGTGACTGTGGAGGCGAGGTCATCTGATGTAGCACCCCATCTCCTTATTGGTCAAATAGCCCTTTCACAGCCTGGAAATGTGTTTGGGGTCATTGTCCTTAGAAGTGTTTTCCTAGCAGCTATTTTACCATGAAGGCCTGCTGCACAAAGTCTCCTTTTAACAGTGGGCAGCACGGTGGCTCAGTGGATAGCACTGCAGCCTTGCAGCGCTGGAGTCCTTGGTTCTAATCCCACCTTGGACACCATCTGCAAGGAGTTTGTAGGTTCTCCCCGTTTTTTGCGTGGGTTTCCTCCCACATTTCAAAGACATACTGATAGGGAATTTAGACTGTGAGCCCCATCGGGGACTGTGATGATAATGTGTGCAGAACTGTAAAGCACTGCGGAATATGTTAGCGCTATATAAAAATAAAGATTATTATTATTATTTATTAACAGTTGTTGTAGAGATGTGTCTGCTACTAGAACTCTGTGTGGCATTGACCTGGTCTCTAATCTGAGCTGCTGTTAACCTGCCATTTCTGAGGCTGGTGACTCGGATAAACTTATCCTCAGAAGCAGAAGTGACTCTTGATAAGGCAAAGAGAACAGCGATCCGCACCACCAACAAAATGATAGATGAACCCTTGCTGGTCTGCAAGATTTCGGGTGCTGTAGCCAAGAAAGCATACGGACGTGCAAATAAGCAGGAAGGAATACGGCAGCACTCACCACGTTGAAGCACCGGATAGGTGCAAAACGGCCGTCGTTCAGCCCTCACATTACCTTGGTTATAAACCCCCGTGCCGTGAAGTTGATGTATTAATAAAGTGACCTGCACAGAAGATTGGTGAGTGCTGCCGTATTCCTTCCTGCTTAGAAGTGACTCTTGGTCTTCCTACCCTGGGGCGGTCCTCATGTGAGCCAGTTTCTTTGTAGCGCTTGATGATTTTTTCCACTGCACTTGGGGACACTTTCAAAGTTTTCCCAATTTTTTGGTCTGACTGACCTTCATTTTTTATAGTGATTATGGTCACTCGCTTTTCTTTACTTAGCTGCTTTTTTCTTGCCATAATACAGATTCTAACAGTCTATTCAGTAGGACTATCAGCTGTGTATCCACCAGTCTTCTGCACAACACAATTGATGGTCCCAACACCATTTATAAGGCAAGAAATCCCACTTATTAAACCTGACAGGACATACCTGTGAAGTGAAAAACATTCCCAGTGACTACCTCTTGAAGCTCATCAAGAGAATGCCAAGAGTGTGCAAAGCAGTCATCAAAGCAAAAGGTGGCTACTTTGAAGAACCTAGAATATAAGACATAATTTCAGTTGTTTCACACTTTTTTGTTAAGTATATAATTCCACATGTGTTAATTAATAGCTTTGATGCCTTCAGTGTGAATGCACATTTTTCATAGTCCTGAAAATATAGAAAAATCTATTTGGTCTGTACTGTATATAATGTATTTTTTCTCTTAATAATATTAATTATAAGATTTAAGATTTTAATTTGAAAAAGTACAGCAACACAAAGTGCAGTGCGCTATTAAACTGCTTGTTTCCACTGCTCATCATCCATTTACCCATAGTCACATATGTTGAGGTTTCTTAGGGCACTTTCAATTTGTGATAAATCTGTTGAAACCAGTTTTTTGTGTCAGAATAAAATTAAACAAATTTCAGAAAATTAATGTTTCAGGATGTTAAATAGATGGACAGTGATGCCACTATCTTCATTACGGCTGCATTGCCACATCACCGTGTACAATGTCCCCATGTTTAAGGAAGACAATAATAATCCTAAACTTTGGATTTTTTTAGGCAATTAGCCAATAAAGTGAAGATCATTTTGGCTACTCTTCATCTCTTGCAGCTGTTAATCATCTTTAGCCCTGAAAAATATATTCTATTCCAAAAGCAAGCATAAATATAGACTTAACACTTCTAGTAACCACAGTTATGGTTAACTGTTGCTAAGGAGAAAAAAACAGTTCCACAATGTTAACTTTATTTTTAAGACCACAAAAATATGATCTTGACCTTGGAAACAAGTAGTAGCAAAATTACTTTTCAGTAGAGCTAAGGCTGGTTTCACATTTGCGTTTTTTGTCGCTGCGTTTTAGCGCAAAAAAACACATGCATTTTTTTTCCTATAGTTAACATTAAAAATGCATGCGTTTTTTTGCATGCGTTTTGCCGCGTTTTGCCGCCGAATGCGTCTTTTCTATGCATGCGTTGTGTTGCAGAAATGCAACATGTAGTAATTTCTAGCATGCGTTTTTATAGAAAAAAACCAGAAAACACACTGATATGCCACCCCCCACCATAAAGGTGATAAAGGGATCATAACCCTAAAGGCCCCGTCACACATAGCGACGCTGCAGCGATACCGACAACGATCCGGATCGCTGCATCATCGCTGTTTGGTCGCTGGAGAGCTGTCACACAGACCGCTCTCCAGCGACCAACGATGCCGGTAACCAGGGTAAACATCGGGTAACTAAGCGCAGGGCCGCGCTTAGTAAACCGATGTTTACCCTGGTTACCATCCTAAAAGTAAAAAAAACAAACAGTACATACTTACCTACCGCTGTCTGTCCCCGGCGCTGTGCTCTGCACTCCTCCTGTACTGTCTGTGTGAGCACAGCGGCCGGAAAGCAGAGCGGTGACGTCACCGCTCTGCTTTCCGGCTGACCGACGCTCACAGCCAGTGTAGGAGGAGAGCAGAGCACAGCGCTGGAGGACAGACAGCGGTAGGTAAGTATGTACTGTTTGTTTTTTTTACTTTTAGGATGGTAACCAGGGTAAACATCGGGTTACTAAGCACGGCCCTGCGCTTAGTTACCCGATGTTTACCCTGGTTACCAGTGAAGACATTGCTGAATCGGCGTCACACACACCGATTCAGCGATGTCAGCGGGACCTCAACGATCAAAAAATGGCCCAGGCCATTCCGACACGACCAGCGATCTCACAGCAGGGGCCTGATCGCTGGTACGTGTCACACATAGCGAGATCGCTACTGAGATCGCTGTTGCGTCACAAAACTTGTGACTCAGCAGTGATCTCGCTAGTGATCTCGCTATGTGTGATGGGGCCTTAACCCTAACCATAGGGATCCTAACCCTAACCCTACCCCTAACCCTAACCCTACGGATCCTAACCCTAACCCTACCCCTAACCCTACCCCTAACCCTAACCCTAGGGATCCTAAGCCTAAAGGGATCCTAACCCTAACCCTAAGGGTTAGGCTTAGGGTTAGGATCCCTAGGGTTATAGTTAGGGGTAGGGTTAGGTTTAGGGTTAGGATCCCTAGGGTTAGGGTTAGGGGTAGGGTTAGGATTAGGGTTAGGATCCCGTTAGGGTTAAGATCCCTTTAGGGTTAGGGTTAGGGTTAGGATCCATAGGGATCCAACCCCTAACCCTAACCCTAACCCTAGCTATTTCTTTTTATAGTGGGTTTTTTACTTGATTTTGATGATTGGCAGCTGTCACACACTTCTCAGCATGCGTTTTAAAAACGCAAACGCAGGCAAAAATGCATGTAAATGCGTCAAAACACTGCGTTTTTTTCACATGCAAAAACGCATGCGTCAAAAAAACGCAGCGTTTGCACGCGTTTACATGCGTTTTTTGCACCACATGCGTTTGCGCTTAAAACGCTGCGTTTTTAAACGCACATGTGAAACCAGCCTAATTGAAGGATTTGAAATTAAAATTTTTACCCCAAATTAAATTTGCCATGAATCACTGGTTTGCCATGCCTTTGAATAGATGGGTATACACACGGTCAAAATTGTTGGTATCCCTCCTTTAATGAGAGAAAACCCCGCAATGGTCACAGAAATAACTTGAATCTTACAAAAGTAATAATAAAGAAAAAATCTAAGAAAACGAACAAATGAAAGTTAAACATTACTTTTCAGCCATGCTTCCACAGATTTTTAAAAAAAAAATATAACTCAAGAAATAGGCCTAGACAGAAATGATGGTACCCCTGAAAATAATGTGATAAAAGGGACATGTCAAATCAAGGTGTGTCCACTAACTAACATCACGGGTGTCTACAATCTTGGAATCAGTGAGTGGGCCTGTATATAGGGCTAAATATACTCACTATGCTGTTTGGTGACATAGTGTGTATCACACTCAACATGGACCAGAGGAAGCGAAGGAAAGAGTTGTCTCAGGAGATTAGAGAGAAAATTATAAAAAAAATGTTAAAGGTAAAAGTTATAAGACCATCTCCAAGCAGCTTGACGTTCTTGTGACCACAGTTGCACATATTATTTAGAAATTTAAGATCCTTTTGACTGTAGCCAACCTCCCTGGACGTTGAATTGATGACAAATCAGAGAGATGGATAATGGTAACAAATAAGCCCAGAAAAACTTCTAAACAGATTAAAGCTGAACTTCAAGCTCAAGGAGCATCAGTGTCAGATTGCACTATCCATCGTTGTATGAGCCAAAGTGAACTTCATGGGAGACGACCAAAAAGGACACCATTGTTGAAAAAAATCATAAAAAAGCCAGACTGGAATTTGCCAAACTACATGTTGACAAGCAGCAAAGCTTCTGGAAGAATTTCCAATGGACAAATGAGGCAAAAAATTGAACTTTTTGGCAAGGCACATCGGCTCTATGTTCACAGATGGAAAAGTGCAGCATATCAAGAAAAGAACAATGTCCCTACTGTGAAACAAGGAGGAGGCTCTGTTATGTTCTTGGGCTGCTTTGCTGCATTTGGCACAGGATGTCTAGAATCTCTGCAGGCTGCAATGAAATATCAAGGCTATCAAGGGATTGTAGAGAGAAATGTGCTGCCCAGTGTCAGAAGGCTTGGTCTCAGTTGCATGTGATGGGTCTTGCAACAGGATCATGACCCAAAACACAGAGCTAAAAACACCCAAGAATGGCTTAGAGCAGTGTTCACAAAGTCCGGTCTTCAAGAGCCACCAACAGGTCATGTCTTCAGGATTTCCTTAGTATTGCACAAGTGATAATTGCATCACCTGCACAGGCAATAATTCCATCACCTGGGCAATACTAAGGAAATCCTGAAAACATGACCTGTTGGTGGCTCTTGAGGACCGGACTTGGGGAACACTGGCTTAGAGGAAATCATTGGACTATTCTGAAGAGGCCTTCTATGAGCCCTGACCTATATTCTATTGAGCATCTTTGGAAAGAGCTATAACATGCCGTCTGGAAAAGGCAACCATCAAACATGAAACCACTAGAGCAGTTTTCTCTTGAGGATTTGGCCAAAATACCTGTCGAGAGGTGCAGAAGTTTCATTGACAGTTACAGAAATCGTTTGATTGCAGTGATTGCCTCAAAAGGTTGTGCAACAAAATATTAAGTTAAGGGTACCATCATTTCTGTCCAGGCCTATTTCATGAGTTATGCATTTTTTTATATTCTGTGGAAGCATCATTGTCTGACTTTCATTTCACCTAGCCAAATCAGTTCTCATGCTTCGCACTGACGAGCGCCAACAGCCCAAAACACCGTGTCTGCGAATTGAGATACTGATTTGGCATTTATCCTAAGTTATATTGCACGACTCGTTAAAGGGTTGATTGTGACTTGTAGGATCGCTACTTCCAACAGGTGGCGCTATAGAGTTTAAGTCCTCTTTTTCTCAGAAGAGGCAATTTGCATATTGACTTTCATTTGTTCATTTTCATAGAATTTTTATTTATTATAACTTTTGTCAGATTCAAGCTATTTCTGTGATCATTGTGGGTTTTTCTGTCATTAAATGAGGGGTACCAACAATTTTGACCACGTGTGTAACTCTGTGAGGTCTCTCAGGACTGTATCCAACCTCTCTAATGCTTAATAATGAAATCAGACTTATTAATATCAAAGTGACCTCCACATACATTATATGGCTATGGGTAAATGAATGTTATAATTCATCATTGTTGTTTTTCACACACAGTAATTATACAGTACTAGATTGTGGCCCGATTCTAACGCATCGGGTATTCTAGAATATGCATGTCCCCGTAGTATATGGACAATGACGATTCCAGAATTCGCGGCAGACTGTGCCCATCGCTGATTGGTCGAGGCAACCTTTATGACATCATCGTCGCCATGCTGTGCCCGTCTCTGATTGGTCGAGGCCTGGCGGCCTTGACCAATCAGAGACACGGGATTTCCAGGACAGACAGACAGACAGACAGAAAAACTCTTAGACAATTATATATATAGATATTTAGAGGTTTTATTGGATTTTCTCCCTACTTCTATTGATAAGCTGTGAGCTATGACACCCTCTCAATTTACAGATTCACTCCAAAATAGTTACTACACTGCATTTTTTGCCTGAGATTTTATTCAAGCTATGACAGGCTTTGTTTTAATATGTGATGTTCCATACTATGTGATCACTTTGCTATAATATGTGATGTGCTAGCTGCAAGATATTATTGGGAAACCTGCCTGTTTGTGCTGGAGATCATGCGAGTCTTCCTGGTTTATGGAATCTTTTGCATTGTGTAAAATGGCATAGGGCATTTGTTTAATTTGTATGGCTCAAACTGCAAATTGTTCAGATTCATGAAAGTCCAGAGAATTTCTAAAACTTGGACACAAATTAGATTTTCATCATAGCAATTTACTTATCTCTACACTTAAAGGGAACCTGTCACCCCGAAAATCGCGGGTGTGGTAAGCCCACCAGCATCAGTGGCTTATCTACAGCATTCTGTAATGCTGTAGATAAGCCCCCGATGTTACCTGAAAGAGGAGAAAAAGACGTTATATTATACTCACCCAGGGGCGGTCCCGCTGCTGGTCAGGTCAAACGGGCGTCTCCGGTCCACTGCGGCGCCTCCCATCTTCATTACAAGACGCCCTCTTCTGATCTTCAGCCACGGAAAGGTCAGAGGCCCGGCGCCTGCGCACTGCAGTACTTTGTCTGTCCTCAACAGGGCAGAGCAAAGTACGCCTGCGCCGGAGCCGTGGCTGAAGATCAGAAGAGGGCGTCTTGTAATGAAGATGGGAGGCGCCACAGCGGACCGGAGACGCCCGTTTGACCTGACCAGCAGTGGGACCGCCCCTGGGTGAGTATAATATAACGTCTTTTTCTCCTCTTTCAGGTAACATCGGGGGCTTATCTACAGCATTACAGAATGCTGTATATAAGCCCCTGATGCCGGTGGGCTTACCTCACCCGCGAATTTCAGGGTGACAGGTTCCCTTTAAGTTATCAACTACTTGTTATAGGAATTTGATCTTGATATACAGCAATGATAATTACATGGCACTCATTGAGTACTAGTTATCAACCAGTAGAAGTCATCCCATTGGATAATCACGTTTGGGTTTACAAAGCACTGATGTAAAAATAAATCCATCTTCACAGAAAAATTTGGATCTTGTCTGTATAAATGTACCCTGTGCTCATATTAGAACAATATAAGGAGCCCACTACTATGGATCTCTGTGTTTTGTTGAAGAAGCTGATGACCGTCAACTTTACCCATCTGGCCTAGTTCTTACCATCAACAAAACTATGAGCTATAGCTTCCGACTACTACTTTCTAAAACTAACACAAAGAAAACTTAATTCATTATCTTTCCTCCCATTTCACCTAACACCTTCATCAAAACCCTCTGGATCATGTTTTCTTTTACGAGTGCATGTTCATAACTTAACCGGGGAAGAAATTGCAGACCAGATTACACGCCGAAAAATGGCAAGCGTTGAAAACCTTGGGTCCTGACTAGAGATGATTGAATTGTATCGATAAGAATTAGTTTTGTGACAAATGTTATGAAATTCTCAGGGCCCAAGCAAGTTCCATAAATTAATTATTTGATTTACATTGATCACCCAAAAAAGTGCTGTCTTTTGCAAATTTTAGTAGATTTCATCAGTTACAGAAGACTAACATTTCCTCAGGTGTGACAGCTTGGCCTTCTGATGACTTGCAGCTATTACAACACATTATATAATGCATCCAATCAGGAATTACTACCATAGTCTATATAAGAGCCTTGGCCAGCTGATGTGGTGAACAGTCCCACCATCCTTTAATTAACCCCTTTACCCCCAAGGGTGGTTTGCACGTTAATGACCGGGCCAATTTTTACAATTCTGACCACTGTCCCTTTATGAGGTTATAACTCTGGAACGCTTCAATGGATCCTGGTGATTCTGACATTGTTTTCTCGTGACATATTGTACTTCATGACAATGGTAAAAATTATTTGATAGTACCTGCGTTTATTTGTGAAAAAAACGGAAATTTGGCGAAAATTATGAAAATTTCGCAATTTTCCAACTTTGAATTTTTATGCAATTAAATCACAGAGATATGTCACACAAAATACTTAATAAATAACATTTCCCACATGTCTACTTTACATCAGCACAATTTTGGAAACAAAATTTTTTTTTGTTAGGGAGTTATAAGGGTTAAAAGTTGACCAGCAATTTCTCATTTCTACAACACCATTTTATTTTAGGGACCACATCTCATTTGAAGTCATTTTGAGGGGTCTATATGATAGAAAATACCCAAGTGTGACACCATTCTAAAAACTACACCCCTCAAGGTGCTCAAAACCATATTCAAGAAGTTTATTAACCCTTCTGGTGCTTCACAGGAATTTTTTGAATGTTTAAATAAAAATGAACATTTAACTTTTTTTCACAAAAAATTTAATTCAGCTCCAATTTGTTTTATTTTACCAAGGGTAACAGGAGAAAATGGACCCCAAACATTGTTGTACAATTTGTCCTGAGTATGCCAATACCCCACATGTGGGGGTAAACCACTGTTTGGGCGCATGGCAGAGCTCGGAAGCGAAGGAGTGCCATTTGACTTTCAATGCAAAATTGACTGGAATTGAGATGGGACGCCATGTTTCGTTTGGAGAGCCCCTGATGTGGCTAAACATTGAAACCCCCCACAAGTGACACCATTTTGGAAAGTAGACCCCCTAAGGAACTTATCTAGAGGTGTGGTGAGCACTTTGACCCAACAAGTGCTTCACAGAAGTTTATAATGTAGAACCGTAAAAATAAAAAATCATATTTTTTCACAAAAATTATCTTTTCGCCCCCAGTTTTTTATTTTCCCAAGGGTAAGAGAAGAAATTGCACCCCAAAAGTTGTTGTACAATTTGTCCTGAGTACGCTGATAGCCCATATGTGGGGGTAAACCACTGTTTGGGCGGATGGGAGAGCTCGGAAGGGAAGGAGCGCCGTTTGACTTTTCAATGCAAAATTGACAGGAATTGAGATGGAACCTCATGTTGCGTTTGAAGAGCCACTGATGTGCCTAAACATTGAAACCCCCCACAAGTGACACCATTTTGGAAAGTAGACCCCCTAAGGAACTTATCTAGAGGTGTGGTGAGCACTTTGACCCACCAAGTGCTTCACAGAAGTTTATAATGTAGAACCGTAAAAATAAAAAATCATATTTTTTCACAAAAATTATCTTTTTGCCCCCAATTTTTTATTTTCCCAAGGGTAAGAGAAGAAATTGGACCCCAAAAGTTGTTGTACAATTTGTCCTGAGTACGCTGATACCCCATATGTGGGGGTAAACCACTGTTTGGGTGGATGGGAGAGCTCGGAAGGGAAGGAGCGCCGTTTGACTTTTCAAAGCAAAATTGACAGGAATTGAGATGGGACGCCATGTTGCGTTTGAAGAGCCACTGATGTGCCTAAACATTGAAACCCCCCACAAATGACACCATTTTGGAAAGTAGACCCCCTAAGGAACTTATCTAGAGGTGTGGTGAGCACTTTGACCCACCAAGTGCTTCACAGAAGTTTATAATGCAGAGCCGTAAAAATAAAACAAAATTTTTTTCCCACAAAAATTATTTTTTTAGCCCCCAGTTTTGTATTTTCCTGAGGGTAACAGGAGAAATTGGACCCCAAAATTTGTTGCCCAATTTGTCCTGAGTGCGATGATACACCATATGTGGGGGGAACCACTGTTTGGGCACATGGGAGGGCTCAGAAGGGAAGGAGCTCCATTTGGAATGAGGACTTAGATGGAATGGTCTGCAGGTGTCACATTGCATTTGCAGAGCCCCTAATGTACCTAAACAGTAGAAACCTCCCACAAGTGACACCATTTTGGAAACTAGACCCCCTAAGGAACTCATCTAGATGTGTTGTGATAGCTTTGAACCCCCAAGTGTTTCACTACAGTTTGTAACGCAGAGCCGTGAAAATTAAAAAAAAAAATCTTTCCCCCCAAAATTATTTTTTAGCCCCCAGTTTTGTATTTTCCCGAGGGTAAGAGGAGAAATTCGACCCCAAAAGTTGTTTTCCAATTTGTCCTGAGTACGCTGATACCCCGTATGTTGGGGGAAACCACCGTTTGAGCGCATGGCAGAGCTCGGAAGGGAAGGAGCGCCATTTGGAATGCAGACTTAGATGGAATGGTCTGCAGACGTCACATTGCGTTTGCAGAACCCCTAATGTACCTAAACAGTAGAAACCCCCCACAAGTGACCCCATATTGGAAACTAGACCCCCCAGGGAACTAATCTAGATGTGTTGTGAGAACTTTGAACCCCCAAGTGTTTCACTACAGTTTATAACGCAGAGCCGTGAAAATAAAAAATCTTTTTTTTTCCCACAAAAAATATGTTTTAGCCCCGAGTTTTGTATTTTCCCAAGGGTAACAGGAGAAATTGGACCCCAAAAGTTGTTGTCCTATTTGTCCTGAGTACGCTGATACCCCATATGTTGGGGTAAACCCCTGTTTGGGCACACGGGAGAGCTCGGAAGGGAAGAAGCACTGTTTTACTTTTTCAACGCAGAATTGGCTGGAATTGAGATCGGACGCCATGTCGCGTTTGGAGAGCCCCTGATGTGCCTAAACAGTGGAAACCCCCCAATTATAACTGAAACCCTAATCCAAACACACCCCTAACCCTAATCCCAACAGTAACCCTAACCACACCTCTAACCCTGACACACCCCTAACCCTAATCCCAACCCTATTCCCAACCGTAAATGTAATCTAAACCCTAACTGTAACTTTAGCCCCAACCCAAACTGTAGCCCTAGCCCTAGCCCTAACCCTAATCCTAACCCTAGCCCTAACCCTAACCCTAGCCCTAACCCTAACCCTAACCCTAGCCCTAACCCTAGCCCTAACCCTAGCCCTAACCCTAGCCCTAACCCTAGCCCTAACCCTAGCCCTAACCCTAACCCTAGCCCTAACCCTAGCCCTAGCCCTAACCCTAGCCCTAACCCTAGCCCTAACCCTAGCCCTAACCCTAGCCCTAACTCTAACCCTAGCCCTAATGGGAAAATGGAAATAAATACATTTTTTAAATTTTTCCCTAACTAAGGGGGTGATGAAGGGGGGTTTGATTTACTTTTATAGCGGGTTTTCTAGCGGATTTTTATGATTGGCAGCCGTCACACACTGAAAGACGCTTTTTATTGCAAAAAATATTTTTTGCGTTACCACATTTTGAGAGCTATAATTTTTCTATATTTTGGTCCACAGAGTCATGTGAGGTCTTGTTTTTTGCGGGACGAGTTGATGTTTTTATTGGTAACATTTTCGGGCACGTGACATTTTTTAATCGCTTTTTATTCCGATTTTTGTGAGGCAGAATGACCAAAAACCAGCTATTCATGAATTTCTTTTGGGGGAGGCGTTTATACCGTTCCGCGTTTGGTAAAATTGATGAAGCAGTTTTATTCTTCGGGTCAGTACGATTACAGCGATACCTCATTTATATCATTTTTTTATGTTTTGGCGCTTTTATACGATAAAAACTATTTTATAGAAAAAATAATTATTTTTGCATCACTTTATTCTAAGGACTATAACTTTTTTATTTTTTTGCTGATGATGCTGTATGGCGGCTCGTTTTTTGCGGGACAAGATGACGCTTTCAGCGGTACCATGGTTAGTTATATCTGTCTTTTTGATCGCGTGTTATTCCACTTTTTGTTCGGCGGTATGATAATAAAGCGTTGTTTTTTGCCTCGTTTTTTTTTTTTTTTTTCTTACGGTGTTTACTGAAGGGGTTAACTAGTGGGCCAGTTTTATAGGTCGGGCCGTTACAGACGCGGCGATACTAAATATGTGTACTTTTATTGTTTTTTTTTTTTTATTTAGATAAAGAAATGTATTTATGGGAATAATATTTTTTTTTTTTTTTCATTATTTTGGAATATTTTTTTTTATTTTTTTTACACATTTGAAATTTTTTTTTTTTACTTTTTTACTTTGTCCCAGGGGGGGACATCACAGATCAGTGATCTGACAGTTTGCTCAGCACTCTGTCAGATCACTGATCTGACATGCAGCGCTGCAGCCTTCACAGTGCCTGCTCTGAGCAGGCTCTGTGAAGCCACCTCCCTCCCTGCAGGACCCGGATCCGCGGCCATCTTGGATCCGGGGCTGGAGGGAGCAGGGAGGGAGGTGAGACCCTCGCAGCAACGCGATCACATCGTGTTGCTGCGGGGGGCTCAGGGAAGCCCGCAGGGAGCCCCCTCCCTGCGCGGTGCTTCCCTGTACCGCCGGCACATCGCGATCATCTTTGATCGCGGTGTGCCGGGGGTTAATGTGCCGGGGGCGGTCCGTGACCGCTCCTGGCACATAGTGCCGGATGTCAGCTGCGATAAACAGCTGACACCCGGCCGCGATCGGCGGCGCTCCCCCCGTGAGCGCTGCCGATCGCATATGACGTACTATTGCGTCCTTGGGAAGTAAAGCCCACCCCACATGGACGCAATAGTACGTCTAATGGCAGAAAGGGGTTAAAGAAGTTATCCACTACTATAAAGTTGTTTTTTTTTTTTCATAAATCTTGCTATTATGTGCCACTGAAAACATCTACTGTGTTTATTTTAGCAATATTACCTGTTATCATGCTGTAGCAGCACATGTTCAGTGCTGGATTCAGCTCTCATGGGGTTAATTGACTACTTCCTTATTGTGCCCTAATACTACAAGTTCCATGATGCTTTGCACTGCCACTCAGCCCGAACCTAGCACACCCACTCCAAAAACACACCCAAACCCCTCCCTCCTCTCCCTCCTCTCTTCAAAAAGATTTGTGGTGTCATTTCTGTCCAACTCCTCTTTTACATTTGTCCAACCCACACTCCATTACATACAGAGATAGATAGATAGATAGATAGATAGATAGATAGATAGATAGATAGATAGATAGATAGATAGATAGATAGATAGATAGATAGATATTAGATAGATAGATATGGGATAGATAGATAGATAGATAGATAGATAGATAGATAGATAGATAGATAGATAGATAGATAGATATTAGATAGATAGATATGGGATAGATAGATATGGGATAGATAGATAGATAGATAGATAGATAGATAGATAGATAGATAGATAGATATGGGATAGATAGATAGATAGATAGATAGATAGATAGATAGATAGATAGATAGATAGATAGATAGATATGGGATAGATAGATAGATAGATAGATAGATAGATAGATAGATAGATAGATAGATAGATAGATAGATAGATAGATAGATAGATATGGGATAGATAGATATTAGATAGATAGATATGGGATAGATAGATAGATATGGGATAGATAGATATGGGATAGATAGATATGGGATAGATAGATATGGGATAGATAGATAGATAGATAGATAGATAGATAGATAGATAGATAGATAGATAGATAGATAGATAGATAGATATTAGATAGATAGATAGATAGATAGATATTAGATAGATATGGGATAGATAGATAGATAGATAGATAGATAGATAGATAGATAGATAGATGTGGGATAGATAGATAGATAGATAGATAGATAGATAGATAGATAGATAGATAGATAGATAGATAGATATGGGATAGATAGATACATACAGAAATATCTATATATCTATTTCCATAGATATGTCCATATCCATGTTTCTAAACCCCTTCACCCCTGGAGCTTTTTTCGTTTATCGCTTCCCTTCTTTCCAGAGCCATAATGTTTCCGTCAATATGGCCATGTGAGGCTTATCTTTTGCGGGACAAGTTCTACTTTTGAACGACACCATTGGTTTTACCATGTCGTGTAACAGAAAATGTGAAAAAAATTCAAAGTGCGATGAAATTGCAAAAAAAGTGCAATCCCACACTTGTTTTTTGCTTGGCTTTTTGCTAGGCTCACTAAATGCTAAGACTGTGTGCACACGTTGCGGATTTGATTGCAGATCCGCAGCGTTTTTTGCCGTATGGAATTGCATCAAATCCACAGTGTAGTGCACAACCAATGTAAGTCTATGGGAGCCTCAGACTTGTTGTGCACATGCTGCGGAAAAGGCCGCACCGAAACGCAGTTTTTTTTTTTTCTCCGCAGCATGTCACTTCTTTTGTGCCGAACTGCAGCGTTTCTGCACGCTTACGCTGGGATCACACACAGCGATATACGGCCGTGTCTCGCAGGTTAAAACCAAACTCTGGCACCGGCACTCTGGAGCGGAGCGTGCGGCCGCACAGCAATACATGGAGCCGCACGCTCCGCTCCGGAGTGCCGGTGCCAGAGTTTGGTTTTAACCTGCGAGACTCGGCCGTATCTCGCTGTAGTGTGACTCCGGCCTTACACTTTCATTGAGATGTAACAAATATCTGCAGTTTTGCTGCGGATGTGGGTCCAAGAAACGCTGCAGTTCAGGAGGAGGGAAGTGTGTGGGTGGTGACCAGGGCCGGACTGGCCACCGGGCACTTCTGGCAAATGCTAGAAAGGGCCGGTGCCAGTAGTGGGCCGCTGCACTCTTTCCCCCTCCTTCCGCCAGTGCCGCCGCCGCATTCAACTATACCGGCGTCTATGACGCCGGTATAGTTCAATGCAATGATGGAGGAGAGAGCGTCCGCTGACGCTCCCTCTCCCATCATTCCCCGCTCTGCCTCTGACACTGCGGGGGCGCGATGACGTCATTTCATCGCGCATCTGCTGTGTCCCGGGCAGACTGCAGCCGCCGAGACAGGAGCCAGGAGCAGCGCGGACAAGAGGAAAGGTGAGGAGAGTGTGGAGCCATTATCGGGGGGATGAGATGTGGGTTGTGCTGTATATACCACTGTGTGGGCTGTGCTGTGTATATTCCACTGTGTGGGCTGTGCTGTGTATACTACTACGCGGGCTGTGCTGTGTATACTACTACACGGGCTGTGCTGTATATACTACTATGCGGGCTGTGCTGTATATACTACGACCCGGGCTGTGCTGTATACTACTACACGGGCTGTGCTGTATACTACTACACGGGCTGTGCTATATTATGCAGGCAGTGCTATATACTACGCAAGTTGTGCTATATTATATGCGTGCTTTGATATATACTATGGGAGGTATATTATATTCTATGGGGGAGGCCGTGTTATATACTATGTGGCTGTGTTATATACTATTGCGGGGGTATAGAATATATAGGTATAGAATTCTATGTGGGAGGTTGTCTTATATACTATGGGGGGTATATTACATTCTATGAGGGAGGCTGTCTTATATACTATGGGGGGCTGCATTATATTCTATGGGGGCTACATTATATTCAATGGGGGCTACATTATATATTATGGGGAGGTGGGCTGCATTATATTCTATGGGGGGCTGTATTAGATATTATGAGGGATGATTGCATCATACTCTGATGGGGCTGCATTATATTCTATGGGTAGGTGGGCTGCATTCTATTCTATTCAGGGCTACATTATATTCTATGGGGGGCTGTATTATATTTATATTCTATGAGGGGTGATTGCATCATACTCTATGGGGGGCTGCATTATATTCTTTGGGGGGTTACATTATACTCTGGGGTGGCTGCATTATACACAGCAAATTCAGATGTAAGGCTACTTTCACACTTGCATCGGTACTGGGCCGTCGCAAACCTTCGGCCAGACGTACCGACGGATGTTATGCTAAATTTAGCACAACGTGGGTAGCGGATGCAGTTTTACAACGCATCCGCTGCCCATTGTGATGAGCATGGAGGAGGGGGCGGAGTTCCAGCCACGCATGTGCGGTCGGAAATGGCAGACACGTCGCACAAAAAAAGTTACATTGAACTTTTTTTGTGCGTCGCGTCCGCCAAAACACGACGGATCTGTTGCTAATACAAGTCTATGGGTACAAAACGCATCCTGCGAGCACATTTGCAGGATCCGTTTTTTTTCGCCGGATCTTTTTTTGCCGTATCCATTTTTTTCCACCTGATCGTTTTTTTCCACCAGATCCGTTTTTTTCTCATAGAGTTGTATTAGCGCCGGAGTGCGTCTGATGGCCACATGTTTCATCTGTTTTTTTGCTAGATCCGTCGCTGTGCATTTTTTCGACATACCGAAAAACCGTTCCTCTGTATGTGTTTTCCGTCCGGCGGAAACAGCTTTCTTGACGGATCCTGCAAAACGGATTAAACGTGTGGCCATCAGGCGCAATCCGGCGCTAATACAACTCTATGAGAAAAAACAGATATGGCGGAAAAAAAACATCCGGTGGAAAAAAAATGGATCCGGCGGAAAAAAACGGATCCGGTTGCAAAAAAAGGATCTGGCGGAAAAAAACGATCTGGTGCAAAAAAACAGATCCTGCAAATGTGCTCGCAGGATGCGTTTTACCCATAGACTTGTATTAGCGACGGATCGTGACGGATGGCCAGACATCGCCTCCGTCGTGCTACGGATCCGTCGTGCTACGGATCCTTACGGCGCGCGAATTTTTGCCTGTAGGACATTATTGCAAGAGAGCTTGGCTGAGTAGATTACACAAGAAGGAAAACACACAGCAAGTCAGCAGGATCTAGGAGCAACATGGCAGATGTGACAACCTACATGGTGAGCTGCAGCATGTGCTACATGTTCACAGATCGACCAGAAGAAGAATCCAATTTCACCTGTCAGAAGTGTAGACTAGTGGCCCTTTTAGAAGAAAAGGTGCGGGGTCTGGAAGAAAGAATAGCAACTTTGAAACTCATCAAAGAGAATGAAGACTTTCTAGACAGAACAGAAGCATCTCTACTGGTCACAGAAGGTGCAAAAAGTGTCAGAGAACCTCCAAAAGCAGATGAGTGGAAGCATGTGACCAAAAGAAGCAAGAAGACCATGGAGAAATCACCAACCACACAACTGAAGAACCGATATCAAATCTTTGTAGAGGATGAAGATGGCACACCTAAGAATGAAGCAATACCAGCAAGCAAAAAAGAAAAGGGCACACAGCAACAAGTGACAGCAAAAAGTACAGCCAAGAAGCAACGAAGAGTGGTGGTGGTGGGAGACTCACTACTGAGAGGCACCGAAGCAGCCATCTGCAGACCGGACATAACTGCAAGAGAAGTATGCTGCCTTCCAGGTGCGATGATCAAGGATGTGACCGATAGGATACCAAAGCTCTTCAGCTCCAAGGACGTCCACCCATTTCTTCTGATACATGTTGGCACCAATGACACGGCAAGGAAGGACCTACCGACAATCTGCAAGGACTTTGAAGAGTTGGGGAAGAAAGTAAAGGAACTGGATGCACAGGTAGTTTTTTCTTCTATCCTTCCAGTAGACGGGCATGGCACCAGGAGATGGAACAGGATCCTTGATGCAAACAACTGGCTAAGACGATGGTGCAGACAACAAGGATTTGGATTCCTGGACCACGGTGTGAATTACTGGTATGATGGACTCCTCGCCAGAGACGGACTACACCTCAACAAACCTGGGAAACACACATTCGCCAGAAGACTCGCTACACTCATCAGGAGGGCGTTAAACTAGAAGAAGAGGGGACGGGAAGAAAAACATTAGACTCGAACAAAGACGACCCAGGAAAACATACTCAGAAGGGAGGTAAGAACATTTCTAAAACAATCCACAGTGAGGAGATTGGAACAAAACAAAATCCTCTAAACTGCATGCTCGCAAACGCCAGAAGCCTGACAAACAAGATGGAAGAACTAGAAGCAGAAATATCTACAGGTAACTTTGACATAGTGGGAATAACCGAGACATGGTTAGATGAAAGCTATGACTGGGCAGTTAACTTACAGGGTTACAGTCTGTTTAGAAAGGATCGTAAAAATCGGAGAGGAGGAGGGGTTTGTCTCTATGTAAAGTCTTGTCTAAAGTCCACTTTAAGGGAGGATATTAGCGAAGGGAATGAGGATGTCGAGTCCATATGGGTTGAAATTCATGGAGGGAAAAATGGTAACAAAATTCTCATTGGGGTCTGTTACAAACCCCCAAATATAACAGAAAGCATTGAAAGTCTACTTCTAAAGCAGATAGATGAAGCTGCAACCCATAATGAGGTCCTGGTTATGGGGGACTTTAACTACCCGGATATTAACTGGGAAACAGAAACCTGTGAAACCCATAAAGGCAACAGGTTTCTGCTAATAACCAAGAAAAATTATCTTTCACAATTGGTGCAGAATCCAACCAGAAGAGCAGCACTTTTAGACCTAATACTATCTAATAGACCTGACAGAATAACAAATCTGCAGGTGGTCGGGCATCTAGGAAATAGCGACCACAATATTGTGCAGTTTCACCTGTCTTTCACTAGGGGGACTTGTCAGGGAGTCACAAAAACATTGAACTTTAGGAAGGCAAAGTTTGACCAGCTTAGAGATGCCCTTAATCTGGTAGACTGGGACAATATCCTCAGAAATGAGAATACAGATAATAAATGGGAAATGTTTAAGAACATCCTAAATAGGCAGTGTAAGCGGTTTATACCTTGTGGGAATAAAAGGACTAGAAATAGGAAAAACCCAATGTGGCTAAACAAAGAAGTAAGACAGGCAATTAACAGTAAAAAGAAAGCATTTGCACTACTAATGCAGGATGGCACCATTGAAGCTCTAAAAAACTATAGGGAGAAAAATACTTTATCTAAAAAACTAATTAAAGCTGCCAAAAAGGAAACAGAGAAGCACATTGCTAAGGAGAGTAAAACTAATCCCAAACTGTTCTTCAACTATATCAATAGTAAAAGAATAAAAACTGAAAATGTAGGCCCCTTAAAAAATAGTGAGGAAAGAATGGTTGTAGATGACGAGGAAAAAGCTAACATATTAAACACCTTCTTCTCCACGGTATTCACGGTGGAAAATGAAATGCTAGGTGAAATCCCAAGAAACAATGAAAACCCTATATTAAGGGTCACCAATCTAACCCAAGAAGAGGTGCGAAACCGGCTAAATAAGATTAAAATAGATAAATCTCCGGGTCCGGATGGCATACACCCACGAGTACTAAGAGAACTAAGTAATGTAATAGATAAACCATTATTTCTTATTTTTAGTGACTCTATAGCGACAGGGTCTGTTCCGCAGGACTGGCGCATAGCAAATGTGGTGCCAATATTCAAAAAGGGCTCTAAAAGTGAACCTGGAAATTATAGGCCAGTAAGTCTAACCTCTATTGTTGGTAAAATATTTGAAGGGTTTCTGAGGGATGTTATTCTGGATTATCTCAATGAGAATAACTGTTTAACTCCATATCAGCATGGGTTTATGAGAAATCGCTCCTGTCAAACCAATCTAATCAGTTTTTATGAAGAGGTAAGCTATAGGCTGGACCACGGTGAGTCATTGGACGTGGTATATCTCGATTTTTCCAAAGCGTTTGATACCGTGCCGCACAAGAGGTTGGTACACAAAATGAGAATGCTTGGTCTGGGGGAAAATGTGTGTAAATGGGTTAGTAACTGGCTTAGTGATAGAAAGCAGAGGGTGGTTATAAATGGTATAGTCTCTAACTGGGTCGCTGTGACCAGTGGGGTACCGCAGGGGTCAGTATTGGGACCTGTTCTCTTCAACATATTCATTAATGATCTGGTAGAAGGTTTACACAGTAAAATATCGATATTTGCAGATGATACAAAACTATGTAAAGCAGTTAATACAAGAGAAGATAGTATTCTGCTACAGATGGATCTGGATAAGTTGGAAACTTGGGCTGAAAGGTGGCAGATGAGGTTTAACAATGATAAATGTAAGGTTATACACATGGGAAGAGGGAATCAATATCACCATTACACACTGAACGGGAAACCACTGGGTAAATCTGACAGGGAGAAGGACTTGGGGATCCTAGTTAATGATAAACTTACCTGGAGCAGCCAGTGCCAGGCAGCAGCTGCCAAGGCAAACAGGATCATGGGGTGCATTAAAAGAGGTCTGGATACACATGATGAGAGCATTATACTGCCTCTGTACAAATCCCTAGTTAGACCGCACATGGAGTACTGTGTCCAGTTTTGGGCACCGGTGCTCAGGAAGGATATAATGGAACTAGAGAGAGTACAAAGGAGGGCAACAAAATTAATAAAGGGGATGGGAGAACTACAATACCCAGATAGATTAGCGAAATTAGGATTATTTAGTCTAGAAAAAAGACGACTGAGGGGCGATCTAATAACCATGTATAAGTATATAAGGGGACAATACAAATATCTCGCTGAGGATCTGTTTATACCAAGGAAGGTGACGGGCACAAGGGGGCATTCTTTGCGTCTGGAGGAGAGAAGGTTTTTCCACCAACATAGAAGAGGATTCTTTACTGTTAGGGCAGTGAGAATCTGGAATTGCTTGCCTGAGGAGGTGGTGATGGCGAACTCAGTCGAGGGGTTCAAGAGAGGCCTGGATGTCTTCCTGGAGCAGAACAATATTGTATCATACAATTATTAGGTTCTGTAGAAGGACGTAGATCTGGGTATTTATTATGATGGAATATAGGCTGAACTGGATGGACAAATGTCTTTTTTCGGCCTTACTAACTATGTTACTATGTTACTATGTTTTGGCGGACCGTCGGCACGAAAAAACATTCAAGTGAAAGTTTTTTTTGGCTGTCGCGCCCGCCATTTTCTACCACGCATGCGCAGCAGAAACTCCGCCCCCTCCTCCCCGCACTTCAGAATGGGCAGCAGATGCGTTGAAAAACTGCATCCGCTGCCCATTCTGAAGAACGTCGTGCACAAAATTCACAACGTGCGTCGGTACGTCGGCCCGACGTATAGCGATGGACCCGTACCGACGCAAGAGTGAAAGAGGCCTTAATGAGTGTTGAATTTAAAAAAAAAAAAAAAAAAAGCGGAAAAAAACGGTGTGGGCTCCCGCGCAATTTTCTGCGCCAGAGGGAGAAAGCCGACGGCCGGGGCTAATATCTGTAGCCTGCTACGAATACCAGCCCGCAGCTCTCTGCGTAGCCTTTACTGGCTATTAAAATAGGGGGACCCCCCCCAAAAAAAAAATGACGTGGGGTTCCCCTATATTTTATAGCCAGAAAGGCTACGCAGACAGCTGCAGGCTGATATTCATAGCCTAGAGAGGGGCCATGGATATTGCCCCCCCCCCCCGGCTACAAATACCAGTCCGCAGCCGCCCCAGAAATGGCGCATTTGTAAGATGCGCCAATTCCGGCACTTAGCCCCTCTCTTCCCACTCCCGTGTAGCGGTGGAATATGGGGTAATGAAGGGTTAATGTCACCTTGCTATTGTAAGGTGACATTAAGCCGGGTTAATAACGGAGCGGTGTCAATAAGATGCCTATCCATTATTAATCCACTAGTAAGAAAGGGTTAATAAAACACACACATTTGGAAAAAAGTATTTTAATATTCTTCATTTAACCATACTTACCATACTTCAGCGCCTGCAAAAAAAAGTAAAATAATAAACCGTATACTACCTTTCCGCCGTAGTCCAATTAATAACGAGTGTCCCACGACGATCTCTCCTATACAGGTCCTTCTCAAAAAATTAGCATATAGTGTTAAATTTCATTATTTACCATAATGTAATGATTACAATTAAACTTTCATATATTATAGATTCATTATCCACCAACTGAAATTTGTCCGGTCTTTTATTGTTTTAATACTGATGATTTTGGCATACAACTCCTGATAACCCAAAAAACCTGTCTCAATAAATTAGCATATCAAGAAAAGGTTCTCTAAACGACCTATTACCCTAATCTTCTGAATCAACTAATTAACTCTAAACACATGCAAAAGATACCTGAGGCTTTTATAAACTCCCTGCCTGGTTCATTACTCAAAACCCCCATCATGGGTAAGACTAGCGACCTGACAGATGTCAAGAAGGCCATCATTGACACCCTCAAGCAAGAGGGTAAGACCCAGAAAGAAATTTCTCAACAAATAGGCTGTTCCCAGAGTGCTGTATCAAGGCACCTCAATGGTAAGTCTGTTGGAAGGAAACAATGTGGCAGAAAACGCTGTACAACGAGAAGAGGAGACCGGACCCTGAGGAAGATTGTGGAGAAGGACCGATTCCAGACCTTGGGGAACCTGAGGAAGCAGTGGACTGAGTCTGGTGTGGAAACATCCAGAGCCACCGTGCACAGGCGTGTGCAGGAAATGGGCTACAGGTGCCGCATTCCCCAGGTAAAGCCACTTTTGAGCTACAGAGAAGCAGCACTGGACTGTTGCTAAGTGGTCCCAAGTACTTTTTTCTGATGAAAGCAAATTTTGCATGTCATTCGGAAATCAAGGTGCCAGAGTCTGGAGGAAGACTGGGGAGAAGGAAATGCCAAAATGCCTGAAGTCCAGTGTCAAGTACCCACAGTCAGTGATGGTGTGGGGTGCCATGTCAGCTGCTGGTGTTGGTCCACTGTGTTTCATCAAGGGCAGGGTCAATGCAGCTAGCTATCAGGAGATTTTGGAGCACTTCATGCTTCCATCGGCTGAAATGCTTTATGGAGATGAAGATTTCATTTTTCAGCACGACCTGGCACCTGCTCACAGTGCCAAAACCACTGGTAAATGGTTTACTGACCATGGTATTACTGTGCTCAATTGGCCTGCCAACTCTCCTGACCTGAACCCCATAGAGAATCTGTGGGATATTGTGAAGAGAAAGTTGAGAGACGCAAGACCCAACACTCTGGATGAGCTTAAGGCCGCTATTGAAGCATCCTGGGCCTCCATAACATCTCAGCAGTGTCACAGGCTGATTGCCTCCATGCCACGCCGCATTGAAGCAGTCATTTCTGCCAAAGGATTCCCGACCAAGTATTGAGTGCATAACTGAACATTATTATTTGTTGGTTTTTTTGTTTGCTATTAAAAAACACTTTTATTTGATTGGATGGGTGAAATATGCTAATTTATTGAGACAGGTTTTTTGGGTTATCAGGAGTTGTATGCCAAAATCATCAGTATTAAAACAATAAAAGACCTGACAAATTTCAGTTGGTGGATAATGAATCTATAATATATGAAAGTTTAATTGTAATCATTACATTATGGTAAATAATGAAATTTAACACTATATGCTAATTTTTTGAGAAGGACCTGTAGAACAGTGACATCGGGTGATGTCACTGCTCTATAGGACCCTCAGTGACACACTGACAGGAGACAATGGCTCCTGCAGTGCATCACTGAGGTTACTCTAGTTCACTGGTCTCACTTTATGGCAATTGCTGCGTGGGAAAATGTCTCACCCAGCAATGCCAATAGTGAAGACTAGGGACTATTTTCTCACAGGGGCGTAGGAATACCTTGTGAGGAATACATGATGGAAGGATACCTTCCATCATTGTGTTCCTGGAGCCCCTGGAGAGTGGTCGCATCAACTGATGCTTCTGCTCTCCACGGGAGATCGTCGTGGGACACTCGTTTTAATTGGATTTCTGCGGACAGGGAGTATATTGTTTGTTTATTATTTTAATATTTTTTACAGGTGACAATGGCTTTGGGGAACAAAGTGACAAGTGATGGTGAGTATGTACTCTATGTTATATGTATTGTATGTTATATGTACTGTATGTCTGTAGTATGTATGTATGTACTGTATGTCGCATGTCGTCTCATGGTGCATGTCGTCGCATGGTGCATGTTGCCGCATGTAGCATGTCGTCGCATGGTGCATGTCGTCGCATGGTCCATGTCGTTGCATGGTCCATGTTGTCGCATGTCGTCGCATGGTGCATGTCGTCGCATGGTGCATGTCGCCGCATGGTGCATGTCGTCGCATGGTGCATGTTGTCGCATGTCGTCGCATGGTGCATGTCGTCGCATGGTGCATGTCGTCGCATGGTCCATGTTGTCGCATGTCGTCGCATGGTGCATGTCGTCGCATGGTGCATGTTGCCGCATGGTGCATGTTGCCGCATGGTGCATGTCGTCGCATGATCCATGTCGTCGCATGGTCCATGTTGTCGCATGTCGTCGCATGGTGCATGTCGTCGCATGGTGCATGTTGCCGCATGGTGCATGTCGTCGCATGGTGCATGTCGTCGCATGGTGCATGTTGCCGCATGGTGCATGTCGTCGCATGGTGCATGTCGTCGCATGGTCCATGTCGTCGCATGGTCCATGTTGTCGCATGTCGTCTCATGGTGCATGTCGTCGCATGGTGCATGTTGCCGCCTGGTGCATGTCGTCGCATAGTGCATGTCGTCGCATGTAGCATGTCGTCGCATGGTGCATGTCGTCGCATGATCCATGTTGTCGCATGTCGTCTCATGGTGCATGTCGTCGCATGGTGCATGTTGCCGCATGGTGCATGTCGTCGCATAGTGCATGTCGTCGCATGGTGCATGTCTTCGCATGGTGCATGTCGTCGCATGGTGCATGTCGTCGCATGGTGCATGTCGTCGCATGGTGCATGTCGTCGCATGGTCCATGTCGTCGCATGGTCCATGTTGTCGCATGTCGTCGCATGGTGCATGTCGTCGCATGGTGCATGTCGCCGCATGGTGCATGTCGTCGCATGGTGCATGTTGTCGCATGTCGTCGCATGGTGCATGTTGTCGCATGTCGCCGCATGTAGCATGTCGTCGCATGTCGTCGCATGGTGCATGTCGTCGCATGGTGCATGTCATCGCATGTCGCCGCATGGTGCATGTCGTCGCATGGTGCATGTTGTCGCATGTAGCATGTCGTCGCATGGTGCATGTCGTCACATGGTGCATGTCGTCGCATGGTGCATGTTGTCTCATGTCAGCGCATGGTGCATGTTGTCGCATGTAGCATGTCGTCGCATGGTGCATGTCATCGCATGTCGCCGCATGGTGCATGTCGCCGCATGGTGCATGTCGCCGCATGGTGCATGTCGTCACATGGTGCATGTCGTCGCATGGTGCATGTTGTCGCATGTCGTCGCATGGTGCATGTCGTCGCATGGTGTCGCATGGTGCATGTCGTCGCATGGTGCATGTCACATGTCGCCGCATGGTGTCGCATGGTGCATGTGTTGAATGATGTCACATGGTGTGTGTTATATGTATGTACTGTGTATGTGTTTTTTTTTTTTTTTTTACATTCAACACATTAGCCGGATGATGGGACTACTACTGTCCCATCATTGGCTAATGTGTCACTCACTGTCAGTGTATCAGGCAGAGCCCGATGGGACTTGTAGTCCCATCGGACGATGCCTGCACACACACACACACCCCAAACCCCCCCCCACCCCACCCCCAGCGGACCCGCCGGCCGCCAGACACCGGCGCCGGCCCGCAAACACCGGCGTCGGCCGCCAGAGCCCCGGCGACCGCTCACCGCAGGGCATATACCGGCGCCGGCCGCCAGAGCCCCGGCGACCGCTCACCGCAGGGCATATACCGGCGCCGGCCGCCAGAGCCCCGGCGACCGCTCACCGCAGGGCATATACCGGCGCCGGCCGCCAGAGCCCCGGCGACCGCTCACCGCAGGGCATATACCGGTGCCGGCCGCCAGAGCACCGGCGACCGCTGACCGCAGGGCATATACCGGCGCCGGCCGCCAGAGCCCCGGCGACCGCTCACCGCAGGGCATATACCGGCCGCCAGAGCCCCGGCGACCGCTCACCGCAGGGCATATGCCGGCCGCCAGAGCCCCGACGACTGCTCACTGCAGGGCATATACCGGCGCCGGCCGCCAGAGCCCCGGCGACCGCTCACCGCAGGGCATATACCGGCGCCGGCCGCCAGAGCCCCGGCGACCGCTCACCGCAGGGCATATACCGGCGCCAGCCGCCAGAGCCCCGGCGACCGCTCACCGCAGGGCATATACCGGCGCCGGCCGCCAGAGCCCCGGCGACCGCTCACCGCAGGGCATATACCGGTGCCGGCCGCCAGAGCACCGGCGACCGCTCACCGCAGGGCATATACCAGCGCCGGCCGCCAGAGCCCCGGCGACCGCTCACCGCAGGGCATATACCGGCCGCCAGAGCCCCGGCGACCGCTCACCGCAGGGCATATGCCGGCCGCCAGAGCCCCGGCGACCGCTCACCGCAGGGCATATACCGGCGCCGGCCGCCAGAGCCCCGGCGACCGCTCACCGCAGGGCATATATCAGCACCGGCCGCCAGTGCCCCGGCGACCGCTCACCGCAGGGCATATACCGGCGCCGGACGCCAGAGCCCCGGCGACCGATCACTGCAGCACAGCCCCGCCCCGCCCGCAGATCCCAGCAGCAGTGAGAACACATAGCCCCGCCCGGCCCCAGCACAGCCCTGCAGGCAGCCCCCAGCACCGCCCACAGCCCAGTGACTCTTGATGAGTGACTGCTCACTGTGAGGCTGGTCACGCCTGCTGCTGATGTCACATCAATTTTCAGAGCCTGGAAATTGACGTGACGTCGGCGGAAATGAGCGGCGGCTGCAGCCTGGGGGTCACGTGACCCGGACTCAGCAGGCAGAATAGCGCCGCTCACAGGCGAAAACGGCAACGGAAGGTAATTACACAAATCATTAGGGGCCCCGGGGGGATACATTGGGGGGTTAATTGAAAGTAGTGGACAACCCCTTTAAATGGTCACCTGATGCATCAGCTAACTGTTGGTGATAGAGCAATCTTCAGTGACCAAGCCTGAGTGGGGAGCTCTCTGGGTGCAGTGATGCTTCCGCTGGGTTCATTATACTGGTGCTTTTATTCTGCTGTTTGGTGCTTTGCAGCAGAGAAAGCTAAGTGTTTATTCCCTCATCCCTGTCATGTGTGTCACTATCCTCCGTGTGGAAATATCTGCAGTTGTGAGGCTAGTGCTCCATGCCGGCCAGTACGCTAGCCACGGCAGAGTTAGGTGACAGTTAGGGACAAGGTATCCAGACGGCTGTGGGCGGAAGGACCCACTTAGGGCATTAGGGGAGTGCAGGGACTGGCTCAGGCTTGAGCTCAGGGGTGTCCCTTCATTCATTTCCCTATTGATGGAGCCTTCCTCCCCCTTTTCCATCCCATTGTTGATGTGTTGTGCTGTCCACTTACCGACCCCCGTTGGGTCACTTTAGATACCGTGACAGACAGACAGTGTGATTGATCTGTGATATAGTCTAGCTGACATTTTTCCTTCTGCATTTGAACTAAAATGGCTAATGTTTTTTCATTCTTAATGCACTGGAATGCAGCTGCAAGAAAACACAATAGGTTTTAAAGAACAAAAACTTTAAAATAAATGTAAGACTATGTGCTTTCTTGTCACAAGCTTTGCATTTCTTATAAGATTGTATTCATGAAGGTAGGAATAATTGTAATTTGGCAAAAATTCCCTAAAATGTAGACATTTAAGTATTAATACTAACATCACAAATTGTGAATGTCGCAAACATTTTTTTTCTTTTGCACACCTGTTTTGCTAGTCAAATTTTATATCCGTATACACCACACCAATGAAGCACCTTATTGAATGTGCTGTCTTTTTGTTTGTGCACCTAACTAGAAAAGATGAGCGAAATGCCTTGCATAGTCCCGGTCTATGGACCAACTGACTTCCCTCTGGCTGTGAACAGGACATGCTTGAATTACCTGAGCTTGCTTCTTGTGGCATTCCTGTGAGAATGCATCAACCCGGCAAATCATTGCAATGGGTGGGTTGGGCTAAAAATAAAAAAAACACATATCATGGCTAAGAATTTGGGAGCCGCAAGCAGCAGAAGCACCAGTACAACTGCAGGTATCAGCCATATTTTGAATTTTACATTACAAATAATATTTGGATTGTTTTATAATTTTGAAACAGAAGAAAAGTCTGTCATTTCTATTTCTATGATGACACAAATTGTATATTTGCGAAAAATTTACAAAATCTGGCAAATTCGAATTTCAAAATATTTAATTACCGTATCTCTAGTTGCGGAATTCATATGGATGTTACCTGGACATGCACAGTAGGGAAAAAAGTATTTGGTCAGCCACAAATTGTGCAAGTTCTCCGAATTATAAAGATGAGAGAGGCCTGTAATTGACATCATAGGTAGACCACAACAATGAGAGTCAAAATGAGAAAACAAATCCAGAAAATCACCTTGTCTGATTTGGAAAGATTTATTTTGCAAATTATGGTGGAAGATAAGTATTTGACCACCTAAAATCATGCAAGATTTCTGGCTCTCACAGACCTGTAACTTCTTCTTTAACCCCTTTCTGACCTCGAACAGGTTAGTACGTCCGAGGTCAAAACCCCTGCTTTGATGCGGGTTCCGGCGGTGAGCCCGCATCACAGATGGGACATATCAGCTGTTTTGAACAGCTGACATGTGCTTGCAATAGCGACGGGTGGAATAGTGATCCACCAGCTGCTATTAACTACTTAAATGCCGCTGTCAAACGCTGACAGCGGCATTTAACCGGCGCTTCCGGCCATTGGGCCGGAAATGAGCGCATCGCCGACCCTCGTCACATGATCAGGGGTCAGATGATGCTGCTACATAGTAACCATAGAGGTCAGGAGACCTCTATGGTTGCTGATGCCGGATTGCTATGAGCACCACCCTGTGGTCGGCGCTCATAGCAATGCAGGAATTCAGGTACATAGGAGCGATCTGATGATCGTTCTCATGTAGCTGAGCCGCTCGAGTTGTGCCAGTTTCTAGCCTCCCATGCTATTGAAGCATGGCAAAAGTTAAAAAAAAGTGAAAAAATAAAAAAAATATAAAAGTTTAAATCACCCCCCTTATTCAAAATAAAACAATAAAAAAAAATCAAACATACAAATCTTTAGTATCGCTGCGCTCAGAATTGCCCGGTCTATTAATAAAAAAAAGGCTTAATGGCGTAGCGAGAAAAACATTCGAAATGCCAGAATTACGTTTTTTTGGTCGCCGTGACATTGCATTAAAATGCAATAATGGACGATTAAAAGAACATATGTGCACAAAAGTGGTATCAATAAAAACGTCAGCTTGGATCGCAAAAAATAAGCCCTAAACCGACTCCAGATCATGAAAAATGGAGACACTACGGGTATCGGAAAATGGCGCAATTTTTTTTTTATTTTAGCAAAGTTTGGAATTTTTAGATAAAAGAGAACCTAGATAAACTTAGATAAAAGAGAACCTAGACATGTTTGGTGTCTATGAACTCATAATAACCTGGAGAATCATAATAACAGGACAATTTCAGCATTTGGTAAACCTTGTAAAAACGCCAAACAAAAAACAAGTGTGGGATTGCACTTTTTTGCAATTTCACCGCACTTGGAATTTTTTCCCCTTTTCTAGTACACGACATGGTAAAACCAATGATGATGTTCAAAAATACAACTCGTTTCCCAAAAAATAAGCCCTCACATGGCCATATTGATGAAAAAGTAAAAAAGTTATGGCTCTGGGAAGGAGGGGAGCGAAAAATGAACACGGAAAAATGGAAAATCCCAAGGTCATGAAGGGGTTAAGAGGCTCCTCTGTCCTTCACTCATTATGTGTAGTAATGGCACCTGTTTCAACTTGTTATCAGTATAAAAAAAACCTGTCCACAACCTCAAACAGTCACACTCTAAACTCCACTATAGTAAAGACCAAAGAGCTGTCGAGGGACACCAGAAACAAAATTATAGTCCTGCACCAGGTTGGGAAGACTGAATCTGCAATAGGCAAGCAGCTTGGCTTGATGAAATCAACTGTGGGAGCAATAATAATAAGAAAATAGAAGACATACAAGACCAATCACAATCTCCCTCAATCTAGGGCTCCACGCAAGATCTCACCCCGTGGGGTCAAAATGATCACAAGAATGGTGAGCAAAAATCCCAGAACCACATGGGGAGACCTAGTGAATGACCTGCATAGAGCTGGGACCACCGTAACAAAGGCTACCATCAGTAACACACTACGCCACCAGGGACTCAGATCTTGCAGTGTCAGACGTGTCCCCGTGCTTAAGCGTGTACATGTCCAAGCCCAACTGAAGTTTGCTAGAGAGCATTTGAATTATCCAGAAGAGTATTGGGAGAATGTCAAATGGTCTAATGAAATCAAAGTAGAACTATTTGGTAGAAACAAAACTCGTCGTGTTTGCGGGAGACAGAATGCTGAGTTGCATCTAAAGAACACCATACCTACCGTGAAGCATGGTGGTGGCAAGATCATGCTTTGGGGCTGTTTGTCTGCAAACAGACCAGGACAACTCATCCGTGTACATGAAAGAATGAATGAGGTCATGTATCGTGAGATTTTGAATGCAAACCTTCTTCCATCAGCAAGGGCATTGAATACGAAACGTGGGTGGGTCTTGCAGCATGATAATGATTCCAAACACACTGCCAGGGTAATGAAAGAGTGGCTTCGAAAGAAACATATGAAGGTCCTGGAGTGGCCTAGCCAGTCTCCAGATCTCAGCCCCATAGAAAACCTTTGGAGGGAGTTGAAAGACCATGTTGCCCAGTGATAGGCCCAAAACATCACTGCTCTAGAGCAGACCTGCATGGAGGAATGGGCCATCATACCATCAACAATGTGTGCCAATCTTGTGAAGACGTAGAGGAAACTTTTGACCTCTGTCATTGCCAACAAAGGATATATAACAAAATATTGAGATGAACTTTTGTTAATGACCAAAAACTTATTTTCCACCTTAATTTGTAAAATAAATTTTGCCAAATCAGACAAGATGATTTTCTGGATTTGTTTTCTCATTTTGACTCTCATAGTTGTGGTCTACCTATGATGTCAATTGCAGGCCTCTCCCATCTTTTTAAGTGGGAGAACTTGCACATGTGGTGGCTGACTAAATAAATACTTTTCCCCACTGTATCTTGTACATAAAAATATAATCTAGGATTAGCACTGATTGTACCAAAACTATCAAAGATGATTGATGGAAAGAGTGTCTGTAAAGATTCCAAAGCAAACAATACTTAGATCTATATCACTGCTACCAAACTGCCCCTCCGCTACTCACTGCTTAACTTTTGGTCCTCGTCACATCTTTTTATCACCTCCACAAGCATTGAAATCCAAGGTCTCCAAGGCTGGGACTTTTGGCTTTGATGAGATTGAGGACTGTTCTGTGCATTTGAAAGTTAAGGCATGGTTCACATCATAATATGTATGAGTGCATACACAGAACTGTCCCAAGAATCATCAAAGCTGGAAGAGACACAGAATTTCTCTACTACAACAACAGTAAGAGGATGCAGCAAAAATTGCATGGAGGATGCGATTTTTAGTTTTTAATGTTCATTTTTGATTCAGCAAAATAGTGGACAGCCATGTGGAAGTGAAATACAAAAAAAAAATCTAAATTTTGGAAAAAGTTATTTATGTAAACATTCAGTAGAATTCATGTTAGGACACTGCCATTGACCCTTCATGTGACCTCTCCCTCCTCTCTGCAGGGATGTAGGCTTGTGTTCTTACCCATCCATGCTCCCTCAGCATCTGTCTACTCCCCGGACCTGCACATGGCTCGCAAGCCTCCTGGAAATGGGCTTAGGGCGCGCACACTCCCTGACTCTTAAAGGCCCAGCATGCACTGCTAAAAATGTCCTTAGCCAATAGCTGGGAGACATCCTTTGTATAAAGCACCCTGCTCTTTAGAGAAGTGCCTTAGTAACTTTAGCTAGTCTATGTGTTTTCTGCTAGTTAGTGGTAAGATCCCCATACTTCCGATTCGGTCTGCCCTTTCTGCACCGGTCCCAGTTCACTCTGTTGTTCCCATACTTGAATCCGTCTTGCCTGTACACAGTCCTGATCCATCTCCCTTGTCCCTGTGCTTTTTATCTACCCAAAACACTATAGTGGACACATACCAAGTCACCAACATTATAGTTTGACCCGGGTAGGGTACATTTTTATATGATGGAAATGGGACCAAGAAGAGGACCATAATGGACAAACTGCAAAGTATAAACCAAAAACCAACAGAAGAAAAGAAGCAGCATACAGTCCAAGTACAAAATAGAAAAAATACTTTATTAGTGGTAAAGCCAGATTAAAAACGACAGGGGGAGACAATCCCCATGCTACCCTTAGCATGCACCTAAATGGACAGGACATAGGTGCTTATGAGATACAAGAATCCACAAGATAACCTGCATAGTCATTATACAATTTATATAAAGTGCATATAATATGCCTAAATATATTGGGTACACTGACCCAGAAAAAATCTAACAATGCACGCACAGTACAGATAACTTAACATACATACCGGTTAATGTGGCAAGATAACACAGCGTATACTTAGCACCTCACTCCTGTCCCCCCCGACGCGCGTTTCGGCTTAATGCCTTAAGCCGAAACGCGCGTCGGGGGGGACAGGAGTGAGGTGCTAAGTATACGCTGTGTTATCTTGCCACATTAACCGGTATGTATGTTAAGTTATCTGTACTGTGCGTGCATTGTTAGATTTTTTCTGGGTCAGTGTACCCAATATATTTAGGCATATTATATGCACTTTATATAAATTGTATAATGACTATGCAGGTTATCTTGTGGATTCTTGTATCTCATAAGCACCTATGTCCTGTCCATTTAGGTGCATGCTAAGGGTAGCATGGGGATTGTCTCCCCCTGTCGTTTTTAATCTGGCTTTACCACTAATAAAGTATTTTTTCTATTTTGTACTTGGACTGTATGCTGCTTCTTTTCTTCTGTTGGTTTTTGGTTTTTATCTACCCAGTCTGAACCTGCACCTTTGTAGCTATATCTGTGATTCCACCCTGTTTTCCTGTTTCAGTCCTGTTTATGCAGTTCCATCTTGCTTACCAGTTATTAGCTATTCCTGCTTTCTTGTCCCCTGTAAGGCATCAGGTGCCACAGCTCAGTGGGTCTACCCTGAAGTAGTACTTGGTGTTCACCTAGAGCCAAGTCTAACTCCACTGTCAGGGGCTTTAGTGAAGAGTCAGGTGCTCGCTTAATTATGCCCCTCCAGGCTTTTCCCAGACCCTGGCATAGTGGTGCCATAACCATGTGCATAGCATTTCAATTCTACTCCCAATTAATTCTCTCATCTCTAGTGAGCATCCCATTTTACAACAGTTTTCTGGAATCCTGTATACAGTGCCACGCGAAAGTATTTGGCTCCCTGGAACTTTTCAACTTTTTCTCACATATCATGTTTCAAACATAAAGATATCAAATGTAAATTTTTGGTCAAGAATCAACAACAAGTGGAACACAATTGTGAAGTTGAACGAAATTTATTGCTTATTTTACATTTTTCTGGAAATTCAAAAACTGAAAAGTGGGGCATGCAATATTATTCGGGCCCTTTACTTTCAGTGCAGCAAACTCACTCCAGAAGTTCATTGTGGATCTTTGAATGATCCAATGTTGTCCTAAATGCCTAATAATGATAAATATAATCCACCTGTGTGTAATAAAGTCTCTGTATAAATGCACCTGCTCTGTGATAGTCTCAGGGTTCTGTGTGAAGCACAGAGAGCATAATTAAGATCAAGGAACACACCAGGCAGGTCTGTGATACTGTTGTGGAGAAGTTTAAAGCTGGATTTGGATACAAAATGATTTCCAAAACTTTAAACATCCCAAGGAGCACTGTGCAAGCGATCATATTGAATCATATTGAAATGGAATACCACTGCAAATCTACCAAGACCGTCCGTCCCTCTAAACTTTCATCTCAAACAAGGAGAAGACTGATCAGAGATGCATCCAAGAGGCCCATGATTACTCTGGATGACCTGCAGAGATCTACAGCTGAGGTGGGACAGTCTGTCCATACGACAACAATCAGTCGTACACTGCATAAATCTGGCCTTTATTGAAGAGTAGCAAGAAGAAAGCCATTTCTTAAAGATGTCCATAAAAAGTGTTGTTTAAAGTTTGCAACAAGCCACCTGGGAGACACACCAAACATGTATAAAAAGGTGCTCTGGTCAGATGAAACCAAAATCGAACTTTTTGGAAACAATGGCAAATGATATGCTTGGCGTAAAGGCAACACAGCTCATCAACCTGAACACACCATCCCCGCTGTCAAACATGGTAGTGGCAGTATCATGGTTTTGGCCTGCTTTTCTTCAGAAGGGACAAGGAAGATGGTTAAAGTTAATGGGAAGATGGATGAAGCCAAATACAGAACCATTCTTGAAGAAAACCTGTTGGAGTCTGCAAAATTTGTCTTCCAACAAGACAATGATCCCAAACATAATGCAAAATCTACAATGGAATGGTTCACAAATAAATGTATCCAGGTGATAGAAGGGCCAAGTCAAAGTCCAGACCTCAATTCAATCGAGAATGTGTGGAAAGAGCTGGAAACTGCTGTTCACAAATGATCTCCATCAAGCCTCACTGAGCTCGAGCTGTTTGCCAAGGAAGAATGGCCAAAAATTTCAGTCTCTCGATGTACAAAACTGATAGAGACATACCCAAATTGACTTGCAGCTGAAATTGCAACAAAGTATTAAGTTAAAGGGGCCGAATAATATTGCACGCCCCACTTCTCAGCTTTTTAATTTCCACAAAAATTTAAAATAAGCAATAAATTTTGTTCAACTTCACAATTGTGTTCCATTTGTTGTTGATTCTTCACAAAAATTTACATTTGGTATCTTCATGTTTGAAGCATGATATGTGGGAAAGGGTTGAAAAGTTCCAGGGAGTCGAGTATTTTCGCAAGTCACTGTACATTTGAAATGCTGTATGCAAAGACAACCAATACCAAAGCAATGCGAAACAAAGAACCACCAGATAGTATATGAGCACGAGAATAATTAAAATATGCCTTTATTTATAAGAGTGGCAAAAGATTACTGAAATGTAAAAAATATATAAAGATATTCAAAAGTGCGCAAAAGCAGGATTACATTGGATAATAGATATGATTATATCCAGCAAGACCCCCAGCAATTCCAAATATAAGGATTTTGGTTCAGCTGTGTATATCACAAGGTGCCAAGAAAAAAATTGAGGTGTAATGTTATGCACAAAAATATATATCAATATAATCACAGGAAAGTGCAAAAGTGCATAAATAGCCAAACAAATAAAATCTAAGTGTATATATAAAAAATATAAAATAAGTAATATAATGTTAGGAGTCGAGTTCCCGTCGCTGCACAGGGGGAATCTCGAACCATGTCTGCTGCGGTCTCCCATTCTGCATCGGCCACAGTGGAGCCTGCTCAGCGGAGACATCGGTACCAGTGTCTCACTGAATCTAATACTGTGCAAAGGGTTACTGCTGTCTCTCCAGACTCTACTATTATACCCTGCACTGGTCTGCGGTGAGCAGGCTTTTCTGGGACTAAGTCCTGCTTTGCACACACTGAGCATGCCCAGGGTAAGATCTCTCAGTGGAGATCAAGGGTCACATGCTCAGGTACTGCAGCAACTTCCATTGGTCCTCCAGGAAGGTCCTGTACCTGATCAAGTTCTGTGGCAGCCTTCTATTGGTCCTTCTAGGAAGGTCCTGTAGGTGATACAGGTATAAAAGGTTCTCATGACCGCACGGCCATGCGCTAGTATCAAATATGTACGAGCTCAGCACCAGTGTGGTCATGTGTGTGGTCAGGGACTCGGCTGAAATAAGGTCCTAGAATGCTGGCACCTCCGGCGAGGAGTTTATGTCTGGATTCAGGGCTGGCTAATAGCCATTAGAATTCCGGCTCCACCGGAGAGGAGCTGCGTGTTGGTTGGACTGCATGACCACTGTCGGCGCTACACAGTAGCTGTGTCCCCTGTGAGCTAAACAGGGCACAACGTTCTCTTTACTAGCGGCTCTGTGAAGTAACAGAGTTCGTTTATACTAATTTGCTTCACCACCTTGCTTAGCAGCAGGTTCTTTCCTGCACAGTGGATCCCAGGTTGCGAACGTACCTATCTCATTTAATAAATATATTCAGTGCGTTCCATCAACCCTAACAGTATACTAGCGCCAGGATCTGGCTAAGTAATGGCGGATGAACAGCGATGGCAGAGGTACATCCAGCTGCTGGAGGATCGGTTGGCGTCTCTTGAGCGTGCAAATTCGGCTGTGGATGTTACCGCAATAGCTGTTCAGGCTGCTAGCGTGGCTGCAGCAGCTTTACCCACTGCCACCTCTGTTCCGACTTTATCTCACCTCCCATTGCCTGAAAAATACTGTAGAGGTTTTGTGAGCCAGTGTGGTATACACCTCGAGCTCCTGGCTGCACGTTTTCCCACAGAGCGGGCAAAGGTGGGATTCATAATCTCTCTCCAGTCGGACAGAGCTTTGGAGTGGGCTACACCGCTGTGGGAGCGCAACGATCATGTGGTGCGGATTGTTCCTCGGTTTCTGGACACTCTGAAACAGGTCTTTGTAGGACCTCAAGTCACCCATAATACAGCGCTCCAACTGCTTGCTTTGACTCAGGGTTCGACCATAGTCAGCCATTTTGCCTTCCACTTACGGACATTAGCGTCTGAGTTGGAAGGGCCAGATAAAACCCTCATTTCTGTATTTTGGAGAGGGCTGGCTGATCATGTGAAGGATGCTTTGGCCACTAGTGAGATTCCCACCACACTGGAGGAGCTCATAGCTGTATCAATTCGCATAGACCTTTGTTTTCACGAGCGAAGGTTGGAGCGAGCCTAGTGTAGGCAGAGGTTTCGGCTGGCTCCCACCTTTCCCAGACCTTTGGAATCTCCAGTCCAGGCGTCCAAGTCACATGAGGCCATAGAGGTGACACGAGCGGGGTCCAAGTCCCAGTCCGCTCGTGCACTTAAGGTCTGTCATGTTTGCCAGCAGTCAGGACATCTTGCCTCCAAGTGTCCTCAGCCCATAGGCCCATCCACTCTTATGGTAGAGCTATGCGTGGACTCTGGGGCGGAGGATAATTTTATGCCATCCACTTTGGCCCAGCATCACGCAATACCCCTGGTGATGCTCGCCAAACCAGTAACCGTTCGAGTGGTAAATGGGTCGACACTACCCTCACAGATTACCCACCAAACCATTCCTTTCACTCTTTCTCTGTCTCCATCACATCAGGAGATTATCTCTCTTAGTCATTCCTGAGGGAATTGATGAGGTCCTGTTGGGGATACCATGGCTGCGCTATCATTCTCCTCATATAGAGTGGTCCTCAGGGAGAATTTTGGGATGGAGTAAATCCTGTAAGGGTAGATGTCAGAGGGAGTGCGTTCAGGTTGTTACAACAGAAGTAACCGCAGATCTTTCCTCTCTCCCCAAGCACTGTTGGCCCTATGCGGACGTGTTCTCCAAAAGGTCTGTGGAGACCCTTCCGCCTCACCACCCCTATGACTGTCCTATTGACCTCTTGCCTGGTGCTGAGCCTCCCCGGGGTCGAGTCTATCCGTTACCTCTCCCGGAGATGGAGGCAATGTCTCAGTACATCCAAGAGAATCTGGCAAGAGGATTCATTAGGAAGTCAGTGTCACCTGCAGGGACTGGGTTCTTCTTCGTGCAGAAGAAGAGTGGAGACTTAAATCCATGCATAGACTACAGGGGTCTTAAAGCCATCACCATTAAGAACAAGTACCCACTTCCCCTGATATCTGAGCTTTTTGATAGGCTACGGGGAGCAAGGGTATTTACTAGATTAAATCTGCGGGGTGCTTAAAACCTGATTCGCATCTCTGAGGGAGACGAATGGAAGACGGCTTTTAACACCAGGGATGGGCACTATGAATATCTGGTGATGACCTTCGGGCTCTGTAATGCCCCAGCCGTTTTCCAAAACTTTGTGAACGACATCTTCTGGGATATAGGGTTGAGCGAAACAGATCGGCACTTTTCAAAAGTCGCCGACTTTTAGCAAAGTAGGTTTCGTGAAACCCGACACGATCCCACTCTGGGATCGGGACGGCGGTCGGCGATCTCTAATTAAAAGTCAGGTTTCGTTTTATATATGTGTATATATATGTCATTCAGACATATATATATATATATATATATATATATTTATATTAACTTCAGCGCGATATAGCAGAAAAGCCGGTAATTCAATTACCCGCTTTTAATGTCTCCTGCCAAAACCCAACATAATTTGAGACATGGTTTACATACAGTAAAGCCTGTCATATCCCCCCTTTTTTTGCATATTCCACACTACTAATGTTAATAAAGAAATAAAGGTATTAAATGGCAACATGACCTAAAGTCCATATAAATATTGATATTGCCCTATAATGGATAAATAGATAACCCAGTCGTATACCATATCATAGAAAGGGAGTGTGGAAACCACATGAAAAACGACCAAAATGAGATATTTAATACATACACATCTTTATTATCAAACAGAATTACAATTATAAAAAAGCCTCAATAGGCTTAGGACAGAAAACAGAACCAGGTGAAGTACTGGTGGCGATAACCCCAAAAAGTCGCCACTATGTCTAGAAAACATGCGGACCAGAAACCTAAGGCTGCCAAAGAGGACACTACTTAAGGATACAAATTGTGCCCATGCATAACCATGAATAATACTACATGCAGATATACTATGCCTAACGGGATGACAACCATGATATAACTAAATACAAATAAATGCCACTATGCAGTGCAACCAGGAATGTCAATGGTGATAAACCCGTATGTAGCCAAGCACACCACTCCAGATATACATAGAGGCTGTAGCACCTAACTATGTCCCTCCCCTAAGACCGTGCGAACTCTCCATATGGATGCCCGGTAAATACCGGGGCTAGTTACCGCTATGCGGCTGGAGCTATTACCTGTGACAAGGGGGGTACTGATTGGCAGCCTGGTCCGGTCCCACACGTGCACCCGACGCGCGTTTCGGAGCGGAGGCTCCTTCGTCCCCCTGACGAAGGAGCCTCCGCTCCGAAACGCGCGTCGGGTGCACGTGTGGGACCGGACCAGGCTGCCAATCAGTACCCCCCTTGTCACAGGTAATAGCTCCAGCCGCATAGCGGTAACTAGCCCCGGTATTTACCGGGCATCCATATGGAGAGTTCGCACGGTCTTAGGGGAGGGACATAGTTAGGTGCTACAGCCTCTATGTATATCTGGAGTGGTGTGCTTGGCTACATACGGGTTTATCACCATTGACATTCCTGGTTGCACTGCATAGTGGCATTTATTTGTATTTAGTTATATCATGGTTGTCATCCCGTTAGGCATAGTATATCTGCATGTAGTATTATTCATGGTTATGCATGGGCACAATTTGTATCCTTAAGTAGTGTCCTCTTTGGCAGCCTTAGGTTTCTGGTCCGCATGTTTTCTAGACATAGTGGCGACTTTTTGGGGTTATCGCCACCAGTACTTCACCTGGTTCTGTTTTCTGTCCTAAGCCTATTGAGGCTTTTTTATAATTGTAATTCTGTTTGATAATAAAGATGTGTATGTATTAAATATCTCATTTTGGTCGTTTTTCATGTGGTTTCCACACTCCCTTTCTACTACTAATGTTAGTAGTGTGTATGTGCAAAATTTCAGCGCTCTAGCTCTTAAATTTAAAGGTTAAATCGCGGAGCAAATTGGCGTGGGCTCCCGCGCAATTTTCTCTGCCAGAGTAGTAAAGCCAGTGACTGAGGGCAGAAATTAATAGCCTGGAGAGGGTCCACGGTTATTGCCCCCCCCGGCTAAAAACACCTGCCCCCAGCCACCCCAGAAAAGGCACATCTGTAAGATGCGCCTATTCTGGCACTTGGCCACTCTCTTCCCATTCCCGTGTAGCGATGGGATATGGGGTAATGAAGGGTTAATGCCACCTTGCTATTGTAAGGTGACATTAAGCCAGATTAATAATGGAGAGGCGTCAATTCTGACACCTATCCATTATTAATCCAATTGTATGAAAGAGTTAAAAAAAACACACACACAATATTAAAAAGTATTTTAATGAAATAAACACAGGGGGCGCATCACCGCGAATGAAGGTAACTATAGGTCATTGACCTACATTACCTTCATTCGCTGGGGTTTACAGCCACAAGCACAGCTGCATTAGCAGAGCTTGTGGCTGTAAAATATTTTAACCCCTTCAGATGGATTTACAACGTGGGACGTTACAGATCTACGGAAGGTATGGATATTGTTGGTTTATTATTTTTCATTTGTTACAGAGCGAGGGTCTTCAGTGAGTGGATTGAGCGTACAATAAAATATTAAAACAACCTGTGTTTTTATCTCATTAACCCCTTCCCGACCTGTGACACAGCGTATGCGTCATGAAAGTCGGTGCCAATCCGACCTGTGACGCATATGCTGTGTCACAGAAAGATCGCGTCCCTGCAGGCCGGGTGAAAGGGTTAACTCCAATTTCACCCGGCCTGCAGGGACAGGGGGAGTGGTAGTTTAGCCCAGGGGGGGTGGCTTCACCCCCCCGTGGCTACGATCGCTCTGATTGGCTGTTGAAGGTGAAACAGCCAATCAGAGCGATTTGTAATATTTCACCTAAAAAACTGGTGAAATATTACATTCCAGCCATGGCCGATGCTGCAATATCATCGGCCATGGCTGGAAACACTGATGTGCCCCCACCCCACCCCACCGATCGCCCCCCCCCGCCCCCCGATCTGTGGTCCGTTCCCCTCCGTCCTGTGCTCCGCTCCCCCGTCCTCCTGTCCGCTCCCCCCGTGCTCCAATCACACCCCCGTGCTCCGATCACCCCCCCCGCACAGCGATCCCCCCCGTGCTCCGATTCCCCCCCGTGCTCCGATTCCCCCCCGTGCTCCGATTCCCCCCCCGTGCTCCGATCCACCCCCCCGTGCTTCAATCCACCCCCCCGTGTTCCGATCCAACCCCCCATGCTCCGATCCACCCCCCCCGTGCTCCGACGCTCCCCCCGTGCCCTGATCTCCCCCCCCCCTATACTTACCTCCCGGGATCCGTCCATCTTCTTTCCTGGGCGCCGCCATCTTCCAAAATGGCGGGCGCATGTGCAGTGCGCCCGCCGAATCTGCCCGCCGGCAGATTCGTTCCAAAGCGAGTTTTGATCACTGAGATATAACCTATCTCAGTGATCAAAATAAAAAAAAATAGTAAATGACCCCCCCCCCCCTTTGTCACCCCCATAGGTAGGGACAATAAAAAAGTAAAGAATTTTTTTTTTTTTTACACTAAAGTTAGAATAGGGTTAGGGGTAGGGTTAGGGTTAGGGGTAGGGTTAGGGTTTAGGGTAGGGTTAGGGTTAGGGGTAGGGTTAGGGGTAGGGTTAGGGGTAGGGGTAGGGGTAGGGCTAGGGTTAGGGTTAGGGTTTCGGTATGTGCACACGTATTCTGTTCCTCTGCGGATTTTTCCGCTGCGGATTTGATAAATCTGCAGTGCTAAACCGCTGTGGATTTATCGCGGATTTACCGCGGTTTTTCTGCGCATTTCACTGCGGTTTTACAACTGCGATTTTCTATTGGAGCAGTTGTAAAACCGCTGCGGAATCCGCAGAAAGAAGTGACATGCTGTGGAATGTAAACCGCTGCGTTTCCGTGCAGTTTTTCCGCAGCATGTGTACAGCGATTTTTGTTTCCCATAGGTTTACATTGAACTGTAAACTCATGGGAAACTGCTGCGGATCTGCAGCGTTTTCCGCAGCGTGTGCACATACCTTTAGAATTAGGCTATGTGCACACGGTGCGGATTTTGCTGCAGATCTGCAGCGGATTGGCCGCTGCGGATTCGCAGCAGTGTTCCATCAGGTTTGCAGTTCCATGTAAACATATGGAAAACCAAATCCGCTGTGCCCATGGTGCGGAAAATACCACGCGGAAATGCTGCGTTGTATTTTCCGCAGCATGTCAATTCTTTGTGCGGATTCCGCAGCGTTTTACACCTGTTCCTCAATAGGAATCCACAGGTGAAATCCGCACAAAAAACACTGGAAATCCACGGTAAATCCGCAGGTAAAACGCAGTGCCCTTTACCCGCGGATTTTTCAAAAATGATGCTGAAAAATCTCACACGAATCCGCAACGTGGGCACATAGCCTTAGGGTTAGGGTTGGAATTAGGGTTGTGGTTAGGGGTGTGATTAGGGTTATGGCTACAGTTGGGATTAGGGTTAGGGGTGTGTTGGGGTTAGTGTTGGAGTTAGAATTGAGGGGTTCCCACTGTTTAGGCACATCAGGGGTTTCCAAACGCAACATGGCGCCACCATTGATTCCAGCCAATCTTGTATTCATAAAGTCACATGGTGCTCCCTCAATTCCGAGCCCCGACGTGCGCCCAAACAGTGGTTTACCCCCACATATGGGGTACCAGCATACTCAGGACAAACTGCGCAACAATTACTGGGGTCCAATTTCTCCTGGTACCCTTGTGAAAATAAAAAAATGCTTGCTAAAACATAATTTTTGAGGAAAGAAAAAATATTTTTTATTTTCACGGCTCTGCGTTGTAAACGTCTGTGAAACACTTGGGAGTTCAAAGTGCTCACCACATATCTAGATAAGTTCCTTGCGGGGTCTAGTTTCTAAAATGGGGTCACTTGTGGGGGTTTCTACTGTTTAGGCACACCAGGGGCTCTGCAAACGCAACGTGACGTCCGCAGACCATTCCATCAAAGTCTGCATTTCAAAAGTCACTACTTCCCTTCGGAGCCCCGACGTGTGCCCAAACAGTGGTTTACCCCCACACATGGGGTATCAGCGTACTCAGGACAAACTGGACAACAATTTTTGTGGTCCAATTTCTCCTGTAACCCTTGGGAAAATAAAAAATTCTGGGCTAAAAAAATATTTTTGAGGAAAGAAAACGTATTTATTATTTTCACGGCTCTGTGTTATAAACTTCTGTAAAGCACTTGGGGGTTGAAAGTGCTCACCACATATCTAGATAAGTTCCTTTGGGGGTCTAGTTTCCAAAATGGGGTCATTTGTGGGGGGTTTCTACTGTTTAGGCACACCAGGGGTTCTGCAAACGCAACGTGACGCCCGCAGACCATTCCATCAAAGTCTGCATTTCAAAAGTCACTACTTCCCTTCTGAGCCCCGACGTGTGCCCAAACAGTGGTTTACCCCCACACATGGGGTATCAGCATACTCAGGACAAACTGTACAACAACTTTTGTGGTCTAATTTCTCCTGTAACCCTTGGGAAAAAAAAATTCTGGGCTAAATAATTATTTTTGAGGAAAGAAAACGTATTTATTATTTTCACTGCTCTGTGTTATGAACTTCTGTGAAGCACTTGTGGGTTTAAAGTGCTCACCTCACATCTAGATAAGTTCCTTTCTGGGTCTAGTTTCCAAAATGGGGTCACTTGTGGGGGGTTTTACTGTTTAGCCACATCAGGGGCTCTGCAAACGCAACGTGACGCCCGCAGAGCATTCCATCAAAGTCTGCATTTCAAAACGTCACTACTTCACTTCCGAGCCCCAGCATGTGCCGAAACAGTGGTTTACCCCCACATATGGGGTATCAGCGTACTCAGGAGAAACTGGACAACAACTTTTGGGGTCAAATTTCTCCTGTTACCCTTGGGAAAATAAAAAATAGCGGGCTAAAAAATCATTTTTGAGAAAAGAATTTTTTTTTTTAATTTTCATGGCTCTGCGTTATAAACTTCTGTGAAGCACTTGAGGGTTCAAAGTGCTCACCACACATCTAGATTAGTTCCTTTGGGGGTCTAGTTTCCAAAATGGGGTCATTTGTGGGGGACCTCCAATGTTTAGTCACACAGGGGCTCTCCAAACGCGACATGGTGTCCGCTAATGATTGGAGCTAATTTTCCATTTAAAAAGCCAAATGGCGTGCCTTCCCTTCTGAGCCCTGCCGTGCGCCCAAACAGTGGTTTACCCCCACATATGGGGTATCTGCGTACTCAGGACAAACTGGACAACAACATTTGTGGTCCAATTTCTCCTATTACAATTGGAAAAATAGGAAATTCCAGGCTAAAAAATTATTTTTGAGAAAAGAAAAATTATTTTTTATTTTCATGGCTCTGCATTATAAACTTCTGTGAAGCACCTGGGGGTTTAAAGTGCTCAGTATGCATCTAGATAAGTTCCTTGGGGGGTCTAGTTTCCAAAATGGGGTCACTTGTGGGGGAGCTCCAATGCATAGGCACACAGGGGCTCTCCAAACGCGACATGGTGTCCGCTAACAATTGGAGCTAATTTTTCATTCAAAAAGTCAAAAGGCGCGCCTTCCCTTCCGAGCCCTGCCGTGTGCCCAAACAGTGGTTTACCCCCACATATGAGGTATCGGCGTACTCGGGAGAAATTGCTCAACAAATTTTAGGATCCATTTTATCCTATTTCCCATGTGAAAATGAAAAAATTGAGGCGAAAATAAATTTTTTGTGAAAAAAAAGTACTTTTTCATTTTTACGGATCAATTTGTGAAGCACCTGAGGGTTTAAAGTGCTCACTAGGCATCTAGATAAGTTCCTTAGGGGGTCCAGTTTCCAAAATGGGGTCACTTGTGGGGGAGCTCCAATGTTTAGGCACACAGGGTCTCTCCAAATGTGACATGGTGTCCGCTAACGATGGAGATAATTTTTCATTCAAAAAGTCTAATGGCGCTCCTTCCCTTCTGAGCCTTACCATGTGCCCAAACAGAGGTTTACCTCCACATATGAGGTATCAATGTACTCAGGAGAAATTGCCCAACAAATTTTAGGATCCATTTTATCCTGTTGTCCATGTGAAAATGAAAAAATTGAGGGTAAAAGAATTTTTTTGTGAAAAAAAAGTACTTTTTCATTTTTACGGATCAATTTGTGAAGCACCTGGGGGTTTAAAGGGCTCACTATGCATGTAGATAAGTTCCTTGGGGCGTCTAGTTTCCAAAATGGGGTCACTTGTGGGGGAGCTCCAATTTTTAGGCACACGGGGGCTCTCCAAACGTGACATGGTGTCCGCTAAAGAGTGCAGCCAATTTTTCATTCAAAAAGTCAAATGGCGCTCCTTCCCTTCCAAGCCCTGCCGTGCGCCCAAACAGTGTTTACCCCCACATATGAGGTATCAGCGTACTCAGGACAAATTGTACAACAACTTTCGTGGTTCAGTTTCTCCTTTTACCATTGGGAAAATAAAAAAATTGTTGCTGAAAAATCATTTTTGTGACTAAAAAGTTAAATGTTCATTTTTTCCTTCCATTTTGCTTCTGCTGCTGTGAAGCACCTGAAGGGTTAATAAACTTCTTGAATGGGGTTTTGTGCACCTTGAGGGGTGCAGTTTTTAGAATGGTGTCACTTTTGGGTATTTTCAGCCATATAGACCCCTCAAACTGACTTCAAATGTGAGGTGGTCCCTAAAAAAAATGGTTTTGTAAATTTCGTTGTAAAAATGAGAAATCGCTGGTCAAATTTTAACCCTTATAACTTCCTAGCAAAAAAAAATTTTGTTTCCAAAATTGTGCTGATGTAAAGTAGACATGTGGGAAATGTTATTTATTAACTATTTTGTGTCACATAACTCTCAAAATTTCAAAATTTCAAAACTTTCAAAATTTTCGCCAAATTTCCGTTTTTATCACAAATAAACACAGAATTTATTGACCTAAATTTACCACTAACATGAAGCGCAATATGTCAAGAAAAAACAATCTCAGAACCGCTAGGATCCATTGAAGCGTTCCTGAGTTATTACAGTGGGGCAAAAAAGTATTTAGTCAGTCAGCAATAGTGCAAGTTCCACCACTTAAAAAGATGAGAGGCGTCTGTAATTTACATCATAGGTAGACCTCAACTATGGGAGACAAACTGAGAAAAAAAAATCCAGAAAATCACATTGTCTGTTTTTTTATCATTTTATTTGCATATTATGGTGGAAAATAAGTATTTGGTCAGAAACAAACAATCAAGATTTCTGGCTCTCACAGACCTGTAACTTCTTCTTTAAGAGTCTCCTCTTTCCTCCACTCATTACCTGTAGTAATGGCACCTGTTTAAACTTGTTATCAGTATAAAAAGACACCTGTGCACACCCTCAAACAGTCTGACTCCAAACTCCACTATGGTGAAGACCAAAGAGCTGTCAAAGGACACCAGAAACAAAATTGCAGCCCTGCACCAGGCTGGGAAGACTGAATCTGCAATAGCCAACCAGCTTGGAGTGAAGAAATCAACAGTGGGAGCAATAATTAGAAAATGGAAGACATACAAGACCACTGATAATCTCCCTCGATCTGGGGCTCCACGCAAAATCCCACCCCGTGGGGTCAGAAAGATCACAAGAACGGTGAGCAAAAATTCCAGAACCACGCGGGGGGACCTAGTGAATGAACTGCAGAGAGCTGGGACCAATGTAACAAGGCCTACCATAAGTAACACACTACGCCACCATGGACTCAGATCCTGCAGTGCCAGACGTGTCCCACTGCTTAAGCCATACATGTCCGGGCCCGTCTGAAGTTTGCTAGAGAGCATTTGGATGATCCAGAGGAGTTTTGGGAGAATGTCCTATGGTCTGATGAAACTAAACTGGAACTATTTGGTAGAAACACAACTTGTCGTGTTTGGAGGAAAAAGAATACTGAGTTGCATCCATCAAACACCATACCTACTGTAAAGCATGGTGGTGGAAACATCATGCTTTGGGGCTGTTTCTCTGCAAAGGGGCCAGGACGACTGATCCGGGTACATGAAAGAATGAATGGGGCCATGTATCGTGAGATTTTGAGTGCAAACCTCCTTCCATCAGCAAGGGCATTGAAGATGAAACATGGCTTGGTCTTTCAACATGACAATGATCCAAAGCACACCGCAAGGGCAACGAAGGAGTGGCTTCGTAAGAAGCATTTCAAGGTCCTGGAGTGGCCTAGCCAGTCTCCAGATCTCAACCCTATAGAAAACCTTTGGAGGGAGTTGAAAGTCCGTGTTGCCAAGTTAAAAAAGCCAAAAACATCACTGCTCTAGAGGAGATCTGCATGGAGGAATGGGCCAACATACCAACAACAGTGTGTGGCAACCTTGTGAAGACTTACAGAAAAGTTTGACCTCTGTCATTGCCAACAAAGGATATATTACAAAGTATTGAGATGAAATTTTGTTTCTGACCAAATACTTATTTTCCACCATAACATGCAAATAAAATGTTAAAAAAACAGACAATGTGATTTTCTGGATTTTTTTTTCTCAGTTTGTCTCCCATAGTTGAGGTCTACCTATGATGTAAATTACAGACGCCTCTCATCTTTTTAAGTGGTGGAACTTGCACTATTGCTGACTGACTAAATACTTTTTTGCCCCACTGTACCTCATAAAGGGACACTGGTCAGAATTGCAAAAAACGGCAAGGTCTTTAAGGTCAAAATAGGCTGGGTCATGAAGGGGTTAAAATACTTTTTAATAATGTGTGTGTTTTTTTCAACCATTTAATGCAAATGGATTAATAATGGATATGTGTCAGAATTGACGCCTCTCCATTATTAATCTGGCTTAATGTCACCTTACAATAGCAAGGTGACATTAACCCTTCATTACCCCATATCCCACCTCTACACGGAAATGGGAAGAGAGTGGCCAAGTGCTAGAATAGGCACATCTTCCAGATGTGCCTTTTCTGGGGTGGCTGGGGGCAGATGTTTTTAGCCAGGGGGGGCCAAAAACCGTGGACCCTCTCTAGGCTATTAATATCTGCCCTCAGTTACTGGCTTTACTACTCTGGCGGAGAAAATTGCGCGGGAGCCCACGCCAATTTTTTCAGCGATTTAACCCTTAAATTGCTGAAAGCTATTAAATTTAAAGAATAAAGGCAATTTAAGGGTTAAATCGCTGAAAAAATTGGCGTGGGCTCCCGTGCAATTTTCTCCGCCAGAGTAGTAAAGCCAGTGACTGAGATAATATATTTATTATTATTATTTCCTTTTTTGTTTATTTATTTATATATATATATTTTTTTATATTTTACATATTATTTTTCATTTCATTATCTTATTCTCATTATTAGTTTATTTTGTGTATATTTTTCTGTTATTATATTTATATATTTTTTTCACATACTATAATGATGGCCATGTTGATAATCTGCATATTGGTATACATATATGACATTACTATCCTGTTGCAGGCAAAAATATCTACGCCGCATCTATATTTACATAAAATCCTGTTGGGATTGTTTATCTGGCTTTTCCCCCCCTTTTTATTATTCTATTTTATATTTTTTGATAATATGTCTCCTTAGTTCAACATGTTTGCGGCAATTCATATGGCTGCATATTTATGTTCCTTCCTTCATGCAGTGCCAATGTTTATGCGCATGCCCAGTTTGTATGCTGGTGTCTCGGCTCCCCTGTCCATGTAATTTTAATTTAATTTCATTATAGTTATATGCACACATGCATATTGTTTGATTTGCACAGGGATTTTTTCCTTGGTTGCTATGTGCAAATCACATACGATCATCCTTTGTTAGATTCTGTCCCACGCTGTGCCCCTGGCTGTGCCCATGCTCGGTCCGTGTCCTGGAGTCCCGGCTCTCTGCGTCCAGTTATCCTTGGTTACGCCAGGTACTCCGTTCCTGTGCGGCCGGTCATGTGACTCAGAGACCGGAACTTCCGGACCTCCCGACTGCGCATGTGCCGGGTACACCCGGGCCACAGCGCTCAGAGTATGCACACTATATAAACCCCCTCTGAACCCGCAATAGCCACCCCCTGACGAAGATTTTTTCTGAAACGCGCGTCGGGTCTCAGCTTACCCCCCAGGTACGTGATATATACAGTGGGGCAAAAAAGTATTTAGTCAGTCAGCAATAGTGCAAGTTCCACCACTTAAAAAGATGAGATGCGTCTGTAATTTACATCATAGGTAGACCTCAACTATGGGAGACAAACTGAGAAAAAAAAATCCAGAAAATCACATTGTCTGTTTTTTTAACATTTTATTTGCATATTATGGTGGAAAATAAGTATTTGGTCAGAAACAAACAATCAAGATTTCTGGCTCTCACAGACCTGTAACTTCTTCTTTAAGAGTCTCCTCTTTCCTCCACTCATTACCTGTAGTAATGGCACCTGTTTAAACTTGTTATCAGTATAAAAAGACACCTGTGCACACCCTCAAACAGTCTGACTCCAAACTCCACTATGGTGAAGACCAAAGAGCTGTCAAAGGACACCAGAAACAAAATTGTAGCCCTGCACCAGGCTGGGAAGACTGAATCTGCAATAGCCAACCAACTTGGAGTGAAAAAATCAACAGTGGGAGCAATAATTAGAAAATGGAAGACATACAAGACCACTGATAATCTCCCTCGATCTGGGGCTCCACGCAAAATCCCACCCCGTGGGGTCAGAATGATCACAAGAACGGTGAGCAAAAATCCCAGAACCACGCGGGGGGACCTAGTGAATGAACTGCAGAGAGCTGGGACCAATGTAACAAGGCCTACCATAAGTAACACACTACGCCACCATGGACTCAGATCCTGCAGTGCCAGATGTATCCCACTGCTTAAGCCAGTACATGTCCGGGCCCATCTGAAGTTTGCTACAGAGCATTTGGATGATCCAGAGGAGTTTTGGGAGAATGTCCTATGGTCTGATGAAACCAAACTGGAACTGTTTGGTAGAAACACAACTTGTCGTGTTTGGAGGAAAAAGAATACTGAGTTGCATCCATCAAACACCATATCTACTGTAAAGCATGGTGGTGGAAACATCATGCTTTGGGGCTGTTTCTCTGCAAAGGGGCCAGGACGACTGATCCGGGTACATGAAAGAATGAATGGGGCCATGTATCGTGAGATTTTGAGTGCAAACCTCCTTCCATCAGCAAGGGCATTGAAGATGAAACGTGGCTGGGTCTTTCAACATGACAATGATCCAAAGCACACCGCCAGGGCAACGAAGGAGTGGCTTCGTAAGAAGCATTTCAAGGTTCTGGAGTGGCCTAGCCAGTCTCCAGATCTCAACCCTATAGAAAACCTTTGGAGGGAGTTGAAAGTCCGTGTTGCCAAGCGAAAAGCCAAAAACATTACTGCTCTAGAGGAGATGTGCATGGAGGAATGGGCCAACATACCAACAACAGTGTGTGGCAACCTTGTGAAGACTTACAGAAAACGTTTGACCTCTGTCATTGCCAACAAAGGATATATTACAAAGTATTGAGATGAAATTTTGTTTCTGACCAAATACTTATTTTCCACCATAATATGCAAATAAAATGTTAAAAAAACAGACAATGTGATTTTCTGGATTTTTTTTTTCTCAGTTTGTCTACCATAGTTGAGGTCTACCTATGATGTAAATTACAGACGCCTCTCATCTTTTTAAGTAGTGGAACTTGCACTATTGCTGACTGACTAAATACTTTTTTGCCCCACTGTATATTGCTGTGCTATCTTACACTTTTTTTTACAAATATCCTCATTTTTTGCATGGTTTGCACGCTATCTGACCTCCTTGTAGGTCAATGCACTTTGGCACTTTAATTATTCAGCTTGTGGTTAATATATTACTTATTTTATATTTTTTATATATACACTTAGATTTTATTTGTTTGGCTATTTATGCACTTTTGCACTTTGCTGTGATTATAATGATATATATTTTTGTGCATAAAATTACACCTCAATTTTTCTCTTTGCACCTTGTGATATGCACAGCTGAACCAAAATCCTTATATTTGGAACTGCTGGGGGTCTTGCTGGATATAGTCATATCTATTATCCTATGTAATCCTGCTTTTGCGCACTTTTGAATATCTTTATATATTTTTTAAATTTCTGTAATCTTTTGCCACTCTTATAAATAAAGGCATATTTTAATTATTCTCATGCTCATATACTGTCTGGTGGTTCTTTGTTTCGTATTGCTTTGGTATTGGTCTCTTTTCTGCAGTGGTTCCCACTGCTGGTCTTCACAGCGCACCCTGGTTGTTGGTTTATTTTTATTTTTTCTTATTTTTACAATACTGGTATGTGATATACAGTGAGATCTGCGTATAATTTTGGGTGTGCTGTGTTTTTAATCTAACCTGTATGCAAAGACGGCAGTGAAGAAGTTATTTGACAGAACACCATCATAGGTTCATACGTATCCTGGAGGCATCTAACATCTGACTTTAATAAATAAGGTCCATATGGTCCTTAGATGTTATCTAAGGGAGTAGAGTCCATAATCCATTGGATGAAAATGTTAAATAAATTATAATATCTATACTTATTAATGAAAGGTAACTTTATTTATTAATTTCTTTTATACATAGTAACACACATGAAACCAATGCTACATGCATTGGTATTCCTGGTTACTGAGCCCTACAGACTGTGTAAACTTTCTAAGCTATACAGCTGTGTTGTTTCCAAACTCTGTTCTAACAATAATAAAATAGTACTCATTTGCAGGTTGGAGCATGGGAACAGCCCTGACCCACAAAATCTGTCTTGTTTGCATGCAGGAAAAGTACAGTCTTAGCCAGGATATGCATGTGTTCATTTAACTGTGTATTTATTACTGCTATGCTTTTCAGAGGATGACATTTTCTCAATAATTCTAATCATATGTGACCGAAGTGACTTTTGGACATTCTTAAATGTATTACTTCCTGATTGCTGATGGTTTGACCTCTGGGAGAACCAAGGCTCTGAGGAGCTCTGTGTGAATGAAGCAGTAGTCAATCATGTACACTGCTATTCTAGTCATTCTTAATGAGACCGCCAAAGATGGACAAGTATATGATTAGGGTGGCAGTGTGCATGATGCACTGCTCCATCCACGTGAGGCCCCAGTTCTTGGAATTGGTTGGGGTCCAGAGGTCAGAACCTCAGCATTCTGGGAGTTATCCTATCCTATTGATCGGAGATGGCTTCCAAACTCAAGAATGCCCCTTTAAATGGACAGTAAAAGCTAAGTCTTGTAGGTTATATAGTCCTTATAAAATTCACACATTTAAGCCTCCTTCACATGACTTGGTGATTCCTGTACTTTAAAAAAACACTACTGATGGGATCCGTGGTCCGTGTCCGTGTGGCATTCGTATTTATGTATTATCCCAGGTGCCGGCTGCTGAAAGCAGCTCTCATCATTGTCGCCTGGTCTCGCTGTGATAAGTGCAACCAGGTGAAAATGATGAGCGTTGTACAGGGTGGGCTATTTACAGTAGGGCAAAAAAGTATTTAGTCAGTCAGCAATAGTGCAAGTTCCACCACTTAAAAAGATGAGAGGCGTCTGTAATTTACATCATAGGTAGACCTCAACTATGGGAGACAAACTGAGAAAAAAAAAATCCAGAAAATCACATTGTCTATTTTTTTTACATTTTATTTGCATATTATGGTGGAAAATAAGTATTTGGTCAGAAACAAATACTTTTTTAAGTGGTGGAACTTGCACTATTGCTGACTGACTAAATACTTTTTTGCCCCACTGTATATGGATACACCTAAATAAAATGGGAATGGTTGGTGATGTTAACTTCCTGTTTGTGGCACATTAGTATATGAGAGGGGGAAAACTTTTCAAGATGGGTGGTAACCATGGCGGCCATTTCCAACTTTATTTTTTCCAATTGGAAAAGAGTCATGTGACACATCAAACTTATTGAGCATTTCACAAGAAAAACAATGGTGTGCTTGGTTATAACGTAACTTTATTCTTTCATGAGTTACTTACAAGTTTATGACCACTTATAAAATGTGTTCAAAGTACTGCCCAACATGTTTGATTGTCAATGCAACTATCTTCTCCCTCTCTTGACACACTGATAGCAACACCGCAGAAGAAATGCTAGCTCAGGCTTCCAGTATCCGCTGTTTCAGATGCTGCACATCTTGTTTCTTCACAACATAGACAATTGCCTTCAGATGACCCCAAAGATAAAAGTCTAAGGGGTTCAGATCAGGAAACCTTGGTGGCCATACAACTGGCCCACTGTAACAACCCTGCCGGCATCACTGCATGGCCTTCCATTCCCCACCTGCCTGTTACATCTACTCACTCACCCAGTGCCATGCTGTGAGATCTGTCTGCTGCTGGTTCCATGCCATGTGCTTCATGGCGGCCTGCTCTGTGTACACTTCCTGGCTGTGTGCATAGGGGGCGGCGCCAGCTACTCCGGATTCTTATTGAGACTGTGTGCACCTCCCTAAGGTGCTTTTGGCCAATAGCCTTGAGGCCTCTGATACTTAAGGCATCCTCACCCATTGGAGGATGCCTGAGCAAACTATTCCCCTCAGTTAGCATTTGCTACTGAGCTGCCAGGTCGTGTGTTTCCTGTCTCTGAGGGCTGCACTATTGCAGGCCTTCATCTGTGTTCTGTTTGTGTATCCATGTCCGTTCCTGTCTGTACTCTGGTCTATGTCCGTCCCTGCTCCTTCTTTGTCGTTAGTCATTTCCCACTCAGCAGTGTGAACCTCTGCATTATCTTTCTGCTCTGTTCGCCACTGTCTGTGGCTCTGCTTCTCTCTGCTCAGTTCTACCACAACCTGTGTCTCTCAGCTTTTCTCTCAGCTCTGCTCTCTGACCTTGCTCCGCTCTCTGTGGCTTTGCTCTACGGCTCCGCTCCTTGCGGTTCCACCTGGCACTGCTCCTTGCGGTTCTACGTCTTTAGCTCTTGGCTCCGCCTCCAGCGTCTCCGCTCTTTGCTCTGCCTCCAGCGTCTCCGCTCTTGGCTCCGCCTCCAGCGTCCCCGCTCTTGGCTCCGCCTCCAGCGTCCCCGCTCTTGGCTCCGCCTCCAGCGTCCCCGCTCTTGGCTCCGCCTCCAGCGTCCCCGCTCTTGGCTCCGCCTCCAGCGTCCCCGCTCTTGGCTCCGCCTCCAGCGTCCCCGCTCTTGGCTCCGCCTCCAGCGTCCTTGCTCTTGGCTCCGCCTCCAGCATCCCCGCTCTTGGCTCCGCCTCCTGCTGCTCCGTCCTTGGCTCTGCCTTCTCCTTCTCTACTCTCTGCTCTGCCTTCTCCTTCTCTGCTCATAGCTCCACCTTCTACTCGTACTCCGCCTCCTGCGATTCAGCTTTTCTTCCACTCTTGCTCTATCTTAATTCTGCAACTTTCCCTACAGGTCTCTACCTGTTCCTTTATATTCTCCAGTCTGAACAGGTTCTTACCTGTTTCCACACATCCATCTGAATACCAGTTCCTACCAGAGTATCAGTCCTGTCTGCCAGTGCCAGCCGTGCCCGCCTGTCTGCCTCAGTGCCAGCCGCGCCAGTCTGCCTGCCTGTATCTCCGTCAAGCCAGTCCGCCCGTCAGGGCCTCTGCCATACCCGTCTGTCAGCCAGTGTCACAGCCGTGCCTGCCTGCCCTTGTCTTGTCCCCGGTGGGATCAGCATCCACAGTCCGACTCCACCCTGGAGTGGTACCTGGTAGCTTCCTATTGCACAAGTCTGACCTCACCATCAGAGGCTCCAGCGAACACCTAGGAAGCTACTTAGTTACGCCCCTTCCAGGGAAGTTCGGTCTGTGGTCCAGTGGGGCCACACCCCCAGGTGCCCGCGTCAACCAGTCTCGGCGCGAGCGTTACACCCACGACGACCAATCTACTTTCCAGGAAACTGTTCATGTAGGAATCTTGGACCTGACACCCAAGATGGTGTACCACCACATAATAATAATGCTTATAATCAGAATTAGCATCAGATAGTAAAGTGTAAAAAAAGAATCAAATAGAAAATAATTTAGATTAGTTGATAGAGCTACAGGTGAATCTCACAAAATTAGAATATCATCAAAAGTTAATTTATTTCAGTTCTTCAATGCAAAAAGTGAAACCCATATATTATGAAGAGTCAATACAAATAGAGTGATCTGTTTTAAGTGTTTATTTTTGTTAATGTTGATGATTATGGCTTACAGCCAATGAAAACCCAAAAGTAATTATCTCAGTAAATTAGAATACTTTATCACACCAGCTTGAAAAAAGGATTTTAAAATCTGAAATGTTGGCCTACTAAAATGTATGTTCAGTAAATGCACTCAATACTTGGTCGGGGCTTCTTTTGCATCAATTACTGCATCAAAGCACCGTGACATGGAGGCAATCAATCTGTGGCACTGCCGAGTTGTTATGGAAGCCCAAGTTGCTTTGATAGCAGTCTTCAGCTCATCTGTACTGTTTGGTCTGGTGTCTTTCATCTTCCTCTTGACAATACCCCATAGATTCTCTTTGGAATTAGAATCAGATGAGTTTGCTGGCCAATCAAGCACAGTGATATTGTTGTTTTTAAACCAGGTATTGGTACTTTTGGCAGTGTGGACAGGTGCCAAGTCCTGCTGGCGAATGAAAATTCCATCTCCAAAAATCTTGTCGGCAGAAGGAAGCATGAAGTGAAGTGATGAGCGAGTATACTCGTTGCTCGGGATTTCCCGAGCATGCTCGGGTGGTCTCCGAGTATTTGTGAGTGCTCAGAGTTTTAGTTTTTGTCCTTGCAGCTGCATAATTTACAGCTGCTATACAGCTTGAATACATGTGAGGATTCCCTAACAACCAGGCAACCCCCACATGTATTCAAGCTGTCATGGTGGTCCAGAAAATTTGAAGGCCCAACAATTTCTTGTACAAAACCCCACTTCGTCATTTGCTAATTGGAGTAGAAATCATTAGGGTTGGGGGCCTTGATCTTTGTATGCAGATAGTGAAGAATCCATAAGTTTGGCCATATTGGAGTCAGGGTTGGACACTGACAGCTTGGGGCCGTATGCAAGAGATGTGTCTACTTCCCCCTGCCCAGTATGCTCCTTACTAGATTGTGGCCCGATTCTAACGCATCGGGTATTCTAGAATATGCATGTCCCCATAGTATATGGACAATGATGATTCCAGAATTCGCGGCAGACTGTGCCCATCGCTGATTGGTCGAGGCAACCTTTATGACATCATCATCGCCATGGCAACCATTATGACATCTACGTCGATACTGTGCCCGTCGCTGATTGGTCGAGGCGAATTTGCGGCAGACTGTGCCCGTCGCTGATTGGTCGAGGCAACCTTTATGACATCATCGTCGCCATGCTGTGCCCGTCGCTGATTGGTCGAGACCTGGCGGCCTCGACCAATCAGAGGCGCGGGATTTCCAGGACAGACAGACAGACAGACAGACAGAAAAACCCTTAGACAATTATATATATAGATGATGATGGCAATCTGGCAATGGGACCCCTGGAGCATTGGAATCCAAAAAACAAGCCACATCACCCTCATGATTACTTCTCTGCAAGCAGGGGTGTACATAGCAATCACAAGGTCACATAGCTAAAGTTCTATTTGTTCCTCCCCACACCTCGAAAAAATATATATATTTATATTTTTCACTGCAAAAACTGTGCAGAAGACAGTGGTTTTAAATTCCTACAAAGTCTGGCCGTGCCTCCCAATAGCTGGGTGGAGATGCTTGATCAACGGAAGATTTAGCACTAAATATGGGTCCTTTTTTCTGAACTTGTTTTTTGCAAACCTGTTGACTATTTGCAGAAAAGCATAGATGGTTTTGTGATTACCTCAATTTCAAGAATGCTTTTCATAGTTAAATCTCTTTCTTGGCCCCTGTTGCCTGACGAAAATCAGCTGCATCCTTGATAAAGTTTGCTGTATCCTTAGGCCACACCCTTCCTCATTTCACAAATACACATCACCTGATCTGTTTCATCCAATAAGCATTCACGTTTAAACAGCTTTGAGTGGAAAATCTGCATAAAAATAATGATAAGGTCAAAATACTTACTTGCCTATTAATTGTGCACGCAGTGTAAAGCTGACAGGACAGGTTATATGAATGCTCATCCTACATTCTCTTTTCCTTTTTTTCCTTTTTTCAGCTTATCTTTCTTTTCTCTTCTTTCCCCATGTGTATTTTTCACTCAATTGCAAGCTTTCCAATATTGAAATTGGGACATATTTATTTGACTCAAACCGAATTTTGGAGGAAAATTTTGCAAATTTGCATTTGAATTAGTTTAGGATTACACTACAATTTATACCACTTGGTAATAATGAGTAAAAAGTAGGAAGGTGCTCAATTCTACTGAATTCTTTGGATTGATTAATTAATTACAGAAATTATTAGGCCAAACCAGCATAATAACTACTTTATATAGCCAGATCTCCAATTTATAGCTTTTATTTTGTCTTTTACTTTTGATCAAAATGAACCAGAATAATCGCTTATTTACACCACTTTCTTAAAACATATATTAGTATAACATTAAGATAGTAATCCATATTTAGAAAGCACTTGTGTATATGGGGCTTTAGGGCCATGCAGAACCCAGTTCATTCTTCAAAAATTCAGCCTAACAATTGTTCATCAACCTGGCTAGTGACCTATAGTTGAATCAGTCAGCACTGAGGAGAGACTGGTGCTTTTTACTGTAATCCTCAAAGTGCTGCTACAGCTTTTTGTTAAGACTAAGGGGACAGGTTGCCCTTTTTTCTGGGACAATAGCTCTGTGCATGCCTCGGGAAGGCAAGGGTAAACATTTTGCAGTAACTACTCATTTAATTTAATTACTCTTAAAAAGTGTAATAATTGAGTTAAACTTTACAGGTCGTCCTTGACCATTGTAATTTCCAGCTCCATAGACATCTTCAACACAGTTTGAAACAAATTAACACATTTTTAAATAGCATCAGGATTAGCAGCATTTTAGTACAGATGGAGTAGGAAACCATATTACTCACCTGCATTAACCATAGGTCTAATTATGGGAAATGAAACAGAATATGAGAAATGCTAATGGAAGATTCAAATACCTGAAAGATGAACATATATTATAATACACTGCTTAAAAAATAAAGGGAACACTTAAACAACAGAATATAACTCCAACTAAATCAAAGTTCTGTGAAATCAAACTGTCCACTTAGGAAGCAACACTGTTTGACAATCAATTTCACATGTTGTTGTGCAAATGCAATAGACAACAGATGGAAATTATTGGCAATTATCAAGACACACTCAATAAAGGAGTGGTTCTGCAGGTGGGCACCACAGACCACATCTCAGTACCAATGCTTTCTGGCTGATGTTTTGGTCACTTTTGAATGTTGGTTGTGCTTTCACACTAATGGAAGCATGAGATGGACTCTACAACCCACACAAGTGGCTCAGGTAGTGCAGCTCATCTAGGATGGCGCATCAATGCAAGCTGTAGCAAGAAGGTTTGCTGTGTCTGTCAGCGTAGGGTCCAGAGGCTGGAGGTGCTACCAGGAGACAGGCCAGTACACCAGGAGATGTGGAGGAGGCCATAGGAGGGCAACAACCCAGGAGCAGGACTGCTACCTCAGCCTATTTGCAAGGAGGAACAGGAGGAGCACTGCCAGAGCCCTGCAAAATGACCTCCAGCAGGCCACAAATGTGCATATGTCTGCACAAACGGTTAGAAACCGACTACATGAGGATGATCTGAGTGCTCAACGTCCACAGATGGGGGTTGTGCTCACAGCCCAATAGCATGCAGGACGATTGGCATTTGCCACAGAACACCAGGATTGGCAAATTCGCCTCTGGCGCCCAGTGCTCTTCACAGATGAAAGCAGGTTCACACTAAGCACATGTGACAAATGTGACAAAGTCTAGACACACCGTGGAGAGCTGTCTGCTGCCTGCAACATCCTTCAAAATGACCTGTTTGGCAGTGGGTCAGTAATGGTGTGGGGTGGCATTTCTTTGGAGGGCCGCACAGCCGTCCATGTGCTCACCAGAGGTAGCTTGACTGCCATTAGGTACCAAGATGAGATCTTCAGACCCCTTGTGAGACCATATGCTGGTGTGGTTGGCCCTCAGTTCCTCCTAATACAAGACGTTGTCAGTCCTCATGTGGCTGGAGTGTGTTAGTAGTTCCTGCAAAATGAGGGCATTGAAGCTATGGACTGGCCCGCCCGTTCCCCAGACCTGAATCTGATTAAACACATCTGGGACATCATGTCTCGCACCATCCACCAACATCACATTGCACCACAGACTGTTCAAGAGTGGGTGGATGCTTTAGTCTAGGTCTGGGAGGATATCACTCTGGAGACCATCCGTCGCCTAATCTGGAGCATGCCCAGGCATTGTAGGTAGGTTATAAAGGCAAGTGGAGGCAACATACACACAACTGAACATCATTTCCTTGTCTGGAGGCATTTCCACTGAAGTTGGATCAGCTTGTAATTTGATTTTCCACTTTGATTTTGAGTATCATTCCAAATCCAGACCTCCATGGGATGTTCATTTTGATTTACATTGATCATTTTTATGTTTTATTGTTCTCAACACATTCCATTATGTAATGAATAAAGATTTGCAACTGAAATATTTCATTCAGTGATATCTAGGATGTGGTATTTTAGTGTTCCCTTTATTTTTTTGAGTAGAGTATTTTCTATAGACACTGTTTATACAGTCCTCAACATTGAAATTGCAATTACAAGAAAAAGTCATGGAACTATAGTATGTAATTTGCAGGATCCATAGACATGTTAATGATATACAACTGATGAAAAAATGGAAACAAAACTTTTAAAACTTCTTGATTTAATCAGCAACCAGTATGAGCGCCAATGTGCAGATATACACACCTTGGCTGCTATCGGTAAGGTTATAAATGGTTATCTGAAAACTGTTCTGCCATGTTAAATGCACTTTGCTAGGGAAATTATCAAGATGTAGATCAAGCAACATGCAGTCTGACGTTGGAAAATGTCTCCTGGGACACTTTGGAGAAATGTCCATACCAATGATTTCACAATTGATACATTCTAAACTGCAAGGGAAATTGGGCATCACATACTAAACCTAAGATGTCAAGCAGTGTCTACACAAATCATCATAAAGTGTTTGCACAACATTGGACTATGAGCCAGAGGTCCAGTTACTGGTGTGACATTGACCTCATGCCACTGCTCTCAAAAGCCATCATCATGTAGAGCAAAATTGCACAGGAGGCTGGCATGGAAGACTATTCTAATTAGGCAGAGATTGATCTGGAGATCATGTGGTCAACAACAAGATGAGACCTTCACAAGGGAACATCACAACAGTCTTACTCCCAGGATTATACTGTGGATTGACAATACAGCTTAGTCATCCACTAATGTACAGCAGGTCCTATCTTTCCGGATTTAAGTTCCATATCACATGGAAAAATTCCTTATAATATATATCTTTTAATGATATAATACTTAACCCCTTAAGACCCGAGGGTGGTTTGCACGTTTTTTTACAATTCTGACCACTGTCATTTTATGAGGTTATAACTCTGGAACGCTTCAACGGATCCTGGTGATTCTGACAGTGTTTTCTCAAGACATATTGTAATTCATGTTAGTGGTAAAATTTCTTTGATTTTACCTGCGTTTATTTGTGAAAAAAACTGAAATTTGGCAAAAATTTAGAAAATTTTGCAATTTTCAAACTTAGAATTTTCATGCCCTTAAATCACAGAGATATGTCACACAAAATACTTAAAAAGTAACATTTTCCACATGTCTACTTTACATCAGCACAATTTTGGAAACAATTTTTTTTTTGTTAGGGAGTTATAAGGGTTAAAATTGACCAGCAATTTCTCATTTTTACAACACCATTTTTTTTAGGGACCACATCACGTTTGAAGTCATTTTGAGGGGTCTATATGATAGAAAATAACCAAGTGTGACACAATTCTAAAAACTGCACCCCTCAAGGTGCTCAAAACCACATTAACCCTTGTCAGGCTGCATAATTTTACAACCTTAACAGGCTGCATAGGTACAATTGTACCTTCACATATACCTCCACTGTGGGAAGACTTTACTTGGTTTCAGAAACTAAAGTTCATTCAGCTACAAATGTTATGCTGATATCTATTGTTCAGTGTTGTTACTGGTCACTTATGTTGCTGTCAATTAAGTTAATTCAAACTGGGAGTGGCTTCTACTTGTCTTCCTGCCTCCCTCCTCTCATTAGCCATTTTGCTGTTCATCTCATTGCTGTGAGCACACATTTCTAGGCTTGTGAAGTCTTCAATTTCTTGGAAACGAAGGTAGGAAAGTCTCACAGCATCTAACAGCCAGTTATACCTTTATTCTCATTATGTGGGGACAGAACAGTCAAATTGTCTTTCAGCCTGGACTTGGCTTACATATATTTTGTATGAAACTTATCACTATAGGTATAATTTTTATACGAAAAATGGATAATAATTAGTATCTACATATTGTTTTATGATGTTTTATTTATATTCAGCACAAAATACGAAGCCAAAATTCATCTAGCAAGTCATCATGAGTGATAGTAATGCTGGATCTAGTTTCCGCCATAATCCAAGAAAACGTGTTTGCAGGTTAGTATAATTTTGTGAAAAGCCAATAATGTAGTATTTCGGAAAATTATTTATTTTAAATTTTTTCATATTTACAGATTTACGTCTGACGAAATAATGCGAATGCTAGAAGAATCTGATTCTGAGCATGAGGATGAACCATATGTTCCATCTGATGATGAAAACTATGTACCACAAGTGGATGTTACTGAAGAAGATTCAGACATTGAACAAGAAATGGTCATAGAGCATGAAAATGAATACGAATCAGACGAAAGTGTTGAGGATGATTCTGTGCCTCAAAGTGCAGGCGACATTTGGACTGCTAAGGATGAAACTCAATGGTGCAGTAATCCACTGCCAAATGCACAAACAAAATCTCGTAATGTCCTACGACAAAGAGGTGGCCCTGCAGCAATCAGCAACCTATATACAGCAAAAGAGCTATTCAAGTCCATCATGACTCCCGAGATGTGTGACATCATATTACGGGAAACGAATCGAAAGGCCAAGAGAGTTTGTGATGCTTACAACAACGAACTGGTACAACGTTTTCCTGATTCTTCCAAACGGCCACCACAAAAAACATTCAAGCAATTTACTGAAACTGAACTTCATGCATTTTTGGGCATACTGATTGCTGCTGGTGTGCACAGAGCCAACAAAGAGAATCTGGAGGAAATGTGGAATGTTGCTGCTCTGCCTCTTATACGTGCAGCCATGTCTCGTGACCGCTTCAAGATGATACTCAGATTTATCAGGTTTGACAACGAAAATACACGTGCAGAACGTGTGCAGACAGATAAAGCTGCACCAATACGGGACATCTGGACAATGCTGAACAGTAATCTGGAGAGAGCCTACAAGCCATATCATTGTATCACCGTCGACGAGCAATTATTTCCATTTAGAGGTCATACTAAATTTACCCAGTATATACCTTCAAAACCAGCTAAATATGGCATAAAGATTTTCTGGGCTTGTGACTCATCAAATGCCTACCCTTTACAAGGTCAGCTCTACACTGGGAAACCAACTGATGGTCCTCGACAAGTAAACATTGGAGAACGAACAGTATTGGACCTAGTGAGCTCGTATAAAGGCTCTGGAAGAAATGTCACCACCGATAACTTCTTTACAACCATGGAACTAGCTAAGGTATTGAACTCCTGGAACATGACACTAGTTGGTACAGTGAGAAAAAACAAAAGGTTCCTACCTAACAACATGCAGCCTGCCAAAGAAAGGCCTGTATACTCGACAAATTTTGCCTACAATCATGATGCAACAGTCTGTTCATATGTACCAAAGAAGAACAAATCAGTCGTGCTTCTATCATCTATGCACATGACGGGAGAAGTTGAAGAGACACTAGCAGCCAAGCCAGAGATAATAAAATACTACAACATAACAAAAGGTGGCGTTGATGTTATGGATAAAATGTTGGGAGAGTACACTGTGAAACGACGAACATCACGTTGGACTTTGGCATTTTTCTACAATATGATTGATGTCAGTGGGTTAGCATCCTACATCATCTACAGAGAACACAATCCAAGCTTCAGGGCAAAGGATCAACGAAGAAAGTTCCTGAAAGATCTCGCAAATCAGCTGTGTATGATTGCAATTGAAGATCGTAGTACAAACAAAATGATAATGAGAAACCATTTTCTTCGAGGTGCAGTAGAAATGGTGCTTGGACGATGCATTGTGGTAGCATCGCAGCCAGCAGCTGGCCCCAAAATACCTCATGGTAGTCGTGGACCCTCCCCTGTTGTTGGTAGTTGCTATGTCTGCAGAGACCTGAGGCGAAAACAACGCAAGACTAGAAAGTCTTGTGTGGTTTGTGTGAAACCCATTTGCGATGAACACTCTGTAGCAAAGCCAACATGCATTACTTGCAAAGAAAATCAATAAAAAAAAGTTTCTTACATTTTCTTTTATAATGTAAATGAACAGTTTTTTACTTGTTTATAATAGTTAAATAGCATTATCATTAAAAAAAAATTTATGCTTTTTCCCTTGCATTATCTTCATTCAAAATATATGAGGTACATTTGTACCTATGCAGCTTGTTATGGATGCAAAAAGATCTCGACCCCTTATCTCGGAAGCGGGTGGAGATATTTTATTGAAATTTGGCCAATATATTCTGGACCAAAAATGTAGAGATGTCACGAAATTTCAGCCCTCTACGTCTTTTCAAAAAAAAGTTATTGCAATTTTAAAACGGAATAGTTACAATTGTACCTATTCAGCCGGATAAGGGTTAAATAAGTTTATTAACCCTTCTGGTGCCTCACAGGAATGTTTGGAATGTTTTTTTTAAAAAATGAACATTTAATTTTTTTTCACAAGAAATTTAATTCAGCTCCAACTTGTTTTATTTTAACAAGGGTAACATGAATAAAAGGACCCCAAAAGTTGTTGAACAATTTGTCCTAAGTATCCCGATACTCCATATGTGGGGGTAAACCACTATTTGGGCGCAAGGCAGAGCTCTGAAGGGAAGAAGCGCCATTTGACTTTTCAATGCAAAATTGTCTGGAATTGAGATGGGACGCCATGTTGCGTTTGGAGAGCCACTAATGTGCCTAAACATTGAAACCCCCCACAAGTGACAACATTTTGGAAAGTAGACCCTCTAAGGAACTTATCTAGATGTGTTTTGAGCATTTTCACCCACCAAGTGCTTCACAAAAGTTTATAATATAGATCCATAAAAATAAAAAATAATATTTTTTCACAAAAATGAAGTTTTCGCCCTCATTTTTTTATTTTCCCAAGGTTACCAGAAGAAATTGTACCACAAACGTTGTTGTGCAATTTGTCTTGAATACGCTGATACCCCATATGTGGGGGTAAACCACTGATTTGGCGCATGGCAGAGTTCGGAAGGGAAGGAGCGCCATTTGACTTTTCAATGCAAAATTGGCTGGAATTGCGATGGGGCGCCATGGTGTGTTTGGAGAGGCACTAATGTGCCTAAACATTGAACCCCCTACAAATGACACCATTATTTAAAGTAGACCCCCTAAGGAACTTATCTAGATGTGTGGTGAGCACTTTGACCCAAGTGCCTCACAGAAGTTTATAATGCAGAGCCGTAAAAATAAAAAATCATATTTTTTCGCAAAAATGATTTTTTCGCCCCAAATTTTTTTATTTTTCCAAGGGTACCAGAAGAAATTGTACCCCAAAAGTTGTTGTGCAATTTGTCCTGAGTGTGCTGATACCCCATATGTGGGGGTAAACCACTGTTTGGCTGCATGGCAGAGCTCGGAAGGGAACGAGCGCCGTTTGACTTTTCAATGCAAAATTGGCTGGAATTGAGATGGGACTCCATGTTGCGTTGGGGAGCCCCTGATGTGCCTAAAAATTGAAACCCTCCAGAATTGACCCCACATTGGAAACTAGACACTCCAAGGAACTTATCTAGATGTGTTGGGAGAACTTTGAACCCAAAGTGTTTTACTACAGTTAATAACGCAGAGCCGTGAAAATAAAAAATCATTTTTTTTCTACACAAATTATCTTTAACACCCAGTTTTGTATTTTCCCAAGGGTATCAGGAGAAATTGGTCCCCAAATGTTGTTGTCCAATTTGTCCTGAGTACACTGATACCCCATATGTGGGGGAAACCACCGTTTGGGTGCATGGCAGAGCTCGGAAGGAAAGGAGCGCCTTTTGGAATGCAGACTTAGATGGATTGGTCTGCAGGTGCACGTTTCATTTGCAGAGCCCATGATGTACCTAAACAGTAGAAACCCCCCACAAGTGACCCCATATTAGAACCTAGACCCCCCAAGGAACTTATCTAGATGTGTTGTGAGAACTTTGAACCCCCAAGTATTTCACTACAGCTTATAACGCAGAGCCGTGAAAATAAAAAATCAATTTTTCCTACAAAAATGGTTTTTAGCCCCCCAAATTTTTATTTTCCCAAGGGTAACAAGAGAAATTGGACCCCAGAAGTTGTCTAATTTGTTCTGAGCATGCTGATACCCCATATGTTGGGGTAAACCTCTGTTTGGGTGCACGGGAGAGCTCGGAAGGGAAGGAGCAGTGTTTTACTTTTTCAACGCAGAATTGGCTGGAATTGAGATCGGACGCCATATCGCGTTTGAAGAGCCCTGATGTGCCTAAACAGTGGAAACCCCCAATTCTAACTGAAGCCCTAACCCTGACACAACCCTAACCCTATTCCCAACCGTAAATGTAATCCAAACCCTTACCCTAGCCCCAACCCTAGCCCTAACCCTAGCCCTAAACCTAACCCTAATAAACCTAACCCTAACCCTAACCCTAGCCCTAACCCTAGCTCTAAACCTAGCCCTAACCCTAGCCCTAACCCTAACCCTAGCCCTAACCCTAGCCCTAACCCCAGCTCTAACCCTAACCCTAGCACTAACCCTAGCCCTAACCCTAACCCTATCTCTGGCCCTAGTCATAACCCTAGCCCTTACCCTAACTCTAGCCCTAATCCTAATGGGAAAATGGAAATAAATACATTTTTTTAATTTTTATATTTTTACCTAACTAAGTGGGTGATGAAGGGGGGTTTGATTTACTTTTATAACAGGTTTTTTAGCGGATTTTTATGACTGGCAGCCGTCACACACTAAAAGATGCTTTTTATTGCAAAAAATATTTTTTTGCGTTACCATATTTTGAGAGCTACAATTTTTCTATATTTTGTTCCACAGAGTCCTGTGAGGTCTTGTTTTTTGTGGGACCAGTTGATGTTTTTACTGGTAACATTTTCGGGCACGTGACTTTTTTGATCGCTTTTTATTGCGATTTTTGTGAGGCAGTATGACCAAAAAACAGCTATTCATGAATTTCTTTTTTTTTGGGGGGGGGGGGGCGTTTATACTGTTCCGCGTTTGGTAAAATGGATAAAGCAGTTTTATTCTTCAGGTCAGTACGATTACAGCGATACCTCATTTATATCTTTTTTTATGTTTTGGCGCTTTTATATGATAAAAACTATTTTATAGAAAAAATAATTATTTTTGCATCGCTTTATTCTGAGAACTATAACTGTTTTATTTTTTTGCTAATGATGCTGTATGGCAGCTCGTTTTTTGCGAGACAAGATGATGTTTTCAGCGGTGCCATGGTTATTTATATCTGTATTTTTAATCGCGTGCTATTCCATTTTTTGCTCGGCTGTATGATAATAAAGCGTTGTTTTTTGCCTTGTTTTTTTTTATACTGTGTTCACTCAAGGGGGTAACTAGTGGCACAGTTTTATAGGTTGGGTCGTTACGGACGCGGCGATAGTAAATATGTGTACTTTTATTGTTTTTTTTAATTAGATAAAGGAATGTATTTATTGGAACAATATGTATATATATTTTTATTTATCTAGTAATAACTCATAGAACTTGTCCGCATTATAAAGCTAGTCTTAGATGTAACAAACAAGCGGAGGACCGTATGACTTAATCGCCAATGTTGTAACCAACACACTCCTAAAGAACGATACTCAAGTCAAAGTTATATAGACAAAAATACGAAACCCTTTATTGTTTAAAAATACATAAGACACTGTGAATAGGAGTCAGATAACACAACCTAAAAAAAATGCTATGCGATAAAACGCAGGGGGCACAAACCCTGGACAAATCCAAACCCATATAGAACAAACCATATGGCCACCATCATGATTCTAAGGCATATTGCCACTGCACAGACCCACTAAGGAGCCAATGCTCCAAGAAATGCTTCACGTATTAATATCACAGATGACAAGGTATTAGTCTAATAATTACCTATGGCTGATGCAGTAAGGATGTCCAGGGGATGTGCGCCCACCCCAACGCACGTTTCGGTGAACCACCTTCGTCATGCCCCCTGACGAAGGTGGTTCACCGAAACGTGCGTTGGGGTGGGCGTACATCCCCTGGACATCCTTACTGCATCAGCCATAGGTAATTATTAGACTAATACCTTGTCATCTGTGATATTAATATGTGAAGCATTTCTTGGAGCATTGGCTCCTTAGTGGGTCTGTGCAGTGGCAATATGCCTCAGAATCATGATGGTGGCCATATGGTTTGTTCTATATGGGATGGGATTTGTCCAGGGTTTGTGCCCCCTGCGTTTTATCGCATAGGATTTTTTTTAGGTTGTGTTATCCTATTCACAGTGTCTTATGTATTTTTAAACAATAAAGGGTTTTGTATTTTTGTCTATATAACTTTGACTTGAGTATCGTCCTTTTGGAGTGTGTTTTTTATTTATCTAGGAATTTTTTTTTTCTTTACACATGTAAATATTTTGTTTTTTTACTTTTCCCCAGGGGGGACATCACAGTAAAGTGACAGATCGCTGATCTGAATCTTTGCTGTGCACTGTGTCAGATCAGCGATCACACAGCACAGCAGGGAGGCTTCCCGGCGCCTGGGCTGAGTAGGCGCTTGTAAGCCACCTCCCTGCAGGACCCGGATGCAGCCCTGTGGCCATTTTGGATCCGGGGCCTTCAGGGAGGAGACGCTCGGTACAAGGTGAGCACATCGCCTTGTACCGAGGGTCTCAGGGAAGCCCGCAGGGAGCCCCCTCCCTGCGCGATGCTTCCCTATGCCTCCGGAACACTGCGATCATTTTGATCAGAGTGTTGCGGGGGTCAATGTCCCGGGGGTGGTCCGTGACCGCTCCTGGCACATAGTGCCGGATGTCAGCTGCGATAGTCAGCTGACACCCGGCTGCAATCGGCCGCATTCTCCCCGTGAGCGCGGCTGATCGCTATGACGTACTATCCCATCCCCGGGAATTAAGTCCCGGGTCTCCTTGATGGGATAGTACGTCAAATGGGATTAAGGGATTAAAATACAATTTACACAGAACCTTGGAAAAAAGGCTCTAGGCCAACATAGAGGCCAATTCTGACCTATATAGGAATCAATAGGACCGCAAAAGCCAATTCAAAGGCACAAACACCCTGAAAAGACAGGGACAAATAATTGGAATACACATGGACTATATAATTTCTATGTACCAGACTTAGTAGCACAATAAACAATTAGAAAGTGTCACAGTGCATTAACAAGTGCAAAGAGTATCAATCTCACCCATTTCATATACCCAGAGGAGAAATTTGTCCCTTTTTTGCCAGGGTGATTGTGCCTCTGAATTGGCTTCTAAAGTCCTAATAATTCCTATAAAGGCCAGAATTTGGCCTCTATGAGGGCTTAGAGCCTTTTTTATTCTGTGGGGTGGCATAATGTACAGTAGCTGGACCTCTCTAGTCTTCAATCAAGGTACACGAACAGCTTGATGTTACACTGATTTGATTAAGGAATCATTGGTAAGTAGTGTTGAGCATTCCGATACCGCAAGTATCGGGTATCGGCCGATATTTGCGGTATCGGAATTCCGATACCGAATTCCGATACTTCCCGCGTATCGGATACCGGAATCGGAAGTTCCCAGAATTCAAATTGAACGCAGCAGCCAATGAGGAATGAATGAAAGTGTGGGCACATCCTGTTTAGCATGGTGGGCATGTAAGTACTGGCAAGGCTGGGATTGGCTGCTGAAATGATGTCACTCTGCACTATAAAAAAGCGCTGCTGCCATTTTGCGCTCACTCTGCTGTGATTTCAGTTAGGGACAGGACGCTGTGTTCTAACTGAGGGCCAGTTGAGCTTGCTAATTGCTTTATTTTCCTTTCCAAAGGCTAATTTAGCAAAACGCTGTGTGTTCTTCACTGTTCACCTTGCTCTTGCCTTGCAGCGCTGTTTTAACAGCGTTCTGCAAGGTCTCTGTGTGTGTGTGCAGCTCACTCTGTAGTCTGTGTGCAGCCATATACCCGGTTGTATTCAGCTCAGGGGGGGTTCACACTGCCTCACACAGTTGTTCTTTTTTGCTCTTAGTGCAGCCTGCTGCACATTTTTTCTCAAATTTCCTATTAGTGTTTTTCCACCAGTCTCCAGCTCTATTGTGGAAAAACACTACATAGGATAACCTAGAGGGGGGTTTTAGGGCCTTGCAGCGCCGTTTACGGCTGTCTGCACGGTCTCCGTGTGAGCCCAGCTCGCCCTGCAGTCTGTGTGCAGCCATAGCCGGTTGGATTCAGCTCAGGGTTCGTTACTGGCTCATACCTTGAGAAAAATTTTCCTTTTTTTCAAATAGTGCAGCCTGTTTAAAATTTGAAAAAAAAAATTCCTATTAGTGTCTTTCCACTCGTATCCAGCTAAATAGTGGAAAAACACTATATAGGATAACCTAGAGGAGGGTTTTTTGGCCTTGCAGCGTCGTTTACGGCTGTCTGCACGGTCTCCGTGTGAGCCCAGCTCGCCCTGTAGTCTGTGTGCAGCCATAGCCGGTTGGATTCAGCTCAGGGTTCGTTACTGGCTCATACCTTGAGAAAAATTTTCCTTTTTTTGAAATAGTGCAGCCTGTTTAAAATTTGAAAAAAAAAAAATTCCTATTAGTGTCTTTCCACCAGTCTCCAGCTCAATTGTGGAAAAACACTACATAGGATAACCTAGAGGGTTTTTTTTGGGCCTTGCAGCGCCGTTTACGGCTGTCTGCACGGTCTCTGTGTGAGCGCAGCTCGCCCTGTAGTCTGTGTGCAGCCATAGCCGGTTGGATTCAGCTCAGGGTGCGTTACTGCCTCATACCTTGAAAAACAATTTCCTTTTTTTCAAATAGTGCAGCCAGTTTAAAATTTGAAAAAAAAAATTCCTATTAGTGTCTTTCCACTTGTATCCAGCTAAATAGTGGAAAAACACTATATAGGATAACCTAGAGGAGGGTTTTTTGGCCTTGCAGCGCCGTTTACGGCTGTCTGCACGGTCTCCGTGTGATTTAAACTAGCTCTGTAGCCCGATCTGCACCAAAAAAAAAGTTAAGTTCACCAAACACAACTTAACACTTGTGTAGGCCACATTTGAAAAATAATAAAGTTTAGTCCACAATTTACAACATTAGTGTTTCTTACACCTGTTAGGAGGAGCATTACAGGAATAAGCACACTAAGGCCTTAGTACTTTTCTGCTTATCTTTATCTGTCAACCAAGATGAAGAAGGCAGGGAGTAAGGCACGTGGGCGTGGGCGCGGAGCAGGGAGAGGAGCAGGGAGAGGACGTGGTGATTCTGTGCCTGCTGCGGGCGCCGGTGACTCGTCGTCACTCAGTTTCAGCAGGGAACAGTCCTTCATGCGCAGCTTTGTCGGAGAGCGCCGTGCACCGCTGCTGCATGAAGACCAAATTGAAGCCGTCGTCGGGTGGATGGCAGCTAACGCCTCGGCATCGACTTCAGTTAGTGCCACATCCTCTCAGGCACAGAGCACTGGAGAGCAGCCATCTGTCTCTTCACCACCTGCCAAATTGGCCAGGCAGTCAGAGAGCCCAGGACAGGAGCCGTCTCTACTTCTGTTCTCTGAATCTCTTGGCTTGGAAACAGGGGGCCAGCCAAGCAGCATTGGAGAAATGGAAGAAGAGGCAGTGTGCAGTGATGCCCAACACCTTTTTCTCTCTGACTCTGAAGAGGCAGGTGGGCCAGTGCCTCCGGTGACCACAGCGCAGTACGCATCTGATGATGAAACTCAGGTGCCGCTTTCTCGTGCGTACTGTGCTGCTGAGACTACCCAGGAGGAGCAGTTGGTGGCAGAGGGTAGTGGAGATGATGAGGTCCTTGACCCATCGTGGCGTGAGGAACAGGAAGGTGGTGGGAGCAGCTCAGAGGAAGAGCTTCCTCTTACGGGCCAAAGAGGGAGAGGGAGGGGGAAGACTGCGGAGCCTGTAGCCTCCACTTTGGCACCCGTTAGGAGCCTGTCTCTTTCCAAAGCCAAAAAGGGCGCTCCCAAGACTTGCAGTGCCTGGTCCTTTTTTGGCACAGTTGCAGATGACATTTGTTTTGTCAAATGCAAGCTGTGTCATCATAAAGTAAAAAGAGGGAAAAATGTCAGCAACCTCAATACCACAAATATGTGGAAACATGTGCGGACCAGGCACGCGGTGGAGTTACAGAAACACACTGAAGATGTAGGCCAACCAACAGCGGCAGCTACCACCTCTTCAGCTCGTGTTGCCTCTTCCTCCAGCTCACGCACAGCTGGTTTGGCTTCCTCCCAGAGACCTTGTGTAATTCCACAGCACCACCTTCCCAGTCATCCTCACACTCCCAGTCTACTCTACAGCCATCGGTAGTACAGGCATGGGAGAAAAGGCGGGCATTCTCGGCCAACCACCCCCGAGCACAGGCTCTGAATGCAGGCATTGCCAAACTGTTGTCCCTGGAAATGCTCTCGTTCAGGCTGGTGGAGACTGACAGCTTCCGTGACTTGATGGCATTGGCAGTCCCACAGTACAAGGTGCCCAGCCGCTTTTACTTCAGCAGGCAGGCTGTCCCTGCCCTGCACAGGCATGTTGAGGCAAACATAAAACATGCGCTACTGAACGCCGTCAGTAGCAAGGTCCACCTCACCACCGATGCGTGGACCAGTCAGCATGGACAGGGGCGATATGTTTCCCTCACTGCCCATTGGGTTAATGTTGTTGAGCCAGGTACAGATCGTGCGAGTGGCGCAGGACGTGTCCTGCCCACTCCAAGGATTGCAGGAATCCAGTCTGTACGCATCGACTCCTCCTCTTACACCAGTTCCTCTGATTCCTCTCTGCAGGATCCGTCACAGTCCACCCCCACATGGACCCGTGAACGTTTACCTATGACCGACATGAGCACAGCCGTGGCCAAACGTCAGCAGGCCGTCTTGAAACTAGTTTCATTGGGGCATCGAAGCCACACAGCGCAGGAGCTCTGGAATGCCATCAAGCAGGAGAGCGATGTGTGGTTACTGCCAGCGAATCTCCAGCCAGGCATGGTAGTGTGTGACAATGGCCGAAATCTGGTGGCAGCTTTGGCCCTTGGCAACCTCACTCACATCCCATGTCTGGCACATGTGCTCAATTTGGTTGTGCAGAGTTTTCTGAGGGACTATCCGGATCTTGATGCCCTGCTGCACAAGGTCCGCCTAGAGTGTGCTCACTTGCGGCGTTCCAGCTTGGTCAGATCCCGCATTGCTGCTCTGCAGCGCAGATTCCGCCTTCCGGAACACCGCATCATATGTGACCTACCTACCCGGTGGAATTCCACGTTACATATGTTGGAGCGGTTGTGTGAGCAGCAGCAAGCAGTTATGGAGTACCAGCTGCATCAGGCGCAAAGAAGTCGCAGTCAGCGCCGATCAGACTTCACAACCACAGAGTGGGCCACTCTGAAGGACGTCTGCCAGGTTTTGCGTCCTTTTGATTATTCCACGCGGATGGCAAGTGCAGATGATGCACTAGTCAGCATGACTGTCCCCCTTATCTGCCTGCTTCAGCAAACTTTGCAAGGGTTAAGGGATGATGTGGTGGAAGAGGTGGAGGATGAGGAGTTACCTTTTCCATCAGCTTCTGGAGAGTTAGCGCCACGTGGTTCCTCACAAAGGGGTACGCAGGGGCCAATTTGTGAGGAGGATGAGGAGGAGTCAATGGACGAGGAAGAGCTCCGTCCAGAGGAGGGAGCGACACAATTGTCCAGTGGTCAGTGTGTACAGCGAGGGTGGGGTGATGACGAGCGGGCAGAGATCATGTCTCAAGCAGGGGACAGCGTTTCTGGGCCGGTTGGCACTCTGCAGCACATGGTGGATTTTATGCTGCAGTGCCTGAGAAATGACCGCCGCATCGACCACATTCTCAACATGCCTGATTATTGGGTGTTCACCCTCCTCGATCCTCGCTACCGGGACAACGTCCAAAACCTCATCCCTGCGTTGACCCGGGAGCGTAAATTGCGGGAGTACCACGACACACTGGTGAATTCCATCATCTTCTCCTGTCCAACTGAGAGGAGTGCTGCTAGTGCTTTACAAAGCAGCTCAGTGCGTCGAGGCAGTGGGGGAGGCTCTGCCCAAAGAGGGAGCAGAAGCAGTGCCTCTGCCCAAGGCAAGCCGAGTATGGCACAACTCTGGCACACTTTTGTGTGCCCGCCCCAAATGTCTACACCATCACCGGCAGCTCCAGTCAGCAGGAGGCAACGGTTCCGTCAGATGGTGACAGACTACATGGCTTGCCCTCTTACTGTACTCCCCGACGGCTCTTCCCCGTTCAAGTTTTGGGTCTCTAAGCTGGATACATGGCCAGAGCTAAGTCAGTATGCATTGGAGGTGCTGGCTTGCCCTGCGGCTAGTGTCTTATCGGAACGTGTCTTTAGTGCCGCAGGTGGTGTACTAACAGACCGTCGCATGCGACTATCCTCCGATAACGTTGACCGGCTTACTTTCCTGAAAATGAACCAGGCATGGATCTCGCAGGAATTTGCCACTCCTCTGCCTGATTAATTAATTGGGTGTCATCCAGGTCTTCTGCTGTGTTCATCTTTCTACCACCTGAAATGCTATTCCTGGGCTCCAACACCGCCAGTTGCGGCTCAGAAGTGCAGGCTGCACAGTCAAAACATACGACCCAGTGTTATTGGGTTTCAGTAACATCAGCTGATCCCCAGCTGTGTAGCCGGCAATGTGTCCTGCGACCGCTACGCTGGCACAACAACCTGAATGTAAGGGAACCTGCCCCCCCCCCGTCGTTTGTTACTGAAAGAGCCATCTTGTGCAGCAGTAATGCTGCACAAGGAAAAGGTAGCTATTTTTTTTGGGCTCCTTGCACACGCAGAACTTAACACTTATAAAATGTGTTCACTGATACCGTTATACCGTCCCAGAGCTGGGACTTTCCTTCGTAATGTGACGCAGCACAGCCGTCATTCCTACCCCCTTGGTGCCATGCGCTGCCTCCTCAGCGTTGTTTTAAGCTGTCACGGAGCCTGCGATGTTCTGTTATCCCTTGGCCATGCCCTATTTGCGCTGCCTGTCTTCTGACATAATTTGGTGTCAGGCTGGCTGCGCCTGTGCGGCCGCGCTGCCATAGATCCCGCCTCGCAGTGTCTTCTGATTGAGTCACACTGCGGGCCTGGGATCCATGGGCATGCGCAGTGCATATCTTCCCCTCGGGCTCTTGCTCATTTCCCTCCGCCTTCTTTAGACTGTGCGCCGTCAGCTGATCCCTAATAGCATGCCACGGCCGTGACAACGCACAGTCTGAAGAAGAGGGAAGGAGGGGAGTGAGAGTCGAGGATATGCACTGTGCATGCCCATGGATCCAAGGCCCGCAGTGGGATTACGTTAGACGAGACTGCGAGGTGGGATCTGGAGCAGCGTGGACGCACAGGCACTGACAGCCTGACACCAAATTATGTCAGAAGACAGGCAGCGCTAATTGGGCATGGCCAAGGGATAACAGAACAGCGCAGGCTCCGTGACAGTTTAAAACAACGCTGAGGAGGCAGCACATGGCACCAAGGGGATAGGAATGACAGCTGTGCTGTGTCCCATTACGAAGGAAATTCGCACCTCCGTGACGGTTTAACGGTATAAGGGGACACATTTTTAGTGTTTACTTCTGTGTTTGCAAGGAGCATAATTAAAAGAGCAACCTTTTCCTTTTGCATCCTTAGCGCTGCACAAGATGGCTCTTTCAGCTACAAACGTCTTGGGGGGGGGTTAAAGGTTCCCTTTCAACTTGCTCCAATCAGGCTTCGGCCTACACTCTGTTCCTCTGCTCCTCCTGCTGTCCCTGGGCTCTAACACCGCCAGTTGGTGCCTGGAAGTGCTGTGTGCACAGTCAACAGTCGCTCCTCTGTTATTGGGGTTCAGTAACGTCAGCTGATCCCCAGCTGTGTGTGCGGTAATACCTCCAATCTGCTCCTCCTGCTGTCCCTGGGCTCTAACACCGCCAGTTGGTGCCTGGAAGTGCTGTGTGCACAGTCAACAGTCGCTCCTCTGTTATTGGGGTTCAGTAACGTCAGCTGATCCCCAGCTGTGTGTGCGGTAATACCTCCAATCTGCTCCTCCTGCTGTCCCTGGGCTCTAACACCGCCAGTTGGTGCCTGGAAGTGCTGTGTGCACAGTCAACAGTCGCTCCTCTGTTATTGGGGTTCAGTAACGTCAGCTGATCCCCAGCTGTGTATCCGGCAACGTGTCATGCGACCGCCACGCTGGCACAACTAAAATGTAAGGGGACCTGTCCCCCCCCCCCCTAGGCGTTTGTTACTGAAAGAGCCACCATGTGCAGCACTAATACTGCACAAGGGAAAGGTCGCTCTTGAAATTATGCTCCTTGGAAACGCTGAACTACACACTCATGTAATGTGTCCCCTCACACCGTCCAACCGTCCCAGAGGTGGGACTTTCCTTTGTAATGTGACGCAGCACAGCCGTCATTGCTACCCCCTTGGCACCGTGCGCTGCCTCCTTAGCGTTGTTTGATTCCGTCATGGACCCTGCACTGTTATGTTATCCCTTGGCCATGCACAGTTTGCGCTGCCCGTCCTCTGACATCATTTGTTGTCGTCCTGGCTGCGCCTGTGCGTCCACGCTGCCCGAAATTCCACCTCGCAGTGTCGTCTAATGTGATCCCACAGTGGGCCTGGTATCCATGGCCATGCGCAGTGCATATACTAGCCTCTCATTCCCCTTCTTCATGCTTCTTCAGACTAGGCGGCGTCAGCTGATCCCTAATAGCATGCCACGGCCGTGACGCCGCACAGTCTGAAGAAGCATGAAGGAGGTGAGTGAGAGGCGATGATATGCACTGCGCATGCCCATGGATCCCTGGCCCGCAGTGGGATTACATTTGATGACACTGCAAGGTTGGATCTCGGGCAGCTTTGACGCACAGGCACTGCCAGCCTGACACCTAAATGATGTCAGAAGACGGGCACCGCTAACTGTGCATGGCCAAGGGATAACATTACAGCGCGGGCTCCGTGACAGAACCAAACAACGTTGAGGAGGTGGCGCACGGCACCAAGGGGGTTGGAATGACGGCTGTGCTGTGTCACATTACAAAGGAAAGTCCCACTTCCGGGATGGTTTGACGGTGTGAGGGGACACATTATATGAGTGTGTACTTCAGCATTTGCAAGGAGCATAATTTTCGGAGCCACCATTTTCCATGTGCAGTATTACTGCTGTACAAGATGGCTCTTTCAGCAACAAATGCCTGGGGGGGGGTTAAAGGTTCCCTTTCAACTTGCTCCACTGCAGGCTTCGGCCTACACTCTGCTCCTCTTTGATTCCCTGGGTTTCAACACTGTCAGTTGACACCTGGAAGTGTTGTCTACACAGAAAAAACACTAGGTGATGTGTCAGTGGGGTTCAGCACCGCCAGCTGTTCCCCTGCTGTGTAGTCGGCATCGTGTCCAGCACAAGCCACGCTGGCACAACCGACCAAAAGCTTCCACCAGTGCAGGCTTCGGCCTACACTTTGCTCCTCTCCTCTTCCTGCTGACCCTGGGCTCAAACACCGCTAGTTTTTGCCCGGAACTGCTAGCTGCACAGAGAAAAACACCAGCCAATGTGTTAGTGGGGTTCAGCAACGCCAGCTGTTTCCCTGCTGTGTAGCTTGCATCGTGTCCAGCACAAGCCACGCTGGCACAACCGACCAAAAGCTGCCACCAGTGCAGGCTTCGGCCTACACTTTGCTCCTCTCCTCCTCCTCCTGCTGACCCTGGGCTCTAACACCGCTAGTTTTTGCCCGGAACTGCTAGCTGCACAGAGAAAAACACCAGCCAATGTGTTAGTGGGGTTCAGCAACGCCAGCTGTTTCCCTGCTGTGTAGCTTGCATCGTGTCCAGCACAAGCCACGCTGGCACAACCGACCAAAAGCTGCCACCAGTGCAGGCTTCGGCCTACACTTTGCTCCTCTCCTCCTCCTCCTGCTGACCCTGGGCTCTAACACCGCTAGTTTTTGCCCGGAACTGCTAGCTGCACAGAGAAAAACACCAGCCAATGTGTTAGTGGGGTTCAGCAACGCCAGCTGTTTCCCTGCTGTGTAGCTTGCATCGTGTCCAGCACAAGCCACGCTGGCACAACCGACCAAAAGCTGCCACCAGTGCAGGCTTCGGCCTACACTTTGCTCCTCTCCTCCTCCTCCTGCTGACCCTGGGCTCTAACACCGCTAGTTTTTGCCCGGAACTGCTAGCTGCACAGAGAAAAACACCAGCCAATGTGTTAGTGGGGTTCAGCAACGCCAGCTGTTTCCCTGCTGTGTAGCTTGCATCGTGTCCAGCACAAGCCACGCTGGCACAACCGACCAAAAGCTGCCACCAGTGCAGGCTTCGGCCTACACTTTGCTCCTCTCCTCCTCCTCCTGCTGACCCTGGGCTCTAACACCGCTAGTTTTTGCCCGGACATGCAATCTGCACAGAGAAAAACACCAGTCAATGTGTCAGTGGGGTTCAGCAACGCCAGCTGTTCCCCTGCTGTGTAGCTTGCAACGTGACCTGCAAACGCCACGCAGGCACATGAACTGAAATTGAAGGGAGCCTGCCCCCCACCCCCAGGTGTTTCTATGTATAACAGCCACCTTGTACAGCAGTACTGCTGCATTTGTACAAGGTGGCTGATGTTTTCTCCTTGCCCACGTGGAACTCAACACGTACAAAATGTGTCTCATTAGAGACCAATGCTAATGTCCCTGAGGTGTGACTTTCCTTTTTAATGACACGCAGCACCCCCATTGTTAGCGCTGCCCGTCTTCTGACATCATTGGTTGGCTGCCTGTGCCTGTGCGTCCGCCCTGCCCGACACAACGCCCCTCGTTGTCTCATATTTTGGATGCGAGGGTGTTATTGATGGGCATGTGCAGTGCATATGTTCGCCTGTTTTAAGTCACCTCCTTCCGCCTTCTTCAGACTGGGTGTCCTCATGGCCGCGGCATGCGATAAGGGATCAGATGAGGCCGCCCAGTCTGAAGCAGGTGTAAGGACATGTGTGAGCGGCAAACATATTTAGTGCACCAGGGCACGAATCCCAGCACCGCAGTGTGATTTTTTAAAAACACACTGTGGGTCTGGGATTCATGTCCACCGCTAACCGCAACGGCCAACATGAAATGAGGTCATAAGACAGGAAGCGCTCACAGCGCATGGCCAAAGGATCACAAGAGCGCAGACTCCTGTACAGCAACTAACAACGCTCAGGAAGCTGCGCCCATGCAAAAAGGTGTTGTTTTCGACACCTGTGCTGCTTTTCTTTAAAAAGACAAGTCACGCCTCCACTACTGTTTAACAGTATAATGGGCTAAATAGTGTACGTGTTGCATTCAGCTTGTGCAAGTAGACAAATTAATAGAGCAACCTTTTACTTGTGCAGCATTAATGCTGCAGAAGGAGTGGCTCTTGTACTTTGTAACACCTGAGGGGGGGTTAAAGGTAACCTTTGAAATTGGTTCAACTAGGCTTCGGCCTACACTCTGCTCCTCTCCTCCTCCTGCTGACCCTGGGCTCTAACAACGCTAGTTTTTGCCCGGAAATGCTAGCTGCACAGAGAAAAACACCAGCCAATGTGTTAGTGGGGTTCAGCACCGCCAGCTGTTCCCCTGCTGTGTAGCCGGCATCGTGTCCAGCAAAAGCCACGCTGGCACAACCGACCAAAAGCTGCCACCAGTGCAGGCTTCGGCCTACACTTTGCTCCTCTCCTCCTCCTGCTGACCCTGGGCTCAAATACCGCTAGTTTTTGCCCGGAAATGCTAACTGCACAGAGAAAAACACCAGCCAATGTGTTAGTGGGGTTCAGCACCGCCAGCTGTTCCCCCGCTGTGTAGCCGGCATCGTGTCCAGCACAAGCCACGCTGGCACAACCGACCAAAAGCTGCCACCAGTGCAGGCTTCGGCCTACACTTTGCTCCTCTCCTCCTCCTCCTGCTGACCCTGGGCTCTAACACCGCTAGTTTTTGCCCGGACATGCAATCTGCACAGAGAAAAACACCAGTCAATGTGTCAGTGGGGTTCAGCAACGCCAGCTGCTCCCCTGCTGTGTAGCTTGCAACGTGACCTGCAAACGCCACGCAGGCACATGAACTGAAATTGAAGGGAGCCTGCCCCCCACCCCCAGGTGTTTCTATGTATAACAGCCACCTTGTACAGCAGTACTGCTGCATTTGTACAAGGTGGCTGACTTTTTCTCCTTGCCCACGTGGAACTCAACACGTACAAAATGTGTCTCATTAGAGACCATTACAATGTCCCTGAGGTGTGACTTTCCTTTGTAATGACACGCAGCACCACCCTTGTTAGCGCTGCCCGTCTTTTGACATCATTGGTTAGCTGGCTGCGCCTGTACATCTCCCCTGCTCGAAACAACGCCCCTCGGTGTCTTATTTTTTTGGACAGCGAGGGTGTGATTGATGGGCATGTGCAGTGCATATGTTTGCCTGTGTTCACTCATCTCCTTCCGCCTTCTTCAGACTGGGTGTCCTCATGGCCGCGGCAGGCGATAAGGGATCAGATGAGGCCGCCCAGTCTGAAGCAGGTGTAAGGACATGTGTGAGCGTCAAACATATTTACTGCACAAGGCCACGAATCCCAGCCACGCAGTGTGATTTTTTGAAAACACACTGTGGGTCTGGGATTCATGTCCACCGCTAACCGCAACGGCCAACATGAAATGAGGTCATAAGACAGGAAGCGCTCACAGCGCATAGCCAAGGGATCACAAGAGCGCAGACTCCTGTACAGCAACTAACAACGCTCAGGAAGCTGCGCCCATGCAAAAAGGTGTTATTTTCGACACCTGTGCTGCTTTTCTTTAAAAAGACAAGTCACGCCTCCACTACTGTTTAACAGTATAATGGGCTAAATAGTGTACGTGTTGCATTCAGCGTGTGCAAGTAGACAAATTAATAGAGCAACCTTTTACTTGTGCAGCATTAATGCTGCAGAAGGAGTGGCTCTTGTACTTTGTAACACCTGAGGGGGGTTAAAGGTAACCTTTGAAATTGGTTCAACTAGGCTTCGGCCTACACTCTGCTCCTCTCCTCCTCCTGCTGACCCTGGGCTCTAACAACGCTAGTTTTTGCCCGGAAATGCTAGCTGCACAGAGAAAAACACCAGCCAATGTGTTAGTGGGGTTCAGCACCGCCAGCTGTTCCCCCGCTGTGTAGCCGGCATCGTGTCCAGCAAAAGCCACGCTGGCACAACCGACCAAAAGCTGCCACCAGTGCAGGCTTCGGCCTACACTTTGCTCCTCTCCTCCTCCTGCTGACCCTGGGCTCAAACACCGCTAGTTTTTGCTTGGAAATGCTAGCTGCACAGAGAAAAACACCAGCCAATGTGTTAGTGGGGTTCAGCACCGCCAGCTGTTCCCCCGCTGTGTAGCCGGCATCGTGTCCAGCACAAGCCACGCTGGCACAACCGACCAAAAGCTGCCACCAGTGCAGGCTTCGGCCTACACTTTGCTCCTCTCCTCCTCCTCCTGCTGACCCTGGGCTCTAACACCGCTAGTTTTTGCCCGGACATGCAATCTGCACAGAGAAAAACACCAGTCAATGTGTCAGTGGGGTTCAGCAACGCCAGCTGTTCCCCTGCTGTGTAGCTTGCAACGTGACCTGCAAACGCCACGCAGGCACATGAACTGAAATTGAAGGGAGCCTGCCCCCCACCCCCAGGTGTTTCTATGTATAACAGCCACCTTGTACAGCAGTACTGCTGCATTTGTACAAGGTGGCTGACTTTTTCTCCTTGCCCACGTGGAACTCAACACGTACAAAATGTGTCTCATTAGAGACCATTACAATGTCCCTGAGGTGTGACTTTCCTTTGTAATGACACGCAGCACCACCCTTGTTAGCGCTGCCCGTCTTTTGACATCATTGGTTAGCTGGCTGCGCCTGTGCATCTCCCCTGCTCGAAACAACACCCCTCGGTGTCTTATTTTTTTGGACAGCAAGGGTGTGATTGATGGGCATGTGCAGTGCATATGTTTGCCTGTGTTCACTCATCTCCTTCCGCCTTCTTCAGACTGGGTGTCCTCATGGCCGCGGCAGGCGATAAGGGATCAGATGAGGCCGCCCAGTCTGAAGCAGGTGTAAGGACATGTGTGAGCGTCAAACATATTTACTGCACAAGGCCACGAATCCCAGCCACGCAGTGTGATTTTTTGAAAACACACTGTGGGTCTGGGATTCATGTCCACCGCTAACCGCAACGGCCAACATGAAATGAGGTCATAAGACAGGAAGCGCTCACAGCACATAGCCAAGGGATCACAAGAGCGCAGACTCCTGTACAGCAACTAACAACGCTCAGGAAGCTGCTCCCATGCAAAAAGGTGTTATTTTCGACACCTGTGCTGCTTTTCTTTAAAAAGACAAGTCACGCCTCCACTACTGTTTAACAGTATAATGGGCTAAATAGTGTACGTGTTGCATTCAGCATGTGCAAGTAGACAAATTAATAGAGCAACCTTTTACTTGTGCAGCATTAATGCTGCAGAAGGAGTGGCTCTTGTACTTTGTAACACCTGAGGGGGGGTTAAAGGTAACCTTTGAAATTGGTTCAACTAGGCTTCGGCCTACACTCTGCTCCTCTCCTCCTCCTGCTGACCCTGGGCTCTAACAACGCTAGTTTTTGCCCGGAAATGCTAGCTGCACAGAGAAAAACACCAGCCAATGTGTTAGTGGGGTTCAGCACCGCCAGCTGTTCCCCCGCTGTGTAGCCGGCATCGTGTCCAGCAAAAGCCACGCTGGCACAACCGACCAAAAGCTGCCACCAGTGCAGGTTTCGGCCTACACTTTGCTCCTCTCCTCCTCCTGCTGACCCTGGGCTCAAACACCGCTAGTTTTTGCCCGGAAATGCTAGCTGCACAGAGAAAAACACCAGCCAATGTGTTAGTGGGGTTCAGCACCGCCAGCTGTTCCCCCGCTGTGTAGCCGGCATCGTGTCCAGCACAAGCCACGCTGGCACAACCGACCAAAAGCTGCCACCAGTGCAGGCTTCGGCCTACACTTTGCTCCTCTCCTCCTCCTCCTGCTGACCCTGGACTCTAACACCACTAGTTTTTGCCCGGACATGCAATCTGCACAGAGAAAAACACCAGTCAATGTGTCAGTGGGGTTCAGCAACGCCAGCTGCTCCCCTGCTGTGTAGCTTGCAACGTGACCTGCAAACGCCACGCAGGCACATGAACTGAAATTGAAGGGAGCCTGCCCCCCACCCCCAGGTGTTTCTATGTATAACAGCCACCTTGTACAGCAGTACTGCTGCATTTGTACAAGGTGGCTGATGTTTTCTCCTTGCCCACGTGGAACTCAACACGTACAAAATGTGTCTCTTTGAGACCATTCCACTGTCCCTGAGGTGTGACTTTCCTTTCTAATGATACGCAGCACCCCCCTTGGTAGCGCTTCCTGTCTTCTGACATCATTGGTTGGCTACTTGCGCCTGTTCGTCCGCCCTGCCTGAATAAAATGCTCCTCGTTGTCTTAATTATTTTGACTGCGAGGGTGTGATTGATGGGCACGAGCAGTGCATATCTTCGCCTGTCTTAACTCATCTCCTTCCGCCTTCTTCAGACTGTGCAGCCTCATGGCCGCGGCATGCGAGAAGGGATCAGCAGAGGCCGCCCAGTCTGAAGCAGGTGTAAGGACGTGTGTGAGCGGCCAAAATATTTACTGCTCAAGGCCACGAATCCCAGCACCGCAGTGTGGCTTTATGAAAAGACACTGTGGGTCTGGGATTTATGGCCATCGTTAACCGCACCGGCCAACATGAAATGATGTCATAAGATGGGCAGCGCTAACAGGGCATTGCCAAGGGATAACACAAGAGCACAGACTCCTGTACAGCAAATAACAACGCTCAGGAAGCTGCGCCAAGCACCAAGGCGTTATTTTGGACACCTGTGCTGCGTCTCATCAAAAAACCAAGTCACGCATCCACTACAGTTTGACTGTAGAATGGGGTAAATTGTGTATGTCTTTCATTCAGCGTGTGCAAGTAGACAAATTAATAGAGCAACCTTTCACTTGTGCAGCATTAATACTGCACAAGGTGTGTCTCTTGTACTTTGTAACACCTGAGGGGGGGGTTAAAGGTTTCCTTTGAAATTGGTTCAACTAGGCTTCGGCCTACACTCTGCTCCTCTCCTCCTCCTCCTGCTTCAACACGGGCTCTAACATCGCTAGTTTTTGCCCGCAAGTGCTAGCTGCACAGAGAAAAACACACGCCATTGTGTTAGTGGGGTTCAGCAATGCCAGCTATTCCCCCAGTGTGTAGCCGGCAAAGTGTCCTGCAAACGCAACGCAGACACAAAGCTGCCTCCAGCGCAGGCTTCGGCCTACACTCATCTCCCCCTGCTTACCCTTTGCTCCAACACCGCTAGTTGGGGCTCTAGGAAGACAATCTTTAATAGGCAAGGCAACGCATCTGGGTTCCAGCACCGCCAGCTGGTTCTCGGCAGTGTTCTTGTCACAGGTACTCCCTCGTGCCAAGCCTGGTTTCAGCACCGTCAGCTGTTTCCGGGTTGTGTCAACTTCACTGAGACGCCTATGCTTGCCCCGTCGTGGTGCGGTCGAGTTAGCCAACTCCAGGGTGCCTCCAGTTTAGGAGCTTCCTATGTGGGCTGCGTGAACTGGTAGTCAAGGCTGGTTCTGTAGTGCCAGTAGGCCCAGCTCCCCCTGTAGGACTGTTGGGGTTCGGTAACTGCGGCTGCCTCGCGGCCTAGCTGTTCTCTCCTCTCCTGTGGACCTTCGGGTCCACCACCTGGTTCCAGCACCGTCAGCTGGTTCCGGGCCGAGCCTTTGGCTTAGGTGCCTCCTCCTGGGTATCCGAGTTCCGCCAACGCCAGGCGGTCCTTGGTAGTGCTTTTAAGCGCGGGCACCTACAGCTTAGTAACCGGGTTCCAGCACCGTCAGCTGGTCCTCGGTCGTGCCATTGGCTCTTGCACACTGGGGCAACGCATCCGGGTTCCAGCACCGCCAGCTGGTTCTCGGCAGTGTTCTTGTCACAGGTACTCCCTCGTGCCAAGCCTGGTTTCAGCACCGTCAGCTGTTTCCGGGTTGTGTCAACTTCACTGAGACGCCTATGCTTGCCCCGTCGTGGTGCGGTCGAGTTAGCCAACTCCAGGGTGCCTCCAGTTTAGGAGCTTCCTATGTGGGCTGCGTGAACTGGTAGTCAAGGCTGGTTCTGTAGTGCCAGTAGGCCCAGCTCCCCCTGTAGGACTGTTGGGGTTCGGTAACTGCGGCTGCCTCGCGGCCTAGCTGTTCTCTCCTCTCCTGTGGACCTTCGGGTCCACCACCTGGTTCCAGCACCGTCAGCTGGTTCCGGGCCGAGCCTTTGGCTTAGGTGCCTCCTCCTGGGTATCCGAGTTCCGCCAACGCCAGGCGGTCCTTGGTAGTGCTTTTAAGCGCGGGCACCTACAGCTTAGTAACCGGGTTCCAGCACCGTCAGCTGGTCCTCGGTCGTGCCATTGGCTCTTGCACACTGGGGCAACGCATCCGGGTTCCAGCACCGCCAGCTGGTTCTCGGCAGTGTTCTTGTCACAGGTACTCCCTTGTGCCAAGCCTGGTTTCAGCACCGTCAGCTGTTTCCGGGTTGTGTCAACTTCACTGAGACGCCTATGCTTGCCCCGTCGTGGTGCGGTCGAGTTAGCCAACTCCAGGGTGCCTCCAGTTTAGGAGCTTCCTATGTGGGCTGCGTGAACTGGTAGTCAAGGCTGGTTCTGTAGTGCCAGTAGGCCCAGCTCCCCCTGTAGGACTGTTGGGGTTCGGTAACTGCGGCTGCCTCGCGGCCTAGCTGTTCTCTCCTCTCCTGTGGACCTTCGGGTCCACCACCTGGTTCCAGCACCGTCAGCTGGTTCTAGGCAGTGTCTTTTGCTCTTGTACCTTCTGCTCCCCATCCTGGTTCCAGTAACGTCAGCTGGTTCCGGGCAGAGCCTTTGGCTTAGGTGCCTCCTTCTGGGTATCCAAGTTCCACCAACGTCAGGTGGTCCTTGGTAGTGCTTTCAGGCACGGGTACCTCCTGCTTAGTAACCGGGTTCCAGTAACGTCAGCTGGTCCTCGGTAGTTCCATTGGCTCTTGGACCTTCGGCTACCCATCCGGGTTCCAGTACCGTCAGCTGGTTCTCGGCAGTGTCTTTTGCTCTTGTACCTTCTGCTCCCCATCCTGGTTCCAGTAACGTCAGCTGGTTCCGGGCAGAGCCTTTGGCTTAGGTGCCTCCTTCTGGGTATCCGAGTTCCGCCAACGTCAGGCGGTCCTTGGTAGTGCTTTTTAGCACGGGTACCTCCTGCTTAGTAACCGGGTTCCAGTAACGTCAGCTGGTCCTCGGTAGTTCCATAGGCTCTTGAACCTTCGGGTAGCCATCCGAGTTCCAGTTCCATCAGCTGGTTCTTGGCATTTTCTCAGCCTTCTTGTACCTTCTGCTACATTTCCAAGTTTAAGACCCTAAAGTCGACGACCCGGAAGACCACCCCGATGACGACGACGACGACGACCCGGAAGACCACCCCGATGACGACGACGACGACGGCGGAGACGACGGAGACGACGACGGCGGAGACGACGACGGCGGAGATGACGACACTGAAGACGACGACCCTGGAGACGACGACATGGAAGACCGAGAAGCAGAAGAACAAGAGGCTGCAGAACAAAGAGCAGAAGAACATTAAGCATAACACTTAATATCAGAGCAAAAGATATTATCTAAATTATATGCAGAAGAAGACTAAGCAGTGTATGGGGGTGAGTCCGTTCCTCCTCGTGGTGCCCCTGGATAAAGCCTGATGCTGCAGGCCAAACTGAACGCGGACAAATGTAACTTTTGTGACTGGCAGAACGGAAGGTGTAATCTTCCAACTTTTATAGATAACAACTACGGGAATGCCTGTCACAAATGAGAATATGATGAAGAAGTAGAATAGGAAGAATAATAACAGTGGAATAAAAAGAATATGTAGAATAGGAAGAATAATAATAGTTGAAGAAAATGAATATGAAGAATGTAATAAAAAAAAAAAATAGGTAGAAGATGAAGAAGAAGATGAATAAGGTGAAGAAGTTGATGTCAAAGATGCTGATGATGATGAAGATGAAAGTGTGGGAAAAGGAAAAAAAAGAAGGGGAAGGTCGTGGAATAGTGAAACATCAATATCTGACAAAATAAAAAAAAATTTACATAGTCAATATCTTTTTCAATCCGAACGTCTTTAAAAAAAAAAAAAATCATGCTATTCTATTTGATTGGACTAATCCTCATTGCCTTTAATGTCTCCGCCACCTCCCCCATACATCCTACATTATTCTTAGTTGTTTTCCTTCATGTAGAATGAACCTACAAGGAAAGAAAGGGTTTATTTTAATTCCGATATTTTGGTCCCATTGACTTGCATTGGGATCGGGTATCGGTATCGGCGATATCCGATATTTTTTGAATATCGGCCGATCCAAACCGATACCGATACTTTCCGATATCGGAAGGTATCGCTCAACACTATTGGTAAGGCAATTTCTTCAAAGTGTCACAGGTGCCATTTTTCAAAATAGCGATGCCAGGCCGTATGCTGTTTATGCTAAATTAAACAGAATGTGTGGCCAAATAGGTGCTATCACGGCCTGCAGCATCTCCAGGCTTGTCTACCTTCTCGCACATCTGGAATGTCATTGATTGGCAATTGTACAGAGAGCTGCCAGCAGCAGATCTTGATGATTTGTTTGCCTAAGTATCAGAACATTCCTCAGTAGTGTTGAGCGATACCTTCCGATATCCAGAAGTATCGGTATCGGATCAGCCGATATTGAAAAAAATATCGGAAATTGCCAATACCCGATACCAATGCAAGTCAATGGGAAAAAAATATCGGAATTAAAATAAACCCTTTCTTTCCTTGTAGGTTAATTCAACATGAAGAAAAACAACTAAGAATATTGTAGGATGTATTGGGGGAGGTGGAGGAGACATTAAAGGCATAGAGGTTAGGCCAATCAAATGGAATAGCAGGAATTATTTTTTTTTTTTTAAGACGTTCGGAGTTACAAAGATATTGACTATGTTAAGATTTTTTTATATTTTAGCAGATATTTATGTTTCACTACTTCCATGCTCTTCACCTTCTTTTTTACTTCTCCCACACTTTCTTCTTCATCATCCTCAGCATCATCCTCAGCAGCATCTTTTTCATCAACTTCTCCTTCACCTTATTCATCTCCTTCTTCTTCACCTTCTCCCTATTATTTTTTTTTACATTCTTCATATTATTTTATTCAACTATTAATCTTCTTCCTATTCAACTTCTTCATCTTTTTCATATTCTTCTTCATCATATTCTTATTTGTGACAGGCCTTCCTGTAGTTATTATCTATAAAAGTTTGAAGAATACACCTTCCGTTCTGCCTGCCATAAAAGATTTACAACAGGATTTGTCCGCGTTCAGTTTGGCCTGCAGCAGCAGGTTATTTCCAGGGGCACCATGAAGAGGAACGGACTCACCCCAATACACTGCTTAGTCTTCTTCTGCTTATAATTTAGATAATATCTTTTGCTCTGATTTTTAGTCTTATGCTTACTATTCTTCTGCTTTTTGTTCTGCAGCTTCTTGTTCTTCTGCTTCTCGGTCTTCAGGGTCGTCATCTCCAAGGTCGTCATCTGCAGGGTCGTCGTCTCCAGGGTCATCGTCTTCTTCGGGGTAGTCTTCAGGGTTGTCGTCTCCAGGGTCGTCGTCTAAGGGGTCGTCGTCTCAGAGGTTGTCGACTCTGGGGTCACCATCGTCTTCGGGGTGGTCTTCAGGGTCGTCGTCTTTAGGGTCTTGAACTTGGAAATGTAGCTGACGGTACTGGAACCCGGTTACTAAGCAGAAGGTACCCATGCCAGAAAGCACTAACAAGGACCACCAGACGTTGGTGGAACTCTGATACCCAGAAGGAGGCACCAAAGCCAAAGGCTCTGCCTGGAAACAGCTGACGGTACTGGAACCTGGATGGGGAACAGAAGGTACAAGAGCAAATTACACTGCCGAGAACCAGCTGATGGTACCGCAACCCGGATGGGTAGCCGAAGGTACAGGAGCCAATGGAACTACCGAGGACCAGCTGACGTTACTGGAACCCGCTTACTAAGCAGGCGGTACCCGTGCCAGAAAGCACTACCAAGGACCACCAGACATTGGTGGAACTTTGATACCCAGAAGGAGGCACCAAAGCCAAAGTCTCTGCCTGGAACAAGCTGACGGTCCTGGAACCAGGATGGGGAGCAGAAGGTACAAGAGCAAAAGACACTGCCAAGAACCAGCTGACGGTAATGGAACCCGGATGGGTAGCCGAAGGTACAAGAGCCAATGGAACTACCGAGGACCAGCTGACGGTACTAGAACCCGGTTACTAAGCAGGAGGTACCCATGCCAGAAAGCACTACCAAGGACCACCAGATGTTGGTGGAACTCGGATACCCAGAAGGAGGCAACTAAGCCAAAGACTCTGCCTGGAAACAGCTGATGGTACTGGAACCTGGATGGGGAACAGAAGGTACAAGAGCAAAAGACACTGCCAAGAACCAGCTGATGGCACTGGAACCCGGATGGGTAGCCGAAGGTACAAGAGCCAATGTAACTACCGAGGACCAGCTGACGGTACTGGAACCTGGTTGCTAAGCAGGAGGTACCCATGCCAGAAAGCACTACCAAGAACCACCAGACATTGGTGGAACTCGGATACCCAGAAGGAGGCACCTAAGCCAAAGGCTCTGCCTGGAACCTGCTGACGGTACTGGAACCAGGGGGACCTATTCAAGCTTGTCTTCCTAAGAACCAGCTAATGGTGCTGGAACTCAGATAGGCAGCAGAAGGTCCACAGGAAAAAAAAATTGCTAGGCCGCGACCCAGCCATAGTTGCCGAAAACCCACATTCCTACAGGGGGAGCTTGTCCTATTGGCACTACGGAACCAGTCTTGATCAGCAGTTTCCGCAGCCCACATAGGAAGCACCTAAACTGCAGGCACCATAGAGTCGGCTAACCTGACCGCAACATGACAGGACAACACATTGGAGGCAAAGTGACCTTGACACTACGCGGAAACAGCTGACGTGCTGGAACCAGGCTGGGCAGGAGGGAGTACCCTTGCCAAAGACACTGCAGAGAACCAGCTGACGGTACTGGAACCCAGATGCATAGCCAAAGGTGCAAGAGCCAATGGAACTACCGAGGACCAGCTGACGGTACTGGAACTCGGTTACTAAGCAGGAGGTACCCGTGCCAGAAAGCACTACGAAGGACCACCAGATGTTGGTGGAACTCGGATACCCAGAAGGAGGCACCTAAGCCAAATGCTCTGCGGTTTCACGGTATGAGGGGACACATTTTATAAGTGTTTCATTCAGCATGTGCAAGGAGAATAAATAAAAGAGCCACCTTGTCCAAATGCAGCATTAGTGCTGGATCAGGTGGCTCTTTAAGTTACAAATGCCTGTGGGGGACAGGTTCCCTTTAATTTCTGTTTTAGTGTCAGCGTGGTGGCCGCAGGACACATTGCCGGATACACAGCAGGGGATCAGCTGGTGTTACTGATCCCCAATAACACAGCAGCAAGTGTTGACTGTGCATACAGCACTTCCGTGTAGCAACTGGCGTTGTTGTAGCCCAGGGTCAAGGCTAGAAACAGTGTAATAATTGCCGCGCACACAGCAGGGGAAGAGCTGGCATTACTGAACTCCAATAACAGAGGAGCAACTGTTGACTGTGCGGACAGAACTTCTGAGTGGCAACTGGCAGTGTTGGAGCCCAGGGTCAATGCTAGAAGCATAGTTTAGGCCGAGGCCTAAATGGAGCAAGTTTAATATCTGTTGCAGTCTTTGTGTGGAGGGAGCAGGAGAAATTGCTGGATACACAGCAGGGGAGCAGCTGGCGTGACTGAACCCCAATAACATGGCAGCAAGTGTTGACTGTGCATACAGCACTTCCGGGCAGCAACTGGCATTGTTGGAGCCCAGGGTCAAGGCTAGAAACTGAGTGTCATAATTTCCGCACACACAGCAGGGGAGCAGCTGGCATTACTGAACCCCAATAACAGAGGAGCAACTGTTGACTGTGCGGACAGCACTTCCGAGCGGCAAATGGCAGTGTTGGAAGCCCAGGGTCAATGCTAGAAACATAGTGTAGGCTGAGGCTAATTGGAGCATGTTTAATATCTGTCTTTGTGTGGAGGGAGCAGGAGAAATTGGCAGATAAACAGCAGGGGAGCAGCTGGCGTTACTGAACCCCAATAACACGGCATCAAGTGTTGACTGTGCATACAGCACTTCCGGGCACAAACTGGCGGTGTTAGAGCCCAGGGACAGCAGGAGGAGCAGACTTGAGTTATTGTCGCACACACGGCAGGGGAGCAGCTGGCGTTACTGAACCCCACAAACACAGGAGTGAGTGTTTTTCTCTGTGCGGACAGAATTTCCGAGCAACAACTGGCGGTGATAGAGCCCAGGGATTACAGCAGGAGGAGCAGACTTGAGTTATTGCTGCACACACAGCAGGGGGACAGCTGGCGTTACTGAACCCCACTAACACAGGAGCGAGTGTTTTTCTCTGTGCAGACAGCACTTCCGAGCACCAACTGGCGGTGTTAGAGCCCAGGGATTACAGCACGAGGAGCAGACTTGAGTTATTTCCGCACACACAGCAGGGGAGCAGCTGGCGTTACTGAACCCCATTAACACAGGAGAGAGTTTTTTTCTCTGTGCGGACAGCACTTCCGAGCACCAACTAGCAGTGTTAGAGCCCAGGGATTACAGCGGGAGGAGAAGACTCGAGTTATTGCCGCACAGAGCAGGGGATCAGCTGACGTTACTGAACCCCAATAACACGGCAGCAAGTGTTGACTGTGCATACAGCACTTCTAGGCACCAACTGGCGGTGTTAGAGCCCAGGGACAGCAGGAGGAGCAGACTTGAGTTATTGCCGCACACACAGCAGGGGAGCACCTGGCGTTACTGAACCCCACTAACACAGGAGTGAGTGTTTTTCTCTGAGCAGACAGCACTTCCGAGCACCAACTGGTGGTGTTAGAGCCCAGGGAATACAGGTGAAGCAGAGTGTAGGCTGAGGCCTAATTGGAGCAAGTTCAAAGGGAACCTTTAACCCCCCAGGTCTTTGCAACTGAAAGAGCCTCCTTGTGCAGCACTAATCCTGCACAAGGAAAAGGTGGCTCTTTTAGTTATGCTCCCTGCACACGCTGAACTAAACAATTATTAAATGTGTCCCCTGATACCGTGAAACCATCCCGGAGGTGGGACCTTCCTTTGTAATGAGACGCAGCACAGCCAACATTCATACCCCCTTGGTGCTGGGCGCCGCCTCCTCTGCGTTGTTTGAATCTGTCCCAGAGCCTGCGCTGTTATGTTTAACCTTGGGCATGTGCAGTTAGCGCTGCCCGTCTTCTGACATCATTTGATGTCAGGCTGACTGCGCCTGTCCGGCTACGCTGCCCGAGAGCCCGCCTCGCAGTGTCTCCTAACTTATTGCCACTGCAGGGCTGGGATTCATGGGCATGCACAGTGCATATCTCCGCCTCTCACTCATTTCTTTCCGCCTTCTTCAGACTGTGCCGCGTCACGGCCGTGGCATGCGATTAGTGATCAGCTGACGCCACACAGTCTGAAGAAGGTGGAAGGAGATGAGTGAGAGGCCAAGATATGCACTGCGCATGCCCATGAATCCCAGCCCTGCAGTGTCTTCTGATTTATTCACACTGCGGGGCTGGGATTCATGGGCATGCGCAGTGCATATCTTCAGCTCTCACTCATCTCCTCATGGGCATGCACAGTGCCCTTTCAGTTACTAAAGCCTGGGGGGGACAGGTTCCCTTTCATTTCTGTAGTAGTGTGAGTGCAGAGGTAGCAGGAGCAATTACTGGATACACAGCTGGGTATCAGCTAACGTTACTGAAACCCAATAACACTGGGTCATGTGTTGACTGTGCAGATGGCACTTCCCAGCAGCAACTGGCGGTTTTGGAGCCCAGGGATTACAGGTTGTAGAAACATGAACACAATAGGAGACCTGGATACTGTTGCCAAACAATTATTTAATCTGGAAGAGGAGTGGCAAATTCCTGCAAGATCCAGGCCTTGTTCATTTTCAGAAAAGTAAGCCAGTCAACATTATCGGAGGATAGCCACATGCGACGTTCTGTTAGTACACCACCTGCGGCACTAAAGACTCGTCCCGATAATACACTAGCAGCCGTGAAAGCCAGCACCTCCAATGCATACTGGCTAAGCTCTGGCCATGTAGCCAGCTTGGAGACCCAAAACTTGAAGGGGAAGAGCCGTCTGGGAGTACACTTAGAGGGCAAGACATGTAGTCTGTCACCATCTGACGGAAACGTGGTCTCCTGCTGACTGGACCCGTCTGTGATGGTGTAGACATTAGTGGCGGGCACACAAAACTTTGCCACGGTTGGGTCATACTGGTCTTGCCTTGTGCTGAGGCACTGCTTCTGCTCCCTCTTTGTGCAGAGCTTCCTCCGCTGCCTCGACGCACTGAGCTGCTTTGTAAAGCACTAGCAGCACTTCTCTAGATTGGACTGGAGAAGATGATGGACTGCACCAGTGTGTCTTGGTACTCCCACATTTTACGCTCCCGCTGCAATGGTGTTATGAGTAGGGTTGCGTGACTTTTGTTTTTATAGGATCGGGTCGGATTTCACGAAACCCGACTTTTTCGACTTTTTCAAAAGTCGGGTCGAGTGAAATCGGCCGATCCTATAAAAAAGTCGGGGTCGGCCGAAACTCGAAACCCAATCCAGTGCATTGGGTTTCTAATGGTTCCCAGGGTCTGAAGGAGAGGAAACTCTCCTTCAGGCCCTGCGATCCATATTAATGTGTAAAATAAAGAATAAAAATAAAAAATATTGCTATACTCACCCTCGGACGCGCCCTGGTTGTAATCGGGAGCCTTCCTTCCTAAGAATCAGCGCTTGAAGGACCTTTCGATGACGTCGCGGCTTGTGATTGGTCGCATGAGCGGTCACATGGGCGTCACGCGACCAATCACAAACCGCAACGTCATCGAAAGGTCCTTCAAGCGCTGATTCTTAGGAAGGAAGGCTGCGGGTTAGAACCAGGGCGCGTCCGAGGGTGAGTATATTCCTAATTGGTATATACTCACCCTCAGACGCGCCCTGGTTCTAACCTGCAGCCTTCCTTACTAAGAATTAGCGCTTGAAGGACCTTTCGATGACGTCGCGGCTTGTGATTGGTCGCGTGACGCCCATGTGACCGCTCACGCGACCAATCACAAGCTGCGACGTCATCGAAAGGTCCTTCAGGCGCTCATTCTTAGGAAGGAAGGCTCCCGGTTACAACCAGGGCGCGTCCGAGGGTGAGTATAGCAATATTTTTTATTTTTATTCTTTATTTTACACTTAAATCTGAATTCCGATACCGATTCCCGATATCTTAAACATATCACACACGGCGAGTGTTGTGAATTCCGCTCTTGGGCTCCCTCCGGTGGTTGTAAGTGGCACTTTTGTGAGTTCTGCTCTTGGGCTCCCTCTTGTGGTTTCTAGTGGTATGGCTGCTCCTTGGAGTTAGCTGTCATCAGCTGCCTCCACTTATCGTCTCTTCTGCTCCGCTATTTAAGTCTGGCTCTTTCTTCAGCCTGTGCCACTTGTCGATGTTTCCTGGCTGGATTCACATCTCTGCTTGGATTCTCCTGGTTTCCTGACCAGTTCTGCAAAGATAAGTTCTGGCTTTGCTCATTTCAGTCCACATGTTGTGGACTTACTGTTCTGTGCATTCTATATTTGTCCAGCTTGTCAGTATGGATTATTTCGGTTAGCTGGAAGCTCTGGGAAGCAGATTTACCCTCCACACCTTTAGTCAGGTGTGGAGATTTTGTAAACTCTGTGTGGATTGTTTTGTAGTTTTTATACTGACCGCACAGTATCCTTCCCTGTCCTATCTATCAAGCTAGGCTGGCCTCCTGTGCTAAAATCTGATTTCATTTCTGCGTATGTTATTTTCCCCTCCTCTCACCGTCAATATTTGTGGGGGGCTATCTTTCCTTTGGGGATTTTCTCTGAGGCAAGATAGGTTTCCTGTTTCCATCTTTAGGGGAAGTTAGATCTTAGGCTGTGCCGAGGGGTCTAGGGAGTGTCAGGTACCCCCCACGGCTATTTTTAGTTGCGCTGCTAGGTTCAGGGTTTGCGGTCAGTACAGATACCACCTCCTTCAGAGCTTGTCTCATGTTGTTCCTAAACCACCAGATCATAACAGGTGAGCTCCTAAAAAGCTGAGCATGAAGGACTGCTCCCTGCTAAAACTGGGGGATGATGAGTCACCGGTGCCCGCAGCAGGCACAGAATCCCCACATCCTCGCCCTGCTCCACCTCCACGCCCACGACAATGTGCCTTACTCCCTGCCTTCTTCATCTTGGTAGACTGATAAAGATAGGCAGAAAAGTACTAAGGGCTTTGAGTGCTTATTCCTGAACAGCTGCTAACAGGTATAAGAAACACTAATTTTATAAAGTGTGGACTACACTTTAATATGAGCTAATGTGGCTTACACAACTGTAAAGTGGAGTGTTTGGTGAACTTTATAAACTTTTTGTTTGTTTCGCAGAACAGACTACAGAGTGAGCTGCAGTCACACAGAGACAGTGCAGACAGCCGTGAACTGTGCTGCAAGGCAAAGAAAAGCTCCTCTATCTAATCCTATATAGTGTTTTTCCACAATCTAGCAGGATACGGATGAAAATCCACTAATAGGATAAATTTGAAAAAATGTTCAGCAGGCTGCACTAATTGCAATAAAAGACAATGGATTCAGCAGTATGAGGCAGTGACGCACCCTGAGCTGACTACAACCGGCTGTGGCAGCGGACAAACTACAAAGTGAGCTGCACTCACACACAGACCGTGCAGACAGCCGTGAACGGCACTGCGAGGCCAAGAAAATTTCCTCTATCTAATCCTATATAGTGTTTTTCCACAATCTAGCAGGATATGGATGGAAAGCCACTAATAGGATAAATTTGAAAAAATGTGCAGCAGGCTGCACTAATTGCAATAAAGGTCAATGGATTCAGCAGTATGAGGCAGTGACGCACCCTGAGCTGACTACGACCGACTGTGGCTGCGGACAGACTACAGAGTGAGCTGCACTCACACACACAGAGACCTTGCAGACAGCTGTGAACAGCGCTGCAAGGCAAAAACAAGGTTCTCACACAGCGGTTGCTAAATTAGCCTGTGTAAAGCACAAAGAAGCAAATCGCTCTCTCAAAACTGGCCCTCAGTCAGAACACAGCGTCCTGCGGCGGCGGCGGCGACTTTTATAGTTCATCATGACATCATTTGAGCAGCCAATCACAGCCATGCCAGTAGTTACATGCCTACCATGCAGAACAGGATGTGCCCACACTTCTAATCATTCCTCATTGGCTGAATTAAATGAAACTGGGACTTTGCATTATGGAAACTTCCGATTCCGGTATCCGATATACTGAAAGTATCCGAACTCGGTATCGGAGTTCCAATACCGCAAATATCGGCCGATACCCAATACTTGCGGTATCGGAATGCTCAACACTACTCTGAAGACCACCACGAAGAACACCAAGAAGCAGAAGAACAAGAAGCTGCAGAACATAAAGCTGAAGAACATTAAGCATAAGACTAAAAATCAGAGCAAAAGATATTATCTAAATTATAAGCAGAAGAAGACTAAGCAGTGTATGGGGGTGCATCCGTTCCACCTCGTGGTGCCCCTGGAAAAAACCTGCTACTGCAGGCCAAACTGAACCCGGACAAATCCTGTTGTAAATCTTTTGTGACAGGCAGAATGGAAGGTGTAATCTTCACACTTTTATAGATAACAACTACAGGAATGCCTGTCACAAATAAGAATATGATGAAGAAGAAGAATATGAAGAAGATAAAGAAGTAGAATATGAAGAAGAATAATAGTTGATTAAAAAGAATATGAAGAATGTAAAAAAAAGAATAATAGCAAGAACGTGAAGAAGAAGATGAATAAGGTAAAGAAGAAGTTGATGAAAAAGATGCTGCTGCTGAGTATGATGAAGAAGAAAGTGTGGGAGAAGTAAAAAAAAAGGTGAAGAGTAGGGTTGAGCGAAACGGGTCGTTCATTTTCAAAAGTCGCCGACTTTTGGCAAAGTCGGGTTTCATGAAACCCGATCCGACCCCTGTGCGGGGTCGGCCATGCGGTACGCGACTTTCGCGCCAAAGTCGCGTTTCAATGACGCGAAAAGCGCCATTTCTCAGCCAATGAAGGTAAACGCAGAGTGTGGGCAGCGTGATGACATAGGTCCTGGTCCCCACCATCTTAGAGAAGGGCATTGCAGTGATTGGCTTGCTGTCTGCGGCGTCACAGGGGCTATAAAGGGGCGTTCCCGCCGACCGCCATGTTACTGCTGCTGATCTGAGCTTAGGGAGAGGTTGCTGCCGCTTCGTCAGAAGCAGGGATAGCGTTAGGCAGGGTCCATTAACCACCAAACCGCTTGTGCTGTAGCGATTTCCACTGCCCAACACCACCTTCGGTGTGCAGGGACAGTGGAAGCTACATTTTTTTTTTCCCTCAGCGCTGTAGCTCATTGGGCTGCCCTAGAAGGCTCCCTGATAGCTGCATTGCTGTGTGTACGCCGCTGTGCAAACCAACTGCTTTTTTCAAAGCACAAATCCTCTTGTTCCTTCCTTTCTGCACAGCTATCTTTTTGGTTTGTACACACTTTTTATTTAATTTGTGCATCAGTCCACTCCTTATTGCTGCCTGCCATACCTGGCTGAGATTACTGCAGGGAGATAGTAATTGAAGGACACTCCCTGTTTTTTTTTTTGTGGGAGATTAAGATTGACATTTCTGCTAGAGTGCCATCCCTGTCTGTGTCATCTCTCACTCAGTGGGCCATAGAAAGCCTATTTATTTTTTTGCTTGATTTGGGTTATAAAATCTACCTGAAAAAATCACTACATCAATCAGTGGGAGAAAAATATTGGCCTCAGGGCTTGTGTGCCACTCTTGACTCCTGTGTGCATCATCACTCACTCAGTGGGCCATAGAAAGCCTATTTATTTTTTTGCTTGATTTTGGTTCTAAAATCTACCTGAAAAAATCACTACATCAATCAGTGGGAGAAAAATATTGGCCTCAGGGCTTGTGTGCCACTCCTGACTCCTGTGTGCATCATCACTCACTCAGTGGGCCATAGAAAGCCCATTTTTTTTTTTTTTTTGCTTTATTTGGGTTCTAAATTCTACCTGAAAAAATCAATAAATCAATCAGTGGGAGATTAATATTGGCCTTTGGGCTTGTGTGCCAGTCCTAAGCGTGCCATCTCTCTCTCTCAGATAGTGGGCCATAGAAAGCCTATTTATTTATTTTTTTTTTTAATGGGTTTATAAATTTTCCCTGGAAAAAAAAAAAAAAGTGGGAGATTAATATTGGCCTCTGGGCTTGTGTGCCAGTCCTGAGCGTGCCATCTCTCTCACAAATAGTGGGCCATAGAAAGCCTATTTATTTATTTTTTTTTGGTTTTATAAATTCTCCCTTAAAAAAAAGGGAGATTAATATTGGCCTTTGGGCTTGTGTGCCAGTCCTAAGCGTGCCATCTCTCTCTCTCAGATAGTGGGCCATAGAAAGCCTATTTATTTATTTTTTTTTTTTAATGGGTTTATAAATTTTCCCTGGAAAAAAAAAAAAAAAGGGGGAGATTAATATTGGCCTCTGGGCTTGTGTGCCAGTCCTGAGCGTGCCATCTCTCTCACAAATAGTGGGCCATAGAAAGCCTATTTATTTTTTTTTTTTTGGTTTTATAAATTCTCCCTTAAAAAAAAAGGGAGATTAATATTGGCCTTTGGGCTTGTGTGCCAGTCCTAAGCGTGCCATCTCTCTCTGTCTCTCAGATAGTGGGCCATAGAAAGCCTATTTATTATTTTTTTTATTGGGTTTATAAATTTTCCCTGGAACAAAAAAAAAAAAGTGGGAGATAAATATTGGCCTCTGGGCTTGTGTGCCACTCCTGACTCCTGTGTGCGTCATCTCTCACTCAGTGGGCCATAGAAAGCCTTTTTTTGTTTTATTTCTTTTCTAAATTCTCCCTGAAAAAATCATTTTATTTTCTTTGGTTTCTAAATTCTTCCTGAAAAAATCATTTTATTCTATTTTTTTTTTCCTAAAGTCTCCCTGAAAAAAAAAAAAAAAAATCATATCAGTGGGAGATTAATATTGCCCTTTCTGCTTGTGTGCCAGTCTTGACTCCTGGGTGTGCCATCTCTCTCTCTCTCTCCAATTGTGGGCCATAGAAAGCCTATTATTTTTTTAGCTTGATTTGGGTTCCAAAATCTACCTGAAAAAATCACTACATCAATCAGTGGGAGATAAATATTGGCCTCTGGGCTTGTGTGCCACTCCTGACTCCTGTGTGCGTCATCTCTCACTCAGTGGGCCATAGAAAGCCTTTTTTTGTTTTATTTGTTTTCTAAATTCTCCCTGAAAAAATCATTTTATTTTATTTGGTTTCTAAATTCTTCCTGAAAAAATCATTTTATTCTATTTTTTTTTTCCTAAAGTCTCCCTGAAAAAAAACAAAAAAAAAACAAATCAGTGGGAGATTAATATTGCCCTTTCTGCTTGTGTGCCAGTCTTGACTCCTGGGTGTGCCATCTCTCTCTCTCTCTCCAATTGTGGGCCATAGAAAGCCTATTATTTTTTTTAGCTTGATTTGGGTTCCAAAATCTACCTGAAAAAATCACTACATCAATCAGTGGGAGATAAATATTGGCCTCTGGGCTTGTGTGCCACTCCTGACTCCTGTGTGCGCCATCTCTCACTCAGTGGGCCATAGAAAGCCTTTTTTTGTTTTATTTGTTTTCTAAATTCTCCCTGAAAAAATCATTTTATTTAATTTGGTTTCTAAATTCTTCCTGAAAAAATCATTTTATTCTATTATTTTTTTTTCCTAAAGTCTCCCTTAAAAAAAAAAAAAAATCAAATCAGTGGGAGATTAATATTTACATTTGTGCTTCAGTGACAGTCCTGCGTGTGTGGCATCTCTCTCATTTGTTGCCACCAACAACAGAGTGTGTAACATTGTGCCTGATTTTCGTTGTGGTCTCACTCACCTGTAAAGGGGTAGCTAAATCATACTGAAGTTATAGCTCACCGTGTAATTTGTGTGACAGCAACAAATACCGTTAGTTTGTTTACGTTTTTAAAACAATGAGGAAGTATGGTGGAAGAGGTCGTAGCCGGGGGCGTTCATTGTCAGCTGGTAATGAGGGTAGTGGTAGTGGTGGAGCATCAGCTGGTCGTGGGAAAAAAAATATTGCACCTAAGTCTGGAGCTGTGGAGCCAGGTTCGTCGTCTGGCTACACAAGGCCTCGAACGCTCCCTTTTCTGGGAGTAGGAAAACCGCTTTTAAAGCCGGAGCAGCAAGAGCAAGTTTTGGCTTATCTTGCTGACTCAGCCTCTAGCTCTTTTGCCTCCTCTCTCGAAACTGGTAAATGTCAAAGCAGCGCGTCGTTAGTGGATGTTCACGGTCAGGGACAAGTCGCTTCCTTGTCCTCTTCAGCAAAAACAACAACAGAGAAGAATGCAGCAGGCGACACAACGGGTTACTCCATGGAGCTCTTTACACATACCGTCCCTAGCTTAGAAAGTGAAGCAGTTAACAGTCCATGCCCATTACAAGTTGAATCTGACATGGAGTGCACTGATGCACAGCCACAGCCAGACTACTATGCTGGTCCTTTGACTCAGACCACAACATTGCCCTCGCAGGGTGCTGATCAAGAATCAGACCCTGATGAGACTATGTTGCCCCATCACGAACGCTATACCACCGACCGACACGGTGACACAGATGAAGTTGCACACGAGCTACAAGAAGAGGTAATAGATGACCCAGTTCTTGACCCCGATTGGCAGCCATTGGGGGAACAGGGTGCAGGCGGCAGCAGTTCTGAAGCGGAGGAGGAGGGGCCGCAGCAGGCATCAACATAGCAACAGGTTCCATCTGCTGGGCCCGTATCTTGCCCAAAACGCGTGGCAAAGCCAAAACCTGTTGGAGGACAGCGTGGCCATCCGGTTAAAGCTCAGTCTGCAATGCCTGAAAAGGTATCCGATGCTAGAAAGAGTGCAGTCTGGCATTTTTTTAAACAACATCCAATTGATCAGCGCAAAGTCATCTGTCAAAAATGTTCAACTACCTTAAGCAGAGGACAGAATCTGAAAAGTCTCAATACAAGTTGCATGCATAGACATTTAACCACCATGCATTTGCAAGCCTGGACTAACTACCAAACGTCCCTTAAGGTTGTAGCACCCTCGGCCAATGAAGCTAGTCAGCAACGCAACATCCCTTCCGGCAGTGTAGGGCCACCATTTTCCGCACCACCTGCAGTATCTGTGCAGGTTTCTTTGCCAGGCCAAAGCAGTCAGGGTCAGGGAATCACCAGTTTCGTAGTAGGAAACACTGCATCTAGGGCACCGGTGGCAACAATACCATCTCCCACCGTCTCTCAGTCTGGCATGTCCACCGGCACCCCCGCTAGTTCCACGATCTCCAGCTCTCCAGTCCAGCTCACCCTACATGAGACTATGGTTAGAAAAAGGAAGTACTTAGCCTCGCATCCGCGTACACAGGGTTTGAACGCACACATAGCTAGACTAATCTCGTTAGAGATGATGCCCTACCGGTTAGTTGAAAGCGAAGCTTTCAAAGCCCTGATGGACTACGCTGTACCACGCTACGAGCTACCCAGTCGACACTTTTTTTCCAGAAAAGCCATCCCAGCCCTCCACCAGCATGTTAAAGAGCGCATCGTCCATGCACTCAGGCAATCTGTGAGCACAAAGGTGCACCTGACAACAGATGCATGGACCAGTAGGCATGGCCAGGGACGTTACGTGTCCATCACGGCCCACTGGGTAAATGTGGTGGATGCAGGGTCCACAGGGGACAGCAAGTTTGGGACAGTTCTGCCTAGCCCACGGTCTAGGAAACAATTGGCTGTAGCCGTTCGCACCCCATCCTCCTCCTCTTCGTCCTCCTGCAGAAGCGAGAGCTCGTCCACAGACCGCAGTCGCACAACCACTCCATCCGCAGCTGCCACTGTTGCACACCAGGTCTCCCATTATGGGGCAGCTACTGGCAAACGTCAGCAGGCTGTATTGGCTATGAAGTGTTTGGGCGACAACAGACACACCGCGGAAGTTCTGTCCGAGTTCTTGCAGAAAGAAACGCAGTCGTGGCTGGGCACTGTAGATCTTGAGGCAGGCAAGGTAGTGAGTGATAACGGAAGGAATTTCATGGCTGCCATCTCCCTTTCCCAACTGAAACACATTCCTTGCCTGGCTCACACCTTAAACCTGGTGGTGCAGTGCTTCCTGAAAAGTTATCCGGGGTTATCCGACCTGCTCCTCAAAGTGCGTGGACTTTGCTCACATATCCGCCGTTCGCCCGTACACTCCAGCCGTATGCAGACCTATCAGCGTTCTTTGAACCTTCCCCAGCATCGCCTAATCATAGACGTTGCAACAAGGTGGAACTCAACACTGCACATGCTTCAGAGACTGTGTGAACAGAGGCGGGCTGTTATGTTTTTGTGGGAGGATACACATACACGGGCAGGCAGTAGGATGGCAGACATGGAGTTGTCAGGTGTGCAGTGGTCGAAGATTCAAGACATGTGCCAAGTCCTTCAGTGTTTTGAGGAATGCACACGGCTGGTTAGTGCAGACAACGCCATAATAAGCATGAGCATCCCCCTAATGCGTCTGCTGATGCAAAGTTTGACGCACATAAAGGATCAGGCGTCTGCAGCTGAGGAAGAGGAAAGCCTTGATGACAGTCAGCCATTGTCTGGCCAGGGCAGTGTACAGGACGAGGTAGCGGGCGAAGAGGAGGAGGAGGACGAGGAGGATGATGGGGATGATTATATTTTTAATGAGGAAGCTTTTCCGGGGCCACTGGAAATTGGTGGCGCGGCAAGGCCGGGTTCTGGTTTTTTGAGGGACGCAAGTGACGTGGATTTGCCTGAAACTGCCCCTCAACCAAGCACAACCGCAGATTTGAGAACTGGAACTTTGGCCCACATGGCGGATTATGCCTTACGTATCCTCAAAAGGGACACACGCATAACTAAAATGATGAATGATGACGATTACTGGTTGGCCTGCCTCCTTGATCCTCGCTATAAAGGCAAATTGCAAAATATAATGCCACATGAGAACTTGGAACTAATATTAGCAACCAAACAATCAACTCTTGTTGACCGTTTGCTTCTGGCATTCCCTGCACACAGCGCCCGTGATCGTTCTCACACGAGCTGCAGGGGCCAGCAGACCAGAGGAGTTAGAGGGGCAGAAATCAGAAGTGGCGTTGGCCAGAGGGGTTTTCTGACCAGGTTGTGGAGTGATTTTGCTATGACCGCAGACAGGACAGGTACTGCAGCATCAATTCAAAGTGACAGGAGACAACATTTGTCCAGTATGGTTACAAACTATTTTTCATCCCTTATCGATGTTCTCCCTCAACCGTCATTCCCATTTGATTACTGGGCATCAAAATTAGACACCTGGCCAGAATTGGCAGAATATGCATTGCAGGAGCTTGCTTGCCCGGCAGCTAGTGTCCTATCAGAAAGAGTATTCAGTGCTGCAGGTTCAATACTAACAGAAAAAAGGACTCGTCTGGCTAGCCAAAATGTAGATGATCTAACCTTCATTAAAATGAACCACAACTGGATTTCAAAATCTTTTGCCCCACCTTGCCCGGCTGACACCTAGCTTTCCTATGAAAAGGTCTTGCCTGTGGACTATTCTGAATGCCTTTTCCAATCTCGTAATTTTCTGCACCTGATTGTCCAGCATACGACATGTTTACACCTCACTAAATGGCCAAACTCCCCACACGGGGCCGTGGTATCGACACTTGGCGACAGCACCCGTGAGAGTGCAGTTTGTCTGAAGAGGTGGGTGAGCCCGCTTTTGGTCGACGGCACTGCCACTGGGTCCCTCCTAGTACAATAAAGTGTCTCTGGCGGTGGTGGTGCGCACCCAACGTCAGACACACCGTTGTAATATGAGGGGCCCTGGGCCTGTACCGCCGGCCACAAGACAGTTTCCCCCCACCCCAGCTAAAACAGTGCTCTACCACTTGCAAAATTATCTCACAGCTCCACCAATGTTTAGTCTATGCGCTGACATCCTTCAATGCCTGCCACTGACAATACCATTGTATTGACATTTTTGTTATGTTAGGCCTTCGATGCCTGTCTGTGGTCACTCCTTCCACTAGGCCTCCACTGACCACACCACTGCTGCCCGTGTACCCCTGGAACCAATTTAAAATTGCCTACAGCCATGTGTTATTATTTTAGGCCTTCGATGCCTGTCTGCTGTCACTCCTTCCACTAGGCCTCCACTGACCACACCACTGCTGCCCGTGTACCCCTGTAACCAATTTAAAATTGCCTACAGCCATGTGTTATTATTTTAGGCCTTCGATGCCTGTCTGCGGTCACTCCTTCCACTAGGCCTCCACTGACCACACCACTGCTGCCCGTGTACCCCTGGAACCAATTTAAAATTGCCTACAGCCATGTGTTATTATTTTAGGCCTTCGATGCCTGTCTGCGGTGACTCCTTCCACTAGGCCTCCACTGACCACACCACTGCTGCCCGTGTACCCCTGGAACCAATTTAAAATTGCCTACAGCCATGTGTTATTATTTTAGGCCTTCGATGCCTGTCTGCGGTGACTCCTTCCACTAGGCCTCCACTGACCACACCACTGCTGCCCGTGTACCCCTGGAACCAATTTAAAATTGCCTACAGCCATGTGTTATTATTTTAGGCCTTCGATGCCTGTCTGCGGTCACTCCTTCCACTAGGCCTCCACTGACCACACCACTGCTGCCCGTGTACCCCTGTAACCAATTTAAAATTGCCTACAGCCATGTGTTATTATTTTAGGCCTTCGATGCCTGTCTGCGGTGACTCCTTCCACTAGGCCTCCACTGACCACACCACTGCTGCCCGTGTACCCCTGGAACCAATTTAAAATTGCCTACAGCCATGTGTTATTATTTTAGGCCTTCGATGCCTGTCTGCGGTGACTCCTTCCACTAGGCCTCCACTGACCACACCACTGCTGCCCGTGTACCCCTGGAACCAATTTAAAATTGCCTACAGCCATGTGTTATTATTTTAGGCCTTCGATGCCTGTCTGCGGTCACTCCTTCCACTAGGCCTCCACTGACCACACCACTGCTGCCCGTGTACCCCTGGAACCAACATCAGAAAATATAAAAATAAGTATTTTGCTTATAAAAAAGAAAATACTGGAGAGATATCAAATGCAGACATTTTAACATTAAAAACAAACACATACAACAAAAATCTGGTACAGTACTAAAAATTGCCACCAGCTACAATAAATTTCTCCTGCAAGTAGTTAACTGAAAGGTTTTTTCAATTTTAAACACAGATATGGCATCCACCGAGTGTTGTCCTGTCGCGTCTTCTTTATATTATTGCCAAGAAGATGCAAAACAATGAAAATAATAAAATCATTATTTACCAAAAAAATAGAGTAAGTCAAAACCACATTGCAAATAAACATTCATTACAAATAAAGAAGCAGGGCGCGTCCGAGGGTGAGTATATACCTAATAAAAATATAATCACCCTCGGACGCGCCCTGCTTCTTTCCGACAGCCTTCCTTCCTAAGAATCAGCCCTTCCGTGGTGTAGAGAGAGGGTTTGTTACACTCCAAGGTGTTCCCCAGGTTGCCTTTCCTGAGCTTCGATCTTCCGGCTCTCGTTTAGTAGTTGTTGGAAACTACGCTGCATTAGGCCTACAAATTGGGTATGGGGTGTAGAGAGATGGTGTGTTACACTCCAAGGTGTTCCCCAGGTTTCCTCTCCATTGCTTCGATCTTCCGGCTCTCGTTTAGTAGTTGTTGGAAACTACGCTGCATTAGGCCTACAAATTGGGTATGGGGTGTAGAGAGATGGTGTGTTACACTCCAAGGTGTTCCCCAGGTTTCCTCTCCATTGCTTCGGTCTTCCGGCTCTCGTTTAGTAGTTGTTGGAAACTACGCTGCATTGGGCCTACAAATTGGGTATGGGGTGTAGAGAGATGGTGTGTTCCACTCCAAGGTGTTCTCCAGGTTGCCTTTCCTGAGCTTCGATCTTCCGGCTCTCGTTTAGTAGTTGTTGGAAACTATGCTGCATTAGGCCTACAAATTGGGTATGGGGTGTAGAGAGATGGTGTGTTCCACTGTAGAGAGATGGTGTGTTCCACTCCAAGGTGTTCCCCAGGTTTCCTCGCCAATGCTTCGATCATCATGCTCTCGTTTAGTAGTTGTTGGAAACTACGCTGCATTAGGCCTACAAATTGGGTATGGGGTGTAGAGAGATGGTGTGTTACACTCCAAGGTGTTCCCCAGGTTTCCTCTCCATTGCTTCGATCTTCCGGCTCTCGTTTAGTAGTTGTTGGAAACTACGCTGCATTAGGCCTACAAATTGGGTATGGGGTGTAGAGAGATGGTGTGTTACACTCCAAGGTGTTCCCCAGGTTTCCTCTCCATTGCTTCGATCTTCCGGCTCTCGTTTAGTAGTTGTTGGAAACTACGCTGCATTAGGCCTACAAATTGGGTATGGGGTGTAGAGAGATGGTGTGTTACACTCCAAGGTGTTCCCCAGGTTTCCTCTCCATTGCTTCGATCTTCCGGCTCTCGTTTAGTAGTTGTTGGAAACTACGCTGCATTAGGCCTACAAATTGGGTATGGGGTGTAGAGAGATGGTGTGTTACACTCCAAGGTGTTCCCCAGGTTTCCTCTCCATTGCTTCGATCTTCCGGCTCTCGTTTAGTAGTTGTTGGAAACTACGCTGCATTAGGCCTACAAATCGGGTATGGGGTGTAGAGAGATGGTGTGTTCCACTGTAGAGAGATGGTGTGTTCCACTCCAAGGTGTTCCCCAGGTTTCCTCGCCAATGCTTCGATCATCATGCTCTCGTTTAGTAGTTGTTGGAAACTACGCTGCATTAGACCTACAAATTGGGTATGGGGTGTAGAGAGATGGTGTGTTCCACTCCAAGGTGTTCTCCAGGTTGCCTTTCCTGAACTTCTATCTTCAGGCTCTCATTAAATTGTGGTTAAACGGAACAACTGCATTTGGCGTACTGGTTGGTTTGGGGCCTACTATCGGTGTCTTCCGCTCCTTGCTGTTCTCCTGGTTTCCTGTCCTGAAATTCCGTTTTCAGGCGCTCGTTAAGTAGTTGTTAATGTTAGACTGCATTTGGCCTACTAGTTGGGTTGGGGCCTACTATCGGTGTCTGCCACTCCTTGCTGTTCTCCTCCACTGAACAAAGCTGTGCCGCCTGTTTACTACTGTTGCCAATTTTGAACTGCATTTCGACTACTTACTGATTTGGGCCTACTCTCTGTGTCAGCCTCTTATTCCAGTTGTCCTCCACTGCAATGCCCCCTGATTAGTCCTGTGTTACCAATTTTGAACTGCATTTAGCCCACTTTATTCTTTGGGCCTATATCTGTGTTTCCTCGTCATCCTGCCCATTGCCCAGCCAGTGATAGATGAGTCTGCTGGTACATTGACCCATAATGCAACATTTCCCGTGCACGCTACACTGCAAGATTGTGACCCTGCTGAAAGTCAGGTCCCCCTTCCCGCATACCATACCACCTTACACGGGGACAAACAGGAAGGTGCAGATGAAAGTGCAGGTTCCTTCATCAGGTGGGGGGAGGAATACTAGTTGGCGACGTCACTGGCACAGGGCCTCTCATGGTACGCAAAAGTGTTGCTGCCGGTCGGAGGCGCTCCCGCCGTGCAAACACACCGCTGTACTTTGAGGGGCCCTGTGCCAGTGCCAATGCCAACGAGTGGGTCCCCCCTGCTTGCTCAGGTTCACAGCACTTGCAAAGTTGAAATACTTACCTCTCCCTGCTCCACTGCCGTGACGTGGTCCAGATTTCCTGGGCCCACTAATTACTTGAACCAGCCCTACCCACCACAACTTTAGCCAAATGACCCCCAATTTCAAATGCCTTCCAATTATTATAAGGTAAATTACGCTTGACAAGCTTCATTAAGAAGAATGGATGGTTTTGACATTAAAATGGGCACTCTAGGTGTTTTCCTGGCCCCCACTCACTGCCGACTATGCTGCCCCATTGACTTGCATTGGGTTTCGTGTTTCGGTCGATCCCGACTTTACGTCATAATCGGCCGATTTCACTCGACCCGACTTTTGAGATAGTCGGGTTTCGCGAAACCCGGCTCGACTCTAAAAAGGTCAAGGTCGCTGAACTCTAGTGAAGAGCATAGAAGTAGTCAAACATAAATATCAGACAAAATATAAAAAATCTTAACATAGTCAATATCTTTGTAACTCCGAACGTCTTAAAAAAATGAATTCCTGCTATTCCATTTGATTGGGCTTAACCTCTATTCCTTTAATGTCTCCTCCACCGCCCCCAATACATCCTACATTATTCTTAGTTGTTTTCCTTCATGTAGAATTAACCTACAAGGAAAGAAAGGGTTTATTTTAATTCTGATATTTTTGTCCCATTGACTTGCATTGGTATCATGTATCGGTATCGGCGATAGCCGATATTTTTTGGATATCGGCCGATCCAATCCGATACCGATATTTCCGAATATCGGAAGGTATCGCTCAACACTACACAGGACAACATAATCAGACAGCTGGTACAGTACCACCACAGAGTCTCTTGGTTACCATGGATGTAAATAGTCTTTATACCTCCATCTCCCATGAAAAGGGTATCCAAGCATCCAAATTACTACTGTAAACCTCCAGTATGTCCACTAGCTCCATACAACTGTGTCTGGATTTACTTAAATTAGTGTTATATGAAAACTTTTTTCTATATGAGGACACTTTTTACATCCAGCGACAGGGGACCGCGATGGGCTCAAGCGTCGCACCCGCGTACGCAAACGCATTTATGAATTAATTCGAGGAGGATTATGTATACACTGATGATAGATTTGAACAGTACATTAGCTGTTATCACCGCTACATAGATGATATTTTTTTCATCTGGACAGGACCAATTGACTCGCTACAAGCATTTCCCCAATTTCTCAATTCAGTCTACCCTGAACTCCAATTCACCATACATTATGATTCAAAACAGATTTCCTTTCTATACACCCTTGTGTGCAAAGACAATCAGGGCCACCTCTCTACTGACTTATATTCAAAATCAACAGACTGCAATAGTCTCTTACATTACTCAAGCAGCCATCCTAAAGCCACACACAACAGTCTTCCCCGCTCTCAATTCTCCAGAGTAGTTTAGGGAAAGGAATTACCCTCAACACCTACTTGATCATGAAAAGTCACGGGCACATCAACCCCAATCACCACTTCAGAGACAAACCAACAGGGAGAGGGTACCTTTTGTTCATACCTTTCATCCATTTATGTCCAAAATGGAGTCTGTCATCAAAAAGCATTGGCCAATGGCCAATACTGACAAAGGCTTATCCAAACATCACAAGCTTCTCAGTAACAGCCGTTATGTGCAATATAAGAGCCCCCAATATCAAGATTAGATTGGTCCGGGCAGACATGGGCAGCTCACGCCCGACTACCAGCCAAAGTGTATTAACAACATGCCGCCATGGTATGGCCCCCTGCCTCAGTTGTGCCTCTTGTTCCAACATCATCAAGTCAGATAGCATCACACACCCTAGAATGAGTAAAACATACCCCATCCGCGGCTATCATACATGTGACTCCAACTTTGTGGTTTACATTATAAAATGTCCCTGCGGCCTCCTTTACATGGGGGAAACGACACAACATGTCAAAGACCATATAGCAAGCCACAAATCTACTATCCGCTGTGGCAAAACATGGTTACCCATTTCTGAGCACTTTATCAAATTTAGACATACGGTAGTGCAAATAAAATACAAAGTAATCGAACAGGTACCTAGACCAAGGAGGGGGGGCAACCAAATCAAGCTACTCAAATTGAGGGAGACATTCTGGATTCACAAACTGGAGATCCCAACCCCAAGGGCCTCAACAGAGAAATAGACTGGCTGCTATAATGCTCCACTAATTCTTCGCACTTTTTTTCCAGACACGTTGAGCCCACGGTCCACTAGGTGAGTTTCCCCCCTACACCCTTTTTCTACCAATCCCTCTGTATACAGTTCTGCCACACTCTGTCACTCTGATTTGATCGTCCTACCTCTATAAAGGTCCCACTCATACATGCCCACTAACACCCCTGGCATTCCTTATTTACCTATAGACATATACATCACGCCCTCGGACGTGCACATATTTGTATATATGTACTTATAGAGGCATACAGCATGCTCTCGGACACATACATAGAGGCATGTACAAACATCTACAACGTTCCCATTGGTGCATGTGACACCCATCTCCTGGCATCATGCCCTTACATACACGCAGCGCCTAGTGCGCATGCGTGGTAGCTCTAGTGCAGAGCACCACATCACTTCCGGTCAGAGGGGCCGGTGCGGCGGTGCCTGTGGCAGCACTTAAACCGGCCGCTTCCCCATTCTCACATGCCACATCCAGCAGGTGGCAGGAGCGCCACTTACATGGGACAACCAGGCATAACAGGTACCTACTCTCCTCCAGCCCACCCTGCTGCGCCACCACTGCTATTGCAAATTATCCTATATACATAATGTCTTCCGCAGGCCCACCAAGGAGGTGACAGCCTCTCTTTGGGTTGATTACCCCTCACTCGGAATCTATATGTCCCCATCTCACTCCTTGTCAAGGTAACAGGATCACCATATAGTGCTAACCCTCCAGCTGTACCGTTATTATAACATCAGTGGTGATCAGTAACCATATAGTGCTGTAAGATAACCATGTAGTACTTACCATCTAATTATACAACCACCATAACACCAGGGGGGATCAGTAGTGCTGTAAGACACAGCACCCCACCCTACATTCCATGCCTCTCCCACTATACCCCCCCTCCAATATTACCATTTACATTCTGGATACCTAGGGGACCCTATTTACCCACTGCATATAGATGCCTTACATATTCTGTTTGCATTTATCCCTATGTAACTTTACTATTCAATCATCCATCACAGTGACAATTTATACACCAAGGGATCTTTGCTCCTACGCTACGTCTGCCACTCTTATATGTGTCTAATAGTAAAACAAGGTAACCAGCTTATATGACACCTGTTATCTCTAACACCCCCTATTCAGGTTAATGTCTGTCACGATATGGTATGAAATATCATATAAGTAGTTTCTCTTGCTAGCAGGCTGTGGGCTAAAAAGCCCCCCTTCCCTTTCACTCAGCCAAGAGCTTTCCTTTCTAAGGTATGGGGGAAGAGGAGTTTATTGCTTCTAGCTCTGAGAGCAAAGGTATTTACAACCGGCATCCCTGCAGTGGAAAGTGACCAGCTAGAACTGGAAAAATGGCTCCAAAATTCATGGAAGTCCTTTGTTCCATTATTGTAAGATATTAGGCAAACCATTTAAGTTAAGAACACAAAAATATATATTCTTAATCTCCCTCAGTGGATCTACCCATCACTCTAAACACGGGCTTCTAACTCCATCTGGTAAAGAAGTAGGGATTTCTCTGTAAATATGTATCACAGATAGGACATATTTGATCTCATTAGAATGCCCATGTTAATCCGAGATGAATGCTGGGTTTGTTATGACTATGACATGTTTTGTAGCAGAGCTATAGAAATTAGATAAAAGTTAAGGTAAAATTAGTTAACTGAAGAGGTAGGAGGGACGAGGTGATCCAACCCCTTTCTGGGATGTCACAGGCTGGAGCTATAACTGTCTGCCCAGATCCCAGCAGTTACTTCTTGTCTTTTTCCTGGAGAGCCATGAGCATGTCCAATGAGCTGGGACGTATGGAAGCTCCACTAGCCTGGTTGCCTGCAATGCTTTGAACACATGTAAGTGTTATTCTCATGTAATCCTTGTTTTTTTTTATAATTACCTTGTACATATTTGCAATTGTCTCATTTGTAACATCTTTGTAAAATATTTTGATAAAGCACCGCCTAAATTTTGTGGGGTATATTATTTGATACTAGTTCTCTCCATGCTCTAAACGTACCCTAAGTCTCCTGAAGGGAATTACGCTACTGTTTTTGGGTTAGCTTCGGACCCGTTTAATCGAAGCTGGTGGCAGCATACGTTTTGTACTGGGTAGTTGGGTGTTGTTGTAGCGACTGCGGCATTGATAATTATTGTTCCTGCCTGAGCGGGAGTAGTTTATCGCATCGCTGCAGCGTGCCCATTAGCCAGTACATAGCAGGCAGCCTTTCTGGTGACTAATTACCCAGGGTGCAGTACCTAATCTGACCTGAGAGTAAGGGGGGCGCCAGAGAGCTGCAAGTGTTAAGTGGAACTGTAAGTGGGATATACATAAATCCCTGCAGTTCGTGGTATATTGAAGAGCAGTGGGATACCTAGAATAAGCCCCTGCTGTAAACTAAGAGGTCAATAGCCTTGTGTGTGTTTTTCCATCACATTGTGGAGTGGAGGGATAACTAAGATAAGCCCCCCTGCACATGTGATAGCCGTCTGTTGGCCTAAAGTCACCCCGATCCATGACGTAGGGGTGACGGTCACGGTGTGAATCGTGACAAATTGGTGGCAGCGGTCAGGGATTCCTGACAATGTCACATGCAATTTTGAATCGGATATTGTTGCTCTACAATGGTAGTCTCTTACTGTACCATCTCTGGCTCCTCTCCCTTTGTATATATATATATATATATATATATATATATATATATATATCTGTATAAAATTGTAGATATAATTTATGCTTTTCTGTTTATTTTTTCTATTGGTGTGTGTATATATTGTAATTTAGCTTATTCTTTCGTTACATTTTCTTTGCCTCTGTCGATGTTACCAAATTTAAATCTGATATTATCTCTTTTTTTTCAGTAGTAACCCCATGAATAAGACCCGGAAGGGTCGAAACGTTGGGTTTCTATCAGCACGTTTTCTTTTGTGGCAACATTGACTGTGAACACAATAAACTTGTGAAATATTTTTGCATCATACCGATTCTGAGTGTGCGGTAATTTCCAATACATGTCTATTAGGACTTCATGGTCTGTTTTACCAGCACCTCCCTGTTCTTGACCTGAGTGCACACCATTACTTCCCTCACGTAGTATATGACACTGCCCAAGTAGTAAATAGCACAGCCGCATAGTATATAACACAGCTCACGTAATATATAGCCCAGCCCACGTAATATATAACACAGCCCACGCAGTATATAACACTGCCCACGTAGTATATAACACTGCCCACGTAGCATATAACACTGCCAACGTAGTATATAACACAGCCCACGCAGTATATAACATTGCCCACGCAGAATATAACACAGCCCATGTAGTATATAACACTGTGAAAAAAAAACTAAACAAACAAGTGCTCAAAAAACTACCCACAAACCTAATGGGGAATACTAGACGACCCTAGCTCAAATGCCTATAATACTCCTTCCTAGCTGCGGAGGTTGGCACCCTAGGGGGGAACGTTGTGGCGCCCCCGCTCCACGATGGCTGACCCTAGAGGCCCTGATACACCCTACTGCCGCTATTGAGAACCACTACCCACAAACTAAAGGGTCCTCTACCACTAGACAAGGAGCCAACTATGCTAGGGAAAGCCTAGATCCCCACTAAATATAAAAGAAATGTATGAACACATGGCAAAAAAATGGTGACACAGATAAAGTGTTACCGCTCTGTATGTGGTTGTCACGGTTACTCCAGCATATAAATAGGTATAAGATTGTCACAAGGCAGCCATACCCAGACCACCTACACAAACCGCAAATATATATATAGAACACTATAGGGGATTACTATATCCTCCAACCTGGTATAAACCACGGGCATGGGCACAGGGACACGCGGATGCTGGCCGTAATTAAGGAGAAAAGGAGTCTGACCAGTGGAATCGGCTACGGCGTTGTTCAAGGCAAATTCCGCCCAAGGTAGCAAAGATGCCCAGTCGTCCTGCATAGCAGAGACGAAATGACGCAAATATGTCACCAGAGTCTGGTTGGTTCTCTCCACCAACCCATTCGTCTCGGGATGGTATGCAGAGGAGAGGTTTAACTCTATGCTGAGTAAACGGCAGAACTCTCTCCAAAACCGAGACGCGAACTGGGGACCCCGATCGCTGACAATCTTATCAGGCATACCATGCAATCGGAAAACGTGCTTAATGAACAACACCGCCAAGGCCCGTGCTGAAGGTAACCGAGGAAGCGGCACCAAATTCACCATCTTAGAGAAACGGTCGGTGACAACCCAAATAATGGAGCAGCCACGCGACTTGGGTAAGCCCACCACAAAGTCCATCCCGATCATCTCCCAGGGCCTGTCTGCCACCGGTAGAGGGTAAAGCAACCCAGCAGGCCGTTGCCGAGGAGACCGATTCTGGGCGCAAGAAACACACGCCTGAATATAGTCCCTGACATCTCGGGCCATATGCGGCCACCAGTATGTTCTCGCCAAAAGCTCAGATGTCCTCTTGGTCCCAAAATGCCCACCCACTCTGGAGGAGTGAGCCCAAGAGAGAACCTCCTGTCGCAAGTTAGCTGGCACGAAAGTCTTGCCCGGGGGCACAGACTCTAGCGAAACCGGAGCTACAGTTCTCAGGCTCTCAGAAGGGACAATAAGCCGAGGCTCCTCCTCCTCCTCCTCGGATGACACTACGGAGCGGGAGAGAGTGTCGGCACGAACGTTCATTTTCCCGGAGAGAAAATGGAGAGTAAAATGGAACCGGGAGAAGAACAGGGACCATCTAGCCTGGCGAGAATTCAGCCGCTGGGCCGTTTGTAGATATACCAAGTTCTTGTGGTCAGTGAAGACTTGGAAGGGAAAGCGAGCTCCCTCCAAGAGATGTCTCCACTCTGAAAAAGCCAACTTCATGGCTAGCAACTCCCTGTCCCCGATGGAATAATTCCTCTCCGCTGGTGTGAAGGTCTTGGAGAAGAAGAAGCAAGGATGCTTCCGACCTTGAGCATCCTTTTGGAAAAGGACTGCTCCAGCACCAACAGATGAGGCATCCACCTCCAAGATAAATGGTTTATCAACATCGGGGCGATGTAGGATGGGAGCGCTAGTGAAATGAGACTTGATCGAGAGAAAGGCTTTGGAGACCTCCTCTGACCACAACTTGGGATTTGCTCCCTTTTTGGTGAGGGCAACCAAGGGAGCTACCAAAGTTGAGAAGTGTGGAATGAACTGGCGATAGTAATTAATGAACCCCATAAAGCGCTGCACCACTTTAAGAGAATGGGGTTCCTGCCAGTCCATTAAAGCCTGTAGCTTGGCAGGATCTATAGCCAATCCCTGGGCAGAGATGATATAACCAAGGAAGGGCAAGGACTCCTGCTCAAACACACACTTCTTCAACTTGGCGTAGAGGGAGTTTGCCCGTTAGAGGTCGAAGACTTTGCGAACATCTCTCCGATGGGAGTCAATATCTGGAGAAAAGATGAGAATATCATCCAGATATACTACGACCGAGGTGGTGAGCATATCCCGGAAGAAGTCGTTCACAAAGTCTTGGAAAATGGCTGGGGCATTACAGAGCCCGCAGGGCATCACCAGATATTCATAGTGCCCATCCCTGGTGTTAAAAGCCGTCTTCCATTCATCCCCCTCACGGATGCGAATCAGGTTGTAAGCACCCCGCAGATCTAACTTTGTAAATACCCTCGCTCCCCGTAGCCTATCAAACAGCTCAGATATCAGGGGTAAAGGTTACTTGTTCTTAATGGTGATGGCGTTAAGACCCCTGTAGTCTATGCATGGACGTAAGTCTCCAGTCTTCTTCTGTACAAAGAAGAAACCAGCCCCTGCCGGTGACACTGACTTCCTAATGAATCCTCTTGCCAGATTTTCTTGGATGTACTGAGACATTGCCTCCGTCTCCGGGAGAGATAACGGATAGACTCAACCCCGGGGAGGCTCAGCACCAGGCAAGAGGTCAATAGGACAGTCATAGGGGCGGTGAGGCGGAAGGGTCTCCGCAGCTCTTTTAGAGAACACGTCAGCATAGGGCCAATAGTGCTTGGGGAGAGAGGAAAGATCTGCGGGTACCTGTGTAGTAGCAACCTGAACGCACTCCCTCTGACATCTACCCTCGCAGGATTTACTCCATCCCAAAATTCTCCCTGAGGACCACTCAATATGAGGAGAATGGTCGCGAAGCCATGGTATCCCCAACAGGACCTCATCAATTCCCTCAGGAATGACTAATAGGGAGATTATCTCCTGATGTGATGGAGACACAGAAAGTGTGAAAGGAATGGTTTGGTGGGTAATCTGTGAGGGTAGTGTTGACCCATTTACCACTCGAACGGTTACTGGCTTGGCGAGCATCACCAAGGGTATTGCGTGACGCTGGGCAAAAGCGGAAGACATAAAGTTACCCTCTGCCCTAGAATCCATGCATAGCTCGACCATAAGAGTGGATGGGCCTATGGTAATTGTCCCCTTGAAGGACAACTTTGAGGCAAACGTCGCCGTGTCTAGTGTACCTCCTCCAACTGCCACTAGACGCTGACGTTTCCCCGACCGCTGAGGACCCTTGGAGGCAAGATGTCCTGACTGCTGGCAAACATGACGGACCTTATGTGCACAGGCGGACTGAGATTTGGATCCCGCTCGTGTCACCTCTAAGGCCTCATGTGACTCGGATGCCTGGACTGGAGAATCCAAAGGATTGGCGAAGGTGGGAGCCAGCCGAAACCTCTGCCTACACTGGGCTCGCTCTAACCTCCGCTCGTTAAAACGGAGATCAATACGAGTAGAGACAGTTATTAATTCCTCCAGTGTGGCAGGTATCTCCCTAGTGGCCAGAGCGTCCTTAACGTGATCAACCAGGCCCCTCCAAAATATGGGGATAAGGGCTTTATCCGACCACTCCAGCTCGGAAGCTAATGTACGGAAGCGGACGGAAAAATGGCTGACCAAGGACTCACCCTGAGTTAATGCCAGTAGTTGGAGCGCTGTGTCATGGGTGACTTGAGGTCCTAAAAAGACCTTTTTCAGAGTGCTCAGGAACAACGAAGCACTCTGCACCACATGATCACCTCGCTCCCACAGCGGCGTAGCCCACTCCAACGCCCTGTCCGACAAGAGAGACACAATAAATCCCACCTTAGCCCGCTCTGTAGGAAAACGTGCAGCCAAGAGCTCGAGATGGATAGAGCACTGACTCACGAATCCCCTACAAGTTTTGCAATCTCCAGAAAATTTTTCTGGCAACGGGAGGCGACATAATGTCGGAACAGGGGTGGCAGTGGACAAGGTTGCTGCAGCCACTCTAGCAGCCTGTACAGCAACTGCGGTAGCATCCACAGCTGAAGTTGAGCTCTCGAGAGCCGCCAACCTACCCTCCAGCTGCTGGATACACCGCAAAGATTGCTGAATGTCCGCCATTTACTAGCCAGACCTTGGCGCTAGTATTATGTTAAGGACTGGCGGAATGCACGAAGTACAAGATGAAATGGAACTAGGTGCGTTCGCAGTCCGAGGTCCACCGTGCAGGTAAAAACCCTGCTGCTAGTAAAGACGGACTATTTGGTGGTACTGTAAGAATACACACATGGGTTAACTTCACCCTGTGTGAAGGAAGCGACCCTGTTGCGTCACAGGACCGAGGTACCGCACATAGAGCGCAAGCAAGGAGTCACTAATCTCAAACCCGAGACTGAGGATTTGAGTTCAGAAGACCCCATGCGCTCGACACTGCAACTGGGGTGTCAGAGGAACATAAATAATAATATAAAGGCACAAGAGTGCGTGCGGTGCCGCACTGACGGATGCCACTAACCACCCAGGCTTGGGTCAGGAAAGCGCAGAGCAAGCGCACGGCGCCGTACTGGCGGACACAGCAACTGGTAGCTGTAATGTGTGTTATGTGCTGTTGGATAAGTCGGGCGCTAGATAGCAAACATACACCTTCCGCGAACAGTCATCCAATAGGGAGGGTTATTTAAAGAGCGACTTTCACTCACAACACACACACATATTTACAAGACAATACTAGCGCATGACCGCACGGCCATATATAGTTGCAGCACAGGAAGCTGCTACCGAAGTTTTGCCCTTTCAGGACCTTCCTGGAGGACCAATGGAATGTGCTGCAGTACCTGAGCATGTGACCCTCGATCTCCAACGGGAGATCTTGCCCTGGGCATGCTCAGTGTGTGAAAATAAAGATTTAGTCCCAGAGAAGCCTGCTCATCGCAGATCAGTGCAGGGTACAACAGGAGAGCCAGAAAAGGCAGTAGTAACCCTCTGCACAGAATCAGTCCCAGCAAGACGCTGGGAGCGACGCCTCCGCTGAGCAGACCCCACTGCGGCCAATGCAGAATGGGAGACCGCAGCAGACACGGATCGAGATTCCTCCTGTGCAGCAGAGGAAACTCGACTCCTAACAGTGGGTAGTGGTTCTCAATAGCGGCAGTAGGGTGTATCAGGGCCTCTATGGTCAGCCATCGTGGAGCGGGGGCGCCACAATGTTCCCCCCTAGGGTGCCAACCTCCGCAGCTAGGAAGGAGTATTATAGGCATTTGAGCTAGGGTCGTCTAGTATTCCCCATTAGGTTTGTGGGTAGTTTTTTGAGCACTTGTTTGTTTAGTTTTTTTGTCACTTTAGTTTGCCTTGGTTTTAATAATAAAAAGTGTTTTTATAGTTAGGGCATTTTCTTATGATTTTGGTTATAGTTCCCCTACTTTAATATTGATCTTGAAAATAGTATATAACACTGCCCACACAGTATATAACACTGCCCGCGTAGTATATAACACAGCCCACGCAGTATATAACACTGCCCACATAGTATATAACACTGCCCACGTAATATATAGCACAGCCACGTAGTAAATAGCACAGCTCAAGTGCTATATAGCAGTGTGGGCACCATATCCCCGTTAAAAAAAAAAAAAAAAATAGTTATATACTTCCCCTCTGGCGGCCCCCGGATCCAGGCGAGGCGTTTAGCGATGCTCCGATCCCAAGAATGCATTGCGGTATTGCGAGATGATGACGTAGCGGTCTCGCGAGAGCCCTATGTCATCATCTCACGAGACCGCAATGCATGGCCCGCAGTGTTGCAAGGAATGGGAAAGGCGCCGGAAGGTGAGAATAGCACCATTTTTTATTTTTTTATTATTTTTAACATTAGATCTTTTTACTATTGATGCTGGTTGGCAGCTGGCCGCGACCAATCAGCGACTTTGGATTTCCATGACAGACAGACAGACAGAAAGACAGACTGAAAGACAGACAGAAAGACGGAAGTGACCCTTGGACAATTATATAGTAGATTCAGAACCAGTACGCATGTCACTATAATTATACTGATATCTGGTACTAATTACCGTATCACCTCATCAGCTTCTACCACTGGATATTTCATCCTCTTATGGCTCTATGAATAGTTTCCAACTACCTCCACTACAAAAGTGAGCATTCATTACTTTTTCATACTTACATCAGATTGTAACATTGCTTTCCTCATTGTGTGGGTATGTTTATGAGGTCCTGGGACACTAAATTAAGAGAAACATCAATTGATCCCAGGTTACTACATGGAGGAGGCATATTTACTCTTTTGTTTCTTAAGCTGGTAAAGGGAAAATCTCAACATATTAGGTTTGTGATCGCCCATGCGATATAGGAGTCTGCTTCTTTTTCCCATCTGACTAAGAGACAAGGGTTTCTGTATCTATATCCTGGTGAGAGGGATATTCTGAGATGCAATAGAACAATCCCGGCTTTGCAGGAATTTATCCTTGTATATTTATCCACTTACGGAACAAATCACAATAACCAAAAAATTTTCAACAGAACCATAGTTTTCCCTGAAAGAGACAAGTCTACAGAATAAATAGAGAGGTACCAGTTTCACTTGAAGGAGCAGAAACAAAAGTTTTTCTACTGAGATTTACAAGAATTTTCGGATAATAAAGCTTACTCCGTCTCAATTGATGGAAATTCATAGTCCCTGAAATGGACATCTTCTCATCCGAAATCGAAGTGTCAGACTCCAACACCAGACTAAGAAACCACAGAGGTAGAAATAGGGGCTGGAGAGGCAGCAAAGGAAAGTGGGGTAATAGGGGTAATAAAAAAAAGGTCACCCCAGAAGGATTATTTTTAAGAACTTAACTATCCACTCAGAAATCGCCCGAATGCCCACAGCAACTCCTAAAAACCCAGGTTATCAACCTCTCTTCAAGGCCACTTTTAGACAAGGAGATGTGCATCTTAAGACACCTTTGAGGCCGTAAAGAACATTCATCTGTTCATCCAAAAATGGTATAAACACTTTATCAGGGTGAAAAACCACAAAAAGAGGGCTAAAAATCCTCCAAAAATTCAAGAAATAATACAGCAAAAAATGGACAGCAGTGCTAATCTGCTCAGATCTCGTAACTAGTGCACTCTCATTATGCAGCAAACCAATGTAATAAAGATGACGGCAATACAGGTGCAAAATACTGATGAGGCAACCACTCACAACCTACCAACTCATGGAGGAGGTGATTGCTTAATATTAGATTGCACAAAAGAGGCTTGTATAGGGTGCTGTTCACACACAGGTAATGCAAAATATCTGGCATACAGTCTATTAGTGACGCCCATACTACCAGATCAGGTGGGCTGCCTGTATTTTGCACCTGTATTGCCACCATCTTGGTGGTTTTGCTGCATCCCGAGAGAGCCCTAGTTCTGAGACCTGGGCAGGTAAGCACTGCTGCCCCTTTTTGCTGTATTAACTTTATCTGATTGATGTTTTTCGTACTTTAGTGTCCCGGGACCTCATGAACATACCCACGCAAAGAGGGAAACAATGTTACAATCTATCCAAAAAAGAAATGTCATTGTTATGAAATCTGGAGAAAGATCATGACATTACAGTAAAGCCATCAGACAAAGGTGGCAATATTGTGATCACCAACACTACAGATTACAAATAATTATGTCTGTCCTTGCTAGAGAAAGATATGGGTTATGAAATTCTACCCAAAAATTTCATGAAAGAAATACTTCAAGACCTTAAAAAATTGGTAAATGAGGGCCATGAAACCAGTGTCATTGTGGCGCCCCCACTCAATGATTAGATTCTTTCTGTATTAGGAGCTGGTCAAAATTTCTCCCTTTTAGGGGAGGGTTGAGTTTGTCAATGCCCATAAATTTGATTTTAGTGCTGTCTCCCTGATTAAATGAATTAAGGTGGTTATCCAGTGGTGTATCCTTTTTATTTAAGGTGTCTCTAATATTTTTTCTTATCTTCTTATGGAATTCCCTCCTCATTTTCCCTACATACTCCAATCCACATTTACATGTGGCTCTGTATATAATTTCTGAGGTACAGCAATTGATAAAATGCCTGATGGTGTACTCCTTGCCAGTATTTTTACTCCTGATGTGACGCCCTGGTACAATGGACTGACAAGCCAAGCATTTCCCACATTTGTTAATTATTTATCTATTTAATTATGTTAATTATTAACACCGCATGTTATACAGTGACCTTGGGGAGAAAAAAGCATATACCCCATCCAGCCTTGATGTTAGTATATTGCGGTTATGATTAATTAGGGCAGCATTCACCACTGACACTTAGTGGGACACAAATACTTTTAATATGCTGAGAAACTAGCAGATTTTCTCTCTGAGTTTAAGGTATAGTACGCTCGCTAGGTGAGGGGAAAGAAAAGCCCCATTTCTTATTATGTCTCGTTATCTGTCAGGCTGTAAATGACAATATAAGGATATCAGAGTCATCTGAAACTGATTATCCTTAATAAACATAAAGGTAATAGATAGTGATTTGCTAACTTTTTAAGTACAATAAAGGTACTGTATGATACAAGATTGGTATCTTATGCCACATGATCTGTGTTAAAACAGCAAATAGATATTGATTCATAATATGCTCTGCATATATTAAAGGGAACCTGTCACCCCGAAAATCGCGGGTGAGGTAAGCCCACCGGCATCATTGGCTTATCTGCAGCATTCTAAAATGCTGTAGATAAGCCCCCGATGTTACCTGAAAGAGGAGAAAAAGACATTAGATTATACTCACCCAGGGGCGGTCCCGCTGCTGGTCCGGTCGGATGGGCGTCTCTGGTCCGCTGCGGCGCCTCCCATCTTCATTCCAAGACGTCCTCTTCTGATCTTCAGCCATGGCTCCGGCGCAGGCGTACTTTGTCTGCCCTGTTGAGGGCAGAACAAAGTAGTGCAGTGCGCAGGCGCCGGAAAGGTCAGAGAGGCCCGGCGCCTGCACACTGCAGTACTTTGCTCTGCCCTCAACAGGGCAGACAAAGTATGCCTGCGCCGGAGTCGTGGCTGAAGATCAGAAGAAGACGTCTTGGAATGAAGATGGGAGGCGCCGCAGCGGACCAGAGACGCCCATCCGACCGGACCAGCAGCGGGACCGCCCCTGGGTGAGTATAATCTAACGTCTTTTTCTCCTCTTTGAGGTAACATCGGGGGCTTATCTACAGCATTACAGAATGCTGTAGATAAGCCCCTGATGCCAGTAGGCTTACTTTACCCGCGATTTTTGGGGTGACAGGTTCCCTTTAACCTACTAGATGGTGGCCCGATTCTAACGCATCGGGTATTCTAGAATATGTATGTCCATTTAGTATTTTGCCAAACCACGTAGTATATTGCCCAGCCACGTAGTATATTGCCCAGCCACGTAGTATATAGGCCAGCCACGTAGTATATTGCCCAGCCACGTAGTTCACGTAGTATATTGCCCAGTCACATAGTATATTGCCCAGCCACGTAGTATATTGCCCAGTCACATAGTATATTGCCCAGCCACGTAGTATATTGCCCAGTCACGTAGTATATTGCCCAGTCACGTAGTATATTGCCCAGTCACATAGTATATTTCCCAGCCACGTAGTATATTGCCCAGCCACATAGTATATTGTCCAGCCACGTAGTATATTGCCCAGCCACGTAGTTCACGTAGTATATTGCCCAGTCACATAGTATATTGCCCAGTCACGTAGTATATTGGCCAGTCACGTAGTATATTGTCCAGCCACGTAGTATATTGCCCAGCCACGTAGTTCACATAGTATATTGCCCAGTCACGTAGTATATTGCCCAGTCACGTAGTATATTGGCCAGTCACGTAGTATGCATCAGATTCCTGTTAAAAAAAAATTAAAATAAAAAATAGTTACATACTCATCTCCTGGAGGCTCCGGATCGAAGCGGCCGGTTCCCGATGCTTGTCGCACGCTCCGGTCTGAAGATTGCATTGCGGTCTCGTGAGATGATGACGTAGCGGTCTCGCGAGACCGTACATCATCATCTCGCGAGACCGCAATGCATGCAGCAGTCACCAGGGTGTCGCACGGAGCTGAAAAGGCCTGTTCCTGATCTGGTTGGGCCACCGGAGGGTGAGTATGTAACTTTTTTTTTTTTTTTTTATTATTTTTAACATTAGATATTTTTACTATTCATGCTGCATAGGCAGCATGAATAGTAAAAAAGTGGTCACACAGGGTTAATAGCAGGGTTAACCGAGTGCGTTACACCGCGGTCAACGCTGCCATTAATCCTGTGTGAGTGCTGACTGGAGGGGAGTATGCGGACTCTGGGCATTGACTGCAGGGAGGAAGTAGCGGCCATTTTCTTCCGGACTGTGGCCGTCACTGATTTGTCGCGGCAGCTATGACAGGCAGCTGCTGAGACCAATCAGCGAATGAATAACTGTGACAGAAAGAAGGACAGACAGACAGACAGAAAGACGGAAGTGACCCTTAGACAATTATATAGTAGATAGAAACATTTTCTGCACGTGATCTGGTTTGTTCAGGATTAGTGATGAGTAGTGTTGAGCGATACCTTCCGATATTTGAAAGTATCGGTATCGGATGGTATCGGCCGATACCGGCAAAATATCGGATCTCGCCGATACCGATACCCGATACCAATGCAAGTCAATGGGACACAAATATCAGAATGTATCCTGGATGGTTCCCAGGGTCTGAAGGAGAGGATACTCTCCTTCAGGCCCTGGGATCCATATTCATGTAAAAAATAAAGAATAAAAATAAAAAATATGGATATACTCAACCCTCCGAAGAACTCTGGCTGTCACCGCTGCGAGCGTCTGCCTCTGTCCTTAAGAATGCTGTGAGTGAAGGACCTTCGATGACATCGCAATCAGGTGACCGGTCACCTGACCGCTCACGTGACCGCGACATCATCGAAGGTCCTTCACTCTCTGCTATCTCAGGAACAGAGGCAGACGCTTGCAGCGGTGACAGCCAGGGTTCGCCGGAGGGGTGAGTATATCCATGTTTTTTATTTTTATTCTTTATTTTTTACATGAATATGGATCCCAGGGCCTGAAGGAGAGTTTCCTCTCCTCCAGACCCTGGGAACCATAAGCACCGCACACGCCGAAAATGACTGGGAACTTCCGATTCCGATATCACAAAAATATCGGAACTCGGTATCGGAATTCCGATACAGCAAATATCGGCCAATACCCGATACTTGCAGTATCAGAATGCTCAAGAATAGTGATGAGCGAATATGCTCGTTACTTGAGATTTCTCGAGCATGCTCGGGGGTCCTCCGAGTATTTTTTAGTGCTCGGAGATTTCGTTTTTCTTGCCGCAGCTGAATGATTTACATCTGTTAGCCAGCATAAGTACATGTTGGGATTCCCTAGCAACCAGGCAACCCCCCACATGTACTTATGCTGGCTAACAGATGTAAATCATTAAGCTGTGGCAAGAAAAACTAAACCACCAAGCACTAAAAAATATTCGGAGGACCCCCGAGCATGCTCGAGAAATCTCGAGTAACGAGTATATTTGCTCATCACTATTCAGGATATAACATATATTATGGCTCACTGCAGTTGGCTTTATGGGCCTTCTCACTACGAGTTGCAAACCTTAGGTTAGATCGTGAATTATAGTGGCATATCATAGTATACACCAACTATCAAGAAGGTCACTTGGTGTAACTGAGTACCAATTTCTGAAAATATGTCTGTTTGTTCTGCACTTTACACTTTTTGATGTTTTTTTTGTATAAGTTAAAATAAAAGTTACATTTTAACTTCACAGAAAAGACTGCACGGTATATCCTATAACTTTCAGGTAATACTATATCCCCTGCTGAATTTATATACCGTGCTACCGTTTTGTCCCTTGTGGTCACATACAGCCCACACATGAGCATCCTAAGGAAAATTAGTGCTGATCACCAACCCATATTCCACAGAGACCACAGACTGAAAGAAATATTCCCAGAACTACCACTTCTCTCTTACACACAGCCCCCTAACTAAAGGAATTTCCTTGTCAGAAGTATCCTTTCATCATCAGTGATGGGCACATTCCCATGTAATAATGAAAAATGCAAAACTTGTACCCACATCAACAAATACAGTCCGCATACCAAACACATATCAGAATTATAAGATCATGGATTTCTTTTCATGTACATTTTCCAATGTGGTGTATATGATACAATGTACAAGGTGCCCTAGAGGTGCCTAGGTTGGGGAAACCAGGCAAAAACTACAAATAAGGATGACACTACACAGGCACATAATTAAGAATGAGCTGGACACGCTTGTGGTAAAACATTTCTCTGGACCTGGACACCGTATGACGGATTTAAAAGTCTTAATCTGAAAAGGTAATTTTAAGGATGACGGATATAGAATAATTTTCGAATTCAAACTAATTAGAATGCTCAGTTCTTCAACATTAGGACTCCATTTAACACCTGGATTTATGACTTACTACATGGACACAACTAACACCACCACAGGGTCTCCAGATAATTAAGGGAACATTTCCACCACCTCTCCATTTTTGCAACAAAAACGCTTATAGGATTTCCGTGGCTTTTCTTTAGGAGGCATCACCCATTCCACTTCATGAACATATGTCCTTTTGTAATATCTTTTAAATGTTGTGCTCTTATCTTTTTAAATACTTTGTAAACCCGACTGAAGAAGGAGCTCCTGTGCACTGAAAGCTTGAAAATACTTTTTTACCGTTTAGTTAATAAAGGTATCACTTTGAGAAAAATTTTGTCATTTTTGGGCATAAAAGTATTTACATTCACAAATTAGCAAAAATAGTAAAGAATGTCTAAACGGAAAAAAATATTTTTCAACCCAATCATACACTTTTATTTGTGATAATATTAAAACAATAATCTTAATAATGGACAATATCTTTTTAAGATAAGACTAAGAGTAATTGCTCTAAATTGAGTTGTCAACTGTTTGGAATAACGATATGGCTCCAGTAGAAAGCTGCTAATGCTCTCTGTGGTACCACTAGTGCACACTGTTATCCGGAGCTGCAAACATCTGAATGCCCTCATTCTGGGATTCCATGTGCCACAAGAGCCACAACTTTCCTCTAGTTTGTTCTGCATTGTTCTATATTCTAGCTTTGTAGGTAGCAACTATGAAACCTTTGAAGGGAGCCTGTCAGCACAAAATGACTGTTCAAACTTATCATGGACACCCGACACACTCTGGTCAGTCCAAACAGTTTATTGCAACTTCTTACCTAGCATTGCCCTATCTTTCTTGTTTGAAAGTATTGGTTTCACAAGGGCCAGAGCATGGAGATACATGAAAAACAAGTACGTAAAAGGTGCACTTCTTGGCCAAGGATACACCAAACACTAGAGATGGGCTAATTTTGAGGAGTTGAATTCTACCGAATTTTACAAAAATCTGTCTTCTGCAGAATACAGATAGATTTTTTTGCAGTTAGCTCCAGGCAAGTTCAGCAAAATGTCAGCCATCCAGCCATCATTTTATAGAGGACTGGCAAAAGGTAAACAAAATAATACTCACCTTGCTGCTCATCTCTCCGGACACCTTTGCTGCTAACACAATTCTCAACGCCTCTTCTTACTACCACCACGGTGGGAAAAATATGCTTTGTCTAATCATGCAAGGCCAGGACTTCCATCCATAACTAGATCAACATTTTTATGGAAGTTCATGCCTACGGTGAAGAGGCCAGGAGTTTCAGCACATGGCAATGGCAAGAGTAGAGTCTATAGTGCGCATGGGGACAGTAGTGAGCAGAAGGGGTGACTGGAGAAGTGAGCTGTGAGATAATTGTTAGTTATTTTTTTCCTTTTGTCTACATCTTACGTTTATTATGTTCCACGATCTCTTCAGACCTCTGAGCATAATAAGGGACATTCAAGTTATGGTGAATAAATTTGCTGCAAATCAAATTTCCTGGTAAAATCCGCATGTTTTGGCGAATCCCCATCTCGTCTGATCCACTCACCTTTATTGAGCACTTGCACTTGGTTTGAAAATTTGTGTTGACAGATTCCCTTTACCTTCATTGGCCCACGTCATATAGTATTCCCATTCATCCTGATCAATGTGACAAGCTTTTCTGAGCTGTTCTTAAAGGGGTTTTCAAATTAACAAAAGTTCATTTTAATCAATAGATTTTGGAATAATAATACTTTTCAAAATTGGATTTGTTTGAAAAAACCATGTTCCTGTGCTAGGATAATCTTATAAATATGCCCCCTACTGTGTACCATATAATGTCTGTGTTTGACTGTACAGGAACATGGTCTGATCATACCACAGCTCTTGGGCATGTGGGGAAGCAACAGAGAGAATACAGACATTATAGCATTTCCCTGCCTGTTTGTAAACAATGTTTTACTTCAAAGAAAAAATTATTTGCGATCCCGAGCTGTAAAGTCTGTATACTCTTTTGCTACCCCAGCCCAAGGGATGTGGTATGATCAGATCATGTTCCTGCACAGTCAGACATCGCCATTACACATTACACAGCAAGAGCACATCTATAAGATTATCTCAGCACAGGAAAAAAAGCTAAACACATTCAATAGTGGAAATTATTATTGTTTGAGGAACTATTGATTAAAATGAATTTGTGTTCATGGGAAAACCACTGCCAAAACAGTAAACATTTGAGACATATTTGATAAAATATTTTTATAGCATGGGGAAACAAATGGGCATTGTTCACATTTTGGAAAAAAAGTCTATATTAATTTTAATATGAAACTTATAAGAGTTAATTAGCACAGTTTTTTGAGGTTATCGTAAGCAACAAATATAAAACAATTCACCATAGTACTGTATTAGTGACACAGTTCTCTAAGGTCACTTATCTTTATAGATCATTTCTGCATGAAACAAATGTTCTGTTGGTTATCTGAGGTTTAATATAATGAAGTTGGCTGCAGATGAATAAAATTGCTTGAGTGGTCAGCACACCAGTATATCAAGAAGAATTATTTGTCCATATTCAGATCTAGACATCATGACTAGAAAGTAATTATTCACTATTTAAAGAATTCTACATGTACTCTCTAAAGATGGATTCAGCAGCCGTAATTCTTTGCAATAACTAAGCAGTCAACATGAAAAACAATAATATTAAAAACTTTAAACTTTATTTGTATTAAAAGTATTGCCATCCAAATGAATTCAGCTTTAGTATATCATACATGTGTAAATGCAATATTAAATGCTATCAAGGGTAGAGATGAGCCAGCTAGTTCAGAAAACGTTCACCAATCTCAAATTCGGCATGAATGTAGCACATTCGGATTTGTGTTTGGATTCCTGGGCATTTTTCTTCAAAATCGGCAAAATTTGACAACAGTTCGAATCGTAAATGATCGCATATCCACTAATGCTTTTGTTAGGACTTTGGCTAGGATAGTGGTGCAGTATAATGAGAGGAGGGGGTCATGTTTTATGAAGGCAGAGGGTGAGTAGATGTCAAGAGAATGGCGGAGTGTAATTTATTTTTAAATTAACATAATGTTTGTCGATTCCATCAAACAATCAGAGCTCAGAAACCATCCACAACGTCCAGACACAAGGGCTCCTGCCATTGGCTGCCAAAGTCACCTGTCCTCTTCATATAAAAAACGGACATGTTGTTTTGCTGGCACCATTTTGTCAATGTAAGAGCACAGAGAGGCTGCTCCTGCTGCTGATGTATGGCATCATATAGTTAGATCAGATACTGTCCTGTGTGAAATCGACCTTCCAGCATCAAACTAGTTTGTGCTAATAGTGTTATGCAGGTAGGAGTCCACATTTCCTAATCAAAATTGTTTCGTCTAATAGTGTGTTGCAGTTAGTACTCAGGAGGTCACATTTCCTAATCAAAATCAGTTGGGCTAATATTGGGTGCAGGCAATAGACCCCAGTTCCTAATCCAAATTGTTTGGGCTAATACTTTGTTGTTGTGAGGACTCAGGATGTCACATTTCCTAATCCAAATCATATGGGCTAATATTGGGGTGCAGGTCCTAGGCCCCATTTCCTAATCCAAACTGTTTGAGCTAATAATGGGGTGCAGGCAGGAGGTTCCATTTCCTAATCCAAATAGTTTGGGCTAATACTGTGTTGCAGTTAGAAATCGGGAGGTCACATTTCCTAATCCAACCATTTTGGGCTAATATTGGAGAGCAGGCAGGAGTACCCATTTCCTAATCAAAATTGTTTGGGCTAATATTGGGGTGCAGGTATGAGTCCACATTTCCTAATCAAAATCATTTGAACTGCTATTGGGATGCAGACACCAGGCCCCATTTCCTAATCAAAATCGTTTGGGTTAATTTTGATGTGCAGGCAGGAGGCCCCATTTATTATTCAAAATTGTTTGGAGCTAATATTGGGATGCAGGCATGGGGCCCCATTTCCTAATCAAACTAGTTTGGGCTAATAACAGGTTGCAGGCAGGAGGCTGCATTTCCTAATCAAAATTGTTTGGGTTAATATTGGGGTGCAGACAGGATGTTCCATTCCCTAATCAAAATAATTTGGGCTAATATTGTTGTTCAGGTACCAGGCTCCATTTCCTAATCAAAATTGTTTGGGTTAATATTGGGATGCAGGCAGGAGGCCCCATTCCCTAATCAAAATAATTTGGGCTAATATTGTTGTGCAGGCACCAGGCCCTATTTCCTAATCAAAATCTTTTGGGCTAATATTGTGGTGCAAGCACACTGTCTCATAAAATAAATTCAGAGTGTTAATTTAGTGATGAGAGAGTGACAGGTCTGGACTTAGGGTTGCAAAAAAGATGGTTAAAAGAGGGCATCCAATATGAGAGGGAAAAAGTGAGGTTGTGGTGGAAGAGAGAAAAGGCTTGGTGTTCGACTTGTACATGGGTCAGGTGGTAATGTTAATAATAAATCTACTTAACAAACACCGTCTCAACCTATCCAAAGACAACTGACAATATCTGTTACTGGAGGGGCTACTTGACTCCCTTTCTTTGGCAGCCACACGGCACAACACTAGGTAGATGAGGGCCAGAAAAGCAGGTGCTCCAGTGGATGGCAAATGCTGTATCAAGTGGCCTTTAACCTGCACATTAACATCACACACAGTACAATCCTCAAAGGTGGCAGGACAATTACCCTTGATTCCCCCCAAGTCACAACTTTCCAAATGCCCAACTGACTATGGGGAACTACAGATGGGTGAGTCTGCAGAGATGTTCACACATTCTGTTCTATGGGCATCAGAGGTCTGTTCCAAAATCTCACAGAATCCAGAGGAGGAAAGCATCTTCACCACTGGCCAATTTCCTGTTAGATCCAGGGCTGGACGAAGTAGGGTCAGAGTAGAATCCAGAGCCTCACCATCAGATGTTAATTCCCTGTAGTGGAAATGATCCTGAAGAGACTCAGATACCTGAGGCGCACACAGACTGCATTGTGCTGCCAGGCAGAAAGATGAGGAAAGTGACTCTCAGGGCGAAGAGTGGGAGAACAGAGAGGATGAAAATGAGATTGTATATCCCTCTTGATGTGAACCCAGAGGCATGCAGCTGAGAAGCTCATCAGAAGAGGTGGAGGAGGTTATGTTGTGGCTTGCAACTCAGACATGGAGTGATGCAACCATGACTAGAACTGCATCCTCAGCAATAACTCTGGCTGTGGCCAGCAGTGGTCGCGAGTCTGCAGTTTGCAGGGGCAGCAAGAGTTGCCTAGCCTGGGGCCTTTTATGAGACCGCAAAGCATAACTCACGTTATCTGCCAATTTTGCAAAAAACAACTCTGTAGAAGCAAAAAAAGCTTTAATTTGACTACTACATGAACCAGCACATGCGCGATCAATATGCGTTTGTTTGAGAATCTCACTGAGGACTAGCAGGCCTTGCTAACCACCGGCCGTCTTAACATCCGCATCTGCTGCTTCTTCCTCCGTGGCAAGTGTCCCAGCACAGGTCTTAGTCTGCAGAACCTCTATTTGCCTGTCAGCTGTTATGGAAATAGAGATGCTTGCTGGTTTTTCTTCAATGAGCATACCACATCTTTCTCAATCCACCATAACATCTCCGCCTACACCTCACTCACATTCCAGCAGTTTGTCATGTTTACCATACACCACTCTCTCTCAGCACAGCAGCCTACCCTCAGTTCTGAAAAATAATATTTCCTCCTACATATGCCAAAGCTAAGAGCTTGAACTCCACCATTTCCAATCTGATGGCCAAGGAAATGCTGCCTTTCTGCCTGGTGGATACAGACAGCTTCCAAAAGCTGATTGCTGTTGCAGTCCCCCACTATCAGTTGCCCATTCGCCATTACTTCTTTATGAAAGCTGTGCCTATGCTACACCATCATATGGCAGACAACATCACCCATTCTTTAAAAAAAATGATATCGGCCAGGGTGTGTTTCACCATTGGCACCTTGATTAGAATACATGTCCAGGTGCATTACATCTCGCACTGGGTGATGACTCTTGTGGCTGTGGGGGCAGGCAGGAAAGTTGCTGCTCCAAAAGTCTTGGAATACCCAAGGCTTGTGGGCCAAACCTCTGTATCTAACACTTCCTTTGCAGCTTCTGCCTCCTCCACTCTTTTTGGGCCTCTACCTGCACCTTCAACCTCTCCCCTAATGAGACACGCATTCCAACGGTGCAGAGAGAATAGCCCCACCTCAATACTGTGGAACCAAGGTTCGTCGCAATCAGTCAGTGTTTAAATTAATATGCCTTGGAGATTGCAGTCACACAGCTCAAAAGTTTGAGCAATGGCTGTCTCCACTGAACCTGGAGCCAGGGAAGGCCATGTACCATAATGGTGCGAATCAGGTGGCAAATGAGTCAACCTCACACATTCCTTGTATGTCTCACATCCTCAACCTGTATGCGCTGCTGCTGAAAGCACAGTCACTGTGTGCTCACTTCCACCATTCGCATCTCGCAGGTCATCAATTTGCATCACTTCAGAGGATTTTCAGCCTACCGGTTAACCTTTTGATATGCGATATGTCAACATGGTGGAATTCTACTCTGCACATGTTCCAGCAACTGTGGCAGCAGTGATGAGCCCTGGGGCAATTATGTCATTTTGCGTAGCCTGGGCCAATGCAGTACTGGCAGGTGCTATGGGAGGGTGAATTACAGTGATCGAGGGGTGCTAATGGTTCCAGGCAAGCTGTTAGTGAAGGTGCAGGAGCCGAGAAACAAAGTGTGGGCACATCCTGTTATGCATGTTAGGCATATAACTACTGGCATGGCTGTGATTGGCTGCTGAAATGATGTCATGATGTACTATAAAAGCCGCCGCCGCCATTTTGGGTTCACTCTTCTGTGAATTCAGTTAGGGACAGGACGCTGCTCTTCTGATTGAGGGACAGTTTGAGATAGCGATTTGCTTCATTGTGCTTTACCCATGCTACTGTTGCAACCGCTATGTGACAACCTTTTTTTGGCCTTGCAGCGCTGTTCACAACTGTCTGCAAGGTCTCTGTGTGTGTGAGTGTAGCTCACGCTGCAGTGTGTTCTGCAGCCACATCTGGTTGTAGTTCCCTCAGCGTGCGTCACTGCCTCATACATTGTGCTTTTCTGCATTTGTGATGCTGCACATTTTGCCAGATTTATCCTATTATTGTGTTTCTATCCGTATCCAGCTAGATAGCATACAAACAGTATATAGGAGTAGATAGAGGAGGACGAGGAGGAAGGGGTGACAACTGTCAGGAGATGAAAAGGATAATGATCCCCTCTGTTGTCTGTGTTTGATGGAAAGGGACAGACTAAGCAACCTTGAGTGTTAACCCCAACACCAGCACACCATGGACTCGGACCTCATGGAAATGCCCAAGACATGAATGCCTTCTTGCTGCACTATTTTCAACATGATGCCCGTGTTCTTAGGGTTAGAAATAGTGCTGACTACTGGATTGCCACTCCGTTAGATCCACGATCTACAGTCTAAGAGTAAATTTTGCCAGATGTTTCCCCCCTGAAAAGGGACGCGCACATGCTGGAATATCAAAACATGCTTGCAGACAATCTTAAGATTGTTTTTTCCTAAGACAGCAGTGTAGGCAGGCACACAGTGTGCATGGCAGTTATAGATTTCAAACCCTGGGAATGTCAAGTTGTCAATGCAAAAACATTGACAGAAGCAGTGTAAGTGGCGTTAGCAAGTTCTGTGAGTTGTTTTACACATTTTTTAGATCAGCACATGCACCAGCAGAAGAGAGTACAAGTCTGACACACAGTGAACGACTGGAGAAGATGGTGCAGGAGTATCTTGAGCTCAATATCGATGCCATAAGGGGGAGGTTTGGACCCTTTATAATTTTGGTCTTCAAAAATGGAAGAGTGGCCTGAGCTCACCAATCACGCCTTTGAGGTTTTGTCATGCCTGGCAGCCAGCATTGTCTCAGAACGTGTCTTCAGTGCTGCTGGGGGTGTCCTGATGGATAGACGCATCCGGCTGTCCCCTGAAAGTGTAGACTGCCTAACTTTCATCAAGATGAACAAGTCATCGATCTCCAATGACTTTTGCACCATAATGGCAGACTGAGCAGACTAGGCAATGTTGACCTTTTTTGGGTAATGCATTGACCTCACATTATTGCAGTCTGTTATACCTTTGTTGTGGCTTCTGTGTCTGCTATTATTACTGCTGCTGATGTTCCAAACAATTTTTTGAAAGTGATGTGTGACAAGTTGGGTCTCCATCTGGTGGGTTACTTGTAGTTGAAGTGGTGTCAGAGGCCCATTATACTATTCGTACTCTGGGGAAATTAAAGTCACTTTAGTGGTGTGTTTGAAATGTTTGCACTGCAAGTTGGGTCATCTTCATGTGTCTTGCCTGTAACAGTGGGGCCCACAGACCAGTAGACCTGCACTTACTTTCAGTCAACTACCTGTGTTACTTTCCTTACATTTTTCTAACATTAGTGGTCTACAAGCTGATATTTGTGGCACCTGAGTGCGGCTGAGCAAAAATCCAGTTGGAGCTGTTGTATGAGGTATCATTGCTCCCAGAAAAGAGGCTTACACTGCTCCCTCAATCCCCTCATCTTAATTGGAACTTCAATTCAAAGCTGTAAATGCTGGCCCAGACCCTGATACCTCATGCATTGCCCATGGCTGACTGCTGCTGTATCATTATCAAATTTTTACTGTGGGTGAATTGATCATCAGTCAACTCCCTGTGTTACTATCCTTACATTTTTCTACCACTAGTAGTCTACAAAATTGATGTTTGTGGCACCTAAGTGTGGCTGAGCAAAAAGCCAGTTGAGGTATGAGGGCTCCAAGCACAGCAGGCTTACACCGGTCTCTTACCCACCTCATCTTCATTGAAACTTCAAAACTGCAAATGGTGGCCCAGACCCTGATACCTTATGTATGTCCCATGGCTAACTGCTTCTGTGCCATTATCAAATGTCTACTGTCGGTAAATTGATCACCAGTCAACTAGCCTTTCATTTTTCTATCAATAGTAGTCTACAAAACTGATGTTTGTGGCACCTGAGTGTGACTGAACAAAAATCCAGTTGAAGCTGTTGAATGAGCTATCAGGGCTCCCAGCACAGCAGGCTAACACCTGTCACTCACTCGCCTATCTTAATTGAAACTTTAGTTCAAAGTTCTAAATGCTGGTTCAGACCCTGATACCTCATGAATGGCCATTGGCTTACTGCTGCTGTGCCATTATCAAATTTATACTGTGGGTCAATTAATACCACTCTTTCTAGGGTCTGCCCTTCATTTTTGGAAATGTTTGGACTTCATTTTGTGTCTTCTTCATGTGTGTTGCCTGAACAGAACCAAACTTTGAAAGGTTTAATTATCATTAATCAAGGGTTTAAATACACATCCTAAAAGAGAGCACCACGGATAAATCAAATGTAATAAACAGGTCACTATTGACTTTGTGACTGACAGGTCCTTGTAAAGAAAAAACAAACTATGAAGTAAAAAATGAAACTTTTTTCTAATAGTAAAGAAGACGTGTTTCCTTTCCAGTGACAGGTAAAAATCAAAGTAATTGGCCATGGTAGAGAACACAAGCTTTTTGTCTCTGCTGTCTGAAGATTTTGTTAAAAGCTGTTAATTACTGAACTGGATGTCCAATAATAATTGTAATGTCGTCATTTTCTCGTTAATATTTGAAGCTGAGAAACATCATACTCTGCACCAAGAATTAGCAGGACACTCTGCAGTTACTCAGTCAATGTCTCCTGTAATAAGAAATTAACCCTCTTCTTGGTCATTAGCAACCATGAGCCCTACTGAGCCAATTTCCTATGTATGACGCTCATGTTAAAAGTAATGGGTCCAGGTTCTATGTTTTAAAAATTAGTTAATTGGAAATGAATACATTTTTAATTTTGATCGGCAGTGGGCTTCATCTTAAATTTCCGGAACTGCCTGTGAGGATATTTCAGTAATTTAATTGTGCATAATTATTTAAGAAAGGCGCATTACACAGCCAATTAGTTTTCTTCTTAATTTTAATTAAACACATTTAAAACAAGGCCTGAAGTTATCACACAATTATGAGGCCATCGCTTAGTAAAGTTGCCAGAAATACTTGCACCATAATAAGTTCATTTTTATAGCATTTTAGCCTGTTTAAAAAAAACTAGTTGTTATATTTTTTTCTTTTTCAGAATTTAAGAGAAATTCAAAAACAAAAAGTTTTTTGTACTAACATATATAGAAAACAGCTTTAATGCAAAAGGAAATAGATGGAAACTCTAATGGTGTCTATAGGTGGCTGCCGTATAGTCTAACCCTTTATTGAGACCAATAAATATTGCTATAACCAAAATATATCCGACTGAACAAGAGATATGCACCTAAATATCAAGAAATAAACCAAAAGAAAAATAGTGCCACAAAATATCCCATAAATAAATCAACTTTATTAAATATAAAATATCACACCAGATTTTGTTAAAAATTAAAGTAGCTCAAAAGAGGGCTAATAACAAAGCTCCCAAGGCTATAGACCTTATATAGTTAGTATGCCCGCATACTGTATCTACTGCAGTACTTTCCCTGTTGGTTAACATATGCATCAAATAGAAGAGCAGAGGATGCAATCTTGCATCGTTATAATGTAGAGCCCTGTCAGGTGTGTGGTTCAAGGCTCTTTTCACCCAGCTTTGTGAGGGGTGCAGTGTAAAAGAAAGGTCTGTGTAATATATCTATACATTATGGTTCTGATTCATCACTTTTCAAGCTGATCTTGGTGAACGAGCATGCTGGAGTGATTCATTAAGAAGTGTATGCCTCTTAATTAGTGTTGAGTATTCCGATACTGCAAATATCGGGTATCGGCCGATATTCGTGGTATCGGAATTCTGATACTGAGTTCTGATACTTTTGCAATATCAGATACCGGAATCGGAAGTTCCCATAATGATATGAGCCAGTTTGATTTAATTCAGCCAATGAGGAATCCTAAGAAGTGTGGGCACATCCTGTTATGCATGTTAGGCATGTAACTACTGGCATGGCTGTGATTGGCTGCTGAAATGATGTCATGATGCACTATAAAAGCCGCCACCGCCATTTTGGGTTCACTCTGCTGTGAATTCAGTTAGGGTCAGGACGCTGCTCCTCTGACTGAGGGACAGTTTGAGATAGCGATTTGCTTCATTGTGCTTTACCCATGCTACTGTTGCAACCGCTATGTGAGAACCTTTTTTTGGCCTTGCAGCGCTGTTCGCAACTGTCTGCAAGGTCTCTGTGTGTGTGAGTTTAGCTCACGCTGCAGTGTGTTCTGCAGCCACATCTGGTTGTAGTTCCCTCAGCGTGCGTCACTGCCTCATACTGTTACATTGTCCTTTTTTGCATTTGTGCTGCTGCACATTTTGCCAGATTTATCCTATTACTGTGTTTCCATCCGTATCCAGATAGGTAGCATACAAACAGTATATAGGAGTAGATAGAGGAGCTTTTCTGCAGCCTTGCAGCCCCGTTCATGGCTGTCTGCAAGGTCTGTGTGTGTGAGTGCAGCTCTCGCTGCAGTGTGTTCTGCAGCCACATCTGGTTGTAGTCCACTCAGCGTGCGTCACTGCCTCATACATTGTCCTTTTTTTCAATAGTGCAGCCCATTTTTCCTGATTTCTCCTATTAGTGGTGTGTTTCCATCCGTTTCCAGCTAGATTGCATGCACTGTATAGGACTAGATAGAGGAGCTTTTCTGCAGCCTTGCAGCGCCGTTCACGGCGGTCTGCAAGGTCTCTGTGTGTGAGTGCAGCTCTCGCTGCAGTGTGTTCTACAGCCACATCTGGTTGTAGTCCGCTCAGCATGCGCCACTGCCTCATACATTGTTCTTTTTTCCATTAGTGCAGCCAATTTTTCCTGATTTCTCCTATTAGTGGTGTGTTTCCATCCATTTCCAGCTAGATTGCGTGCACTATATAGGAGTAGATAGAGGAGCCTTTCTGCAGCATAAGGCTGCAGAAAGGCTCCTCTATATGCCCTGCAGCCCCAGCCAGATTAGTATTAGCCTATTTTTTGGAGCCTCATCAATTGCATTGTAGGTTACCTTCCTGCATTGTAATAGCTACAAAAAGTTTGTGATACTATCAGTTTTACATCTTTGGGCACATCTATTTTTTTTGTAAAAAAAAAAAATCTAAATAAAGTTAACCAAACACTCCACTTTACAGTTGTGTAGGCCACATTAGCTCATATTAAAGTCAAGTCCACACTTTACAAAATTAGTGTTTCTTATACCTGTTAGCAGCTGTTCAGGAATAAGCACACTAACCCCTTAGTACTTTTCTGCCTATATTTATCAGTCTACCAAGATGAAGAAGGCAGGGAGTAAGGCATGTGGTCATGGGCGTCGAGTTTCTGCAGGGAGAGGACGTGGGGGCACCAGTGACTCAGCATCCCCCAGTTTTACCAGGGAACAGTCCTTTATGCGCAGCTCTGTAGGTGCTCGCTGTACCCCACTCCCGCGGGACGAACAAATTGAAGCCATTGTCGGATGGATGGCAGCTAACGCATCGAATTCAATTAGTGCCACATCCTCTCAGGTCCAGAGCACTGAAGAGCACCCATCTGTCTCTTCACCACCTGCCAAATTGCCCAGGTAGTCAGAGAGCCCTGGACAGGAGCCATCTCTACTTCTGTTCTCTGAATCTCTTGGCTTGGAAAGAGGGGACCAGCCAAACAGCATTTGAGAAATTGAAGAAGAGGCAGTATGCAGTGATGCGCAACTGCTTTGTCTCTCTGAATCTGAAGAGGCGGGTGGGCCAGTGCCTATGGTCAGCACACCTCAGTACGCATCTGTTGATGAGACTCAGGTGCCACTTTCTGGTGCGTACTGTGCTGCTGAGACTACCCAGAAGAAGCAGTTGTTGGGAGAGGGTAGTGTAGATGATGAGGTCTTGACCAATCATAGCGTGAGGTACAGGAGCGTGGTGGGAGCAGCTCTGAGGAAGTGATTCCCCGAATGGCCCAAAAAGGAGGGGGAGGGAGGGGGCAGACTGGGTTGCCTGTAGCCTCCACTTCGGCACCCATTAGGAGCATGCCTCTTCCAAAACCCAAAACTGGCGCTCCCAAGACTTGCAGTGCCTGGTCCTATTTTGACACAGTTGCAGATGACATTTGCTTTGTCAAATGCAAGCTGTGTCATCAGAAAGTGAAAAGAGGGAAAAATGTCAGCAACCTCAATACCACAAATATGTGGAAACATGTACGGACCAAGCATGCGGTGGAGTTAAAAAAACACACTGAAGTCCTAGGTCAACCTACAGAGCCACCTACCACCTCTTCAGCTCGTTTTGTAGCCTCTTCCTCCAGCTCACACACAGCTGGTTCGGCTTCCTCACAGGATCACCATGGAAGAACCTCTGGCACTGTTGTACAGAGACCCAGTGTAATTCCACCCACAGCACCACGTTCCCTGTCATTCTCACACTCCCAGCCCAGTCGACAGCCATCGGTAGCACAGGCATGGGAGAAAAGGCGGCCATTCTCGGAAAACCACCCCCGAGCACAGGCTCTGAATGCTGGCATTGCAAAACTACTGTCGTTTGAAATGCTGTCATTCAGGCTGGTGGAGACTGACACCTTCCGTAACTTCATGGCATTGGCAGTCCCACAATACATGGATAATTATTAAGCAAGTTGTTTTTTGGATCACATGATACTTTTTATACATGTTGTCCTAATCCAAGCTGTTCAGGCTTGACAGCTAACTACCAATTAAGTAAATCATGTGATGTTCATCTCTGTAATGCTGTAATGAGGAGGGGTGTTGTCTAATGACATCAACACCCTATATGAGGTGTGTGTGATTATTAGGCAACTTCCTTCCCTTTGGCAAAATGGGTCATAAGAGAGATTTGACGGGCTCTGAAAAGTCCAAAATTGTGAGATGTCTTGCAGAGAGATGCAGCAGTGTTGATATTGCCAAACATTTGAAGCGTGATCACCGAACAATCAAGCATTTCATGGCAAATAGCCAAGAGGGTCGCAAGAAGCGTGTTGGGCAAAACGGGGCAAAATAACTTCCCATGAATTGAGGAAAATCAAGCGTGAAGCTGCCAAGATGCCATTTGCTACCAGTTTTGCCATGTTTCAGAGCTGCAACGTTACTGGAGTATCAATAAGCACAAGGTGTGCGATACTCAGGGACATTGCCAAGGTAAGGAAGGCTGAAAAATGACCACCTTTGAACAAGAAACATAAGATAAAACGTCAATACGGGCCAAGAAATATCTTAAGACTGACTTTTCAAAGGTTTTATGGACTGATGAAATGAGAGTGACTCTTGATGGGCCAGATGGATGGGCCAGAGGCTGGATCAGTAAAGGGCAGAGAGCTCCACTCCGACTCAGATGCCAGCAAAATGGAGGTGGGGTACTGGTATGGGCTGGTATCAAAGATGAACTTGTGGGACCTTTTTGCGTTGAGGATGGAGTGAAGCTCAACTACCAGACCTACTGCCAGCTTCTGGAAGACAACTACTTCAAGCAGTGGTAAAGGAAGAAGTAGGTATCGTTCAAGAAAAAAAAAATATAGAGCAAAATAAGTAAAAATAGCGGCGCTAGTGCAGATGGAAGTGAGACGCAGCAGGTAATATTCTGTACCACACTCAGAAAAATGAATAAAATATATAAAAAATGCGTGTAACCTGCGCTGTCTATTATATATACAAAAATCAAACAATCACAGTGCGAAATTACCTGTCAGGTGAAGAATATTGATCGAATTTGGAGTGTATATATATACTCAAACAGGTGCAATAAGCAACTATAGGGGAAAAAGGAACAAGAAAAGGAAGATCAATAAATAATTCCTGTTTAAAAATATATAGTGAAGATACCGCTATACTATATATACTAATCTTATCAAAATGGTAAAAAATATATAAAAATATATTATGATAAAATGATATGCTCCTGTAGTTTGAGCGCTGTTAGTGAAACACCTGTAGCTGACTGAAAATAGAATCAGTATAGTAGCAGACAAGTGCTCGTATGTAGTGCAATACAAACGTAGCAGCTACACGTGTAGTCCCAGTGCAGTACCTGTAATGTAGATAGCTGTCTGAAAGATCTCCGTAGTTGCTGCAAATGGATGCTGCTGAATGCTCAGCTTGTGGACACGAGAATGGTAGTCTTCCGAGCGGCTTATGCAGGCGCTGTCCCGGCCGGTGACAGACGCTTGCGCGGCCGCGGCTTGAAAATCCTGGTAATATGCTTCGCAGGACCTCATTCCGAAACGCGTTGGTTTTTGGCTCCCACTGCGATCCGTAGTGTCTCCAGGGGCACCACGTGACTCAAGAACACATGACCCGAACGTCACTGCAGGTCCTGCGAAGCATATTACCAGGACTTTCAAGCCGCGGCCGCGCAAGCGTCTGTCACCGGCCGGGACAGCGCCTGCATAAGCCGCTCGGAAGACTACCATTCTCGTGTCCACAAGCTGAGCATTCAGCAGCATCCATTTGCAGCAACTACGGAGATCTTTCAGACAGCTATCTACATTACAGGTACTGCACTGGGACTACACGTGTAGCTGCTACGTTTGAATTGCACTACATACGAGCACTTGTCTGCTACTATACTGATTCTATTTTCAGTCAGCTACAGGTGTTTCACTAACAGCGCTCAAACTACAGGAGCATATCATTTTATCATAATACTAGATGGCAGCCCGATTCTAAAGAATCGGGAGTCTAGAATCCATATATACTTTATTTATTCAAATGTAAGAATAATACAATTAATAAATAATAGTAAGAAAGAACAAAAATAATAGGCAGTATATGGAGAAAACACCAAACAAAAGTTCAAAATTGGTGTGAAAATGTCACTGAACCACTTCACAACTAAATATATATAGTTTTGGTAAATGGTATTATCATTTTTTTGACGAAATTCGGCAGGAGCTTGAAGAGCAACGTCACTGGGCCCGCCTCCACGCAGTAGAAACTTGCTGTGAGGTAAAAATTCAAAAATCACACCAAAATGGCGGGCGGAGTGTGTCACAGTACGGCACGTTTCTGATTGGTCGCTCGCAGCAGGCGGCAACCAATCAGACACTGGACACTGTTGACGTCACTTATCTCCGGACATTAGCTCCGGACATTAGCTCCGGACATTAGCTCTGGACATTAGCTCCGGACAGGAAGTTGGCACAAATTGCAGGAAGTAGTATTCTAGGCAATTATATATTAGATATTTTTATATATTTTTTACCATTTTGATAAGATTAGTATATATAGTATAGCGGTATCTTCACTATATATTTTTAAACAGGAATTATTTATTGATCTTCCTTTTCTTGTTCCTTTTTCCCCTATAGTTGCTTATTGCACCTGTTTGAGTATATATATACACTCCAAATTCGATCAATATTCTTCACCTGACAGGTAATTTCGCACTGTGATTGTTTGATTTTTGTATATATAATAGACAGCGCAGGTTACACGCATTTTTTATATCGTTCAAGAAAAACATGATTTTCATGCAGGGCAATGCTCCATCACATGCCTCCAACTACTCCACAGCGTGGCTGGCCAGTAAAGGTCTCAAAGAAGAAAACATAATGACATGGCCCCCTTGTTCAGCTGACCTGAACCCCATAGAGAACCTGAGGTCCCTCATAAAATGTGAGATCTACAGGGAGGGAAAACAGTACACCTCTCGGAAGAGTGTCTGGGAGGCTGTGGTGGCTGCTGCACGCAATGTTGATCGTAAACAGATCAAGCAACTGACAGAATCTATGGATGGAAGGCTGATGAGTGTCATCATAAAGAAAGGTGGCTATATCGGTCACTCATTTTTGGGGGTTTTATTTTTGCATGTCATAAATATTTATTTCTAAATTTTGTGCATTTTTAATAGTTTACCTGGTGAAAATAAACAAGTGAGATGAGATTATATTTGGTTTTTTTAAGTTGCCTAATAATTCTGCACAGTAATAGTTACCTGCACAAACAGATATCCTCCTAAGATAGCCAAATCTAAAAAAAAACCCACTCCAACTTCCAAAAATATTAAGCTTTGATATTTCTGAGTATTTTAGGTTGATTGAGAATATAGTTGTTGATCAATAATAAAAATAATCCTCTAAAATACAACTTGCCTAATAATTCTGCACGCAGTGTATAACATGCCCAGCCGCTTTTATTTCAGCAGGCAAGCCGTCCCTGCCCTGCAAAAGCATGTGGAGGGAAACATTAAACATGCGCTACTAAATGCCATAAGTAGCAAGGTCCACCTCACCACCGATGTGTGGACCAGTCACCATGGACAGGGACAATACCTTTCCCTCACTGCCCAATGGGTAAATGTTGTGGAGCCGGGTACAGATCTTGAGAGTGGCGCTGTACGTGTTCTGCCAACTCCAAGGATTGCAGGAATCCAGTCTGTACACATTGACTCCTCCTCATACTCCAGTTCCTCTGAATCAGCGCTGCAGGAGCCATCACAGTCTACCCCCACATGGACACGTGAATACTTACCTGTTACGACCGATATGAGCACAGCCGTGGCCAAATGTCAACAGGCCGTATTGAAATTAATTTCTTTGGGGAATTGAAGCCACACAGTGCAGGAGCTCTGGAATGCCACCACGCAGGAGAGCGACGTGTGGTTTGTGCCAGCGAATCGCCAGCCAAGCATGGTAGTGTGTGACAATGGCTGAAATCTTGTGGCAGCTCCGGGCCTAGACAAACTCACATCCCATGTCTGGCACATATGCTCAACTTGGTCGTGCAGAGTTTTTTGAGGGACTATCTGTTAGGGCTAGCGGAACGCACCGAGTAAATAGAGATGTTTATTGATATTGGTGCGTTCGCAGCCCGGGGTCCACCGTGCAGGAGTACCTGCTGCTAGCAAACGGCGGAGCTATATGGCGGTATAGACTAACTAAGTTATCTCACTGAGTAGCCGTGAAAGGAAAGCACTGTGCCCTTTTAGACTCCACAGAGGCACAGGCTAACTGCCCAAACAGAGAGCAGTCAGTGGTCACACAAACACACAAAACTCCTCGCCGGAGGAGCCAGCATTCTAGGGGCTTATTTCAGCCGGGTCCCTGAATACACTCAGACTCAATCTCCTCGCCGGAGGAGCCAGCATTCTAGGGGCTTATTTCAGCCGGGTCCCTGAACACACATACATGTGACCACACTGGCGCAAAGCACATAACATAAGACAATACTAGCGCATGGCCGTGTGGTCATGCGCAGTTTATATAGTTGCAGCACAGGAAGCTGCTACCGAAGTTTTGCCCTTTCAGGACCTTCCTGGTGGACCAATGGGATGCGCTGCAGTACCTGAACATGTGACCGAACATGTGACCCTCGACCTCAAATGGGAGACCTTGCCCTGGGCATGCTCAGTGTGTGCAAATAAGGACTTAGTCCCAGAGAGACCCGCTCGCCGCAGATCAGTGCAGGGTACCATAGGAAAGCCAGAAAAGGCAGTGGTGACCCTATGCACAGAATCAGCCTCAGCAAGACGCTGGGAGCGACGTCTCTGCTGAGCAGACCCCACTGCGGCCGATGCTGAATGGGAGACCGTAGCAGACACGGATCGAGATTCCCCCTGTGCAGCAGAGGAAATTCGACTCCTAACATCACCCCCCCTCCTAGGGCCCCCCCCCTCCTTGAGCCTCACTACGCTCAAAAGCTGCAATAAGTAGCGGAGCCCGAATGTGCTCCACAGGCTCCCAGGTTCTATCCTCTGGGCCGTGACCCTTCCAGTCCACCAGATAAAGTTTCTTGCCACGTACCACCTTGCACCCCACAATAGCATTCACCTCAAACTCATCCGTGGATGAACCCGATGTCCCAGCAGATGACTCAGAAAACCGGGACAAATGAACGGGCTTTAAGAGGGAAACGTGAAAAGTATCGGTGATACCAAGGCGTGGAGGAATAGCCAAACGGTAGACCACAGGGTTGACCTGTTCCAGAACCTTAAACGGGCCAATGTAGCGAGGAGCAAACTTAGTGGATTCAACTCGCAGCCTGATGTTACGGGCGGAGAGCCACACTAAGTCGCCAGGAGCAAAGACCGGAGCGGGGCGCCGGTGTGTATCAGCCAAAACCCTCATTCTCTCCTTGGAGGCCCGGATGGCATTCTGTGTGCGGTCCCAGATGTCACGTGCCTCCACCGCCCAGTCTGCCACCCTAGAATCGGTGGATGACACGGGCATGGGCACAGGGACACGCGGATGCTGGCCGTAATTAAGGAGAAAAGGTGTTTGACCAGTGGAATCGGCTACAGCGTTGTTCAAGGCAAATTCCGCCCAAGGTAGCAAAGATGCCCAGTCATCCTGCCTAGCAGAGATGAAATGGCGCAAATATGTCACCAGAGTCTGGTTGGTTCTCTCCACCATCCCATTTGTCTCGGGATGGTATGCAGAGGAGAGGTTTAACTCTATGCTGAGTAAACGGCAGAGCTCTCTCCAAAACCGAGACGCGAACTGGGGACCCCGATCGCTGACAATCTTATCAGGCATACCATGCAATCGGAAAACGTGCTTGATGAACAACACCGCCAAGGCCCGTGCTGAGGGTAACCGAGGAAGCGGCACCAAATGCACCATCTTAGAGAAATGGTCGGTGACAACCCAAATAATGGAGCAGCCACGCGACTTGGGTAAGCCCACCACAAAGTCCATCCCGACCATCTCCCAGGGCCTGTCTGCCACCGGTAGAGGATAAAGCAACCCAGCAGGCCATTGCCGAGGAGATCGATTCTGGGCGCAAGAAACGCACGCCTGAATATAGTCCCTGACATCTCGGGCCATATGCGGCCACCAGTATGTTCTCGCCAAAAGCTCAGATGTCCTCTTGGTCCCAAAATGCCCACCCACTCTGGAGGAGTGAGCCCAAGAGAGAACCTCCGGTCGCAAGTTAGCTGGCACGAAAGTCTTGCCTGGGGGCACAGACTCTAGCGAAACCGGAGCTACAGTTCTCAGGCTCTCAGAAGGGACAATAAGCCGAGGCTCCTCCTCCTCCGATGACACTACGGAGCGGGAGAGAGCGTCAGCATGAACGTTCTTCTCCCCGGAGAGGAAATGGAGAGTAAAATGGAACCGGGAGAAGAACAGGGACCATCTAGCCTGGTAAGAATTCAGCCGCTGGGCCGTTTGCAGATATACCAAGTTCTTGTGGTCAATGAAGACTTGGAAGGGAAAGCGAGCTCCCTCCAAGAGATGTCTCCACTCTGAAAAAGCCAACTTCATGGCTAGCAACTCCCTGCCCTCGATGGAATAATTCCTCTCCGCTGGTGTGAAGGTCTTGGAGAAGAAGAAGCAAGGATGCTTCCGACCTTGAGCATCCTTTTGGAAAAGGACTGCTCCAGCACCAACGGATGAGGCATCCACTTCCAAGATAAATGGTTTATCAACATTGGGGCGATGTAGGATGGGAGCGCTAGCGAAGTGTGACTTGATCGAGAGAAAGGCTTTGGAGACCTCCTCTGACCGCAACTTGGGATTTGCTCCCTTCTTGGTGTGGGCAACCAAGGGAGCTACCAAAGTTGAGAAGTGTGGAATGAACTGGCGATAGTAATTAATGAAAACCATAAAGTGCTGCACCGCTTTAAGAGAATGGGGTTCCTGCCAGTCCATTACAGCCTGTAGCTTGGCAGGATCCATAGCCAAACCCTGGGCAGAGATGATATAACCAAGGAAAGGCAAGGACTCCTGCTCAAACACACACTTCTCCAACTTGGCGTAGAGGGAGTTTGCCCGTAAGAGGTCGAAGACTTTGCGAACATCTCTCCGATGGGAGTCAATATCTGGAGAGAAGATGAGAATATCATCCAGATAGACTACGACCGAGGTGGTGAGCATATCCCGGAAGATGTCGTTCACAAAGTCTTGGAAAACGGCTGGGGCATTACAGAGCCCGAAGGGCATCACCAGATATTCATAGTGCCCATCCCTGGTGTTAAAAGCCGTCTTCCATTCATCCCCCTCACGGATGCGAATCAGGTTGTAAGCACCCCGCAGATCTAACTTTGTAAATACCCTCACTCCCCGTAGCCTATCAAACAGCTCAGATATCAGGGGTAATGGGTACTTGTTCTTAACGGTGATGGCGTTAAGACCCCTGTAGCCTATGCATGGACGTAAGTCTCCAGTCTTCTTCTGTACGAAGAAGAACCCAGCCACTGCCGGTGACACTGACTTCCTAATGAATCCTCTTGCCAGATTCTCTTGGATGTACTGGGACATTGCCTCCGTCTCCGGGAGGGATAACGGATAGACTCGACCCCGGGGAGGCTCAGCACCAGGCAAGAGGTCAATAGGACAGTCATAGGGGCGGTGAGGCGGAAGGGTCTCCGCAGCTCTTTTGGAGAACACGTCTGCATAGGGCCAATAGTGCTTGGGGAGGGAGGAAAGATCTGCGGGTACCTCTGTAGTAGCAACCTGAACGCACTCCCTCAGACATCTACCCTCGCAGGATTTACTCCATCCCAAAATTCTCCCAGAGGACCACTCAATATGAGGAGAACGGTAGCGAAGCCATGGTATCCCCAACAGGACCTCATCAATTCCCTCAGGAATGACTAATAGAGAGATTATCTCCTGATGTGATGGAGACACAGATAGCGTGAAAGGAATGGTTTGGTGGGTAATCTGTGAAGGTAGTGTTGACCCATTTACCACTCTAACGGTTACTGGCTTGGCGAGCATCACCAAGGGTATTGCGTGACGCTGGGCAAAAGCGGAAGACATAAAGTTACCCTGTGCACCAGAATCCACGCATAGCTCGACCATAAGAGTGGATGGGCCTATGGTAATTGTCCCCTTGAAGGACAACTTTGAGGCAAACGTCGCCATGTCTAGTGTACCTCCTCCAACTGCCACTAGGCGCTGATGTTTCACCGACCGCTGAGGACCGTTGGAGGCAAGGTGTCCTGACTGCTGGCAAACATGACGGACCTTATGTGCACGGGCGGACTGAGACTTGGATCCCGCTCGTGTCACCTCTAAGGCCTCATGTGACTCGGATGCCTGGATTGGAGATTCCAAAGGTTTGGCGAAGGTGGGAGCCAGCCGAAACCTCTGCCTACACTGGGCTCGCTCCAACCTCCGCTCGTTAAAACGGAGGTCAATACGAGTAGAGACAGTTATTAACTCCTCCAGTGTGGCAGGAATCTCCCTAGTGGCCAGAGCGTCCTTAATGTGGTCAGCCAGGCCCCTCCAAAATATGGGGATAAGGGCTTTATCCGACCACTCCAGCTCGGAAGCTAAAGTACGGAAGCGGACGGAAAAATGGCTGACCAAGGACTCACCCTGAGTTAATGCCAGTAGTTGGAGCGCTGTGTAATGGGTGACTTGAGGTCCTAAAAAGACCTTTTTCAGAGTGCTCAGGAACAACGGAGCACTCTGCACCACATGATCACCACGCTCCCACAGCGGCGTAGCCCACTCCAACGCCCTGTCCGACAAAAGAGACACAATAAATCCCACCTTAGCCCGCTCTGTAGGAAAACGTGCAGCCAGGAGCTCGAGGTGAATACAGCACTGACTCACGAATCCCCTACAAGTTTTGCTATTTCCAGAAAATGTTTCTGGCAGCGGGAGGCGAGATAACGTCGGAACAGGGGTAGCAGTTGACAAGGTTGCTGCAGCCACGCTAGCAGCCTGTACAGCAACTGCGGTAACATCCACAGCTGAGGTTGAGCTCTCGAGAGCCGCCAACCTACCCTCCAGCTGCTGGATATACCGCAAAGATTGCTGAATGTCCGCCATTTACTAGCCAGACCCTGGCGCTAGTATTCTGTTAGGGCTAGCGGAACGCACCGAGTAAATAGAGATGTTTATTGATATTGGTGCGTTCGCAGCCCGGGGTCCACCATGCAGGAGTACCTGCTGCTAGCAAACGGCGGAGCTATATGGCGGTATAGACTAACTCAGTTATCTCACTGAGTAGCCGTGAAAGGAAAGCACTGTGCCCTGTTAGACTCCACAGAGGCACAGGCTAACTGCCCAAACAGAGAGCAGTCAGTGGTCACACAAACACACAAAACTCCTCGCCGGAGGAGCCAGCATTCTTGGGGCTTATTTCAGCCGGGTCCCTGAATACACTCAGACTCAATCTCCTCGCCGGAGGAGCCAGCATTCTAGGGGCTTATTTCAGCCGGGTCCCTGAACACACATACATGTGACCACACTGGCGCAAAGCTCATAACATAAGACAATACTAGCGCATGGCCGTGCGGTCATGCGCAGTTTATATAGATGCAGCACAGGAAGCTGCTACCGAAGTTTTGCCCTTTCAGGACCTTCCTGGAGGACCAATGGGATGTGCTGCAGTCCATACGTAGTAGAGAAGAAGAAAATATGCGGCACTCACCCCAAATTGGCTGTGAAGATTGTGGTCTTTATTGGAGAAAAAATATATAAATTACATCCGTCAGGACATCAGGTATGTACGAGGGTGCGGTATAGGAGCTGTCCGAGCTCCTATACCGCACCCTCGTACATACCTGATGTCCTGACGGATGTAATTTATATATTTTTTCTCCAATAAAGACCACAATCTTCACAGCCAATTTGGGGTGAGTGCCGCATATTTTCTTCTTCTCTACTACGCATGGATTGCTTGTTGGATATTTGTGCAGAGCACCGGTTCCCTCGGTGATTGTGGCGCCTGAATACACAGCTGTCCGTCCATAAGTCCTGTGTTTTGGATGCGCTCCACCCTAGTGCCGTTCTACTTCATATTTGTTTGATGCGCTGCAGTACCTGAACATGTGACCGGACATGTGACCCTCGACCTCCAATGGGAGACCTTGCCCTGGGCGTGCTCAGTGTGTGCAAATAAGGACTTAGTCCCAGAGAGACCCGCTCGCCGCAGATCAGTGCAGGGTACCATAGGAAAGCCAGAAAAGGCAGTGGTGACCCTATGCACAGAATCAGCCTCAGCGAGACGCTGGGAGCGACGTCTCTGCTGAGCAGACCCCACTGCGGTTGATGCTGAATTGGAGACCGCAGCAGACTCGGATCGAGATTCCCCCTGTGCAGCAGAGGAAACTCGACTCCTAACACTATCCAGATCTTGATGCACTGCTGCACAAGGTCCACCTAGAGTGTGCTCACTTGTGGCGTTCCAGCATTGCAAGATCGCGCATTGCAGCTCTGCAGCGCCGATTCCGCCTTCCGGAACATCGCATCATATGTGACCTACCGACCAGGTGGAATTCAATGTTACATATGTTGGAGCGGTTGTGTGAGCAGCAGGCAGCAGTAATGGAGTACCAGCTGCATCAGGTGCAAAAAAGTTGCACTGCGCGCCGTTCAGTCTTCACCACCACTGAGTGGGCCACTATGAAGGACATCTGCCTGGTTTTGCGTGCCTGCGATGATTCCACGTGGATGGTGAGTGCAGATGATGCACTAGTTAGCTTGACAATCCCCCTTATCTGCCTGCTTGAAAAAACACTGCAAGCACTAAGGGAGGAGGCTGTGGAAGTGGTGGAGGATGAGGAGTCACAAATGCCATCTGCTTCTGGATTGTCTGCGTAACGTGGTTCCTCACAATGGCCTAGGCAGGGCACACTTTCTGAGGAGGATGAGGAAGAGTCAATTGAGGAGGTAGACATCTGTCCAGAGGAGGGAGTTACACAATGCTCTAGTTATCAGTATGTAGAGTGAGGGTGGGGTGATGCAGAGCAGGCAGAGATCACGCCTCAAGCAGCGGACAGCATTTTTTGGCCAGTTGGCAGTCTGCAGCACATGGTTGATTTCATGCTGCAGTGCCTGAGAAAAGACCGCCGCATCACCCACATTCTCAACACAGCTGATTATTGGGTGTACACCCTCCTAGATCCTAGCTACTGGGACAACTTATAAAGCCTCCTAACACCGTTGAACCGGGAGCGTAATATGTGGGAGTACCAAGACACACTGATGCATTCCATCATGTTCTCCATTCCAACTGAGAGCAGTGCTGCTAGTGCTTTACAAAGCAGCTCAGTGCGTCGAGGCAGTGGAGGAAGCTCTGCACAAAGAGGAAGAAGAAGCAGTGCCTCAGCACAAGGCAAGACCAGTTTGGGCCAAAAGGGGCAAAGTTTTGTGTGCCCGTCACAAATGTCTACACCATCACAGACGGTTCCAGTCAGCAAGAGGCAACGTTTCCATCAGATGGTGACAGACTACATGTCTTGCCCTCTCAGTGTTCTCCCAGACGGCTCTTCCCCCTTCAAGTTTTGGGTCTCTAAGTTGGATCCATGGCCAAAGCTTAGCCAGTATGCATTGGAGGTGCTGGCTTGCCCTGCTGCTCGTGTATTATTGGAACGCATCTTATGGTGTACTAACAGACCATCGCATGCGACTATCCTCCGATAACGTTGACTGGCTTACTTTTTTGAAAATGAACAAGGCCTGGATCTCGCAGGAATTTGCCACTCCTCTTCCAGATTAAATAATTGGTTGGCAACAGTATCCAGGTCTCCTGTTGGGTTCACGTTTCTACAACCTGAACTGTAATCCCTGGGCTCCAACACCACCAGTTGTTGCTCAGAAGTGCGGTCTGCTCAGTCAACACTTGACCCAGTGTTACTGGGGTTCAGTAACATCAGCTGCCCACCTGCTGTGTATCCGGCAATGTCTCCTGCTCCATCCACTCTCACACTACAACAGATGTTAAACTGCCTCTGGTGTAGGCCTCAGCATACCCTCAGTTTCTAGCATTGACCCTGGGCTCAAACACCGCCAGTTGCTGTCCAGAAGTGCCGTCTGCACAGTCAACACCTGCTCCTCTGTTATTGGGGTTCAGTAACATCAGCTGCTCCCCTGCTGTGTATACGGCAATTGCTCCTGCTATCTCCACACTCACACAATTTCAGATATTAAACTCGCTCCAATTAGACCTCGGCCTATACCCTGATTGACCCTGTGCTCCAACACCACCAGTTGCTGCTCCAAAGTGCCATCTGCACAGAGAAATACACTCGCTCCTGTGTCAGTGGGGTTCAGTAACTTCAGCTGCTCCCCTGCGGTGTGTCCGGCAATTGCTCCTGCTAAACATACCAAAAGAACTGGCGCACAGCTATAAACTATACACATAAAAGGGGGGTGCAAGTAGCAGCATAGTAAATGACAAAAAGGGAGAAGAAAGACGCTGCTACAAAAATTGCACACCACCCAGTATATGAACATGCAAAAAACACTTTATTGGCATAGACAATAAAAACAATTAAAAACATAGAACCACTGTAAACCACCTGGACATAAATACATGTGTATATACATAGCAATAATTATACAGCCTATCAATATGTCCATAGGGAATATACACCCTATATGGACATGCATGCTGGTAAACACCTACCAAATGGCTCATGAGGACTCTGAATACAAGCCTATTATAAAAGGGATATATATCCCGCAGAACCCACAGGCAAGTGTGTCAAATAATGACCACCCACCTGCTCATATGAAGTATGAAGTATCAAGTACTTCCCCTGACGAAGCCTCATTAAGGAGGCGATACGCGTGGGGTTAGGGTCCACTGTCTCTCCCCCTGGACACCTCAGCTTATCGGACATAGGTTGGTACAGGTTTGGGTTGGGGATATCTTGCCCTCACTGCTTAGGCTCTTTTTTTTTTTTTTCCCTTCATATGAGCAGGTGGGTGGTCATTATTTGACACACTTGCCTGTGGGTTCTGCGGGATATATATCCCTTTTATAATAGGCTTGTATTCAGAGTCCTCATGAGCCATTTGGTAGGTGTTTACCAGCATACATGGCATCACAGACTTGGCCCTTTCCTGGATCTCGTCATATCTAACAGACCGAACATTCAGTGTCTCCCTCCCCCACACCACCTCCTCACTTCGCCCCTTGTCAGTCGGTGTTCCTCAAGGCTCTGTTCTAGGACCCCTACTCTTCTCCATCTACACTTTTGGCCTGGGACAGCTCATAGAATCCCACGGTATGCAGTACCATCTCTACGCTGACGACACGCAAATCTACCTCTCCGGACCTGACCTCTCCTCCTTGCTTACCAAAATCCCGCACTGTCTGTCTGCCATTTCAGCCTTCTTTTCTGCTCGCTTTCTACAACTGAACATGGACATCATCATCATCTTTCCCCCATCTCACTCTACCCCTCCACCAGACCTATCCATCAATGTCAATGGCTGCTCACTATCCCCAGTTCCACTCGCCCGGTGCCTCGGGGTGATCCTCGACTCTGCCCTCTCTTTCAAGCCACATATCCAAGCCCTTGCCTCCTCCTGTCGTCTCAAACTCAAAAATATTTCCCGGATCCGTGCTTTCCTTGACCGCAATACTGCAAAAACGCTAGTGCATGCCCTTATCATCTCCCGCCTCGACTACTGCAACCTCCTACTCTCTGGACTCCCCTCTAGCACTCTGGCACCACTCCAATCCATCCTACACTCTGCTGCCCGACTAATCCACCTGTCCCCCCGCTATTCCCCAGCCTCTCCCCTGTGTCAAGCCCTTCACTGGCTTCCTATCGCCCAGAGACTCAAGTTCAAAACCCTCACACTGACATACAAAGCCATCCACAACCTGTCTCCTCCATACATCTGTGACATGGTCTCCCGGTACCTACCTACACGCGACCTCCGATCCTCCCAAGACCTCCTTCTCTACTCCCCTCTCATCTCTTCTTCCCATAACCGCATCCAATACTTCTTCCGTGCTTCCCCCATACTCTGGAACTCTCTACCCCAACACATCAGACTTGCGACATAGAAACCTTCAAAAAGAACCTGAAGACTCATCTCTTCCGACAAGCCTACAGCCTGCAGTGATCCTCAACCTACTGAACAGCCGCACAGCCAGCTCTTCCCTCTCCTAGTGTATCCTCACCCACCCCCTGCAGACTGTGAGCCCTCGCGGGCAGGGTCCTCCCTCCTTATGTACTCGTGTGCCTTGTTATCTGCTCATGTTTAATGTATTTGTCTATATTTGCCCCGTATTCACATGTAAAGCGCCATGGAATAAATGGCGCTATAAAAATGTATAATAATAATAATAATAATATAGGGTGTATATTCCCTATGGACATATTGATAGGCTGTATAATTATTGCTATGTATATACACATGTATTTATGTCCAGGTGGTTTACAGTGGTTCTATGTTTTTAATTGTTTTTATTGTCTATGCCAATAAAGTGTTTTTTGCATGTTCATATACCGGGTGGTGTGCAATTTTTGTAGCAGCGTCTTTCTTTTCCCTTTTCGGCAATTGCTCCTGCTATCTCCACACTCCAACTTCAGATATTAAACTCACTCCAATTGGGCCCTGATTGACCCTGGGCTCCAACACCCCCAGTTGCTGCTTGGAAGTGCCGTTTGCACAAAGAAAAACCACTCGTTCCTGTGTTACTGGGGTTTAGAAACGTCAGCTGTTCCACTGCTGTGTATCCGGCAATTGCTCCTGCTATCTCCACACTCGCACAACTTCAGATATTAAACTCACTCCAATTAGGCCTCGGCCTACACCCTGATTGACCCTGGAATCCAACACCGCCTGTTGCTGCTCGGAAGTGCCGTCCGCACAGTCAACAGTTGCTCCTCTGTTATTGGGGGTCAGTAACGTCAGCTGCTCTCCTGCTGTGTGTGCAGCAATAACTCATGTCTGCTCCTCCTGCTTTCCCTGGACTTCAACACCGCCAGATGCTGCTCAGAAGTGCTGTCCGCACAGTCAACAGTTGCTCCTCTTTTATTGGGGTTCAGTAACACCAGCTGATACCCTGCTGTGTGTGCGGCAATAACTCATGTCTGCTCCTCCTGCTTTCCCTGAGCTCCAACACCGCCAGTTGCTGCTCAGAAGTGCTGTCCGCACAGTAAACAGTTGCTCCTCTGTTATTGGGGTTCAGTAATACCAGCTGATCCCCAGCTGTGTGTGCGGCAATTGCTCCTGCTACCTCCACATTCACACTACTACAGAAATTAAAGGGAACCTGTCCCCCCCAGGCATTTGCAACTGAAAGAGCCACCTTGTGCAGCAATAATGAACTTAACGCTGAACTTAACACTTATAAAATGTGTCCACTCATACCATGAAACCATCCCGGAGGTGGGACTTTCCATCGTAATGAGACACAACACAGCCTTCATTCATACCTCCTTGTCACCGGGTGCCGCTTCCACAACGTTGTTTGAATCTGTCCCTGAACCTGCGCTGTTATGCTAAACCTTGGGCATGGGCAGTTAGCGCTGCCTGTTATGAACAGGTGATTCAGAACCACAATGGACCTAGTGGTTAAGAGCACACAAAGTGACCTGATAGTTACTAACATAGGACGAGCTCTGAGACGTGGGAACTCTGCTGACCGCAATCCTTAATCCTATCATACCACACTAGAGGTAGCCGTGGATTGCGCCTAACGCTCCCTATGCAACTCGGCACAGCCTGAGAAACTAGCTAGCCCTGAAGATAGAAAAATAAGCCTACCTTGCCTCAGAGAAATTCCCCAAAGGAAAAGGCAGCCCCCCACATATAATGACTGTGAGTTAAGATGAAAATACAAACACAGAGATGAAATAGACTTTAGCAAAGCAAGGCCCGACTTACTGAATAGACCGAGGATAGGAAAGATAGCTTGGCGGTCAGCACAAAAACCTACAAACAACCACGCAGAGGGGGCAAAAAGACCCTCCGCACCGACTAACGGTACGGAGGTGCTCCCTCTGCGTCTCAGAGCTTCCAGCAAGCAAGAAAAACCAATATAGCAAGCTGGACAGAAAACACAGCAAACAAAAGTAACACAAGCAAAACTTAGCTTATGCAGGGCAGACATGCCACAAGAACGATCCAGGAGAAAGCAAGACCAATACTGGAACATTGACTGGAGGCCAGGAACAAAGAATTAGGTGGAGTTAAATAGAGCAGCACCTAACGACTTAACCTCGTCACCTGAGGAAGGAAACTCAGAAGCCGCAGCCCCACTCACATCCACCAGAGGAAGCTCATAGACAAAACCAGCCGAAGTACCACTCATGACCACAGGAGGGAGCTTGACCACAGAATTCACAACAGTACCCCCCCCCTTGAGGAGGGGTCACCGAACCCTCACCAGAGCCCCCAGGCTGACCAGGATGAGCCAAATGAAAGGCACGAACCATATCGGCAGCATGAACAAAAACCCAGGAATTATCTTCCTGACCATAACCCTTCCACTTAACCAGGTACTGGAGTTTCCATCTCAAAACACGAGAATCTAATCTTCTCCACTATATACTCCAACTCCCCCTCAACCAAAACCGGGGCAGGAGGATCAACGGATGGAACCACAGGTGCCACGTATCTCCGCAACAATGACCTATGGAATACGTTATGGATGGAAAAAGAAGCTGGAAGGGTCAAACGAAAAGACACAGGATTAAGAACCTCAGAAATCCTATACGGACCAATAAAACGAGGCTTAAACTTAGGAGAGGAAACTTTCATAGGAATATAACGAGATGACAACCAAACCAAATCCCCAACACGAAGTCGGGGACCCACACAGCGCCTGCGGTTAGCGAAAGGTTGAGCCTTCTCCTGAGACAATGTCAAATTGTCCACCACATGAGTCCAAATCTGCTGCAACCTATCCACCACAGTATCCACACCAGGACAGTCAGAAGACTCAACCTGCCCTGAAGAGAAACGAGGATGGAAACCAGAATTGCAGAAAAACGGCGAAACCAAAGTAGCCGAGCTGGCCCGATTATTAAGGGCGAACTCAGCCAAAGGCAAAAAGGACACCCAATCATCCTGATCAGCAGAAACAAAACATCTCAGATATGTTTCCAAGGTCTGATTGGTTCGTTCAGTCTGGCCACTTGTCTGAGGATGGAAAGCCGAGGAGAAAGACAAATCAATGCCCATTCTAGCACAAAAGGCTCGCCAAAACCTCGAAACAAACTGGGAACCTCTGTCAGAAACGATATTCTCCGGAATGCCATGTAAACGAACCACATGCTGGAAGAACAATGGCACCAAATCAGAGGAGGAAGGCAATTTAGACAAGGGTACCAAATGGACCATCTTAGAGAAGCGATCACAAACAACCCAAATGACCGACATTTTTTGAGAGACGGGGAGATCCGAAATAAAATCCATAGAGATATGTGTCCAGGGCCTCTTCGGGACTGGCAAGGGCAAAAGCAACCCACTGGCACGAGAACAGCAGGGCTTAGCCCGAGCACAAATCCCACAGGACTGCACAAACGAACGCACATCCCGCGACAGAGACGGCCACCAAAAGGATCTAGCCACCAAATCTCTGGTACCAAAGATTCCAGGATGACCAGCCAACACCGAACAATGAATCTCAGAGATAACTCTACTCGTCCATTTATCAGGGACAAACAGTTTCTCCGCTGGGCAACGGTCAGGTCTATTAGCCTGAAATTTTTGCAGCACCCATCGCAAATCAGGGGAGATGGCAAACAAAATTACCCCCTCTTTGAGAATACCCGCCGGCTCAGACAAACCCGGAGAGTCGGGCACAAAACTCCTAGACAGGGCATCCGCCTTCACATTTTTAGAGCCCAGAAGGTACGAAACCACAAAGTCAAAACGGGAGAAAAACAGCGACCAACGAGCCTGTCTAGGATTCAACCGTTTGGCAGACTCGAGATAAGTCAAGTTCTTGTGATCAGTCAAGACCACCACGCGATGCTTAGCTCCTTCAAGCCAATGACGCCACTCCTCGAATGCCCACTTCATGGCCAGCAACTCTCGATTGCCAACATTATAATTACACTCAGCAGGCGAAAACTTCCTGGAAAAGAAGGCACATGGTTTCATCACCGAGCCATCAGAACTTCTTTGCGACAAAACAGCCCCTGCTCCAATCTCAGAAGCATCAACCTCGACCTGGAACGGGAGCGAAACATCTGGTTGGCACAACACAGGGGCAGAAGAAAAACTACGCTTCAACTCTTGAAAAGCTTCCACAGCAGCAGAAGACCAATTGACCACATCAGCACCCTTCTTGGTTAACTCAGTCAACGGTTTAGCAATACTAGAAAAATTATTGATGAAGCGACGATAAAAATTAGCAAAGCCCAATCATCCGAGAAGACCAAAATATCATCCAAGTATACAATCAGGAATTTATCCAGGTACTCTCGGAAGATGTCATGCATAAAGGACTGAAACACTGATGGAGCATTAGAAAGCCCGAATGGCATAACCAGGTACTCAAAATGGCCCTCGGGCGTATTAAATGCTGTTTTCCATTCATCGCCCTGTTTAATACGCACAAGATTATACGCACCACGAAGATCTATCTTGGTGAACCAACTAGCCCCCTTAATCCGAGCAAACAAATCAGACAGCAGCGGCAAGGGGTACTGAAATTTGACCGTGATTTTATTTAGAAGGCGGTAATCAATACAAGGTCTCAGCGAACCATCCTTCTTGGCCACAAAAAAGAACCCTGATCCCAATGGCGACAATGACGGGCGAATATGACCCTTCACCAAGGATTCCTTTACGTAACTCCGCATAGCGGCGTGCTCAGGCACAGACAAATTAAACAGTCGACCTTTAGGAAACTTACTACCTGGAATCAAATCGATAGCACAATCACAATCCCTATGCGGAGGTAGGGCACTGGACTTGGGCTCATCAAATACATCCCGGTAATCCGACAAGAACTCTGGGACCTCAGAAGGGGTGGATGATGAAATAGACAGAAAAGGAACATCACCATGTACCCCCTGACAACCCCAGCTGGACACAGACATTGATTTCCAATCCAATACTGGGTTATGGACTTGTAGCCATGGCAACCCCAACACGACCACATCATGCAGATTATGCAACACCAAAAAGCGAATATCCTCCTGATGCGCAGGAGCCATGCACATGGTCAGCTGGGTCCAGTACTGAGGCTTATTCTTGGCCAAAGGCGTAGCATCAATTCCTCTCAATGGAATAGGATACTGCAAGGGCTCCAAGAAAAACCCACAGCGCCTAGCATACTCCAAGTCCATCAAATTCAGGGCAGCGCCTGAATCCACAAATGCCATGACAGAATAGGATGACAAAGAGCAGATCAAAGTAACGGACAAAAGAAATTTCGACTGTACCGTACCAATGGTGGCAGACCTAGCGAACCTCTTAGTGCGTTTAGGACAATCGGAGATAGCATGAGTGGAATCACCACAGTAAAAACACAGCCCATTCTGACGTCTGTGTTCTTGCCGTTCAGCTCTGGTCAAAGTCCTATGGCACTGCATAGGCTCAGGTCCATGCTCAGATAATACCGCCAAATGGTGCACAGTTTTACGCTCACGCAAGCGTCGACCGATCTGAATAGGCAAAGACATAGACTCACTCAGACCAGCAGGCATAGGAAATCCCACCATGACATCCTTAAGGGCTTCAGAGAGACCTTTTCTGAAAATTTCTGCCAGCGCACATTCATTCCATTGAGTGAGCACAGACCACTTCCTAAACTTCTGACAATATATCTCTACCTCATCCTGACCCTGAGACAGAGCCAGCAAATTTTTCTCTGCCTGATCCACTGAATTAGGTTCATCATACAGCAATCCGAGCGCCAGAAAAAACGCATCAATATTACATAATGCAGGATCTCCTGGCGCAAGGGAAAATGCCCAGTCTTGAGGGTCGCCACGTAGTAAAGAAATAATGATCTTAACTTGTTGAACTGGGTCACCAGAGGAGCGGGGTTTCAAAGGCAGAAACAGTTTACAATTATTCTTAAGATAAACATCCGTTACAACATAAGGTAAGCAGGAGGGTGCGGTGTTGGAGCTTGGACTCCTCCTGCTTACCTTATGTTGTAACGGATGTTTATCTGTTGAAGTTTTCCATTAAAATTCACGCTTTCCACTGCAGAATTTGGGGTGAGTGCCGCATATTTTCTTACTTATGAGTACAAATGAACTATTAGTTTTCAGCTGCTGAGCACCTCATACCCCGGAGTAAGCGTGACGCCTAATACTCTGGATCCCATCTCAAGTCCTGACTGCTGTATATGGTATCGTTCTAGTGCCGTCCCATTCTATAGCTCTATGTGGATTAACAATTATTCTTAAAACTCAGAAACTTAGCTCTGTCTCCAGAAAACAAATCAGGAATAGGAATTCTTGGCTCTAACATAGAATTCTGAACCACAAAGTCTTGAATATTTTGTACTCTTTGAGTGAGATGATCCACACAAGAAGACAGATCTTTAATGTCCATCACTACACCTGTGTCCTGAACCACCCAAATGTCTAGGGGAAAAGAAAGACAAAACACAGTACAGAGAAAAAAAAATGGTCTCAGAACTTCTCTTTTCCCTCTATTGAGAAGCATTAGTACTTTGGGCCTCCAGTACTGTTATGAACAGGTGATTCAGAACCAAAATGGACCTAGTGGTTAAGAGCACACAAAGTGACCTGATAGTTACTAACATAGGACGAGCTCTGAGACGTGGGAACTCTGCTGACCGCAATCCCTAATCCTATCATACCACACTAGAGGTAGCCGTGGATTGCGCCTAACGCTCCCTATGCAACTCGGCACAGCCTGAGAAACTAGCTAGCCCTGAAGATAGAAAAATAAGCCTACCTTGCCTCAGAGAAATTCCCCAAAGGAAAAGGCAGCCCCCACATATAATGACTGTGAGTTAAGATGAAAATACAAACACAGAGATGAAATAGACTTTAGCAAAGCGAGGCCCGACTTACTGAATAGACCGATGATAGGAAAGATAGCTTTGCGGTCAGCACAAAAGCCTACAAACAACCACGCAGAGGGGGCAAAAAGACCCTCCGCACCGACTAACGGTACAGAGGTGCTCCCTCTGCGTCTCAGAGCTTCCAGCAAGCAAGAAAAACCAATATAGCAAGCTGGACAGAAAACACAGCAAACAAAAGTAACACAAGCAAAACTTAGCTTATGCAGGGCAGACAGGCCACAAGAACGATCCAAGAGAAAGCAAGACCAATACTGGAACATTGACTGGAGGCCAGGAACAAAGAACTAGGTGGAGTTAAATAGAGCAGCACCTAACGACTTAACCTCGTCACCTGAGGAAGGAAACTCAGAAGCCGCAGCCCCACTCACATCCACCAGAGGAAGCTCATAGACAGAACCAGCCGAAGTACCACTCATGACCACAGGAGGGAGCTTGACCACAGAATTCACAACAGCTGCCCGTCTTCTGACTTCATTTGGTGTCAGGCTGACTGCATCTGTGTGGCCGCTCTACCCGAGAAACCGCCTCGCAGTGTCTTCTGATTAATTCACACTGCGGGGCTGGGATTCATGGCCATGCACAGTGCATCGCTTTGCCTGTCACTCATCTCCTTCTGCCTTCTTCAGACAAAGCACTGTCAGCTGATCCCTAATCACATGCCATGGCCATGACGCCGCACAGTCTGAAGAAGGTGGAAGGAGATGAATGAGAGGAGAAGATATGCACTGTGCATGCCCATGAATCCCAGCCCCGCAGTGTGAATAAATCAGAAGACACTGCAAGGCGGGATCTCGGGCAGCAGACCCGTACAGGTGCAGTCAGCCTGACAACAAATGATGTCAGAATGTGGGCAGCGCTAACTGCCCATGCCCAAGGTTTAACATAACTGTGCAGGCTCCGGGACAGATTCAAACAATGCTGAGGAGACAGCGCCCGGCGACAAGGGGGTGTGAATGACAGCTGTGCCCTGTCTGATTTGAAAGGAAAGTCCCGCATCCAGGACTTTCACGGTATGAGGGGACACGTTTTATAAGTGTCTAGTTCAGCATGTGCAAGGAGCATAACTAAAAGGGCCACCTTTTCCTTGTGCAGCATTACTGCTGCACAAGGTGGCTCTTTCAGTTACTAATGCCTGGGGGGGTTAAAGGTTCCCTTTTAAATTGATCCAATTAGGCCCCGGCCTACACTCTGCTTCTCCTGGATTCCCTGTGCTTCAACACCGCCAGTTGCTGCTTGGAAGTGCCATCTGCACAGTCAACACTTGCTGCCATGTTATTGGGGTTCAGTAACGCCAGCCGATCCCCAGCTGTGTGTGCGACAATAACTCAAGTCTGCTCCTCCTGCTTTCCCTGGGCTCCAACACTGCCAGTAGCTGCTCGGAGATGCTGTCCGCACAGTCAACAGTTGCTCCTCTGTTATTGGGGTTCAGTAACACCAGCTGATCCCCATCTGTGTGTGCGACAATAACTCAAGTCTGCTCCTCCTGCTTTCCCTGGGCTCCAACACTGCCAGTTGCTGCTCGGAAGTGCTGTCCGCACAGTCAACAGTTGTTCTTCTGTTATTGGGCATCAGTAACGCCAGCTGATCCCCAGCTGTGTGTGTGGCAATAACTCAAGTCTGCTCCTCCTGGTTTCCCTGGGCTCCAACACAGTCAGTTGCTGCTCGTAAGTGCTGTCTGCACAGTCAACAGTTGCTCCTCTGTTATTGGGGTTCAGTAACGTCAGCTGATCTCCAGCTGTGTGTGCACCAATTTCGCCTGCTCCATCTACATTCACACTACTACAGATTTGAAACTTATATGAAATACGTAAAACCTGCGCTGTCTACTATATATACACAAAAATCAAGCGATCACAGTACAAGATTACAAGATTTTTGTGTATATATAGTAGACAGCGCAGGTTTTACGTATTTCATATATATTTATTCATTTTTTCTGTGTGTGGTACAGAATATTACCTGCTGCGTCTCACTTCCATCTGCACCAGCGCCGCTATTTTTATTTATTTAGATTTGAAACTTGCTCCAATTAGGCCTTAGCCTACACTGTGTTTCTCATGTAATCCCTGGGCTCCAACACCGCCAGTTGCTGCCCAGAAGTGCCGTTTGCACAGTCAACACTTGCTGCCGTGTTATTGGGGTTCAGTAATGTCAGCTGCTCCCCTGCTGTGTATCAAGCAATGTGTCCTGCAACCTCCATGCTGACACTAAAACAGAAATTAAAGGGAACCAGTCCCCCCAGGCATTTGTAACTAAATGAGCCAACTTGTGCAGCACTAATGCTGCATTTGGACAAGATGTCTCTCTTAGTTATTCTCCTTGCACACGCTGGACTAAATGCTTATAAAATGTGTCCCCGTATACCTTCCAGCCGTCGTGGAGGTGGGTCTTTCCTTGTTAATGAGACGCAGCACAGCCATCATTCATGCCCCCTTGGCGCCGGGCATCGCCTCCTTAGAGTTGTTTGAATCTGTCCCAGAGCCTGCGCTGTTATGTTATCCCTTGGCTATTCGCAGTTAGCGCTGTCCATCTTCTGACATCATTTGTTGTCAGGCTGGCTGCGCCTGTGCGGCCATCCTGCCCGAGATCATGCCTCGCAGTGTCTTATTTATTCACACTTGCCTGGGGTTGATGGGCATGCGCAGTGCATATCTTGGCCTCTCACTCATCTCCTTCCGCCTTCTTCAGACTGTGCCACGTCACGGCCGTGGCATGCGATTTGGGATCAGCTGAAGCGGCACAGTCTGAAGAAGGTGGAAGGAGCTGAGTAAGAGGCGAAGATATGCACTGCGCATGCCCATGAATCCCAGGCCCGCAGTGTGAATAAATCAGAAGACACTGCAGGGCGGGATCTCTGGCAGGGCACCCGCACAGGCGCAGCCAGCCTGACAACAAATGATGTCTGAAGACAGGCAGCACTAACTGCACAAGGCCAAGGGATAACATAACAGTGCAGGCTCCCGGACAGATTCAAACAATGCTGAGGAGGCGGCGCACGGCACCAAGGGGGTGTGAATCACGACTGTGCTGTGTCTCATTAAGAAGGAAAGTCCCGCCTCCGGGATGGTTTTAGGGTATGAGGGGACACATTTTGTAAGTGTTAACTTCAGCGTGAACAACCAGCATAATTAAAAGAGCCACCTTTTCCACGTGCAGCGTTAGTGCTGCACAAGGTAGCTCTTTTAGTTTCAAACACCTGGGGGGTTAAAGATTCCCATTCAACTTGCTCCAATTAGGCCTCAGCCTATACTCTGCTTCTCCTGCATTTCCTTGGCTCCAACACTGCCAGTTGCTGCTCAGAAGTGTCTTTGGCACGGGTACTCCCTCCTGCCCAGCCTGGTTCCAGCACGCCAGCTGTTTACGGGTAGTGTCAAGGTCACTTATCCTCCAATACGTTGTCCTGTTGTGTTGCGGTCGGGTCAACCGACTCTATGGTGCCTGCAGTTTAGGTGCTACCTATGTGGGCTGCGGGATCTGGCAATCAAGGCTGGTTCCGTAGTGCCAACAGGAAAAGCTCCCCCTGTAGGACTTTGGGTTTTCAGTAACTCCGGCCGGCTCCCGGCCTTCCAATTTTTGTTTCATGTGGACCTTCTGCTTCCTATCTGAGTTCCAGCACCATTAGCTGGTTCTTTGGAAGTCAATCTTGAATAGGTCCGCATCCTGGGTCTAGTACCGTCAGCTGGATCCAGGCTGAGCCTTTGGCTTAGGTGCCTCCTTTCCGGTATCCGAGTTCCACCAATGTCTGGTGGTCCTTGGTAGTGCTTTCTGTCACGGGTACCTCCTGCTTAGTAACTGGGTTCCAGTACCGTCAGCTGGTCCTCGGTAGTTCCATTGGCTCTTGTACCTTCTGCTACCCATCCTGGTTCCAATACCGTCAGCTGGTTCTCAGCAGTGTCTTTGGCTCTTGTACCTTCTACTCCCCATCCTGTTTCCAGTACCATCAGCTGGTTCCAGGCAGAGCCTTTGGCTTAGGTGCCTTCTTCTGGGTATCCGAGTTCCACCAACGTCTGGTGGTCCTTGGTAGTGCTTTCTGGCACGGGTACCTCCTGCTTAGTAACCGGGTTCCAGTACCATCAGCTGGTCCTCGGTAGTTCCATTGGCTCTTGTACCTTCGGGTAGCCATCCGGGTTCCAGTACCGTCAGCTGGTTCTCGGCAGTTCCTCAGCCTTCTTGTACCTTCTGCTACATTTCCAAGTTCAAGCCTTTGGAAATGGTTTTTGCTAATCACTCTGGATCTCCCTGTTGACGACCCTAAGGACGACGACCCTGAAGACCACCCCGAAGAAGACGATGACCCCAGAGATGAGGACCCCGGAGACGAGGACCCTGGAGACAAGGACCCTGGATACGACGACCCTGAAGACCACCCCGAAGAAGACGACCCCAGAGACGATGACCCCAGAGATGATGACCCTGGAGACGACTACCCTGAAGACCACCCCGAAGAAGACCAAGCAGCAGAAGAACAAGAAGCTGTAGAACAAAAAGCAGAAGTACATTAAGCATAAGACTGAAAATCAAGGCAAAAGATATTATCTAAATTATAAGCAGAAGAAAACTAAGCAGTGTGTGGGGGTGAGTCCGTTCCTCCTTGTGGTGCCCCTGGAAAAAACCTGCTGCTGCAGGCAAAACTGAACGCGGACAAATCCTGTTGTAAATCTTTTGGGACAGGCAGAACGATAGGTGTAATCTTCAAACTTTTATAGATAACACCTACAGGAATGCCTGTCACAAATAAGAATATGATGAAGAAGAAGAAGATGAAGAAGTAGAATATGAAGAAGAATAATAGTTGAATAAGACGAATATCAAGAATGTAAAAAAAAGGAATAGTAGGAAGAAGGTGAAGAAGAAGAAGATGAATAAGATGAAGAAGTTCATGAAAAAGATGCTGAGGATGATGAAGGAGAAAGTGTGGGAGAAGTAAAAAAGAAGGTGAAGAGCATGGAAGCAGTGAAACATAAATATCTGACAAAATATAAAAAAGCTTAACATAGTCAATATCTTTGTAACTTCGTACAGCTTAAAAAAAATTAATTCTTGCTATTCCATTTGATTGGCCTAAACCTCTATGCCTTTAATCTCCTTTAGTCTCCTCCACCTCCCCCAATATATTCTACATTATTCTTAGTTGTTTTCCTTCATGTAGAATTAACCTACAAGTAAAGAAAGTGTTTATTTTAATTCCGATATTTTTGTCCCATTGACTTGCATTGGTTTCCGGTATCGGTATCGGCGATATCCGATATTTTTGGATATCGGCCGATCCAATCCGATACAGATATTTCCGGATATCGGAAGGTATTGCTCAATACTACTCTTAATGAATCAGGTGAGGTGCAAAGTGACTTTCGCCTCTATGTGCACCTCACCAAAAATCTGCCACCAGTCAACATGCCCCTCTTGTCCTGCCACCAGCTCTGCCCACTGAGAACACCAAAAGTCACACATTTTATGCACAGCTAGTGTTGAGCGATACCTTCGATACTTGAAAGTATCGGTATCGGATAGTATCGGCCGATACCCGAAAAGTATGGGATATCGCCGATACTGATACCCGATACCAATACAAGTCAATGGGACACCAAGTATCGGAAGGTATCCTGTATGGTTCCCAGGGTCTGAAGGAGAGGAAACTCTCCTTCAGGCCCTGGAATCCATATTAATGTGTGAAATAAAGAATAAAAATAAAAAATATTGATATACTCACCTTCTGACACGCCCTGGTTGTAACCGGCAGCTTCCGTTCCTAAGAATGAGCGCTTGAAAGACCTTAGATGACGTTGCGGCTTGTGATTGGTCACGTGAGCGGTCACGTGACCGCAACGTGACCAATCACAAGCCGCGACGTCATCTAAGGTCTTTCAAGCGCTCATTCTTAGGAACGGAAGCTGCCGGTTACATCGGTAAGGTCCAGGCTCCGTCGGAGAGGTGAGTATATCAATATTTTTTATTTTTATTCTTTATTTTACACATTAATATCAATCCCGATACCGATTCCCGATATCACAAAAGTATCGGAACTCGGTATCGGAATTCCGATACCGCAAATATCGGCCGATACCCGATACTTGCGGTATCGGAATGCTCAACACTATGCACAGCCTCATGTTGTGCAGAAATTTTGTGACTTTTCAACACTTTTTACACCACTTTTCAAGCCTAAAGGCTTTTATGAAGTTAAGCCTACGTGCTATTAATAGTGGTACCCTTGCAGAAATTTGGATAAAAGTGACTTATTATGGATTTCTATGAAGAAACCGGTCTACCAGGTGAAATGCATGAAAACATCATCAACATTGCAACATGATACAGCAGCTGTAGGAAAAGTTTTGCTGAGGTTACAGTGGTCATGCAGCTTGCACTTCGTCTATGGAAGATTCCAGTCTTTGCAAAATATTTGCTGGCATTAAGCATATATCCTGCACATGGAAAGTATGTATTAGAAAGCTGAAATCAGGAGTGGACCAGGCGTTCCAGGAGTTTAGAGATGAAGGGAAGATTAGAGACACAGTTTTGGTCGAGGGATGTTTTTTTAAGTAATGGATGTATGATGGCATGTTTAAATGAGGAGGGAAAGATACCAGACGAGAGAGAGAGGGGTTGAATATTTTTGTTAGGTGAGTGGTGACAGCAGGAAAAATGGACTGGAGGTGATGTGATGGAATTTGGTCACTAGTGCAAGTGGTAAATTGGAAGCATCACTGGGTGTGCTGGCACTCAAAATAAATCCCAAAAATTGGAAGTATTACTTTGTGCATAGGAATCTTTGATCAATTATGAATATTGGAAGCATCATGTGCTGTGCAAGTGCTCTTGAACCCTCTCCCTCTCTCTGTCTCTCACACTAAGGATGTGTGTGTGTGGGGAGGGGGGCTTGAGAAATCTAAGGATCTGTCTCAATAAATATTTATAGGAGCCAAAAGGATTACTTGCCATATCAGACATGTAGTTATAGAATATCTATCCTAGCTTGCTATAGAGAGTCTGGTATGGTTACTGCAATAAGAATTGATAGTTAAATTGTGTTGCACTTATTTAAGCTTCATAGATCATTGTCATTAGTCACTAGTATGTTTAGAAAATAATAATCCACTTGAGACTTTGCAGAATTCCTCCCAAGGGCTGACTGGTAAAAGTGTAGCTTACACGTAATGTAATTTTCCTATCTTAACTAAGGATAATCATCACACAAGGTCTTTGGTGGCAACTTTTCTCTGTCATTTGATTGGATTATTATAGGTATTTTGCTGAAAAAAACATTCATTTAACTGCAGACTTCAAACTGGCCTTCATTTAAAAAATAGCCTAACTCATGGCCATCTTTATACATGTCTCCATTTTGGGTTGGAGTAAAAATGTATTATCCAGGTTGTCTGAATTGAAAACGATTGAAATATTTGAAATACAAGAAACTGATTGTAAGTTGCCAATAAGTGAAATCAATACAATACAAATAAATTATATAATAATAATAAATAGAATATCACCCAATAGTATTACTAAAACCTACTCAAGAGATAAGGTGAATGAATAAAAATACAAAAGCATAATAATAAAAATGATTTATTAATAATATTGAAATACATATATTATTATTATTTATTCATATAGCACCATTAACTCCATGGTGCTGTACATGAGAAAGGGTTACATACAGGGTTATAGATATCGTTTACAGTAAACAGGTTTACAGTGACAGACTGGTACAGAGGGGAGAGGACCCTGTCCTTGCGGACTTACATTCTATGGGACATATATACAGTATATAACATGCAAAAAGAGGGGGACAAACAAATAACAGACAATGCAAAAAACCCCAGTGCTATAATTGGAGTGGGTATATGGGCCACATCATGAACTACCATTTTAATGGAAAAAAAAACATTACATATAGCCTACATACATTTGCAAACATGCATTCACCAAGTCAAAAATGCATAGGTAATAGAATGAAGAGAGTAAATATATAATTTTAATATTCAAAGTTCATACCCAATAGTTTCCTGTGTCCTCCAACACACGTTTCGCCTGATAATGGCTTTTTCAAGGGGTGAAAGGAAGTAGAAAGGGATAGATATTTATATGCCGCACAGGTCAATCAGGAACAAAAGTTCCCTGAGAAAATCCTGTGGCATAATTATTTAAATTATTTATTAAATACCATACAAAAGGAATCCAAAGATCCCTCCTAATAAAAGACTAACTAAAATAAGGCATATATTGTTAGATGCTATAGAAAGCATGTTTACATCTGAAACGCACGTCACACTGCCCCCAGACCGGAAGTGATCAGAGAAACTGTGGCATAGAATAATTGCCAGTAATGCACAAATTCCTGAACCGAGATGTGTCAAAGTATAGAGAAACATATCACCACATAAACACACGAAGAGGAGCAAATAAACTTCACATTCCACACTGCCGAAGTGCAGCGCGGACCGGAAGTATCAGGTGCGCTCTGCAATGGAGTGCATGTGACCTTAAGACCGGAAGAAAAGCAGATGACATGTTTCCATGGAAATAATAGCTCCTGCATTGCGTACTAAGACCAATGCAAAGCGGAAGCACCATTGCGCTCCACAGTGGAGCGCAATCGGCGCACAAAAAGAGAATAACAACAAAATAGCGTGTTCCATTAGAAGCACATAGACCATATATGATATATAAAAGAATATAATAATAATAATAATAATTTTTATTTATATAGCGGCAACATATTCCGCAGCACTTTACAATTAAGCGGGGACATGTACAGACAATAAATTCAGTACAAGTTAAGACAATTTAAACACTGACATTAGGGGTGAGGTCCCTGCTCGCAAGCTTACAATCTACAAGGAAATGGGGGGACACAATAGGTGAAAAGTGCTTGTTATTTCAGGTCTGGCAATTATAATAAATAGGGATTTTCATATGAAGCTGCATGATCCGGTCATCAGCTCGTGTGTTTAAGTGCAATAGTCAAGTATCAAGTGCAGTTATCGTGTGCATGGAGGGTGTGGAGACAGATGAATAGTGGGGTGCAGATTCACATGCAGATAATATTTGGAAGGAGGGAACAGGACAAAGTTAGTTTACTGAGTAGTTGATGTGGTAGGCTTGTTTGAAGAGATGCGTTTTTAAAGGGCGTTTGAATAGGTCGGGGCTAGGTATCAGTCTGATCGTCTGGGGAAGTGCATTCCAGAGAGCTGGCGCAACACGAGAGAAGTCTTGGAGACGGAGGTGCGAGGTTCGGATTACGGGGGATGTTAGTCTTAGGTCATTTGTAGAATGGAGGGCACGTGTAGGGCGATAGACGGAGATGAGAGAGGAGATATAAGGTGGTGCAGAACTGCGGAGAGCTTTGTGGGTGAGAGAGATGAGTTTATACTGGACCCTGTAGCGAATGGGTAGCCAGTGTAATGACTGGCACAAGATGGAGGCATCGGTGAAGCGGTTGGACAGAAATATGACCCTGGCTGCCGCATTCAAGATGGATTGGAGAGGAGAAAGTTTGGAAAGAGGGAGACCGATTAGAAGAGAGTTGCAGTAGTCCAGACGAGAATGAATAAGAGCAACAGTAAGAGTCTTAGCAGTTTCAAAGGTGAGAAAAGGTCAGATTCTGGAGATGTTTTTAAGATGCAGGTGACAGGAGCGAGTGAGTGATCGGATATAGGGAGTAAAGGAAAGTTCGGTGTCGAATATGACCCCAAGACAGCAGGCATGCTGTTTGGGAGTTATGGTTGAACCCTCCAGGGTAATTTCGATGTTGGGTAGAGTGAGTGTAGTAGAAGGGAGAAACACAAGTAGCTCAGTTTTGGAGAGATTTAGTTTCAGATAGAGGGAGGACATCATGTTAGAGACAGCAGACAGACAATCCTTGGTATTTTGAATTAGGGTAGGGGTGATGTCGTGGGAAGAAGTGTATAATTGGGTGTCGTCAGCATAGAGATGGTACTGGAACCCAAATCTGCTGATTGTTTGTCCAATAGGGGCAGTGTATAGAGAGAAGAGGAGGGGGCCCAGGACTGAGCCCTGCGGAACCCCGATAGTAAGGGGACATTTTGTGAAAGGCCAGAGCCACCCGGTAGTTCGTCAATGCTTTCCTGTGCGGTGGACTTTGAGAAAATGGCTGCCGGGTGCACACATGGAGATCTTGGGACCCCGATCTCGAGAGATGAGATCTCAGTTCTGAAATGTCATCTCCTGAGATGCCGGCGGCCATTTTACCAGAGTCCGTCGCACAGGAAAGCATGGATGAACTGCTGGGGGGCTCTGGCCTTTTCACAAAATGTTGCCAGAGCCCCCTGCAGCACCGGAGACTCCAGCATCACCCTGAGCAGCAGCAGCGGACAACCATGGCAGCGGCGGTGGACACGCCCTCATCCCAGCCTGTAATGGTAAGCAGTATATCCGCTTTGTAAGACGCACCCCCATTTCCCCCCCAAATTTGGGGGAAATATAGTGCGTCTTACAAAGCGAAAAATACGGTACTTCTTTCTCATACATTGTACAAGGCCATATTACAATATTCCCACCTTTGTCAGATGGTTTAATGACAATGTCAGTTCTTTTGGCCAGGTGTTCAATGGCCATTTTATGTTCAAGTGAGCAATTATGATCATTCACTGTGGTTTCAACATTTTTTAGATCGGCGGTGACCAATTTCACAAACAGATCAATGTTCGTGATCAATGTCAGTGATGGAAATTTTTTTGATTTAGGGATCAATGCTCTCAGGAACTTACTCTCATAAGAATGTTCTTGTTCAGTCAAAAGCTCAGTCAAGTTCTCCAATATTTCCAATTCATCAGCAGTCCCAGATATTAGTTCCGATCCCACAATTGATGATCCCATTACTGAAGATTTATGTTGTAATTTCTTCAAATGTAATTTGCGGGCAAATAGATGTACATCTTTCACTGCCAAAAAGGGATCGAATTTAGCCACAGATGAAAAACTTAGTCCTAGATTTAGGACTTCCAATTGCGGTTTAGTAAGTTCTATATCTGACAAATTAATTACCTTGTTGTTAAGTCCAGACATATTGGGAATACCGGTGTTAGCTGGTTGCTTGCCTGGGGGTGTACATCCTGGATTGTTCTTTCGTTTGTAAAATCTTGTATTATATGTCCTACGTTGACCAGAACTAGTGGATTCAACAGAGGTGGTGGAAGTGAATGAAGCACTTCTGCCTCTAGTGTTACGTGGGGGGAGTTTTGATTTATAAACACTATTGTTCTCCAAATCTGAAAGGTTTCTTGTATATTTTTTAGTCTTAGTGTCTTTAATTAGTTTTTCCCATGTAATGTGCAGGTCTTCCAGTTTCTTCTTGAACTTTTCACTCTCAGAGGTAGTCAATACTTTGTTAAAATCTCTCTGGAGATCCTCAATTTCTTTTTCAAGTCGTAATAAAGACTGAGAGTTAAATTCAATAATAAGAGTCAAGAAAGAACGAGAACATGTATCACAAATTTTTTCCCATGCTGATGAAAAAATAGGATCATTCTTACCATATGACGGAAAAAGTTGCACCTGTAGGCCCCTAGGAATCAAATTTTTTCCAAGATAATTTTCTAAAAACATCTTATTCCACCATATTTTTATTCTGCGGTGAAGACTAGGGTTGAGCGAAACGGGTCGAACATTTTCAAAAGTCGCCGACTTTTGGCTAAGTCGGGGTTTCATGAAACCCGATCCGACCCCTGTGCGGGGTCGGCCATGCGGTACGCGACTTTCGCGCCAAAGTCGCGTTTCAATGACGCGAAAAGCGCCATTTCTCAGCCAATGAAGGTAAACGCAGAGTGTGGGCAGCGTGATGACATAGGTCCTGGTCCCCACCATCTTAGAGAAGGGCATTGCAGTGATTGGCTTGCTGTCTGCGACGTCACAGGGGCTATAAAGAGGCGTTCCCGCCGACCGCCATCTTACTGCTGCTGATCTGAGCTTAGGGAGAGGTTGCTGCCGCTTTGTCAGAAGCAGGGATAGCGTTAGGCAGGGTCCATTAACCACAAAACCGCTTGTGCTGCAGCGATTTGCACTGTCCAACACCACCCTCGGTGTGCAGGGACAGTGGAAGTTTTTTTTTTTTTTTTTTTCCCCTCAGCGCTGTAGCTCATTGGGCTGCCCTAGAAGGCTCCCTGATAGCTGCATTGCTGTGTGTACGCCGCTGTGCAAACCAACTGCTTTTTTCAAAGCACAAATCCTCTTGTTCCTTCCTTTCTGCACAGCTATCTTTTTTGTTTGTCCACACTTTTTATTTCATTTGTGCATCAGTCCACTCCTTATTGCTGCCTGCCATACCTGGCTGAGATTACTGCAGGCAGGGAGATAGTAGCTGCCTGCCATACCTGGCTGAGATTACTGCAGGCAGGGAGATAGTAATTGTAGGACATTCCCTGTTTTTTTTTTTTTTTTTTTTTTGGTGGGAGATTAAGATTGGCAATTTGGCATTTCTGCTAGAGTGCCATCCCTGTGTGTGCCATCTCTCTCACATAGTGGGCCATAGAAAGCCTTTTCATTTTTCTGTATTTTTTTTTGTGGGGTGTATAAATTCTCCCTGATAAAAATACAGTGGGAGATTAATATTGGCCTTTGGGCTTGTGTGCCAGTCCTGAGTGTGCCATCTCTCTCACAAATAGTGGGCCATAGAAAGCCTATTTTATTTTTTTTTGGGTTTTATAAATTCTCCCTGAAAAAAAGGGAGATTAATATTGGCCTCTGGGCTTGTGTGCCAGTCCTGAGCGTGCCATCTGTGCCAGCCCTGAGCGTGCCATCTCTCTCACAAATAGTGGGCCATAGAAAGCCTATTTAATTTTTTTTTTGGTTTTATAAATTCTCCCTGAAAAAAAGGGAGATTAATATTGGCCTCTGGGCTTGTGTGCCAGTTGTGAGCGTGCCATCTGTGCCAGTCCTGAGCGTGCCATCTCTCTCACAAATAGTGGGCCATAGAAAGCCTATTTAATTTTTTTTTTTGTTTTATAAATTTTCCCTGAAAAAAGGGAGATTAATATTGGCCTCTGGGCTTGTGTGCCAGTTGTGAGCGTGCCATCTGTGCCAGTCCTGAGCGTGCCATCTCTCTCACAAATAGTGGGCCATAGAAAGCCTATTTAATTTTTTTTTTGGTTTTATAAATTTTCCCTGAAAAAAGGGAGATTAATATTGGCCTCTGGGCTTGTGTGCCAGTTGTGAGCGTGCCATCTGTGCCAGTCCTGAGCGTGCCATCTCTCTCACAAATAGTGGGCCATAGAAAGCCTATTTAAATATTTTTTTGGTTTTATAAATTCTCCCAGAAAAAAAGGGAGATTAATATTGGCCTCTGGGCTTCTGTGCCAGTCCTGAGCGTGCCATCTGTGCCAGTCCTGAGCGTCCCATCTCTCTCACAAATAGTGGGCCATAGAAAGCCTATTTTTTTTTTTTTTTGGGTTTTAGAAATTCTCCCTGAAAAAAAAAGGGAGATTAATATTGCCCTTTGGGCTTGTGTGCCAGTACTAAGCGTTCCATCTCTCTCTCTCTCTCAGTCAGTGGGCCATAGAACGCCTATTTTTGGTTTTATTTGTTTTCTAAATTCTCCCTGAAAAAATCATTTTATTTTATTTGGTTTCTAAATTCTTCCTGATAAAATCATATTTTTTTTATTATTTTTTTTTCTAAAGTCTCCCTGAAAAAAAAAAAAAAAAAAAAAAAACAGTGGGAGATTAATATTGGCCTTTCTGCTTGTGTGCCAGTCTTGACTCCTGGGTGCGTCATCTCTCAGTCAGTGGGCCATAGAACGCCTATTTTTGGTTTTATTTGTTTTATAAATTCTCCCTGAAAAAATCATTTTATTTTATTTGGTTTCTAAATTCTTCGTGATAAAATCATATTTTTTTTATTATTTTTTTTTCTAAAGTCTCCCTGAAAAAAAAAAAAAAAACAACCAAAAAAAACAGTGGGAGATTAATATTGGCCTTTCTGCTTGTGTGCCAGTCTTGACTCCTGGGTGTGCCATCTCTCTCTCTCTCTCTCTCTCTCTCTCTCTCTCCAATTGTGGTCCATAGAAAGCCTATATTTTTTTTCCTTGATTTGGGTTCCAAAATCTACCAGAGAAAATAACTACATCAATCATTGGTAGAAAAATATTGGCCTCTGGGCTTGTGTGCCACTCCTGACTCCTGTGTGCGTCATCTCTCAGTCAGTGGGCCATAGAACGCCTATTTTTCTTTTTATTTGTTTTATAAATTCTCCCTGAAAAAATCATTTTATTTTATTTGGTTTCTAAATTCTTCCTGATAAAATCATATTTTTTTTATTATTTTTTTTTCTAAAGTCTCCCTGAAAAAAAAAAAAAAAAAACAAACAAAAAAAACAGTGGGAGATTAATATTGGCCTTTCTGCTTGTGTGCCAGTCTTGACTCCTGGGTGTGCCATCTCTCTCTCTCTCTCTCTCTCTCTCTCTCTCTCTCTCCAATTGTGGTCCATAGAAAGCCTATATTTTTTTTCCTTGATTTGGGTTCCAAAATCTACCAGAGAAAATAACTACATCAATCATTGGTAGAAAAATATTGGCCTCTGGGCTTGTGTGCCACTCCTGATTCCTGTGTGCGTCATCTCTCACTCAGTGGCCCATAGAAAGCATATAGTTTGTTACATTTGTTTTCTAAATTCTCCCTGCAAAAATCCAATTTTTTTTTTTTGGGGGGGTTTCTAAAGTGTTCCTGAAAAAAATAAAAATAAAAAAAAAATAATAGTGTGACATTAATATTAACATTTGTGCTTCAGTGACAGTCCTGCGTGTGGGGCATCTCTCTAATTTGCAGCCACCAAAAAAAGAGTGTGTAACATTGGGCCTGATTTTCGCTGTGGTCTCACCAACCTGTAAAGGGGTAGCTAAATCATACTGAAGTTATAGCTCACCGTGTAAGTTGTGTGACTGCAACAAATAACGTTAGTTTGGTTACGTTTTTAAAACAATGAGGAAGTCTAGTGGAAGAGGTCGTGGCCGGGGGCGTTCATTGTCAGCTGGTAATGAGGGTAGTGGTAGTGGTGGAGCATCAGGTGGTCGTGGGGAAAAAAATATTGCACCTAAGTCTGGAGCTGTGGAGCCAGGTTCGTCGTCCGGCTACACAAGGCCTCGAACGCTCCCTTTTCTGGGATTAGGAAAACCGCTTTTAAAGCCGGAGCAGCAAGAGCAAGTTTTGGCTTATCTTGCTGACTTAGCCTCTAGCTCTTTTGCCTCCTCTCGTGAAACTGGTAAAAGTAAAAGCAGCGCGTCGTTAGTGGATGTTCACGGTCAGGGACAAGTCACTTCCTTGTCCTCTTCAGCAAAAACAACAACAGAGAAGAATGCAGCAGGCGACACAACGGGTTACTCCATGGAGCTCTTTACACATACCGTCCCTGGCTTAGAAAGTGAAGCAGTTAACAGTCCATGCCCATTACAAATTGAATCTGACATGGAGTGCACTGACGCACAGCCACAGCCAGACTACTATGCTGGTCCTTTGACTCAGACCACAACATTGCCCTTGCAGGGTGCTGATCAAGAATCAGACCCTGATGAGACTATGTTGCCCATCACGAACGCTATACCACCAAACGACACGGTGACACAGACGAAGTTGCGCAGGAGGTACAAGAAGAGTTATTAGATGACCCAGTTCTTGACCCCGATTGGCAGCCATTGGGGGAACAGGGTGCAGGCGGCAGCAGTTCTGAAGCAGAGGAGGAGGAGGGGCCGCAGCAGGCATCAACATCGCCACAGGTTCCATCTGCCGGGCCCGTATCTTGCCCAAAACGCGTGGCAAAGCCAAAACCTGGTGGAGGACAGCGTGGCCATCCGGTTAAAGCTCAGTCTGCAATGCCTGAAAAGGTATCCGATGCTAGAAAGAGTGCAGTCTGGCATTTTTTTAAACAACATCCAATTGATCAGCGCAAAGTCATCTGTCAAAAATGTTCTACTTCCTTAAGCAGAGGTCAGAATCTGAAAAGTCTCAATACTAGTTGCATGCATAGACATTTAACCACCATGCATTTGAAAGCTTGGACTAACTACCAAACGTCCCTTAAGGTTGTTGCACCCTCGGCCAATGAAGCTAGTCATCAATGCAACATCCCTTCCGGCAGTGTAGGACCACCATTTAGCGCACCACCTGCTGTATCTGTGCAGGTATCTTTGCCAGGCCAAAGCAGTCAGGGTCAGGGAATCACCAGTTTCGTAGTAGGAAACACTGCATCTAGGGCACCGGCGGCAACAATACCATCTCCCACCGTCTCTCAGTCTGCCATGTCCACCGGCACCCCCGCTAGTTCCACGATCTCCAGCTCTCCAGTCCAGCTCACCCTACATGAGACTATGGTTAGAAAAAGGAAATACTTAGCCTCGCATCCGCGTACACAGGGTTTGAACGCCCACATAGCTAGACTAATCTCGTTAGAGATGATGCCCTACCGGTTAGTTGAAAGCGAAGCTTTCAAAGACCTGATGGACTACGCTGTACCACGCTACGAGCTACCCAGTCGACACTTTTTTTCCAGAAAAGCCATCCCAGCCCTCCACCAGCATGTTAAAGAGCGCATCGTCCATGCACTCAGGCAATCTGTGAGCACAAAGGTGCACCTGACAACAGATGCATGGACCAGTAGGCATGGCCAGGGACGTTACGTGTCCATCACGGCACACTGGGTAAATGTGGTGGATTCAGGGTCCACAGGGGACAGCAAGTTTGGGACAGTTCTGCCTAGCCCACGGTCTAGTAAACAGTTGTCTGTAGCCGTTCGCACCCCCTCCTCCTCCTCCTCCTCCTCGTCCTCCTGCAGAAGCAAGAGCTCGTCCACAGACCGCAGTCGCACAAACACTCCATCCGCACCTGCCACTGTTGCACACCAGGTCTCCCATTATGGGGCAGCTACTGGCATACGTCAGCAGGCTGTATTGGCTATGAAGTGTTTGGGCGACAATAGACACACCGCGGAAGTTCTGTCCGAGTTCTTGCAGCAAGAAACGCAGTCGTGGCTGGGCACTGTAGATCTTGAGGCAGGCAAGGTAGTGAGTGATAACGGAAGGAATTTCATGGCTGCCATCTCCCTTTCCCAACTGAAACACATTCCTTGCCTGGCTCACACCTTAAACCTGGTGGTGCAGTGCTTCCTGAAAAGTTATCCGGGGTTATCCGACCTGCTCCTCAAAGTGCGTGGACTTTGCGCACATATCCGCCGTTCGCCTGTACACTCCAGCCGTATGCAGACCTATCAGCGTTCTTTGAACCTTCCCCAGCATCGCCTAATCATAGACGTTGCAACAAGGTGGAACTCAACACTGCACATGCTTCAGAGACTGTGCGAACAGAGGCGGGCTGTTATGTTTTTGTGGGAGGATACACATACACGGGCAGGCAGTAGGATGGCAGACATGGAGTTGTCAGGTGTGCAGTGGTCGAAGATTCAAGACATGTGTCAAGTCCTTCAGTGTTTTGAGGAATGCACACGGCTGGTTAGTGCAGACAACGCCATAATAAGCATGAGCATCCCCCTAATGCGTCTGCTGATGCAAAGTTTGACGCACATAAAGGATCAGGCGTCTGCACCAGAGGAAGAGGAAAGCCTTGATGACAGTCAGCGATTGTCTGGTCAGGGCAGTGTACATGACGAGGTACCGGGCGAAGAGGAGGTGGAGGATGAGGAGGATGATGGGGATGAGTATATTTTTAATGAGGAAGCTTTCCCGGGGGCACGGGAAATTGGTGGCGTGGCAAGGCCGGGTTCTGGTTTTTTGAGGGACACAAGTGACGTAGATTTGCCTGCAACTGCCCCTCAACCAAGCACAACCGCAGATTTGACAACGGGAACTTTGGCCCACATGGCGGATTATGCCTTGCGTATCCTCAAAAGGGACACACGCATTACAAAAATGATGAACGATGACGATTACTGGTTGGCCTGCCTCCTTGATCCTCGCTATAAAGGCAAATTGCAAAATATTATGCCACATGAGAACTTGGAACTAATATTAGCAACAAAACAATCAACTCTTGTTGACCGTTTGCTTCTGGCATTCCCTGCACACAGCGCCCGTGATCGTTCTCACACGAGCTCCAGGGGCCAGCAGACCAGAGGTGTAAGAGGGGCAGAAATCAGAAGTGGCGTTGGCCAGAGGGGTTTTCTGACCAGGTTGTGGAGTGATTTTTCTATGACCGCAGACAGGACAGGTACTGCAGCATCAATTCAAAGTGACAGGAGACAACATTTGTCCAGTATGGTTACAAACTATTTTTCATCCCTTATCGACGTTCTCCCTCAACCGTCATTCCCATTTGATTACTGGGCATCCAAATTAGACACCTGGCCAGAATTGGCAGAATATGCATTGCAGGAGCTTGCTTGCCCGGCAGCTAGTGTCCTATCAGAAAGAGTATTCAGTGCTGCAGGTTCAATACTAACAGAAAAAAGGACTCGTCTGGCTACCCAAAATGTAGATGATCTAACCTTCATTAAAATGAACCACAACTGGATTTCAAAATCTTTTGCCCCACCCTGCCCGGCTGACACCTAGCTTTCCTATGAAAAGGTCTTGCCTGTGGACTATTCTGAATGACTTTTCCAATCTCGTAATTTTCTTCACCTGATTGTCCAGCATACGACATGTTTCCACCTCACGAAATGGCCAAACTCCCCACACGGGGCCGTGCTATCGCCACTTTGCGCTTGGACCCTTGAGAGTGCTGTTTGTCTGAAGAGGTGGGTGTGGCCGCTTTTGGTCGACGGCACTGCCACTGGGTCCCTCATAGTACAATAAAGTGTCTCTGGCGGTGGTGGTGCGCACCCAACGTCAGACACACCGTTGTAATATGAGGGGCCCTGTGCCTGTACCGCCGGCCACAAGACAGTTCCCCCCCCCAGCTCAAACAGTGCTCTACCACTAGCAAAATTATCTCTCACAGCTTCACCAATGTGTAGTCTAGGCGCTGACATCCTTCAATGCCTGGCACTGACAATACCATTGTTTTGACATTTTTGTTATGTTAGGCCTTCGAAGCCTGTCTGCGGTCCCTTCTTTCTACAACTACTACACTGACCAGGCCACTGCTGGCCGTGTTACCCTGGAACCAATTTAAAAGTGCCTACAGTCAGCCCAATTTTGTTATGTTAGGCCTTCGAAGACTGTCTGCCGTCACTCCTTCCACTAGACTTCCACTGACCAGACCACTGCTGCCCGTGTACCCCTGGAACCAATTTAAAAGTGCCTACAGCCAGCCCAAGTTTGTTATGTTAGGCCTTCGAAGCCTGTCTGCGGTCACTCCTTCCACTATACTTCCACAGACCAGACCACTGCTGCCCGTGTACCCCTGGAACCAATTTAAAAGTGCCTACAGCCAGCCCAAGTTTGTTATGTTAGGCCTTGGAAGCCTGTCTGCGGTCACTCCTTCCACTAGACTTCCACTGACCAGACCACTGCTGCCCATGTACCCCTGGAACCAATTTAAAAGTGCCTACAGCCAGCCCAAGTTTGTTATGTTAGGCCTTGGAAGCCTGTCTGCGGTCACTCCTTCCACTAGACTTCCACTGACCAGACCACTGCTGCCCGTGTACCCCTGGAACCAATTTAAAAGTGCCTACAGCCAGCCCAAGTTTGTTATGTTAGGCCTTCGAAGCCTGTCTGCGGTCACTCCTTCCACTAGACTTCCACAGACCAGACCACTGCTGCCCGTGTACCCCTGGAACCAATTTAAAAGTGCCTACAGCCAGCCCAAGTTTGTTATGTTAGGCCTTGGAAGCCTGTCTGCGGTCACTCCTTCCACTAGACTTCCACTGACCAGACCACTGCTGCCCATGTACCCCTGGAACCAATTTAAAAGTGCCTACAGCCAGCCCAAGTTTGTTATGTTAGGCCTTGGAAGCCTGTCTGCGGTCACTCCTTCCACTAGACTTCCACTGACCAGACCACTGCTGCCCATGTACCCCTGGAACCAATTTAAAAGTGCCTACAGCCAGCCCAAGTTTGTTATGTTAGGCCTTGGAAGCCTGTCTGCGGTCACTCCTTCCACTAGACTTCCACTGACCAGACCACTGCTGCCCATGTACCCCTGGAACCAATTTAAAAGTGCCTACAGCCAGCCCAAGTTTGTTATGTTAGGCCTTGGAAGCCTGTCTGCGGTCACTCCTTCCACTAGACTTCCACTGACCAGACCACTGCTGCCCGTGTACCCCTGGAACCAATTTAAAAGTGCCTACAGCCAGCCCAAGTTTGTTATGTTAGGCCTTCGAAGCCTGTCTGCGTCCCGTTCTTTCAACTACAACTACACTGACCAGGCCACTGATGGCCGTGTTCCCCTGGAACCAATTTTAACTTGCCTACAGCCAGCCCTATGTTATTATGTTAGGCCTTCGAAGCCTGTCTGCGTCCCGTTCTTTCAACTACAACTACACTGACCAGGCCACTGATGGCCGTGTTCCCCTGGAACCAATTTTAACTTGCCTACAGCCAGCCCAATGTTAGGCCTTTGATGCCTGTCTGCCGTCACTCCTTCCACTAGGCCTCCACTGACCTGTCTATTGCTGCCCGTGTACCCCCTGAACCAACATCATTAAATATAAAAAAAATTAATTTGATTATAAAAAATAAGATCGTGTTGAGATCTCAAATGCAGACATTTTAACAATCAAAACAAACACACAACAAATATCTGGAACTGTACTACAAAGGTCCAACAGCTACAATTTCTTTCTCCTGCAAGAAGTTAACTGAAAGTTTTTTGGAGTTGTTAACACAGATATGGCATCCACCGAGTGTTGTCCTGTCGCGTCTCCTTTAAATTATTTCCAATAAGATGTTAAACTATTAATTTAATAAAATCAATAATTAAAAAATTAATTGAGTAAGTCAAAAGCACATTGCAAATAAACATTAATTACAAATCAAGAAGCATGGCGCGTCCGAGGGTGAGTAGATACCGAATAAGAATATAATCACCCTCGGACGCGCAATGCTTATTTAAAACAGCCTTCCTTCCTAAGAATCAGCCCTTCCGTGGTGTAGAGAGAGGTTGTGTTACACTCCAAGGTGTTCCCCAGGTTGCCTTTCCTGAGCTTCGATCTTCCGGCTCTCGTTTAGTAGCTATTGGAAACTACGCTGCATTAGGCCTACTAATTGTGTATGGGTGAAACAGTGGCGCATCTGCGGTCCCTCCTTCCACTAGGCCTCCACTGACCTGTCTACTGCGGCCCGTGTACCCCTTGAACCAACCTAATAAAATATTTAAAAAATTAATTTGATTATAAAAAATAAGATCGTGTTGAGATCTCAAATGCAGACATTTTAACAATCAAAACAAACACACAACAAATATCTGGAACTGTACTACAAAGGTCCAACAGCTACAATTTCTTTGTCCTGCAAGAAGTTAACTGAAAGTTTTTTGGAGTTGTTAACACAGATATGGCATCCACCGAGTGTTGTCCTGTCGCGTCTCCTTTAAATTATTTCCAATAAGATGTTAAACTATTAATTTAATAAAATCAATAATTAAAAAAATAATTGAGTAAGTCAAAAGCACATTGCAAATAAACATTAATTACAAATCAAGAAGCATGGCGCGTCCGAGGGTGAGTAGATACCGAATAAGAATATAATCACCCTCGAACGCGCAATGCTTATTTACAACAGCCTTCCTTCCTAAGAATCAGCCCTTTCGTGGTGTAGAGAGAGGTTGTGTTACACTCCAAGGTGTTCCCCGGGTTGCCTTTCATGAGCTTCGATCTTCCGGCTCTCGTTTAGTAGTTGGTGGAAACTACGCTGCATTAGGCCTACAAATTTGGTATGGGGTGTAGAGACAGGTTGTGTTACACTCCAAGGTTTTCACCAGGTTGCCTTTCCTGAGCTTCGATCTTCATGCTCTCGTTTAGTAGTTGTAGAAAAGTAAGCTGCATTAGGCCTACAAAATGGGTATGGGGTGGAGAGAGATGGTGTGTTACACTCCAAGGTGTTCCCCAGGTTGCCTTTCCTGAGCTTCGATCTTCATGCTCTCGTTTAGTAGGTGTCGGAAAGTAGGCTGCATTAGGCCTAAAAAATGGGGAATGGGGTGGAGAGAGATGGTGTGTTACACTCCAAGGTGTTCCCCAGGTTTCCTTGCCATTGCTTCGGTCTTCCGACTCTCGTTTAGTAGTTGTAGAAAAGTACACTGCATTAGGCCTAAAAAATGGGTATGGGGTGGAGAGAGATGGTGTGTTACACTCCAAGGTGTTCCCCAGGTTGCCTTTCCTGAGCTTCGATCTTCATGCTCTCGTTTAGTAGGTGTCGGAAAGTAGGCTGCATTAGGCCTACAAATTGGGTATGGGGTGGAGAGAGATGGTGTGTTACACTCCAAGGTGTTCCCCAGGTTTCCTTGCCATTGCTTCGGTCTTCCGACTCTCGTTTAGTAGTTGTAGAAAAGTACACAGCATTAGGCCTACAAAATGGGTATGGGGTGGAGAGAGATGGTGTGTTACACTCCAAGGTGTTCCCCAGGTTGCCTTTCCTGAGCTTCGATCTTCATGCTCTCGTTTAGTAGGTGTCGGAAAGTAGGCTGCATTAGGCCTAAAAAATGGGGAATGGGGTGGAGAGAGATGGTGTGTTACACTCCAAGGTGTTCCCCAGGTTTCCTTGCCATTGCTTCGGTCTTCCGACTCTCGTTTAGTAGTTGTAGAAAAGTACACTGCATTAGGCCTAAAAAATGGGTATGGGGTGGAGAGAGATGGTGTGTTACACTCCAAGGTGTTCCCCAGGTTGCCTTTCCTGAGCTTCGATCTTCATGCTCTCGTTTAGTAGGTGTCGGAAAGTAGGCTGCATTAGGCCTACAAATTGGGTATGGGGTGGAGAGAGATGGTGTGTTACACTCCAAGGTGTTCCCCAGGTTGCCTTTCCTGAGCTTCGATCTTCATGCTCTCGTTTAGTAGGTGTCGGAAAGTAGGCTGCATTAGGCCTACAAATTGGGTATGGGGTGGAGAGAGATGGTGTGTTACACTCCAAGGTGTTCCCCAGGTTTCCTTGCCATTGCTTCGGTCTTCCGACTCTCGTTTAGTAGTTGTAGAAAAGTACACAGCATTAGGCCTACAAAATGGGTATGGGGTGGAGAGAGATGGTGTGTTACACTCCAAGGTGTTCCCCAGGTTGCCTTTCCTGAGCTTCGATCTTCATGCTCTCGTTTAGTAGGTGTCGGAAAGTAGGCTGCATTAGGCCTAAAAAATGGGGAATGGGGTGGAGAGACATGGTGTGTTACACTCCAAGGTGTTCCCCAGGTTTCCTTGCCATTGCTTCGGTCTTCCGACTCTCGTTTAGTAGTTGTAGAAAAGTACACTGCATTAGGCCTAAAAAATGGGTATGGGGTGGAGAGAGATGGTGTGTTACACTCCAAGGTGTTCCCCAGGTTGCCTTTCCTGAGCTTCGATCTTCATGCTCTCGTTTAGTAGGTGTCGGAAAGTAGGCTGCATTAGGCCTACAAATTGGGTATGGGGTGGAGAGAGATGGTGTGTTACACTCCAAGGTGTTCCCCAGGTTGCCTTTCCTGAGCTTCGATCTTCATGCTCTCGTTTAGTAGGTGTCGGAAAGTAGGCTGCATTAGGCCTAAAAAATGGGGAATGGGGTGGAGAGAGATGGTGTGTTACACTCCAAGGTGTTCCCCAGGTTTCCTTGCCATTGCTTCGGTCTTCCGACTCTCGTTTAGTAGTTGTAGAAAAGTACACTGCATTAGGCCTAAAAAATGGGTATGGGGTGGAGAGAGATGGTGTGTTACACTCCAAGGTGTTCCCCAGGTTGCCTTTCCTGAGCTTCGATCTTCATGCTCTCGTTTAGTAGGTGTCGGAAAGTAGGCTGCATTAGGCCTACAAATTGGGTATGGGGTGGAGAGAGATGGTGTGTTACACTCCAAGGTGTTCCCCAGGTTGCCTTTCTTGAGCTTCGATCTTCATGCTCTCATTTAGTAGGTGTCGGAAAGTAGGCTGCATTAGGCCTACAAATTGGGTATGGGGTGGAGAGAGATGGTGTGTTACACTCCAAGGTGTTCCCCAGGTTTCCTTGCCATTGCTTCGGTCTTCCGACTCTCGTTTAGTAGTTGTAGAAAAGTACACAGCATTAGGCCTACAAAATGGGTATGGGGTGGAGAGAGATGGTGTGTTACACTCCAAGGTGTTCCCCAGGTTGCCTTTCCTGAGCTTCGATCTTCATGCTCTCGTTTAGTAGGTGTCGGAAAGTAGGCTGCATTAGGCCTAAAAAATGGGGAATGGGGTGGAGAGAGATGGTGTGTTACACTCCAAGGTGTTCCCCAGGTTTCCTTGCCATTGCTTCGGTCTTCCGACTCTCGTTTAGTAGTTGTAGAAAAGTACACTGCATTAGGCCTAAAAAATGGGTATGGGGTGGAGAGAGATGGTGTGTTACACTCCAAGGTGTTCCCCAGGTTGCCTTTCCTGAACTTCGATCTTCATGCTCTCGTTTAGTAGGTGTCGGAAAGTAGGCTGCATTAGGCCTACAAATTGGGTATGGGGTGGAGAGAGATGGTGTGTTACACTCCAAGGTGTTCCCCAGGTTTCCTTGCCATTGCTTCGGTCTTCCGACTCTCGTTTAGTAGTTGTAGAAAAGTACACAGCATTAGGCCTACAAAATGGGTATGGGGTGGAGAGAGATGGTGTGTTACACTCCAAGGTGTTCCCCAGGTTGCCTTTCCTGAGATTCTATCTTCAGGCTCTCATTAAATTGTGGTTAAATGGAACAACTGCATTTGGCGTACCAGTTGGTTTGGGGCCTACTATCGGTGTCTGCCACTCCTTGCTGTTCTCCTGGTTTCCTGTCCTGAAATTCCATTTTCAGCCTCTCGTTAAGTAGTTGTTAATGTTAGACTGCATTTGGCCTACTAGTTGGGTTGGGGCCTACTATCGGTGTCTGCCACTCCTTGCTGTTCTCCTCCACTGAACAAAGCTGTGCCGCCTGTTTACTACGGTTGCCAATTTTGAACTGCATTTCGACTACTTACTGATTTGGCCCTACTCTCTGTGTCAGCCTCTCATTCCAGTTGTCCTCCACTGCAATGCCCCCTGGTTATTCCTGTGTTACCAATTTTGAACTGCATTTAGCCCACTTTCTTCTTTGGGCCTATATCTGTGTTTCCACTTCATCGTGCCCATTGCCCAGCCAGTGATAGATGAGTCTGCTGGTACATTGACCCATAACGCAACATTCCCCGTGCACGCTACACAACAACATTGTGACCCTGCTGAAAGTCAGGTTGCTCTTCCCGCATACCATACCACCTTACACGGGGACAAAGAGGAAGGTGCAGATGAAAGTGCAGGTTCCTTCATCAGGTGGGGGGAGGAATACTAGTTGGCGACGTCACTGGCACAGGGCCTCTCATAGTACGCAAAAGTGTTGCTGCCGGTGGGAGGCGCCCCCGCCGTGCAAACACACCGCTGTACTTTGAGGGGCCCTGTGCCAGTGCCAATGCCAACGAGTGGGCCCCCCCTGCTTGCTCAGGTTCACAGCACTTGCAAAGTTGAAATACTTACCTCTCCCTGCTCCACTGCCGTGACGTGGTCCAGATTTCCTGGGCCCACTAATTACTTGAACCAGCCCTACCCCCCACAACTTTAGCCAAATGACCCCCAATTTCAAATGCCTTCCAATTATTATAAGGTAAATTACGCTTGACAAGCTTCATTAAGAAGAATGGATGGTTTTGACATTAAAATGGGTACTCTAGGTGTTTTCCTGGCCCCCACTCACTGCCGACTATGCTGCCCCATTGACTTGCATTGGGTTTCGTGTTTCGGTCGATCCCGACTTTACGTCATAATCGGCCGATTTCACTCGACCCGACTTTGGACATAGTCGGGTTTCGCAAAACCCGGCTCGACTCTAAAAAGGTCAAGGTCGCTCAACTCTAGTGAAGACCATTTTATAAGATTGCTTTTCAGCTCAGGTATAGTACTATGATTGCATTATCTGAAGTGAGTTCCCCATTAAAACATTCTCTGCTTGTTCATGCCAATTGGTCTCAAGGGTCCGAAGATCCATCTTGAAAAAAACATGTTTTTACATGTTATATATGTATTTCAATATTATTAATAAATAATTTTTTAAGAAGTGAAATCAGTAGAAAAAGTTTTATAGTATCAGGCACGACATGCTATTTCCAATATGATAATACTGTCATTAGTAATTTTAACGATTACTCCACAGCCATAGACTGATCACAAGGCAGCAGCTGTTAGTGATGACTTATTCATAATGTTATTCATAATGTGACCTCATGCAAATGAAGATGAAAACTTAATGAACACATTACAAAATTGACAACGTAATAGGAAAATCAAAACAATTTACCGTTTGCAATAATCTAGGCCTTACCGATGGGTTTAATAATGTGTCAGTACAAAAATACAATATTGGAAATGTCTTTATTGAATGTGCCTCATACTGAAAGAAAATATACAGGTTACATCTGCAAATTCAAGTCAGAGAGTGATCTAGTTTTTTTTACGCAATTTGTATTTCTTATGTTTTATGCAGAAATAAGGACTGTCCGTTCCCTTCAGCATATAATGGAACAAAATGACACATTAGTGATAAATCATGAGCAAAAATGTGGTCAGCTTGTTAGTTGATATTTTTACTGTTTACTGGTGCCCTGATCATTGCACACGTATGGGATACGAAATACTGAACTTGTTAAAATGCATTTTTTTTCTGGTCAATTTTCACAGGTTCCCAATGAATTTATGTACCTCACCACTGACTGACTTCTTAAGATTGGGATGATTGGCGAAATTACTGTCATAGAGTTCTGTTTGTGTAAAGTATGACAAGCATCAGCTTTCAATGTCATAATAATAATCTTTATTTTTATATAGCGCTAACATATTCTGCAGTGCTTTACAGGTTGCACACATTATCGTCACTGTCCCCATTGGGGCTCACAATCTAAATTCCCTATCAGTATGTCTTTGGATTGTGGGAGGAAACTGGGGTACCCGGAGGAAACCCATGCAAACACGGAGAGAACATACAAACTCTTTGCAGATGTTGTCCTTAGAGGGGCTTGAACCCAGGACTCCAGCGCTGCAAGGCTGCTGTGCTATCCACTGCGCCACTGTGCTGCCATATTAAATTAGTTTATTAAATTCTTTTTCCTATGTTCAGGCTTTTTTCCCTTGGATTCCACCTATCTGTTAGTTTTCTGTTGGCTACTTGGCCCCTTCTTCTATTATGTTAGGGTATAGCTATAAAAATGATTGCAATGTAATCTGATGGCTCAGTTCTAATAAGACAGATAGTCTAATTAATTAATAGTGTACCTCTTGCTTTATTCCCCTTCCACATGGGCCAATCCAGGCCATAAAATGATCACAAATTGGCTATATACAAACCAATCTTCGGTTGTTTACTAGCCTATTTAGATGAACAATCTATGAGCACAGAATTATCATTAATATGAGCCTATGTCATATGACAATGTTTTTCACTTCACTTTTAACTAGTGTTGAGCGATACCTTCCGATATCGGAAAGTATCAATATCGGATTGGATCGGCCGATATTCAAAAAATATCGGATATCGCCGATACCGATACCCGATCCCAATGCAAGTCAATGGGACCAAAATATCGGAATTAAAATAAACCCTTTCTTTCCTTGTAGGTTCATTCTACATGAAGGAAAACAAGTAAGAATAATGCAGGATGTATTTGGGGAGGTGGCGGAGACATTAAAGGCATAGAGGTTTAGCCCAATCAAATAGAATAGCATGATTTTTTTTTTTTTTTAAAGACGTTCGGAGTGACAAAGATATTGACTATGTAAATTTTTTTTTATTTTGTCAGATATTGATGTTTCACTATTCCACGCCCTTCCCCTTCTTTGTATTACTTTTCCCACACTTTCATCTTCATCATCATCAGCATCTTTGACATCAACTTCTTCACCTTATTCATCTTCTTCTTCATCTTCTACCTATTTTTTTTTTTATTACATTCTTCATATTCATTTTATTCAACTATTATTATTCTTCCTATTCTACATATTCATTTTATTCAACTATTATTATTCTTCCTATTCTACTTCTTCATCATATTCTCATTTGTGACAGGCATTCCCGTAGTTGTTATCTATAAAAGTTTGAAGATTACACCTTCCGTTCTGCCTGTCACAAAAGTTACATTTGTCTGCGTTCAGTTTGGCCTGCAGCATCAGGCTTTATCCAGGGGCACCACGAGGAGGAACGGACTCACCCCCATACACTGCTTAGTCTTCTTCTGCATATAATTTAGATAATATCTTTTGCTCTGATATTAAGTGTTATGCTTAATGTTCTTCTGCTCTTTGTTCTGCAGCCTCTTGTTCTTCTGCTTCTCAGGCTCCCATGTCGTCGTCTCCAGGGTCGTCGTCTCCGCCGTCGTCGTCTCCGCCGTCGTCGTCTCCCCCTGTCATCGTCGTCATCGGGTGGTCTTCAGGGTCGTCATCTCCAGGGTCGTCGTCATCTCACTGGTTGTCGACTCTGGTGTCGTCATCATCTTAGGGGTGGTCTTCCGGGTCGTCGTCTTTAGGGTCTTCAACTTGGAAATGTAGCAGAAGATACAAGAAGGCTGAGAAAATGCCAAGAACCAGCTGATGGAACTGGAACTTGGATGGCTACCTGAAGGTTCAAGAGCCTATGGAACTACCGAGGACCAGCTGACGTTACTGGAACCTGGTTACTAAGCAGGAGGTACCCGTGCTAAAAAGCACTACCAAGGACCGACTGACATTGGCGGAACTCGGATACCCAGAAGGAGGCACCTAAGCCAAAGGCTCTGCCCGGAACCAGCTGACGTTACTGGAACCAGGATGGGGAGCAGAAGGTACAAGAGCAAAAGACACTGCCGAGAACCTGCTGATGGTACTGGAACCCGAATGGGTAGCCGAAGGTCCAAGAGCCAATGGAACTACCGAGGACCAGCTGACGTTACTGGAACCCGGTTACTAAGCAGGAGGTACCCGTGCCTGAAAGCACTACCAAGGACCACCTGACGATGGTGGAACTTGGATACCCAGAAGGAGGCACCTAAGCCAAAGGCTCTGCCCGGAACCAGCTGACGGTACTGGAACCAGGATGGGGAGCAGAAGGTACAAGAGCAAAAGACACTGCCGAGAACCAGCTGACGGTGCTGGAACCAGGATGTGGACCAGAAGGTCCACAGGAGAGGGGAGAACAGCTAGACCGCGAGGCAGCCGCAGTTACCGAACCCCAACAGTCCTACAGGGGGAGCTTAGCCTACTGGCACTACAGAACCAACCTTGACTGCCAATTCACGCAGCCCACATAGGTAGCTCCTAAACTGGAGGCACCCTGGAGTTGGCTAACCCGACCGCAACACGACGGGGCAAGCATAGGCGTCTCAGTGAGCTTGACACTACCCGGAAACAGCTGACGGTGCTGGAACCAGGCTGGGCACGAGGGAGTACCCATGACAAAAACACTGCCGGGAACCAGCTGGCTCTGCTGGAACCCGGATGCGTTGCCCCAGTGTGCAAGAGCCAATGGCACCGAGGACCAGCTGACGGTGCTAGAACACGGTTACTAGGTTGTAGGTGCCCGCGCTTAATAGCACTACCAAGGACCGCCTGGCGTTGGCGGAACTCGGATACCCAGGAGGAGACACCTAAGCCAAAGGCTCTGCCCGGAACCAGCTGACGGTGCTGGAACCAGGTGGTGGACCAGAAGGTCCACAGGAGAGGAGAGAACAGCTAGGCCGCGAGGCAGCCGCAGTTACCGAACCCCAACAGTCCTACAGGGGGAGCTTGGCCTACTGGCACTACAGAACCAGCCTTGACTGCCAATTCACGTAGCCCACATAGGAAGCTCCTAAAACACTGCCGGGAACCAGCTGGCGGTGCTGGAACCCGGATGCGTTGCCCCAGTGTGCAAGAGCCAATGGCACCGAGGACCAGCTGACGGTGCTGGAACCCGGTTACTAAGTTGTAGGTGCCCGCGCTTAATAGCACTACCAAGGACCGCCTGGCGTTGGTGGAACTCGGATACCCAGGAGGAGGAACCTAAGCCAAAGGCTCTGCCCGGAACCAGCTGACGGTGCTGGAACCAGGTGGTGGACCAGAAGGTCCACATGAGAGGAGAGAACAGCTAGGCCGCGAGGCAGCCGCAGTTACCGAACCCCAACAGTCCTACAGGGGGAGCTTGGCCTACTGGCACTACAGAACCAGCCTTGACTGCCAATTCACGCAGCCCACATAGGTAGCTCCTAAACTGGAGGCACCCTGGAGTTGGCTAACCCCACCGCAACACGACGGGGCAAGCATAGGCGTCTCAGTGAGCTTGACACTACCCGGAAACAGCTGACGGTGGTGGAACCAGGCTGGGCACGAGGGAATACCCGTGACAAAAACACTGCCGGGAACCAGCTGGCGGTGCTGGAACCCGGATGCGTTGCCCCAGTGTGCAAGAGCCAATGGCACCGAGGACCAGCTGACGGTGCTGGAACTCAGTTACTAAGCTGTAGGTGCCCGCGCTTAAAAGCACTACCAAGGACTGCCTGGCGTTGGCGGAACTCGGATACCCAGGAGGAGGCACCTAAGCCAAAGGCTCTGCCCAGAACCACCTGACGGTGCTGGAACCAGGTGGTGGACCAGAATGTCCACAGGAGAGGAGAGAACAGCTAGGCCGCGAGGCAGCCGCAGTTACCGAACCCCAACAGTCCTACAGGGGGAGCTTGGCCTACTGGCACTACAGAACCAGCCTTGACTGCCAATTCATGCAGCCCACATAAGTAGCTCCTAAACTGGAGGCACCCTGGAGTTGGCTAACCCGACCGCAACACGACGGGGCAAGCATAAGCATCTCAGTGAGCTTGACACTACATGGAAACAGCTGACAATGCTGGATTCAGGCTGGGCACGAGGGAGTACCCGTGACAAAAACACTGCCGGGAACCAGCTGGCGGTGCTGGAACCCGGATGCGTTGCCCCAGTGTGCTAGAGCCAATGGCACCGAGGACCAGCTGACGGTGCTGGAACCCGGTTACTAAGCTGTAGTTGCCCGCGCTTAAAAGCATTACCAAGGACCGCCTGGCGTTGGCGGAAATCGGATACCCCAGGAGGAGGCACCTAAGCTAAAGGCTCTGCCCGGAACCAGCTGATGGTGCTGGAACCAGGTGGTGGACCAGAAGGTCCACAGGAGAGGAGAGAACAGCTAGGCCGCGAGGCAGCCACAGTTACCGAACCCCAACAGTCCTACAGGGGGAGCTTGGCCTACTGGTACTACAGAACCAGCCTTGACTGCCAATTCACGCAGCCCACATAGGAAGCTCCTAAACTGGAGGCACCCTGGAGTTGGCTAACCCGACCTCAACACGACGGGGCAATGCATAGGTGTCTCAGTGAGCTTGACAGTACCCGGAAACAGCTGACGGTGCTGGAACCAGGCTGGGCACGAGGGAGTACCCGTGACAAAAACACTGCCGAGAAACAGCTGGCGGTGCTGGAACCCGGATGCGTTGCCCCAGTGTGCAAGAGCCAATGGCACCGAGGACCAGCTGACGGTGCTGGAACCCGGATACTAAGCTGTAGGTGCCCGCGCTTAAAAGCACTACCAAGGACCGCCTGGCGTTGGCGGAAATCGGATACCCCAGGAGGAGGCACCTAAGCTAAAGGCTCTGCCCGGAACCAGCTGATGGTGCTGGAACCAGGTGGTGGACCAGAAGGTCCACAGGAGAGGAGAGAACAGCTAGGCCGCGAGGCAGCCGCAGTTACCGAACCCCAAAAGTCCTACAGGGGAGCTTGGCCTACTGGCACTACAGAACCAGCCTTGACTGCCAATTCACACAGCCCACATAGGAAGCTCCTAAACTGGAGGCACCCTGGAGTTGACTAACCCGACCGCAACACGACGGGGCAACGCATAGGTGTCTCAGTGAGCTTGACAGTACCCAGAAACAGCTGACGGTGCTGGAACCAGGCTGGGCACGAGGGAGTACCCGTGACAAAAACACTGCCGAGAACCCGGATTCGTTGCCTATTCAAGATTGTGTTCCTAGAGCCCCAACTAGCGGTGTTGGAGCAAAGGGTAAGCAGGGGGAGCATAGTGTAGGCCGAAGCCTGCACTGGAGGCAGCTTTGTGTCTGCGTTGCGTTTGCAGGACACGATGCCGGCTACACAGCGGGGGAACAGCTGGCGGTGCTGAACCCCACTGTCACATTGGCTGGTGTTTCTCTCTGTGCAGCTAGTACTTCCGGGCAAAAACTGGTGGTGTTAGAGTCCAGGGACAGCAGGAGGAGGAGAGGAGCAGAGTGTAGGCCGAAGCCTAATTGAACCAATTTCAAAGGTAACCTTTAACCCACCCTCAGGTGTTACAATGTAGAAGAGCAACACCTTGTGCAGCAGTAATGCTCCACAAGTGAAAGGTTGCTCTTTACATTTTGCTCATTGCACACGCAGAATGAAAGACGTACACAATTTTGCCCATTGTACAGTAAAACTGTATTGGAGGTGTGACTTGTCTTTTTAAGGAGATGCGGCACAGGTGTCCAAAAATAACGCCTTGGTGCTGGGCGCAGCCTCCTGAGCGTTGTTATTTGCTGTACAGGAGTCTGCGCTCTTGTTAGCCCTTGGCCATGCGCTGTGAGCGCTGACTGTCTTCTCACCTCATTTCACGTTGGCCGGTGCGGTTAGCGATGGTCATGAATCCCAGACCCACAGTGTCTTTTCATAAAGTAACACTGCGGGGCTGTGATTCGTGGCCTTGCGCAGTAAATATGTTTGCCGCTCACACATGTCCTTACACCTGCTTCAGACTGGGCGGCCTCAGCTGATCCCTTATCGCATGCCGCGGCCATGAAGCCGCACAGTCTGAAGAATGCGGAAGGAGATGAGTGAAGACAGGCGAACATATGCACTGCATATGCCCATCAATCACACCCTCACAGTCAAAATATATGAGACAACGAGGGGCGTTGTGTCGGGCAGGGCGGACGCACAAGCACAAGCAGCCAACCAATGATGTCAGAAGACGGGCAGCGCTAACAAGGGTGGTGCTGCGTATCCTTAACAAGGAAAGTCACACCTCTGGGACAGTGTAATGGTCTCCAATGAGACACATTTTGAAGGTGTTTAGTTGCACGTGGGCAAGGTGAAAAAGTCAGCAACCTTCTACAAATGCAGCATTACTGCTGTACAAGGTGGCAGTTATACATAGAAACACCTGGGGGGGGGTCAGGTTCCCATTAATTTCAGTTCATGTGCCTGCATGGCGTTTGCAGGACACGTTGCCAGCTACACAGCAGGGGAACAGCTGGCGGTGCTGAACCCCAATAACACATTGGCTGGTGTTTTTCTCTGTGCAGATAGCACTTTCGGGCAAAAACTGGCAGTGTTAGAGCCCAGGGTCAGCAGGAGGAGGAGAGGAGCAGAGTGTAGGCCGAAGCCTGCACTGGTGGCAGCTTTTGTTCTGTTGTGCCAGCGTGGTTTGTGCTGGACACATTGCCGACTACACAGCAGGGGAACAGCTGGCGGTGCTGAACCCCAGTAACACATTGGCTGGTGTTTTTCTCTGTGCAGCTAGCACTTCCGGGCCCCAACTGGCGGTGTTAGAGCCCTGGGTCAGCAGGAGGAGGAGAGGAGCAGAGTGTAGGCCAAAGCCTGCACTGGTGGCCGCTTTTGTTCTGTTGTGCCAGCGTGGCTTGTGTTGGACACGTTGCCAACTACACAGCAGGGGAACAGCTGGCGGTGCTGAACCCCACTGACACATTAGCTGGTGTTTTTCTCTGTGCAGCTAGCACTTCCGGGCAAAAACTGGCAGTGTTAGAGCCCAGGGTCAGCAGGAGGAGGAGAGGAGCAAAGTGTAGGCCGAAGCCTAATTGAACCAATTTCAAAGGTAACCTTTAACCCACCCTCAGGTATTACAATGTAGAAGAGCCACACCTTGTGCAGCAGTAATGCTCCACAAGTGAAAGGTTGCTCTTTAAATTTTGCTCATTGCATACGCAGAATGAAAGACGTACACAATTTTGCCCATTGTACAGTAGAACTGTATTGGAGGCGTGACTTGTCTTTTTAAGGAGACGCGGCACAGGTGTCCAAAAATAACGCCTTGGTGCTGGGCGCAGCCTCCTGAGCATTATTTGCTGTACAGGAGTCTGCGGTCTTGTTATCCCTTGGCCATGGCCAGTTAGCGCTGCCCGTCTTATGACCTCATTTCATGTTGGCTGGTGCGGTTAACGATGGCCATAAATCCAAGACCTACAGTGTCTTTTCATAAAGTCACAGTGCGGGGCTGGGATTCGTGGCCTTGCGCAGTAAATATGTTCGCTGCTCACACATGTCATTACACCTGCTTCAGACTGGACGGCCTCAGCTGATCCCTTATCGCATGCCGCGGCCATGAGGCCGCACAGTCTGAAGAAGGCGGAAGGAGGGGAGTGAAGACAGGCGAAGATATGCACTGCTCGTGCCCATCAATCACACCCTCGCAGTCAAAATACATCAGACAACGAGGGGCGTCGTGTTGGGCAGGGCGCACGCACAGGCACAGGCAGCCAACCAACGATGTCAGAAGACAGCCAGCGTTACCAATGGGGGTGCTGCGTGTCATTAAAAAGGAAAGTCACACCTCAGGGACAATGTAATGGTCTCTAATGAGACACATTTTGTACGTGTTGAGTTCCACATGGGCAAGGAGAAAAAGTCAGCCACCTTGTACAAATGCAGCATTACTGCTGTACAAGGCGGCTGTTATACATAGAAACACCTGGGGGGGGCAGGGTCCCTTTAATTTCAGTTCAGGTGCCTGCGTGGCGTTTGCAGGACACGTTGCCGGCTACACAACAGGGGAACAGCTGGCGGTGCTGAACCCCACTGACACATTGGCTGGTGTTTTTCTCTGTGCAGCTAGCACGTCCGGGCAAAAACTGGTGGTGTTAGAGCCCAGGGTCAGCAGGAGGAGGAGAGGAGCAGAGTGTAGGCCGAAGCCTGCACTGGTGGCAGCTTTTGGTCTGTTGTGCCAGCGTGGCTTGTGCTGGACACGTTGCCGACTACACAGCAGGGGAACAGCTGGCGGTGCCAAACCCCACTGACACATCAGCTAGTGTTTTTTCTGTGTAGACAACACTTCCAGGTGGCAACTGACAGTGTTGAAACCCAAGGAATCAAAGAGGAGCAGAGTGTAGGCCGAAGCCTGCAGTGGAGCACGTTGAAAGGGAACCTTTAACCCCCCCCCCAGGAATTTGTTGCTGAAAGAGCCATCTTGTACAGCAGTAATACTGCACATGGAAAATGGTGGCTCCTAAAATTATGCTCCTTGCAAACGCTGAAGTACACACTCCTATAATGTGTCCCCTCACACCGTTAAACTGTCCCGGAAGTGGGACTTTCCTTTGTAATGTGACACAGCACAGCCGTCATTCCAACCCCTTTGGTGCCGTGCGCCACCTCCTCAACGTTGTTTGGTTCTGTCATGGAGCCCGCGCTGTAATGTTATCCCTTGGCCATGCACAGTTAGCGGTGCCCGTCTTCTGACATCATTTAGGTGTCAGGCTGGCAGTGCCTGTGCGTCAAAGCTGCCCGAGATCAAACCTCGCAGTGTCATCTAATGTAATCCCACTGCAATCCAGGGATCCATGGGCAAGCGCAGTGCATATCATCGCCTCTCACTCACCTCCTTCCTGCTTCTTCAGACTGTGCGGCGTCACGGCCGTGGCATGCTATTAGGGATCAGCTGACGCTGCCTAGTCTGAAGAAGCGTGAAGAAGGGGAGTGAGAGTCTAGTATATGCACTGCGCATGGCCATGGATACCAGGCCCACTGTGGGATCACATTAGACGACACTGCGAGGTGGCATTTCGGGCAGCGTGGACGCACAGGCGCAGCCAGGACGACAACAAATGATGTCAGAGGACGGGCAGCGCAAACTGTGCATGGCCAAGGGATAACATAACAGCGCAGGGTCCATGACGGAATCAAACAACGCTAAGGAGGCAGCGCACGGAGCCAAGGGGGTAGGAATGACGGCTGTGCTGCGTCACATTACAAAGGAAAGTCCCACCACCGGGACGGTTGGACGGTGTGAGGGGACACATTACATGAGTGTGTAGTTCAGCGTTTCCAAGGAGCATAATTTCAAGAGCGACCTTTTCCTTGTGCAGTATTAGTGCTGCACAAGGTGGCTCTTTCAGTAACAAATGTCTAGGGGGGGGACAGGTTCCCTTATATTTTTGTTGTGCCAGCGTGGCGGTCGCATGACACGTTGCTGGATACACAGCTGGGGATCAGCTGACGTTACTGAACCCCAATAACAGAGGAGCGACTGTTGACTGTGCAGACAGCACTTCCAGACACCAACTGGCGGTGTTAGAGCCCAGGGACAGCAGGAGGAGCAGATTGGAGGTATTGCCGCACACACAGCTGGGGATCAGCTGACGTTACTGAACCCCAATAACAGAGGAGCGACTGTTGACTGTGCAGACAGCACTTCCAGGCACCAACTGGCGGTGTTAGAGCCCAGGGACAGCAGGAGGAGCAGATTGGAGGTATTGCCGCACACACAGCTGGGGATCAGCTGACGTTACTGAACCCCAATAACAGAGGAGAGACTGTTGACTGTGCAGACAGCACTTCCAGGCACCAACTGGCGGTGTTAGAGCCCAGGGACAGCAGGAGGAGCAGAGGAACAGAGTGTAGGCTGAAGACTGATTGGAGCAAGTTGAAAGGGAACCTTTAACCCCCCCCCCCAAGACGTTTGTAGCTGAAAGAGCCATCTTGTGCAGCACTAAGGATGTAAAAGGAAAGGGTTGCTCTTTTAATTATGCTCCTTGCAAATACAGAAGTAAACACTAAAAATGTGTCCCCTTATACCGTAAAACCGGTACTGCTGCATTTGTACAAGGTGGCTGACTTTTTCTCCTTGCCCACGTTGAATTAAACACGTACAAAATGTGTCTCATTACAGACCATTACAATGTCCCTGAGGTGTGACTTTCCTTTTTAATGACACGCAGCACCCCCCTTGGTAGCGCTGCCCGTCTTCTGACATCATTGGTTGGCTGCCTGTGCCTGTGCATCCGCCCTGCCCCCCTCGTTGTCTCATATATTTTGACTGCGAGGGTGTGATTGATGGGCATGTGCAGTGCATATGTTCGCCTGTCTTAACTCATCTCCTTCCGCCTTCTTCAGACTGTGCGGCCTCATGGCCGTGGCAGGCGATAAGGGATCAGCTGAGGCCGCCCTGTCTGAAGAAGGTGTAAGGACATGTGTGAACAGCGAACATATTTACTGCGCAAGGCCACAAATCCCAGCTCTGCAGTGTGACTTTATTAAAAGACACTGCGGGTCTGGGATTCATGGCCATTGGTAACCGCACCGGCCAACATGAAATGAGGTGAGAAGACAGGCAGCGCTCACAGCGCATGGCCAAGGGATCACAATAGCGCAGACTCCTGTACAGCAAATAACAACGCTCAGGAGGCTGCGCCCAGCACCAAGGCGTTATTTATGTGCACCTGTGCTGCGTCTCCTTAAAAACACAAGTCACACCTCCAATACAGTTCTACTGTACAATGGGCAAAATTGTGTACGTCTTTCATTCTGCGTGTGCAATGAGCAAAATTTAAAGAGCAACCTTTCACTTGTGGAGCATTACTGCTGCACAAGGTGTGGCTCTTCAACATTGTAACACCTGAGGGTGGGTTAAAGGTTACCTTTGAAATTGGTTCTACTAGGCTTCAGCCTACTCTCTGCTCCTCCTGCAGACCCTGGGCTCTAACTACGCCAGTTAGGGCCCGGAAGTGCTGGCTGCACAGAGAAAAACACCCGCCATTGTGTCAGTGGGGTTCAGCACCGCCAGCTGTTCCCCTGCTGTGTAGCCGGCAACGTGTCCAGCACAAGCCACGCTGGCACAACAGACCAAAAGCTGCCACAAGTGCAGGCTTCGGCCTACACTCTGCTCCTCTCCACCTCCTGCTGACCCTGGGCTCTAACACCGCCAAATTATGTCAGAAGACAGGCAGCGCAAATTGGGCATGGCCAAGGGATAAAAGAACAGCGCAGGCTCCGTGACAGCTTAAAACAACGCTGAGGAGGCAGCGCATGGCACCAAGGGGGTAGGAATGACGGCTGTGCTGCATCACATTATGAAGGAAAGTCCCAGCTCCGGGACGGTATAACGGTATCAGTGAACACATTTTATAAGTGTTACGTTCTGCGTGTGCAAGGAACTAAACTAAAAGAGCTGCCTTTTCCTTGTGCAACATTACTGCTGCACAAGATGGCTCTTTCAGTAACAAACGCCGGGGGGGGCCAGGTTCCCTTACATTTAGGTTGTTGTGCCAGCGTGGCGGTCGCAGGACACATTGCAGGCTACACAGCTGGGGATCAGCTGACGTTACTGAAACCCAATAACACTGAGTCGTATGTTTTGACTGTGCAGCCTGCACTTCTGAGCCGCAACTGGCGGTGTTGGAGCCCAGGAATAGCAGTTCAGGTGGTAGAAAGATGAACACATCAGGAGACCTGGATGACACCCAATTACTTAATCAGGCAGAGGAGTGGCAAATTCCTGCGAGATCCAGGCCTGGTTCATTTTCAGGAAAGTAAGCCGGTCAATGTTATCGGAGGATAGTCGCATGCGACGGTCTGTTAGTACACCACCTGCGGCACTAAAGACACGTTCCGATAAGACACTAGCCGCAGGGCAAGCCAGCACCTCCAATGCATACTGGCTTAGCTCTGGCCATGTATCCTATTGTGAATTCTGTGGCTGAATTCACTCCTGTGGTCACAAGTGGTACTGCAGCTTCTGAGCTTCCTCCCTCAGGTGTTCTGGTGAGCTCGTTAACTGCTTCATTACTTAACTCCGCCTGATGCTGCTATCCTTGCTCCTTGTCAATGTTTCAGTGTTGGATCTGAGCTTCTCCTGATTGTTCCTGTGACCTGCTGCTCTGTATAGCTAAGTGCCTTTTGCTTTTTTGTTGCTTTTTTTCTGTCCAGCTTGTCTTTTGTTTTGCTGGAAGCTCTGAGACGCAAAGGGTGTACCGCCGTGCCGTTAGTTCGGCACGGTGGGTTTTTTTTTTTGCCCCCTTTGCGTGGTTTTGCTTTAGGGTTTTTTGTAGATTGCAAAGTTCGCTTTACTGTCCTCGCTCTGTCCTAGAATATCGGGCCCCACTTTGCTGAATCTATTTCATCCCTACGTTTTGTCTTTTCATCTTACTCACAGTCATTATATGTGGGGGGCTGCCTTTTCCTTTGGGGAATTTCTCTGGGGCAAGTCAGGCCTATTTTTCTATCTTCAGGCTAGCTAGTTTCTTAGGCTGTGCCGAGTTGCCTAGGTAGTTGTTAGGCGCAATCCACAGCCGCTTTTAGTTGTGTTTAGGATAGGATCAGGTGTGCAGTCTACAGAGTTTCCACGTCTCAGAGCTCGTTCTTGTATTTTTGGGTATTTGTCAGATCACTGTGTGCGCTCTGATCGCTAAGCACACTGTGTTTCTGGATTGCCTTCATAACACCTGTCATTAGCAAACATAACAGTACAAGGAGCCAAACTAATGATTCTCAATAGAGGGAAAGAAAAAGTTCTGATATCATTTTTTTTTTTTTTTTTTTTTTTTTGCTGTGTTCACTTTTTTTTTCCCCCCTAGACATTTGGGTGATTCTGGACACAGGTGTGGACATGGATATTCAGGGTCTGTGCTCTTCAATAGATAATCTCGTTATAAATGTACAAAAAATTCAAGATACTATTGATCAGAAATCTATGTTAGAACCAAGAATTCCTATTCCTGATTTGTTTTTTGGAGATAGAACTAAGTTTCTAAGTTTCAAAAATAATTGTAAGCTATTTCTGACCTTGAAACCTCATTCTTCTGGTAATCCTATTCAACAGGTTTTGATTATTATTTCTTTTTTGCGCGGCGACCCTCAAGACTGGGCATTTTCTCTTGCGCCAGGAGACCCTGCATTGAGTAGTGTCGATGCGTTTTTCCTGGCGCTCGGATTGCTGTACGATGAGCCTAATTCAGTGGATCAGGCTGAGAAAAATTTGCTGGCTTTGTGCCAGGGTCAGGATGATATAGAAGTATATTGTCAGAAATTTAGGAAATGGTCAGTACTCACTCAGTGGAATGAATCTGCGCTGGCAGCTTTGTTCAGAAAGGGTCTCTCTGAGGCTCTTAAGGATGTCATGGTGGGATTTCCTATGCCTGCTGGTTTGAATGAGTCTTTGTCTTTGGCCATTCAGATCGGTCGACGCTTGCGCGAGCGTAAATCTGTGCACCATTTGGCGGTACTGCCTGAGGTTAAACCTGAGCCTATGCAGTGCGATAGGACTATGACTAGAGTTGAACGGCAGGAATACAGACGTCTGAATGGTCTGTGTTTCTACTGTGGTGATTCCACTCATGCTATTTCTGATTGTCCTAAGCGCACTAAGCGGTCCGCTAGGTCTGCCGTCATTGGTACTGTACAGTCCAAATTCCTTCTGTCCATTACCTTGATATGCTCTTTGTCGTCGTTTTCTGTCATGGCGTTTGTGGATTCGGGCGCTGCCCTGAATCTGATGGATTTGGATTATGCTAAACGTTGTGGGTTTTTCTTGGAGCCTTTGCGGTGTCCTATTCCATTGAGAGGAATTGATGCTACACCTTTGGCCAAGAATAAACCTCAATACTGGGCCCAGCTGACCATGTGCATGGCTCCTGCACATCAGGAAGTTATTCGCTTTCTGGTGTTGCATAATCTGCATGATGTGGTCGTGTTGGGGTTGCCATGGCTACAAACCCATAATCCAGTATTGGATTGGAATTCCATGTCGGTATCCAGCTGGGGTTGTCAGGGGGTACATGGTGATGTTCCATTTTTGTCGATTTCGTCATCCACCCCTTCTGAGGTCCCAGAGTTCTTGTCTGATTATCAGGATGTATTTGAAGAGCCCAAGTCCGATGCTCTACCTCCGCATAGGGATTGTGATTGTGCTATCAATTTGATTCCTGGTAGTAAATTCCCTAAAGGTCGATTATTTAATTTATCCGTGCCCGAACACGCCGCTATGCGCAGTTATGTGAAGGAATCCCTGGAGAAGGGACATATTCGCCCATCGTCATCACCACTGGGAGCAGGGTTCTTCTTTGTAGCCAAGAAGGATGGTTCGCTGAGACCGTGTATTGATTACCGCCTTCTTAATAAGATCACTGTTAAATTTCAGTATCCCTTGCCATTGTTATCTGACTTGTTTGCTCGGATTAAGGGGGCTAGTTGGTTCACTAAGATAGATCTTCGTGGTGCGTATAATCTGGTGAGAATCAGGCAAGGAGATGAATGGAAAACTGCATTCAATACGCCCGAGGGTCATTTTGAGTATCTAGTGATGCCGTTCGGACTTGCCAATGCTCCATCTGTGTTTCAGTCTTTTATGCATGACATCTTCCGTGAGTATCTGGATAAATTCCTGATTGTTTACTTGGATGACATTTTGATCTTCTCAGATGATTGGGAGTCTCATGTGAAGCAGGTCAGAATGGTTTTTCAGGTCCTGCGTGCTAACTCTTTGTTTGTGAAGGGATCAAAGTGTCTCTTCGGTGTGCAGAAAGTTTCATTTTTAGGGTTCATCTTTACCCCTTCTACTATCGAGATGGATCCAGTTAAGGTCCAAGCCATCCAGGATTGGATTCAGCCGACATCTCTGAAAAGTCTGCAAAAGTTCCTGGGCTTTGCTAATTTTTATCGTCGCTTCATCTGTAATTTTTCTAGCATTGCCAAACCATTGACCGATTTGACCAAGAAGGGTGCTGATTTGGTTAATTGGTCTTCTGCTGCTGTGGAAGCTTTTCAGGAGTTGAAGCGTCGTTTTTGTTCTGCCCCTGTGTTGTGTCAGCCAGATGTTTCTCTTCCGTTCCAGGTCGAGGTTGATGCTTCTGAGATTGGAGCAGGGGCGGTTTTGTCACAGAGAGGTTCTGATTGCTCAGTGATGAAACCATGTGCTTTCTTTTCCAGGAAGTTTTCGCCCGCTGAGCGTAATTATGATGTGGGCAATCGAGAGTTGCTGGCCATGAAGTGGGCATTCGAGGAGTGGCGTCATTGGCTTGAAGGAGCTAAGCATCGCGTGGTGGTATTGACTGATCATAAGAACTTGACTTATCTCGAGTCTGCCAAGCGCTTGAATCCTAGACAGGCCCGTTGGTCGTTATTTTTTGCCCGCTTCGACTTTGTGATTTCGTACCTTCCGGGCTCTAAAAATGTGAAGGCGGATGCTCTGTCTAGGAGTTTTGTGCCCGACTCTCCGGGTTTATCTGAGCCAGCGGGTATCCTCAAGGAAGGAGTCATTGTGTCTGCCATCTCTCCTGATTTGCGGCGGGTGCTGCAAAAATTTCAGGCGAATAAACCTGATCGTTGTCCAGCAGAGAAACTGTTCGTCCCTGATAGGTGGACTAATAAACTTATCTCTGAACTTCATTGTTCGGTGTTGGCTGGTCATCCTGGAATCTTTGGTACCAGAGAGTTAGTGGCTAGATCCTTCTGGTGGCCATCTCTGTCACGGGATGTACGTACTTTTGTGCAGTCCTGTGGGATTTGTGCTAGGGCTAAGCCCTGCTGTTCTCGTGCCAGTGGGTTGCTTTTGCCCTTGCCGGTCCCAAAGAGGCCTTGGACACATATTTCGATGGATTTCATTTCTGACCTTCCCGTTTCTCAAAAGATGTCAGTCATTTGGGTGGTCTGTGATCGCTTTTCTAAAATGGTCCATCTGGTGCCCTTGGCTAAATTGCCTTCCTCCTCTGATTTGGTACCTTTGTTCTTTCAGCATGTGGTTCGGTTGCATGGCATTCCTGAGAATATTGTTTCTGACAGAGGTTCCCAGTTTGTTTCAAGGTTTTGGCGAGCCTTTTGTGGTAGGATGGGCATTGACCTATCCTTTTCCTCGACTTTCCATCCTCAGACTAATGGCCAGACCGAACGAACCAATCAGACCTTGGAAACATATCTGAGATGTTTTGTTTCTGCAGACCAGGATGATTGGGTGTCCTTTTTGCCGTTGGCTGAGTTCGCCCTTAATAATCGGGCCAGCTCGGCTACCTTGGTTTCTCCATTTTTTTGCAATTCTGGGTTCCATCCTCGTTTCTCTTCAGGACAGGTTGAGTCTTCGGACTGTCCTGGTGTGGATTCTGTGGTGGATAGGTTGCAGCAGATCTGGACTCAGGTAGTGGACAATTTGATCTTGTCCCAGGAGAAAGCTCAACTTTTCGCTAATCGCAGACGCCGTGTGGGTCCCCGACTTCGTGTTGGGGATCTGGTTTGGTTATCTTCTCGTCATATTCCTATGAAGGTTTCCTCTCCTAAATTTAAACCTCGTTTTATTGGTCCGTATAGGATTTCTGAGGTTCTCAATCCTGTGTCTTTTCGTCTGACCCTCCCAGACTCCTTTTCCATACATAATGTATTCCATAGGTCGTTGTTGCGGAGATACGTGGCACCTATGTTCCATCTGTTGAGCCTCCTGCCCCGGTTTTGGTGGAGGGGGAATTGGAGTATATTGTGGAGAAGATTTTGGATTCTCGTGTTTCTAGACGGAAACTCCAGTATCTGGTTAAATGGAAGGGTTATGCTCAGGAAGATAATTCCTGGGTTTTTGCCTCTGATGTTCATGCTTCCGATCTTGTTCGTGCCTTTCATGCGGCTCATCCTGGTCGGCCTGGGGGCTCTGGTGAGGGTTCGGTGACCCCTCCTCATGGGGGGGGTACTGTTGTGAATTCTGTGGCTGAATTCACTCCTGTGGTCACAAGTGGTACTGCAGCTTCTGAGCTTCCTCCCTCAGGTGTTCTGGTGAGCTCGTTAACTGCTTCATTACTTAACTCCGCCTGATGCTGCTATCCTTGCTCCTTGTCAATGTTTCAGTGTTGGATCTGAGCTTCTCCTGATTGTTCCTGTGACCTGCTGCTCTGTATAGCTAAGTGCCTTTTGCTTTTTTGTTGCTTTTTTTCTGTCCAGCTTGTCTTTTGTTTTGCTGGAAGCTCTGAGACGCAAAGGGTGTACCGCCGTGCCGTTAGTTCGGCACGGTGGGTTTTTTTTTTTGCCCCCTTTGCGTGGTTTTGCTTTAGGGTTTTTTGTAGACTGCAAAGTTCGCTTTACTGTCCTCGCTCTGTCCTAGAATATCGGGCCCCACTTTGCTGAATCTATTTCATCCTTACGTTTTGTCTTTTCATCTTACTCACAGTCATTATATGTGGGGGGCTGCCTTTTCCTTTGGGGAATTTCTCTGGGGCAAGTCAGGCCTATTTTTCTATCTTCAGGCTAGCTAGTTTCTTAGGCTGTGCCGAGTTGCCTAGGTAGTTGTTAGGCGCAATCCACAGCCGCTTTTAGTTGTGTTTAGGATAGGATCAGGTGTGCAGTCTACAGAGTTTCCACGTCTCAGAGCTCGTTCTTGTATTTTTGGGTATTTGTCAGATCACTGTGTGCGCTCTGATCGCTAAGCACACTGTGTTTCTGGATTGCCTTCATAACACCTGTCATTAGCAAACATAACAGTATCCAGCTTAGAGACCCAAAACTTGAACAGGGAAGAGCCGTCTGGGAGTACAGTAAGAGGGCAAGCCATGTAGTCTGTCACCATCTGACGGAACCGTTGCCTCCTGCTGACTGGAGCCGCCGGTGATGGTGTAGACATTTGGGGCGGGCACACAAAAGTTTGCCACAGTTGTGCCATACTGGGCTTGCCTTGGGCAGAGGCACTGCTTCTGCTCCCTCTTTGTGCAGAGCCTCCCCCACTGCCTCGACGCACTGAGCTGCTTTGTAAAGCACTAGCAGCACTCCTCTCAGTTGGACTGGAGAAGATGATGGAATTCACCAGTGTGTCGTGGTATTCCTACATTTTACGCTCCCGGGTCAACGCTGGGATGAGGTTTTGGACGTTGTCCCGGTAGCGAGGATCGAGGAGGGTGAACACCCAATAATCAGGCATGTTGAGAATGTGGTCGATGCGGCGGTCGTTTCTCAGGCACTGCAGCATGAAATCCACCATGTGCTGCAGACTGCCAACTGGCCCAGAAACGCTGTCCCCTGCTTGAGACATGATCTCTGCCCGCTCGTCATCACCCCACCCTCGCTGTACACACTGACCACTGGACAATTGTGTCACTCCCTCCTCTGGACGGAGCTCTTCTTCCTCCATTGACTCCTCCTCATCCTCCTCACAAAGTGGCCCCTGCGTACCCCTTTGTGAGGAACCACTTGGCGCTGACTCTCCAGAAGCTGATGGAAAAGGTGACTCCTCATCCTCCACCTCTTCTACAACATCATCCCTTAACGCTTGCAAAGTTTGTTGAAGCAGGCAGATAAGGGGGACAGTCATGCTGACTAGTGCATCATCTGCACTTGCCATCCGCGTGGAATAATCGAAAGGACGCAAAACCTGGCAGACGTCCTTCATAGTGGCCCACTCTGTGGTTGTGAAGTCTGATCGGCGCTGACTGCGACTTTTTAGCGCCTGATGCAGCTGGTACTCCATTACTGCTTGCTGCTGCTCACACAACCGCTCCAACATATGTAACGTGGAATTCCATCTGGTAGGTAGGTCACATATGATGCGGTGTTCCAGAAGGCGGAATCGGCGCTGCAGAGCAGCAATGCGGGATCTTGCCAAGCTGGAACGCCGCAAGTGAGCACACTCTAGGCGGACCTTGTGCAGCAGTGCATCAAGATCCGGATTGTCCCTCAGAAAACTCTGCACAACCAAATTGAGCACATGTGCCAGACATGGGATGTGAGTGAGGTTGCCAATGGCCAAAGCTGCCACCAGATTTCGGCCATTGTCACACATTACCATGCCTGGCTGGAGATTCGCTGGCACTAACCACACATCACTCTCCTGCTTGATGGCATTCCAGAGCTCCTGCGCTGTGTGGCTTCGATTCCCCAATGAAACTAGTTTCAAGACGGCCTGTTGACTTTTGGCCACGGCTGTGCTCATGTCGGTCATAGGTAAACGTTCACGGGTCCATGTGGAGGTGGACTGTGACGGCTCCTGCAGCGATGATTCTGAGGAACTTGTGTATGAGGAGGAGTCAATGCGTACAGACTGGATTCCTGCAATCCTTGGAGTGGGCAGGACACGTCCTGCGCCACTCGCACGATCTGTACCTGGCTCAACAACATTAACCCAATAGGCAGTGAGGGAAATGTATCGCCCCTGTCCATGTTGACTGGTCCACACATCGGTGGTGAGGTGGACCTTGCTACTGACGGCGTTCAGTAGCGCGTGTTTTATGTGTCCCTCCACATGCTTGTGCAGGGCAGGGACAGCTTGCCTGCTGAAGTAAAAGCGGCTGGCCACCTTGTACTGTGGGACTGCCAATGCCATCAAGTCACGGAAGCTGTCAGTCTCCACCAGCCTGAATGAGACCATTTCCAGGGACAGAAGTTTGGCAATGCCTGCATTCAGAGCCTGTGCTCGGGGGTGGTTGGCCGAGAATGCCCGCCTTTTCTCCCATGCCTGTACTACCGATGGCTGTAGAGTAGACTGGGAGTGTGAGGATGACTGGGAATGTGGTGCTGTGGGTGGAATTACACTAGGTCTCTGGACAAAAGTGCCAGAGGTTCTTCCATGGCGATCCTGGGAGGAAGCCAAACCAGCTGTGCGTGAGCTGGAGGAAGAGGCAACACGAGCTGAAGAGGTGGTAGCTGCCGCTGTTGGTTGGCCTACGTCTTCAGTGTGTTTTTGTAACTCCACCGCGTGCCTGGTCCGCACATGTTTCCACATATTTGTGGTATTGAGGTTGCTGACACTTTTACCTCTTTGGACTTTCTGATGACACAGCTTGCATTTGACAAAACAAATGTCATCTGCAACTGTGTCAAAAAAGGACCAGGCACTGCAAGTCTTGGGAGCGCCCTTTTTGGCTTTTGAAAGAGACAGGCTCCTAACGGGTGCCAAAGTGGAGGCTACAGGCTCCGCAGTCTTCCCCCTCCCTCTCCCTCTTTGGCCCGTAAGGGGAATCTCTTCCTCAGAGCTGCTCCCACCACCTTCCTGTTCCTCACGCCACGATGGGTCAACGACCTCATCATCTCCACTACCCTCTGCCACCAACTGCTCCTCCTGGGTAGTCTTGGCAGCACAGTACGCACCAGAAAGCGGCACCTGAGTTTCATCATCAGATGCGTACTGCGCTGTGGTCACCGCAGGCACTGGCCCACCCGCCTCTTCAGAGTCAGAGAGACAAAGCTGTTCGGCATCACTGCACACTGCCTCTTCGTCCATTTCTCCAATGCTGCTTGGCTGGCCCCCTGTTTCCAAGCCAACAGATTCAGAGAACAGAAGTAAAGACGGCTCCTGTCCTGGGCTCTCTGACTGCCTGGCCAATTTGGCAGGTGGTGAAGAGACAGATGGCTGCTCTCCAGTGGTCTGTGCCTGAGAGGATGTGGCACTAATTGAAGTCGATGCCGATGCGTTAGCTGCCATCCATCCGACAACAGCTTCAATTTGATCTTCACGCAGCAGCGGTGCACGGCGCTCTCCAACAAAGCTGCGCATGAAGGACTGTTCCCTGCTGAAACTGAGTGATGATGAGTCACCGGTGCCCGCAGCAGGCACAGAATCACCACGTCCTCTCCCTGCTCCTCTCCCTGCTCCGCGCCCACGCCCACGTGCCTTACTCCCTGCCCTCTTCATCTTGGTTGACAGATAAAGATAAGCAGAAAAGTACTAAGGCCTTAGTGTGCTTATTCCTGAAATGCTCCTCCTAACAGGTGTAAGAAACACTAATGTTGTAAAGTGTGGACTAGACTTTATTATTTATAAAATGTGGCCTACACAAGTGTTAAGTGGTGTTTGGTGAACTTTACTTTTTTTTTTTCTGCAGATCGGGCTACAGAGCGAGTTTAACTCACACGGGGACCGTGCAGAGAGCCGTAAACGGTGCTGCAAGGCCCAAAAACCCTCCTCTAGGTTATCCTATGTAGTGTTTTTCCACTATTTAGCTGGAGACGGGTGGAAAGACACTAATAGGAAATGTTTTAAAAAATTTTCAACAGGCTGCACTATTTGAAAAAAAGGACAAGTTATTTAATGGTATGAGGCAGTAACGCACCCTGAGCTGAACCCAACCAGCTGTGGCTGCACACAGACTACAGGGCGAGCTGTGCTCACACGGAGACCGTGCAGACAGCCGTAAACGGCGTTGAAAGGCCCAAAAACCCTCCTCTAGGTTATCCTATGTAGTGTTTTTCCACTATTTAGCTGGAGACGAGTGGAAAGACACTAATTGGAAATTTTTGGAAAAATTTTCAACAGGCTGCACTATTTGAAAAAAAGGACAAGTTATTTAACGGTATGAGGCAGTAACGCACCCTGAGCTGAATCCAACCGGCTGTGGCTGCACACAGACTACAGGGCGAGCTGCTCTCACACGGAGACCGTGCAGATAGCCGTAAATGGCGCTGCAAGGCCCAAAAACCCTCCTCTAGGTTATCCTATGTAGTGTTTTTCCACTATTTAGCTGGAGACCGGTGGAAAGACACTAATAGGAAATTTTTGGAAAAATTTTCAACAGGCTGCACTATTTGAAAAAAAGGACAAGTTATTTAACGGTATGAGGCAGTAACGCACCCTGAGCTGAATCCAACCGGCTGTGGCTGCACACAGACTACAGGGCGAGCTGCGCTCACACGGAGACCGTGCAGACAGCCGTAAACGGCGCTGCAAGGCCCAAAAACCCTCCTCTAGGTTATCCTATTTAGTGTTTTTCCACTATTTAGCTGGAGACGGGTGGAAAGACACTAATAGGAAATTTTGGGAAAAATTTTCAGCAGGCTGCACTATTTGAAAAAAAGGAAAAGTTTTTTCACGGTATGAGGCAGTGACTTACCCTGAGCTGAATCCAACCGGCTGTGGCTGCACACAGACTACAGGGCGAGCTGCGCTCACACGGAGACCGTGCAGACAGCCGTAAACGGCGCTGCAAGGCCCAAAAACCCCCCTCTAGGTTATCCTATGTAGTGTTTTTCCACAATTTAGCTGGAGACGGGTGGAAAAACACTAATAGGAAATTTTAGAAAAAATGTGCAGCAGGCTGCACTATGAGCAAAAAAGGACAATGGATAGAACTGTATGAGGCAGTGTGAACCCCCCCTGAGCTGAATACAACCAGGTATATGGCTGCACACAGACTACAGAGTGAGCTGCACACACACACACACAGAGACCTTGCAGAACGCTGTTAAAACAGCGCTGCAAGGCAAGAGCAAGGTGAACAGTGAACAACACACAGCGTTTTGCTAAATTAGCCTTGGGAAAGTAAAATAAAGCAATTAGCTATCTCAACTGGCCCTCAGTTAGAACACAGCGTCGTGTCCCTAACTGAAATCACAGCAGAGTGAGCGCAAAATGGCGGCAGCGTTTTTTATAGTGCAGAGTGACATCATTTCAGCAGCCAATCCCAGCCTTGCCAGTACTTACATGCCCACCATGCTCAACAGGATGTGCCAACACTTCCATTCATTCCTCATTGGCTGCTGCGTGCAGTTTGAATTCTGGGAACTTCCGATTCCGGTATCCGATACGCAGGAAGTATCGGAATTCGGTATCGGAATTCCGATACCGCAAGTATCGGCCGATACCCGATACTTGCGGTATCGGAATGCTCAACACTACTTTTAACCCCATATCATAGTAACATAGTAGCATAGTTAGCAAGGCTGAAAAAAAGACATTTGTCCATCCAGTTCAGCTTATATTCCATCAGAATAAATCCCCAGATCTATGTACTTCTAAAGAACCTAATAATTGTAAGATACAATATTGTTACGCTCCAGGAAGACATCCAGGCATCTTATTGACCACCGATATGCCTTTTAATGGTGGCAGTTAAGGGTACTTATTCCTCAGGACCGCTTTTTAACAGCACTGAGAAATAAGGTTATATGTTATGATCTGTTTGCCTTGGAGCAGCATGAGATGTACTCTGGAGAAGGAGGAACCTGTACTGACCGCAAACCATGAACTTAACAGTGCAACTAGAAGTAGCCGTGGGGGGTACCTAACACTCCCTAGACCCCTCGACACAGCCTAAGAAATAACTACCCCTAAAGACAGAAACAGGAAACCTATCTTGCCTCAGAGAAAATCTCCAAAGGAAAGACAGCCCCCCACAAATATTGACTGTGAGAGGAGAGGGAAATAACATACGCAGAAATGAAATCAGGATTTAGCATAAGAGGCCATACTAGCTAAAAAGAAAGAATAGAACAGAGTACTATGCGGTCAGTATTAAAACACTAGAAAATATCCACCACAGAAAATACAAAACACCACATCTGACTAAAGACATGGAGGGTATATCTGCATCAGCAAACAGGAGAGACCAGAAGGGATGTGAATCCTCCAAAAACAATGGACAACTGGCACTGACTAAAGGATCAAGCAAGGCTATATAGCCCAGCCCAAATTGCAAAAAATAGATACACCTGATAAATGCTGCGATCCAACTATTGCAGCACTACCACTCATAACCACCGGAGGGAGCCCTGTTGTGAATTCTGTGGCAGAGCTCCCTCCTGTGGTCACAAGTGGTACTTCGGCTGATTCTCTCTATGAGCTTCCGTTGGTGGAGGAAAGTGGTACTGCGGCTTCTGAGTTTCCTTCCTCAGGTGATGTGGTGAAGTCGTTAGGTGCTGCTCTATTTAACTCCACCTAGTGCTTTGATCCTGGCTTCCAGTCAATGTTCTAGTATTGGACTTGCTTCCTCCTGGATCGTTCCTGTGGCCTGCTGCTCTGCATAGCTAAGTTCCGCTTTTGTTATTTTTGTTTGCTGTTTTTTCTGTCCAGCTTGCTTATTTGTTTTTTTCTTGCTTGCTGGAAGCTCTGGGACGCAGAGGGTGTACCTCCGTGCCGTTAGTCGGTACGGAGGGTCTTTTTGCCCCCTTTGCGTGGTTGTTTGTAGGGTTTTGTGTTGACCGCAATGTTACCTTTCCTATCCTCGCTCTGTTCAGAAAGTCGGGCCTCACTTTGCTAAATCTATTTCATCTCTACGTTTGTCTTTTCATCTTACTCACAGTCATTATATGTGGGGGGCTGCCTTTTCCTTTGGGGTATTTCTCTGAGGCAAGGTAGGCTTATTTTCTATCTTCAGGCTAGCTAGTTTCTCAGGCTGTGCCGAGTTGCATAGGGAGCGTTAGGCGCAATCCACGGCTGCATTTAGTGTGGTTGGAGAGGATTAGGGATTGCGGTCAACAGAGTTCCCACGTCTCAGAGCTCGTTCTATGTTTTTGGGTTATTGTCAGGTCACTGTATGTGCTCTGACTTCTATGTCCATTGTGGTACTGAATTACCTAATCATAACAGTACTGGAAGCCAAAAGTACTAATGATTCTCAATAGAGGGAAAAAAAAAGTTCTGAGACCTTTTTTTTTTCTCTGCACTGTTTTGCCTTTTTTTTCCCCTAGACATTTGGGTGGTTCAGGACACAGGTGTATCGATGGACATTAAAGTTCTGTCTTCATGTGTGGATCAGCTCACGGCAAGAGTACAAAATATTCAAGACTTTGTGGTTCAGAATTCTATGTTGGAACCAAGAATTCCTATTCCTGATTTGTTTTTTGGAGATAGAACTAAATTTCTGAGTTTCAAAAATAATTGTAAACTATTTCTGGCTTTGAAACCTCGCTCCTCTGGTGACCCAGTTCAACAAGTTAGGATCATTATTTCTTTTTTACGTGGCGACCCTCAGGACTGGGCGTTTTCTCTTGCGCCAGGAGATCCTGCATTGTGTAATATTGATGCGTTTTTCCTGCCGCTCGGATTGCTGTACGATGAACCTAATTCAGTGGATCAGGCAGAGAAAAATTTGCTGGCTCTATGTCAGGGTCAGGATGAGATAGAGGTATATTGTCAGAAATTTAGAAAGTGGTCCGTACTCACTCAATGGAATGAAGGTGCGCTCGCAGCTATTTTCAGAAAGGGTCTCTCTGAAGCCCTTAAGGATGTCATGGTGGGATTTCCTATGCCTGCTGGTCTCAATGAGTCTATGTCTTTGGCTATTCAGATCGGTCGACGCTTGCGTGAGCGTAAATCTGTGCACCATTTGGCGGTATTATCTAAGCATAAACCTGAGCCTATGCAGTGCGATAGGACTTTGACCAGAGTTGAACGGCAAGAACACAGACGTCAGAATGGGCTGTGTTTCTACTGTGGTGATTCCACTCATGCTATCTCTGATTGTCCTAAGCGCACTAAGCGGTTCGCTAGGTCTGCCACAATTGGTACGGTACAGTCAAAATTTCTTTTGTCCGTTACCTTGATCTGCTCTTTGTCATCTTATTCTGTCATGGCATTTGTGGATTCAGGCGCTGCCCTGAATTTGATGGACTTGGAGTATGCTAGGCGATGGGGGTTTTTTTTGTAGCCCTTGCAGTGTCCTATTCCATTGAGAGGAATTGATGCTACGCCTTTGGCCAAGAATAAGCCTCAGTACTGGACCCAGCTGACCACGTGCATGGCTCCTGCACATCAGGAGGTTATTCGCTTTCTGGTGTTGCATAATCTGCATGATGTGGTCGTGTTGGGGTTGCCATGGCTACAAGTCCATAATCCAGTATTAGATTGGAAATCCATGTCTGTGTCCAGCTGGGGTTGTCAGGGGGTACATGGTGATGTCCCATTTCTGTCTATTTCGTCATCCACCCCTTCTGAGGTCCCAGAGTTCTTGTCTGATTACCGGGATGTATTTGATGAGCCCAAGTCCAATACCCTACCTCCGCATAGGGATTGTGATTGTGCTATCGATTTGATTCCTGGTAGTAAATTCCCAAAAGGTCGACTGTTTAATTTATCTGTGCCTGAGCACGCCGCTATGCGGAGTTACGTTAAGGAGTCCTTGGAGAAGGGGCACATTCGCCCGTCATCGTCGCCATTAGGAGCAGGGTTCTTTTTTGTGGCCAAGAAGGATGGTTCGCTGAGACCTTGTATAGATTACCGCCTTCTAAATAAGATCACGGTTAAATTTCAGTACCCCTTGCCGCTGTTATCCAATTTGTTTGCTCGGATTAAGGGGGCTAGTTGGTTCACCAAGATAGATCTTCGTGGTGCGTATAATCTTGTGCGTATTAAGCGAGGCGATGAATGGAAAACTGCATTTAATATGCCTGAGGGCCATTTTGAGTACCTAGTAATGCCATTCGGACTTGCCAATGCTCCATCAGTGTTTCAGTCCTTTATGCATGACATCTTCCGAGAGTACCTGGATAAATTCCTGATTGTATACTTGGATGATATTTTGGTCTTCTCGGATGATTGGGAATCTCATGTGAAGCAGGTCAGAACGGTGTTTCAGGTCCTGCGTGCTAATTCTTTGTTTGTGAAGGGATCAAAGTGTCTCTTTGGTGTTCAGAAGATTTCATTTTTGGGGTTCATTTTTTCTCCTTCTACTATCGAGATGGACCCTTTTAAGGTCCAAGCCATCCATGATTGGACTCAGCCGACATCTCTGAAAAGTCTGCAAAAGTTCCTGGGCTTTGCTAATTTTTATCGTCGCTTCATCTGCAATTTTTCTAGTATTGCTAAACCATTGACCGATTTGACCAAGAAGGGTGCTGATGTGGTCAATTGGTCTTCTGCTGCTGTGGAAGCTTTTCAAGAGTTGAAGCGTCGTTTTTCTTCTGCCCCTGTGTTGTGTCAACCAGATGTTTCGCTTCCATTCCAGGTCGAGGTTGATGCTTCTGAGATTGGAGCGGGGGCTGTTTTGTCGCAGAGAAGTTCTGATTGCTCGGTGATGAAACCATGCGCCTTCTTTTCCAGGAAGTTTTCGCCTGCTGAGCGAAATTATGATGTTGGCAATCGAGAGTTGCTGGCCATGAAGTGGGCATTCGAGGAGTGGCGTCATTGGCTTGAAGGAGCTAAGCATCGCCTGGTGGTCTTGACTGATCATAAGAACTTGACTTATCTCGAGTCTGCCAAGCGGTTGAATCCCAGACAGGCTCGTTGGTCGCTGTTTTTTGCCCGTTTTGACTTTGTGGTTTCGTACCTTCCGGGCTCTAAAAATGTGAAGGCGGATGCCCTGTCTAGGAGTTTTGTGCCCGACTCTCCGGGTTTATCTGAGCCGGAGGGTATTCTCAAAGAGGGAGTAATTGTGTCTGCCATCTCCCCTGATTTGCGGCGGGTGCTGCAAAAATTTCAGGCTAATAAACCTGATCGTTGCCCAGCGGAGAAACTGTTTGTCCCTGATAGGTGGACGAATATAGTTATCTCTGAGGTTCATTGTTCGGTGTTGGCTGGTCATCCTGGAATCTTTGGTACCAGAGAGTTAGTGGCTAGATCCTTTTGGTGGCCATCTCTGTCGCGGGATGTGCATTCTTTTGTGCAGTCCTGTGGGATTTGTGCTCGGGCTAAGCCCTGTTGTTCTCGTGCCAGTGGGTTGCTTTTGCCCTTGCCGGTCCCGAAGAGGCCTTGGACACATATCTCTATGGATTTTATTTCAGATCTTCCCGTCTCTCAAAAAATGTCAGTCATTTGGGTGGTTTGTGATCGCTTCTCTAAGATGGTCCATTTGGTACCCTTGTCGAAATTACCTTCCTCCTCTGATTTGGTGCCATTGTTCTTCCAGCATGTGGTTCGTTTACATGGCATTCCAGAGAATATCGTTTCTGACAGAGGTTCCCTGTTTGTTTCGAGGTTTTGGCGAGCTTTTTGTGCTAGGATGGGCATTGACTTGTCTTTTTCCTCGGCTTTCCATCCTCAGACCAATGGCCAGACCGAACGAACCTATCAGACCTTGGAAACATATCTGAGATGCTTTGTTTCTGCTGATCAGGATGACTGGGTGTCCTTTTTGCCTTTGGCTGAGTTCGCCCTTAATAATAGGGCCAGCTCGGCTACCTTGGTTTTGCCGTTTTTCTGCAACTCTGGGTTCCATCCTCGTTTCTCTTCAGGGCAGTTTGAGTCTTCAGACTGTCCTGGTGTGGATACTGTGGTGGACAGGTTGCAGCAGATTTGGACTCATGTAGTGGACAATTTGACCTTGTCCCAGGAGAAGGCTCAACGTTTCGCTAATCGCAGACGCTGTGTGGGTCCCCGACTTCGTGTTGGG